>NC_140594.1:7895233-8495233 GCF_964204655.1 Triturus cristatus | reverse complement strand
CGGCCTTACCTCTTCGGTACCCACTTCCGGGTACAAACCGACCATCGACCCCTGCAGTGGCTGATGCAGATGCGGGGGGAGAACCCAAAACTATTGCGCTGGTCCATTTCCCTGCAGGGAATGGACTTCACCGTGGAGCACCGACCGGGCCAAGATCACGCCAACGCGGATGGCCTGTCACGATTTTTCCGCCTCGACGAGGAGAGTCCCCAAGAAGATGGGTGACTCTCCCCGCCTTCAGCTGGGGGGGACGCATGTTGGACAGGCCACACGAAGGGCTTGCTCCCTCCCCGCACGATAGGGCCCAAGCTCCGGCCCGCCAGGCGTGACCCACGAAAAGCACCTGCACCCCGTCTCCCGACGGAACCTCTGCCCTCGGACCTCCATGCATCACGGGCCCCAGCCCCACCGGCTTCCCCGGCCGGGTCAAGCCGCCATCTTGGGCCCTGCACCCGACCCTAACCCTGGGCCTGGCCGGCCCCGACATCCCGGCACCACCATCCACCCAGGAGGTGAGCGGACCACTTGGCAGGTCAATGGGAGAACGAAGCGTCGAGAGCTCTTCCCCCGCCAGGTGCCGATCGCCTCCAGCTCCCCCAGGCGCTGGCTCCACCCCCTGCTGGGTGTCTGGACACTGTTAGAAAGGGTAGACGGACCGGGAGGGTCGGCCGAGGTCAGGGGGAGAGGTCTCCGGGGAGAGCCGTCTCCAGCGATCGTACAGACAAGTGACTCCCCCCCCACAGACAGACACCACACAAGGATAAGATTTAGTGTTCTTTATATGCACTTCTTAAGGTACGATGAAATAGTACAAGGAGGTCTGGACTCAGGGGTCCCCTCGATTTAGGTCTCTTAGGATAGGGAAGGGGAAGCGGGACAGTCTGTTTACCAGTCCGGTAGTTCGGATGAGATGATGGTTAGCCCACAATCCTCGAGCTTGGTGGTGTAGCTGGTACGGGCCGCGGCAGCGCCAGCAGGTCCCGGTAGAGATGGTCGATACACGGTCCGCGGCAGCGCCAGCAGGTCCCAGTGAAGATGGTCGAGGTACGGTCCGCGGCAGCGCCAGCAGGTCCCGGTGAAGATGGTCGTTACAACGGGCCGCGGCAGCGCCAGCAGGTCCCGACGAGGATGGATGTTGCAGAAGGCCGCGGCAGCGCCAGCAGGCAGGACGATAGTTCGCAAGATAGGGCTACGGCAGCGCCAGTAGTCCGTCAAGGCTGAGTTCTCTCGGTGTCTCTCGACTCCAGGATACAACTGCCTTCCTGCTCCGGAGTTGCCCCAGTTATAGGGCAGGCGCTCTTTGATGTCCGGACCCTCGCACTTGGAGGTCGGAGGGCCCGGGATGAAGGTGTCCAGACACCCAGCAGGGGGTGGAGCCAGCGCCTGGGGGAGCTGGAGGCGATCGGCACCTGGCGGGGGAAGAGCTCTTGACACTTCGTCCTCCCATTGACCTGCCAAGTGGTCCGCTCACCTCCCGGGTGGATGGTGGTGCCGGGATGTCGGGGCCGGTCAGGCCCGGGGTTAGGGTCGGGGCGAGGCCACGCGGCCTCGTGGTGCAGGGCCCAAGATGGCGGCTTGAACCGGCCGGGGGAGCCGGTGGGGCTGGGCCCCGTGATGAGTAGAGGTCCGAGGGCAGAAGATCCGTCGGGAGACGGGGTACAGGTGCTTTTCGTGGGTTATGCCTGGTGGGCCGGAGCTCGGGCCCTGTCGTGCGGGGAGGGAGCAAGCCCTTCGTGTGGCCTGTCCAACATGCGTCCCCCCCAGCTGAAGGCGGGGAGAGTCACCCATCTCCTTGGGGACTCTCTTCGTCGAGGCGGAAAAAGCGGGACAGGCCATCCGCGTTGGCGTGGTCTTGGCCTGGTCGGTGCTCCACAGTGAAGTCCATTCCCTGCAGGGAAATGGACCAGCGCAAGAGTTTTGGGTTCTCCCCCCGCATCTGCATCAGCCACTGCAGGGGTCGATGGTCGGTTTGTACCCGGAAGTGGGTACCGAAGAGATAGGGCCGGAGCTTTTTGAGGGCCCACACCACTGCGAAGGCCTCCCTCTCGATGGTGCTCCAGCGCTGTTCTCGGGCCAGGAGACGTCGACTGATGAAGGCCACCGGCTGGTCATGACCTTCGGGGTTTAACTGAGAAAGGACGGCTCCGATGCCGTGGTCGGAGGCGTCGGTCTGTACCACGAATTCCCGACTGTAATCGGGGGCCTGGAGCACAGGGGCGGTGCACAGGGCGGCCTTCAGCTTCTCGAAGGCCGCTTGACAATCGGGGGTCCAGTTAATCCGCTTCGGTTGGTTCTTGGACGTGAGACCCGTGAGGGGCCCCACGATGCTGCCGTAGTCCTTCACGAACCGCCGGTAGTAGCCGGTGAGCCCCAAGAAGGCTCGGACCTCGGTCTGGGTGACAGGGGGCTGCCAGGACTGGATGGCAGCAATCTTAAGTTGTAGCGGGGCCACCAGCCCGCTTCCCACTTGGTGCCCAAGGTAGGTCACAGACCCTTGGCCAATTTGGCACTTGCCGGCCTTAATTGTGAGGCCGGCCCGCTGGAGGGCCTGTAGGACCTCTTGGAGGTGACGGAGGTGGTCGGGCCAGTGGCGGCTGTATACAGCGATATCGTCCAGGTAGGCAGCGCTGAACTCTTCGAGCCCCGCCAAGACCTGGTTCACGAGGCGTTGAAACGTGGCGGGGGCATTCTTCATGCCGAAGGGCATGACCTTGAATTGGTAGTGGCCATCGGGGGTAGAGAAGGCTGACCGTTCCTGAGCCCTGGGTTTGAGGCCGATCTGCCAGTAGCCCGCTGTTAGGTCGAAGATACTGAGGTAGCGGGCGGCCCCCAGCCGGTCGATCAGCTCGTCTGCTCGGGGGATCGGATGAGCGTCGGTCCGGGTGACAGCGTTCAAGCCCCGGTAGTCGACGCAGAATCTCAGTTCAGGTGCGGTGCCGGGGGCAGCGGCTTTGGGGACCAATACAACCGGACTGGCCCAGGGACTGTCCGAGGGCTCGATGACCCCGATTGTGAGCATCTTGGCCACTTCCTCCTGTATGCAGGCCCGTACCCGATCTGGTACGCGGTAGGCCCGGTGTCGGACAGGGGGACTGTCCCCTGTGTCCACGTCGTGCAAACACCAAGGGGTGACCCCGGGGGTGAGGGAGAACAGGGTAGCGAACTGCAGCAGGAGGTTCCGGCAGCCCTGGCGTTGCTCCGAAGTGAGGGCGTCAGAGAGCCGGACCCCGTCCACGGAGCCGTCATTCTCCTGAGTCCTCAGAAGATCCGGGAGGGGTTCGGAGTCTTCCTCTGCCCCACTGTCCGTAGCCATCAGGAGGCTGAGTTCTGAGCGCACAAAGTGTGGTTTGAGCCGGTTGGTGTGGAGGACCCGAAGGGGGTTCCGGGAGGTCCCCAGGTCGATGAGGTAAGTGACGGGGCTTTTGCGCTCGACCACTTTGAAGGGCCCCGTCCACTTATCTTGCAAGGCACATGGTTCGGTGGGGGACATCACCCATACTTGTTGTCCAGGCTCGAACTCAACGGAGGAGGCATTGTGATCATACCACCTCTTCATGTCCTCCTGGCTGGCCTCGAGGTTCGCCTTGGCCATCTCTCTGAAGCGCCGGGTCTGATTGCGTAGGGCCAGGAGGTATTTGAAGACGTCTGGAGGGGTCTTTAGGGGGGCCATCTCCCAACCTTCTTTTACTAGGCTGAGGGGCCCTCGCACAGGGTGCCCGTACAGGAGTTCGAAAGGGCTAAAACCGAGGGACTTCTGGGGAACTTCTCGGTAGGCGAAGAGGAGGCACGGGAGTAGTACATCCCACTGGCGACGGAGGGGCTCTTCCAACCCCCCAATCATCCCCTTGAGAGTGCGGTTAAAACGCTCCACTAGTCCGTTCCCTTGGGGGTGATAGGGGGTCGTGAATCTGTAGGTGACCCCGCATTGTTGCCAGAGGGACTTCATGTATTTGGATATAAAGTTCGTGCCTCGGTCGCTGACGACTTCTCGGGGGAAGCCTACCCGGGAGAAGATCCCCATTAGGGCCCGGCCAACCACCGGGGCTGTCACGGTCCGCAGGGGCACCGCCTCGGGGTAGCGGGTGGCATGGTCCACCAGTACTAAGATGAACCTGTGTCCTTGTGCCGTGCGGGGGTCCAGAGGCCCCACAATGTCTATCCCCACCCTCTCGAACGGGGTGGTGACCACAGGGAAGGGTTGCAGAGAGGCTTTCAGCTTCCGACCACTCTTCCCGCTGGCTTGGCATGTGGGGCAAGATCGGCAGTGGTTCAGGACGTCGTTCCTCATTTTCGGCCAGAAAAAGTGGGTCACTAGGCGGCTGTACGTTTTGTCCTGGCCCAGGTGTCCAGCCAGGGGGACATCGTGGGCCAGGTTGAGCAGAAAGTCTCTGAAGCGGAGAGGTACCACCAGTACTCGACCGGCCCCCAGCTCGGCGATTCTTTGCTCGCTGTATAGCAGGTCGTTATCCCAGTAGACCCAGTGAGTTCCGGTGGAGTCCCCTGCGTTCTGGGCGCTGGCTTGTTGGCGGAGTCCCTCGAGGGAGGGACAGGTCTTTTGTTCCTGGCGGAACTGTTCTTGGGTGGGCCCCCCTTCTTGACGCCACTGAGCCAGGTCAGGAAGGTTCTGGGGTTGCGCGTCCCCTTCGGTCGTCGGGTCTGGGAGGCTGGCCTCGTCGTTGTCTTCTACTGGGGCGACCGGGGGCGGAGGTGCTGGCCATTCCGGTTCTTCTGATCGGGGGACGGCACGGGCGGCCATGGACCGGGTGGTTACGCAGGCCCAGTCCGGGAGGCCCAGCATCCCCAGGTGCTCTCTTCTCTCAACGGTGGCCCACGGGGAACTCTCGAGGTCATTCCCCAGGAGGCAGTCCACGGGGGCATCGTCCCGGACCGTCACCTTCAACAGGCCGGAGACCCCTCCCCATTCGAACGGGACGCAGGCCATTTGACACATACTCTCAGAGTTGTCTGCCGAGCGGACGGGGCAGAGAATGTTCGGCAGGATCTGCTCGGGCTTCACCAGGTGACAGCGGACGGCCGTCACACTGGCGCCTGTGTCACGCAAGGCCTCGGCTCGCTGTCCATTAATGGTCACCCACTGACCGTATTTCCTGGTGTTAGCGGGTAGGGGAGCCCGTGGGACCATGTCTCTTCCCCCTAAGCACGCCAGGACCATGGCGGCCGGTTCCCACTCTTGCTGGGCCGGCTCATACTCTTCTGGTTCCCCCGATAATCGCTCTTCCCCCAGGGCGGCGGCAGCTACCTGGCGGGGCTTGGGTGTTTGGTTCTGCGGGCAGCTCGGGTCATTGGCGTAGTGGCCGACTCGCTGGCATCGGTGGCACGTGACGTTGGCTCGGAACCCAGGACGCCACGGGGGGTTGCCCCGGCCGGCCGGAGGCGGGGTGCTGGCCACGGGTGTTGCTGGCAAGGCGTCTCTCCCTCGCCCCTGGCCCCCTCCTCCTCCCCGAGGACGGTGCTGGCCTGGGTTGCTTCTGTTCTGTTCGTGTGGCCCCCTCCGGCCCACTCGGGTGCTTTCCCATCGGTCAGCTTCGGCGGCGAGCTGCCGGGGGTCAGTCAGCTTACTGTCGAGGAGGTGCTGCCTGAGCTCGACGAAACAGTTGTTCGACAGGTGCTCCCATACCATAAGGTTAAAGAGTTGTTCGTAGGTGGTGACCTGGCTCCCCTTGATCCAACCCTCGAAGGCACGGCTAAAATAGTTCACGTATTCTACCCAAGGTGTACCTGGGATCCGGGTGCAATCTCTGAACCTCTGGCGGTACATCTCGGGTGTGAGGCCGTAGCGGGTGAGGAGGGCAGCCTTCATGTGGTCGTAGGACGACATTTGGTGATCTGGGAGCTGCAGTAGGGCATCGCGACCCTCGTTGACAAACCTCCCCCAAAGTCCGGCTCCCCAATCACTCCGGTCGATCCGGTGGGAGGTCATGGCGATCTCGTAGGCTTTAAACCACTGTTGTATGTCGTCTTCTCGGACATACTCGCGGACAACATCCTTGGGGATGTGGACTTTTTTCTCGATTGGCCCCGGGGTGTGTGGCCGCTCAGGCACCCCCAGTTCTTTATTCTGTTTCCGAAGTTCTATCTCCGCTAGTTGGCGCTCGTGCTCGAGCGTTATTTTTTTCTCCTCCAGCTCTCTCTGTCTCTGCTTCTCTTCTCGTTCTTCTCGGAGCCGCATATGCTCGAGGTTGAGTTTCTGTTCAGCTAACTTGAGTTCCCCATCCATCTTGAGTCGTGCCATTTCCAACTCGTGCAATCTGGTTCTTTCCCTTTCTCGGATCTCCTCCTGCGAGAGGCCCGTTCCCCGCTCCTCGGGAGCCGTGGCGTTCCCCTCTGGTGTGATGCTGCTTTGGTCGGAGGGTCCGGCGACCCCAGTTTCTGTCCACGACTCTAGGGCGTGCTTTAGATCATCCTTGGTACTCAGGCCGGTGGTAGCAATGCCAAGTTCTATGCAGAATTGTCTCAATTCGCGGTGGTTGTATTCTTCTAACTTATCCATTTGGAATTTCTCGGTGGAGCTGCTATCTTTGGCTGACATCGTGTTTTTGTCGTGGGGTGAGCTACTCTCTGTACGATTACGCGTTGATTCGGATCGCGCCGCTGGCCACCAATGTTAGAAAGGGTAGACGGACCGGGAGGGTCGGCCGAGGTCAGGGGGAGAGGTCTCCGGGGAGAGCCGTCTCCAGCGATCGTACAGACAAGTGACTCCCCCCCCACAGACAGACACCACACAAGGATAAGATTTAGTGTTCTTTATATGCACTTCTTAAGGTACGATGAAATAGTACAAGGAGGTCTGGACTCAGGGGTCCCCTCGATTTAGGTCTCTTAGGATAGGGAAGGGGAAGCGGGACAGTCTGTTTACCAGTCCGGTAGTTCGGATGAGATGATGGTTAGCCCACAATCCTCGAGCTTGGTGGTGTAGCTGGTACGGGCCGCGGCAGCGCCAGCAGGTCCCGGTAGAGATGGTCGATACACGGTCCGCGGCAGCGCCAGCAGGTCCCAGTGAAGATGGTCGAGGTACGGTCCGCGGCAGCGCCAGCAGGTCCCGGTGAAGATGGTCGTTACAACGGGCCGCGGCAGCACCAGCAGGTCCCGACGAGGATGGATGTTGCAGAAGGCCGCGGCAGCGCCAGCAGGCAGGACGATAGTTCGCAAGATAGGGCTACGGCAGCGCCAGTAGTCCGTCAAGGCTGAGTTCTCTCGGTGTCTCTCGACTCCAGGATACAACTGCCTTCCTGCTCCGGAGTTGCCCCAGTTATAGGGCAGGCGCTCTTTGATGTCCGGACCCTCGCACTTGGAGGTCGGAGGGCCCATGATGAAGGTGTCCAGACACCCAGCAGGGGGAGGAGCCAGCGCCTGGGGGAGCTGGAGGCGATCGGCACCTGGCGGGGGAAGAGCTCTTGACACTTCGTCCTCCCATTGACCTGCCAAGTGGTCCGCTCACCTCCCGGGTGGATGGTGGTGCCGGGATGTCGGGGCCGGTCAGGCCCGGGGTTAGGGTCGGGGCGAGGCCACGCGGCCTCGTGGTGCAGGGCCCAAGATGGTGGCTTGAACCGGCCGGGGGAGCCGGTGGGGCTGGGCCCCGTGATGAGTAGAGGTCCGAGGGCAGAAGATCCGTCGGGAGACGGGGTACAGGTGCTTTTCGTGGGTTATGCCTGGTGGGCCGGAGCTCGGGCCCTGTCGTGCGGGGAGGGAGCAAGCCCTTCGTGTGGCCTGTCCAACAGACACCTTCATCCCGGACCCTCCGACCTCCAAGTGCGAGGGCCCGGACATCAAAGGGCGCCTGCCCTATAACTGGAGCAGCTCCGGAGCAGGAAGGCAGTTGTATCCTGGAGTCGAGAGACCCCGAGAGAACTCAGCCTTGACGGACTACTGGCGCTGCCGTAGCCCTATCTTGCGAACTATCGTCCTGCCTGCTGGCGCTGCCGCGGCCTTCTGCAACATCCATCCTCGTCGGGACCTGCTGGCGCTGCCGCGGCCCGTTGTAACGACCATCTTCACCGGGACCTGCTGGCGCTGCCGCGGACCGTACCTCGACCATCTCCACTGGGACCTGCTGGCGCTGCCGCGGACCGTGTACCAACCATCTTCACCGGGACCTGCTGGCGCTGCCGCGGACCGTACCTCGACCATCTTCACTGGGACCTGCTGGCGCTGCCGCGGACCGTGTACCGACCATCTCTACCGGGACCTGCTGGCGCTGCCGCGGCCCGTACCAGCTACACCACCAAGCTCGAGGATTGTGGGCTAACCATCATCTCATCCGAACTACCTGACTGGTAAACAGACTGTCCCGCTTCCCCTTCCCTATCCTAAGAGACCTAAATCGAGGGGACCCCTGAGTCCAGACCTCCTTGTACTATTTCATCGTACCTTAAGAAGTGCATATAAAGAACACTAAATCTTATCCTTGTGTGGTGTCTGTCTGTGGGGGGAAGTCACTTGTCTGTACGATCGCTGGAGACGGCTCTCCCCGGAGACCTCTCCCCCTGACCTCGGCCGACCCTCCCGGTCCGTCTAACACCCTGCATCCATCAGCACCCCTGCATCCATCAGCACCCCAGCATCCGTCAGCACCCTGCATCCATCAGCACCCCACATCTACCAGCACCCTGCATCCATCACACCCCACATCCATCAGCACCTCGCATCCATCAGCACCCTGCATCCATCAGCAAACCCGCATCAATCAGTACCCCCACATCCATCAGCACCCCGCATCCATCAGCACCCTGCATCCAACAGAGCCCCACATCCATCAGCACCGCTTATCCATCAGCATCCCTGCATCCATCAGCACCCCTGTTTCCATCAGCACCCGCATCCATTAGCACCCCGCATCCATCAGCACCACCACATCCATCAGCACCCCCATCCACCAGCACCTCCGCATCAATCAGTACCCCTGGATCCATCTGCACCCCTGTATTTATAAGCATCCCAGCATCCATCAGCACCCCGCATCCATCAGCACCCCACATCTACCAGCACCCTGCATCCATCACTCCCCACATCCATCAGCACCCCGCATCCATCAGAACCCTGCATCGATCAGCACCCCACATCCATCAGCAGCGCTTATCCATCAGCACCCCGGCATACACCAGCACCCCCGCATCCATCAGCACCCCGCATCCATCAGCACCCCAGCATCCATCAGCACCCCCACATCCATCAGCACCCCGCATCCATCAGCACCCTGCATCCATCAGCACCCCAGCATCCATCAGCACCCCCATCCAACAGCACCCACGTATTAATCAGTACCCCTGCATCCATCAGCACCCCAGCATCCATCAGTACCCTGCGTCCATCAGCACCCCACATCCATCAGCATCCCACATCTACCAGCACCCTGCTGTGATCAGCCCCCCGCATCCATCAGCCTCACGTATCCATCAGTACCCAAGCATCCATCAGCACCCCATCCACCAGCACCCTGGCATTCATCAGCACCCTTGCAGTGATCAGCACCCGCATTCATCAGCACAGCATATCCATCAGCACCCCTGCATCCATCAGCACCCTGCATCCATCAGCACCCCACATCCATCAGCACCCTGCATCCATCAGCACCCCACATCTACCAGCACCCCGCATCCATCAGCACCACGTATCCATCAGTACCCAAGCATCCATCAGCACCCCATCCACCAGCACCCTGGCATTCATCAGCACCCTTGCAGTGATCAGCACCCGCATTCATCAGCACAGCATATCCATCAGCACCCCTGCATCCATCAGCACCCTGCATCCATCAGCACCCCACATCCATCAGCACCCTGCATCCATCAGCACCCCACATCTACCAGCACCCTGCATCCATTAGCACCACGCATCCATCAGCACAGCATATCCCTCAGCACCCCCGCATCCATCAGTATCCCTTCATCCATCAGCACCCCGCATCCATCAGCTCCCGGCATCCATCAGCACCACCACATCCATCAGCACCCTGCATCCATCAGCACCCCAGCATCCATCAGTACCCCTGCATCCATCAGCACCCCAGCATCCATCAGCACCCTGCATCGATCAGCACCCCACATACACCAGCACCCTGCATCCATCAGCACCCCACATCTACCAGCACCCTGCATCCATCACATCCCACATCCATCAGCACCTCGCATCCATCAGCACCCTGCATCCATCAGAACACCGCATCGATCAGCACCCCACAGTGATCAGCACCCCACATCCATCAGCAGCACGTATCCATCAGCACCCCTGCATACACCAGCACCCCTGCATCCATCAGTACCCCTGCATCCATCAGCACCCATCAGCACCCCCACATCCATCAGCACCCCGCATCTATCAGCACCCCCATCACCAGCACCCCCGCATTAATCAGTACCCTTCATCCATCAGCACCCCACATCCATCAGCACCCTGCATCCATCAGCACCCCACATCCATCAGCACCCCAGCATACATCAGTACCCTGCATCCATCAGCATCCCGCTTCCATCAGCACCCCACATCTACCAGCACCCCGCAGTGATCAGCCCCCGCATGCATCAGCACCGCGTATCCATCAGTACACAAGCATCCATCAGCACCCTATCCACCAGCACCCCGCATTCATCAGCACAGCATATCCCTCAGCACCCCCACATCCACCAGTACCCCTGCATCCATCAGCACCCCGCATCCATCAGCACCCCACATCCAACAGCACCCCACATCCATCAGCTCTGCTTATCCATCAGCGCCCTGCATCCATCAGCACCCCTGTATCCATTAGCATACGCCTCCATTAGCACCCCTGCATCCACCAGCACCTGCCCATCAATCAGTACCCCTGCATCCATCAGCACCCCAGCATCCATCAGCACCCCGCATCCATCAACACCCCACATCAACCAGCACTCTGCATCCATCACACCCCAGCATCCATCAGCACCCCACATGCATCAGCATCCCGCATCTATCAGAACCCTGTATCGATCAGCTCCCCGCAGTGATCAGCACCCCCGCATTCATCAGCAGCACGTATCCATCAGCACCCCTGCATACATTAGCACCCCTTCATCCATCAGTACCCCCGCATCCAACAGCACCCCACATCCATCAGCACCCCAGCATCCATCAGCACCCCCACATCCCTCAGCACCCCACATCCATCAGCACCCTGCATCCATCAGCAACCCAGCGTCCATCAGCACCCCCATCCATCAACACCCCGCATCCATCAGAATCCTGCATCGATCAGCACCCGCAGTGATCAGTACCCCGCATCCATCAGCAGCGCGTATCCATCAGCACCCCCACATCCATCAGCACCCGCACCCATCAGCACCCCGCATCCATCACCACCCCAGCATCCATCAGTACCCCCATCCACCAGTACCCCTGCATCCATCAGCACCCCTCATCCATCAGCACCCCTCATCCATCAGCACCCTGCATCCATTAGAACCCCGCATCGATCAGCACCCCGCAGTGATCAGCCCCCCCGCATCCATCAGCACAGCGTATCCATCAGTACCCAAGCATCCATCAGCACCCCCATCCACCAGCTCCCCCGCATCCATAAGTACCCCCGCACCCATCAGCACCCCAGCATCCATCAGCACCCCACATCCATCAGCACCCCGTATCCATCAGCACCCCCCATCCATCAGCACCCCAGCATCCATCAGCACCTCATAGCTCCCTTCTTTATTTAAAAAAATATTCTAAAAAAAGAAAAAGCAGGGCATAGGGTTCCTGAGGTCATACTCGGCCCACCATTCTAAAAATACCTGACCCTGGTGGACGGGGTCCACAGGACCAAAATCATCCCAGGAAAGGGGGGCATCCTTCACTTACAAAAAAAAAGGAAAAGCTACTGGCAAGACGGTGGAGGCCTACCCCTTTCTGCACCACCCTGCAATTGAGCCTCCTGGCGCACTGCTAGTTGGTGGATGAATTCCACTTTATTCCTGAGGCCCTAAGAACTAAAGAGGACTTCTTCCTCCAACCAGTAGTACACCAGGAAGTGCATTTTCAGAGTGGTGGAGAAAGGGGGCGTGGTCTCCAACAACCTCACGGCAGTCCAGCTGTGTGGGACTTACTGGAGGTAGCAGGAGGGGTAGCCGGCCCCCAAGAACCCTTAGTAGTAAAGTGGACTTTATCCTGCAACCAGTAGTGCATCAGGATGCACATTTACAGAGTGATGGAAAAAGGGGGCATAGCCTCCAAAGACGTCTTAGCAATCTCACTGTATGGATTTACTGGAGGTAGTAGGAGGGCTTGGTGACTCCCAAGGATCCTCAGCAGCAAAGAAGAATTTATTCCCCAACAAGTAGTGCATCAGTAGGCACATTTGCAGAGTGGTGGAAAAAGGGGGCCTCTGAAGATCCTTCAGCAATTATCCTGTGTAGAACTTACTGAAGGTAACAGGAAGAGTAGTTGGCTCTCAAGGACGTCCTTGGGGGCCAACTATCCCTCCTGTTACCTTCGGGAAATCCCACACTGCAGGATTGCTGAGAGGTCTTCTTGGCCCCACCCCCATTCTCCCCAACTCTGAAAACATGCCTCCTGGCACAGTACTAGTATTTATTTACTTTTTGCATAGTTTTGTATAGCGCGAACTTGACCCGAATCCAATCAGGTATCAGAGTGCTTTACATAGCACCAGTTACGTTACATGAGGACACACATTCATTTTTTTTTTTTTTGTTAGGCATGGGGAGATTAAGGGGCAGATTTACAAGCCCCTTGCGCCTCTTTTACGCCGCATTTGCGTCCCTTTTGTGACGCAGCGGCGGCGCAAAACCAGCACCATGCTGCGGGGTATTTACAACGTGACGTATCTCACCGCATCTGGGTGATGCGTCACGTTGTAAAGCCCTGCGCCAGAAGTAGGCGTTCCTGCGCGGGGGGGCGTTCCGTCGCAGGAACGCCTCTTAAAAGTGGCTGAGTGAAATCTACAAGATTTCACTCAGTCACTTTTGAGCCCATGCTGCGTCAAAACCCTGCGCCTGCTTGAAGCAGGCGTAAGGATTGACGCAGCATTGTGAAGATAGGGCACCCCAGAGCCTTGCTGGAGCTGCATCGCGCTTGCGACACAACTCCAGCAATGCGCTGCCTTTACGGCACAGATGCGTCACGCATTTGTCTGTTTTTTGCCCCATGGTGCGCTGCATTGTAAATGCGGCGCATCCATGGTGGCGGAGCCGTGACGCATAATAACTGGCGCATCCCTGCTGATATGCAGGGATGCGTCAGTTATTGTAAATCTGCCCCTAAGTGATTTTCCCAGAATCACAGGAGGTTTAGCGTCGTTACCGAGACTCGAACCCAGTTCCCCCAGGTCCGAGGTTGAGCACCATAACCGTTAGGCCAACTCCTCTCCCCAGTTGGGGGGTGAAGACTCCTTGGTTGCTGAGGGTCCTTGGGATGAACAACCCCTCCTGTTACATTCAGTAAGTCACACACAGCGGGACTGCTAAGAGATCTTCGGAGGCCATGCCCCCTTTCTCCATCACTCTGCCAATGATCCTACTGGAGCAGGATTGGTTGGGGAATGAAGTTCTCTTGGATGGTGAGGGATCTTGAGGGCCAAGAAGCCCTCCTGGTAACTCCTGTAAGTCCTACACAGTGGAATTCCTGAGAGCTGGTCATCGGCCCTCCCTTTCTCCATACTCTGCAAATGCGATTATTACTTGAAAAACCATAGAAATTTACTGAAAAAACCAAAGGTTACAGGGATGTTATAGTTAGGAATTAGACTTTAAAAAAAGCTTAGAAATGTACTGAAAACACCAATGGTTACATGCATGCTAAGTTAGTTTCAGATGTCACTCATACAAAACCAGTAAAATTCAGCAGTTATAACTCATGCCTCCACAATGCACTGCTTATGACCTCACATATTACATCACTCATGACATGGTCAATGACATCACTGATGGCATTTCAAATGACATCACTGACGACATCATTATCCATAAAATCACTAACGCACACACTCACACCCCCTAGAGCCTTTCATACAGCCAATCCCACACAACCATTCACAAACCCATTCACAGGCCCATACTCTTATACACCCACTTACTGGTCCATAGAGCTACACACACATCCACTCACTCACCCATACAGCCACTCATACACCCACTCACTCAGTAATACAGCGACTGACATATCCATTCATGTACCTATACAATCATTCACACACTTAGTCTGCCATCATAGAGATACACATATACTTACTCATTGATACAGTCAATCACACAGCCACTTATATACCCATAGAGACACACACACACACACACTTACATACTCATACAGATACTAATACTTACTCACTCAATTATACAGTCACTGACACAAGCACCCACTCACCCATACAGCCACTCTCACATTAACTCACTCACCCATATAGTCACTCATATACCCCATCACTCACATATACTGTTTTTTACATACCTAGTTACTCACCCATATTCCGCTGACACCCACACAGCCATACAAATAGATACTCATAGATACAGCACCTCACACATGCACTCACTAACCCATACAGCCACTAATTCACCCACTTAATCCTCCATGCAGGCAGTCACACTTTCCTCGCCCACACAGACACTCAGACTCCCATATAGGTACTCAGACAACCAATCACTCACTCATACAGCAACTTATATACCCACTCACACACCCATACACCAACTGACAGACAGATACAGACATTCACACAACCAGTTCCTCACCCTTACATTCACTGAGACACCTAATCACTGACTTATGTAGTCAGTCACAGACCCACTGAATCAGCCATACAGGCACTCATACACCCACTGATTCACCAATACACCTTGGTATATATATTTAACACTGCTAAACTTTTTAAGATGTCAACAATGGAATAATTCTTCACCCTTTACTTTGACATTTCTTTCTGTGCTCAGCCAGGTTCTACTTCAATTGTATATTTTGCCTATTAATGATTCGTCTGGGTGCGGGTGGGGACGGGTCCCTTTCCTCCTCTAGGGTCTTCTTGTAGCATGGGGTTGTTAGGGCGACAGGCACACTGCAAGTTGGGGGGGCTGTATAGTCCGCAGGGGTGCAGGGTGGGGGGGGTGGCAATGGTGTGGGGGTGGGAGGGTGGCAGTGGTGGATGGGTTGTGTGTTTTTTCTTTTCAAGGCGGTGTTATTGTTTTTTTTCAGTTTCAGGTGTCTGGCTGCGTGCCCGGGGACTCCAGCTTCTTGTGTTGGGATGGGGGGGGACGGGTTGAAACTGATGTCTTGGAACGTCAACGGATTGGGGGACCGTATCAAACGTGGGGTTGTGTTGCAATATCTGCGTCGATTGGCCCCTGATGTGGTATTTCTTCAGGAGACGCACTTGGTGGGAAATGTATATCATGCTATGAACAGGGGGGGCTACCGACTGGTCGCACACTCTGGCTTCACCACTGGCTCCAGAGGGGTGGGCATCTTGCTGCGCTCCTCCCTCCCACTTGAGATTGACAAAGTTACTCTTGATGATAGAGGGCGCTATGCGTCTTTGACTGGGCGGTGGGAGGGGCAAACTCTTTCATTGGTTTCGGTCTATGTTCCCCCGGGCCTCCAGACCTCCACTTTCTCTGATGTGGGTCGCATGTTACTTGAGCTTCCTGATAGTCTCCTGATTGTGGGTGGGGATTTTAACTCCGTGATTTCTGGCGAGTTGGATCGTTACCCTCCCAGGGCCCTCTCGGCCGCCCAGGCGTGACTCGGCGGGTTCTTGGACACTTTCGGTCTGGTGGACTGCTGGAGGTTGATACATCCGACACAGAGTCAGTACAGATTCCACTCCTGGGCCCACGGGAGTCTCTCCAGACTAGATTATTTTCTAATGCCCGCGGCCCAGACCACCCGGGTCCGGGAGGTTAAGCACCTGGCCCGGGGCATTTCCGATCATTCCCCATTGTGGCTCCTCTTCGATACCGGGCTGCGATCCGCCGGGCGGCTCGCCCCCATTAACCCCTGGTACTTGCGTGACCCCAAGATTCGCAAGGGTCTCATTAAGTCGCTTGATCAGTATTTTCTGGAGAATGAGGGGTCCGTCTTGTCCTCGGTGTCCCTGTGGGAGGCCTTCAAAACGGTCCTCCGAGGACATGCCCTATCCCTGATCGTGGAGGCCAAGAAAGCTAAGAACGGGGAGGTGGTTGCGTTGGAGGCTGAGATATCGGGGTTGGAGGCTGCCTTGGAGACGGGTGTCACTCAGGACGGGCTCCACGCCCTCAACCTGAAGCAGTTCGAATATAAGTCCCTTGTTACGGATGCTGCTCGTACAATGTATAGGGAGCAGCAGGGTAGACTGTATGGTGCTGGGGATAAGGCAGGTACATTGATTGCTTGGCTTGATAAGGAGAAAGTGAATCGAGTGGTCCCCGTGCTTCAGACGTCGGAGGGAGTGAGTGTGACTGATCCTGGTGAGATTGTGGAGTGTTTTGCGGACTACTTCTGTGCTGTGTACTCCCCGGTGTCTACTAGAGATGAGGCTGACTCTCGCCACTTGTTGAAGGATATTGCTTTGCCCTGCTTGTCGGTGAAGGAGCGTGAGCAGATGGATGCCCCGCTTTCGGTTGACGAGATTGCAACCGCGATCCGTTCCCTTCGCTCAGGCAAGGCTATGGGCCCCAACGGACTCCCGATTGAACTCTATAAACTGCAACCGGATAAACTTGCGCCATTTCTCCGTCGTATGTTCTCGGAGTCGCTTGAAATCGGCTCTCTCCCTGATGACCAACGCCTGGCCACTATAGTCGTGATTCCCAAGGACGGTAAACCTCGGGACCGTTGCGCCTCGTATAGGCCTATTTCTCTGCTGAACGCGGAGCCGAAAATCCTTGGCAAGGTTCTTGCGAACCGCCTGCTTACTGTTATTTGCGATCTGGTGCATCCGGACCAATCCGGTTTTATCCCACACCGGAATACGGCCCTTAACTTGCGGCGCCTACATGGCGTACTTGCAAGGGCGGAGTATCTTTCAGAGCCGGCCATTTTGGTTTCCTTGGACGCCACGATGGCCTTTGATACGATAGAATGGCCGTATCTTTGGGCTGCCCTGGCAAAGTTTGGCTTCGGGGCGGGATTTATTAATTGGGTTAAACTCTTATACGCTGCCCCGCTGGCACAGGTGGTCGTTAACGGGAGGGTTTCCCGGCCCTTCGTTCTTGGGAGGGGCACTAGGCAGGGGTGTCCGTTGTCTCCCCTGCTCTTCGCGTTAGCTTTGGAACCGCTCGCTGCTTGGCTCCGTTGGGAACCGTCGATAAGAGGGATCCAGTGGGCCCCTGGCTTCGAGGATCGTGTTTCGTTGTACGCGGACGACATTCTCTTGTACCTCACCTCACCACGTAGGTCACTCAATGTGCTCTTTGACATCCTCACTTCCTTCGGCAAGAACTCTGGTTTGATCATTAACTGGTCTAAATCTTGTGTCTATGCTATATCCGGTGGCTTTCCTCTCTTGCCCTCTCGTTTTCCCATTAAGGCGTCCAGCTCCGGCTTTACGTACCTGGGGGTGTACGTCTCATTGGATCCTGCTGTCCGCTATGAGCATAATCTCCTCTCTCCACTTCGGGGATTGAGGTTAGACGTGGCCCGCTGGCGTAAGCTTCCCTTGTCTCCCCTCGGTCGTGCGGCGCTTTTTAAAATTATGTCCCTTCCCCGATTTCTTTACGCACTTCAGAACTCCTTTGATATTATTCCGGCGGCCTACTTCCGGGAAGTGGAGCGCTTACAGAGGAGACTTGTCTGGGGCGGTCGTGCACGTATTGCTCTTGCAAAACTGACTCTCCCCTGGTACGACGGGGGCATCGCGCTCCCGGACATCAGGAGGTACTACTGGGCTTCCCAGCTATCTGCTATTAACCATGCAACGTACTCACCTGGTCCGCATCCGGCTTTCGACATGGATAGATTTTTGCTGCCTGGCGGCAACTTTAACAGAGCACTTTACTCTCGATCGGCTGGGAGGACCTTAACCGGTCCCACTAAGATTGCAGTACGCTTGTGGAAGGCTGCAAATGTGGCCATGGGCTGGAATGATCGCTTGACGGGCGCGAACCCTTTGTTTGCGTCTGAAAGATTGGGAAGCCTCTGGACGACGAAGGGATTTGAGCGTTGGGACACGATTGGCATCAGCAAAGTGGGTGACCTTTGGGTGAAGGGTGCGGGTAAATCCTTCGCTGCGCTGCAGAGTGAGTACGAATTGAGTGAGAGGGAGTTCTTTCGCTACGTTCAGGTTCGCCACGCTTTGCTCTCGGCCATCGGGGCGGGGACTGCAGTCCCTGTGTCTTCGCCACTCGAGGACCGCATACTCGACGGTCACTTGCCCGACAGTACTATTTCCCTTATCTATAAAAAACTAATAAACATTCGGGCGGATCTCCTCGTGGGTCTGCGGGAGGCGTGGATCGGGGATGGGGTGGAACTGGACGACGAGGACTGGCAGTCTGCGCTGTCCTCCCCTAAGGAGGTGGCCATACCCGCGCGTCTCCGTCTTGTCCAGCTTAAAATTCTCCATCGTGTCTACGTGACGGGCCCTCATTTAGTTCTGATGGGTTTCTCTGAAGACAGGCTCTGTAGGCGCGGCTGTGGGCGCAGCGCCACTTTTCTCCATGTTCTCTGGGAGTGCCGTAAGGTTGCGGAGTATTGGCGCCGGGTGCATGCTGTCATGGAATGTGTCACTGGGGTCGCCCTGTTGCCTGAGGTTCGCCGATGTGTGCTGAACGTGTGGGATTTGTCCAATGGATGGTTGCAGTTCCTATAGTGTGAGAGAAAAAATGACTAGCTGCAGGTAAGCTATCAATAAGGGGGAAAGTCTCCGAAGGTAGGGTGAGTGTGCAGAGTGAGGAGAGGGTACTCCTAGTGATGTTCCTGTGTGCCCTCACACACCCTCGCGGATGTATAGCATCATCATTGGGCACGGTTGCTCCTCGTGGGGGTGGCGCTGCAGTCCCTCACGGGCCCTTGGTTAGGGGCTCTCTGATGGAGTTCTTTTAAGGAGTTGCCGCATTTGTGAGTGAGGGTATGTGGGTCGAAATGTGCTAGTGAGTGCGAATTTTAAAAATGAAACAGGGAACTAAACCTTTTAATCATAAGTTCCCTGGTCCAACCTAAAAATACTCGGGGATGGAGATGCACTGTAGTGCTGTTCAGAGAGGGGACAAGACAAAATAAAAGTCCCACTTCTCTCGACCCGATTAGTGTGTTAACAAAAGTGATTTAATGACAAGGTCAACATGTTTCGCGCTATAAAACGGTCCCTAGTGGATCCTAAAGCGCTTCGTCAGGACCGGGAAGGTGTGTTAGAGAATGGGATTCGGGTAAAGACTGCCCATAACCCCACTTACTACCTAGGTCTGGTATGCTTGACAGTTAGTGTCCAGGATCCGTCGTTATACGTCAATCCCGTTCACAGCCTACAAAGGGAGACAAAATCAGGGAGGGAGAGAGACAAAAAGAAAAAGGGGGGGGGGGAAGAAACAAGGATAATGCCTTAAATAAGATATATGTTCTATATATCTTGTGTGATCAGAGACACTGCTGCACAGTCGATGCTGTGATATCTCATGCAAGACGAGGACGTCGACTGATGAGTGTGTCTATGTGGATCAATTAAAATCAACCGGGGAGATGGGATCGTGCCCCCCAATGTTGAGACAACATAGTGATGATCATGGGCTAGCTGGGCTCCAAGCTCATGTGGGTGACATTCAACGAGTGGGACTAAACGTCATAACTTCTATGGTGACTACTTATGGCGGTGGTAGGAAAGAGCATCCCGGTACGGTGTGGAAGTGGGGATGTAGTGCTCATCATGCCCAGTGTCCGGACGATATTAAAGGAGTAGAAGCTTAATATTGACAAGGTGACACGGAGAGCAGGTGATCACAACCGCGGGAAAGCCTGGGTGGTGCGGTGACTCGAGGGTCACCCCGTGCACATATCCCGAAAAGAACAGTCTTCCAACAAAACACATATTACATGAGTGCATGGCCAGCCTACCCTCTCCTCCTTGATGATGGGCTCCGTCAGCAATGCCGCGGAGTAAGGCTGGAAAAACATATGTAAAAAAGCTCTGTGATGGAAGACAGGGAACCTATGAGAGCCGCTGAGGGTCCCGCAATAAAAGAGCAGTGAAGAAGAAGTACTTACAATTCTGTACGCCTTACGTCTCGGGGAACCTACCCGTGCGGTTGCACTGCCGGTTACACGGTTAGTGCGGCTGCAGGGTCGTTAAATAATGGAAACAGTGATGCCACGGGCCCGGTGTGATGACGTAACGTAGATGCGCCCGGATGGCTCGGGCGAACGTGGCCGGGGCGGTGCGCGGCTGACGCGGCCATCTTGGAGTGGAGTCAGGATAGAGGGAACGGGATTGTAAAGGCAGGATGCCTTTGGCCCCAAAGGTAGGGGACTGAAATAGGAGTGAAGCAAGGTGTTGCTTCAAACAATAAAGACATGATCCATAATGCTGCACAGATGAAAAAGGTCAAAGATCTGCGGTGTCATGGGCATGTTCATGCTGATAACATACCGAACCGAGGGTCTATGGAAGTCACAGGGGTGGGGTGCCTGCGCCCACAGTCAAAGGGGGAGAGATGTCAACTGGAGGGAGATCGTATTACTAGTTTGGAAAAAGGCTACGGGAATATATTATAACTTATTCGGTAATTAGATGGTCATAAGAATACTCATATACACAGGACAGCTAGGTACCAGCAGGTCCAAGGTGGAGAGACGGGTACTGTAGCAAATGTCAAAAAAGATATTTATAAAAACAGTTTGTTAAAAATAAACTGTCCACTGGGACGTGAGGTGTGCATCGCATGTAACTTGATGTCTCTGTGTCAGTGAGGTTGATGCTGTCCCTCTATATCTTGCCGTCTATGCGGAGCTCATATCGCTGTATATTAAAGAAAGCAAGAAAAACTGAAAAACGGTAACAAGGTTACCCACCCCGGTGTTGGAACGGAGGTTGTTGGTACACACGATGAGCATGACATTAGCAAGACTTAGGGTGAGGTGGTCCATCTGGGAGGTGGTTTTGGCTGTAAGTGATTCCTAGTGAGTCTCCCTGAGGATACTTAACAGCCATGATCTCATTTTAATAGATTGTGAAAAGTTGGTAAGGGGTTGGACATATGGTTGTTGACAGACGTTTTGTAGGTATTCTACATGTAGACCTATGTTCTGAATACCAGGATCTTTGTCCATGATAGGGAAGATACTTAACAGGCTCCCTCATGGTATGTATTATCTGGAGAGTTCAATCCAGGGAATATCCTCATTGAGTCCCCTTTTATTGCTTTGTAGTTTGAACACCCATCGTTGCTCCTGTCTGAACAGTGTGGATGGTGACCAATGTGGGTTGGATTCAATTATGGTCCATCGTAAGCTATCGGGAGGGTGATTCTTTTCCAGAAAATGGCTTTGTAGTCTTGTCGCTGTGCGCTTGCATCGAATTGTACTTTTGTGTTCCCCAATTCGTGTTTTGATTGTTCTTGTGGTCATTCCAATGTATCGAGAGCCGCAGGGACAGGTGATCATGTATACACAGTTTCTTGTGTTGCAGTTGGTATGTCGTAACTGTTTCCATGGGCTTGATAAACCTAAGTCGATTTCCTTAGTACTGCTTGTCAGTGGACATGCTGTGCAGGACCCGCATGGGTAATGTCCCGTAACCGGAGGAAGATTCCATAATGTCGGTTGTGTTTTTGTGATGTTCTTGGGTCGTGTGTGCACTAAAATATCCCTCAGGTTTTGTGTTCTCTTAAAGGCAAAAAGGGGTTTTGGTCCTGGTTGGAAATCACCCATCTCTAGGATCTTCCAATGCTTCTTTATTATCCTTTGGACTTTGTTCGAGTTAGGGGTGAAGGATGTAACACATGTTAATATGTCTGTGGTGCTCTTCTCTTTGATTTCTAGTAGAGCCCCTCTGTGATTGTTCCTTGCCCTTTTGCGTGCCTGTTTTACAATTTTCTTCGGATATTCTCTCCTTATCAAATTGTCTGTTAGAATGTCTGCCTCCTTCTCAAATTCTCTGATGGTATTGCAATTGCGGCGTACCAACTTTTCACAATCTATTAAAATGAGATCATGGCTGTTAAGTATCCTCAGGGAGACTCACTAGGAATCACTTACAGCCAAAACCACCTCCCAGATGGACCACCTCACCCTAAGTCTTGCTAATGTCATGCTCATCGTGTGTACCAACAACCTCCGTTCCAACACCGGGGTGGGTAACCTTGTTACCGTTTTTCAGTTTTTCTTGCTTTCTTTAATATACAGCGATATGAGCTCCGCATAGACGGCAAGATATAGAGGGACAGCATCAACCTCACTGACACAGAGACATCAAGTTACATGCGATGCACACCTCACGTCCCAGTGGACAGTTTATTTTTAACAAACTGTTTTTATAAATATCTTTTTTGACATTTGCTACAGTACCCGTCTCTCCACCTTGGACCTGCTGGTACCTAGCTGTCCTGTGTATATGAGTATTCTTATGACCATCTAATTACCGAATAAGTTATAATATATTCCCGTAGCCTTTTTCCAAACTAGTAATACGATCTCCCTCCAGTTGACATCTCTCCCCCTTTGACTGTGGGCGCAGGCACCCCACCCCTGTGACTTCCATAGACCCTCGGTTCGGTATGTTATCAGCACGAACATGCCCATGACACCGCAGATCTTTGACCTTTTTCATCTGTGCAGCATTATGGATCATGTCTTTATTGTTTGAAGCAACACCTTGCTTCACTCCTATTTCAGTCCCCTACCTTTGGGGCCAAAGGCATCCTGCCTTTACAATCCCGTTCCCTCTATCCTGACTCCACTCCAAGATGGCCGCGTCAGCCGCGCACCGCCCCGGCCACGTTCGCCCGAGCCATCCGGGCGCATCTACGTTACGTCATCACACCGGGCCCGTGGCATCACTGTTTCCATTATTTAACGACCCTGCAGCCGCACTAACCGTGTAACCGGCAGTGCAACCGCACGGGTAGGTTCCCCGAGACGTAAGGCGTACAGAATTGTAAGTACTTCTTCTTCACTGCTCTTTTATTGCGGGACCCTCAGCGGCTCTCATAGGTTCCCTGTCTTCCATCACAGAGCTTTTTTACATATGTTTTTCCAGCCTTACTCCGCGGCATTGCTGACGGAGCCCATCATCAAGGAGGAGAGGGTAGGCTGGCCATGCACTCATGTAATATGTGTTTTGTTGGAAGACTGTTCTTTTCGGGATATGTGCACGGGGTGACCCTCGAGTCACCGCACCACCCAGGCTTTCCCGCGGTTGTGATCACCTGCTCTCCGTGTCACCTTGTCAATATTAAGCTTCTACTCCTTTAATATCGTCCGGACACTGGGCATGATGAGCACTACATCCCCACTTCCACACCGTACCGGGATGCTCTTTCCTACCACCGCCATAAGTAGTCACCATAGAAGTTATGACGTTTAGTCCCACTCGTTGTATGTCACCCACATGAGCTTGGAGCCCAGCTAGCCCATGATCATCACTATGTTGTCTCAACATTGGGGGGCACGATCCCATCTCCCCGGTTGATTTTAATTGATCCACATAGACACACTCATCAGTCGACGTCCTCGTCTTGCATGAGATATCACAGCATCGACTGTGCAGCAGTGTCTCTGATCACACAAGATATATAGAACATATATCTTATTTAAGGCATTATCCTTGTTTCTTCCCCCCCCCCCCTTTTTCTTTTTGTCTCTCTCCCTCCCTGATTTTGTCTCCCTTTGTAGGCTGTGAACGGGATTGACGTATAACGACGGATCCTGGACACTAACTGTCAAGCATACCAGACCTAGGTAGTAAGTGGGGTTATGGGCAGTCTTTACCCGAATCCCATTCTCTAACACACCTTCCCGGTCCTGACGAAGCGCTTTAGGATCCACTAGGGACCGTTTTATAGCGCGAAACATGTTGACCTTGTCATTAAATCACTTTTGTTAACACACTAATCGGGTCGAGAGAAGTGGGACTTTTATTTTGTCTTGTCCCCTCTCTGAACAGCACTACAGTGCATCTCCATCCCCGAGTATTTTTAGGTTGGACCAGGGAACTTATGATTAAAAGGTTTAGTTCCCTGTTTCATTTTTAAAATTCGCACTCACTAGCACATTTCGACCCACATACCCTCACTCACAAATGCGGCAACTCCTTAAAAGAACTCCATCAGAGAGCCCCTAACCAAGGGCCCGTGAGGGACTGCAGCGCCACCCCCACGAGGAGCAACCGTGCCCAATGATGATGCTATACATCCGCGAGGGTGTGTGAGGGCACACAGGAACATCACTAGGAGTACCCTCTCCTCACTCTGCACACTCACCCTACCTTCGGAGACTTTCCCCCTTATTGATAGCTTACCTGCAGCTAGTCATTTTTTCTCTCACACTATAGGAACTGCAACCATCCATTGGACAAATGTATAACTTTTTAGGAGCTTTGGTTCAGGACCTTTTTCTATAGCTCCAAGTCCCTCCTCCTTGTTGATATTGTATATTTAGTACGGCCAATGGCCGTGGGACATTTGTATCCTCTTTTCTTCTTCTAATTTTTCCCCCCACCTTTTCCAACACACATGACCTGGGACTACAGGATCTCTCTGGATTGTCTGAAGTTGATTTAGACATACTATAGACACAATGGA
This sequence comes from Triturus cristatus, assembly GCF_964204655.1. Lineage (NCBI taxonomy): Eukaryota > Metazoa > Chordata > Amphibia > Caudata > Salamandridae > Triturus > Triturus cristatus. The sequence goes on along the minus strand of NC_140594.1, from coordinate 8,470,544 downwards.
TAACCCAGGCCTTAGTTTTGATGACGATATGGTAGCAGAGATCTTGAGAGCACCATCGTTATTAGCAGAAGATGGCAGTGCACCATCAGGGAGTGGTAATGATGACTGGAGATCACTCCAAACCCTACGGAAATTACAGATTAAGACCGCCTTACACGGGACCATAATGACTGAATATCTGAGAGCAAACATCGCCCCTAATGGTCTACTAATTACACTGGCCCCAAGGATATTTTTGGAAGATCTGACATTCCGTCGCGAATGGTCGAGAATATCCTGGAAATGTACCCGTGATTGGTTGATATTAATAATAAATACAGCCAAACGATTATCAGATGAATTACTAGTACAAATCAATCTGTCTGAGAATAGACTGAAGACGGGGATTTCTATTACAGCATTCAAATCCAAGCTCTCAGAAATCAATCTTGAAATGAATGAACATAAAGAATATTTAACAAAACAGAAGATTAACCAGTTACAAAAAGACGTCAAACGGTTTGACAAGGAAAAGATCTATCCTTATACCAAAGACGATTATGTGTTCTCCAACACAGACACCGCCTCTGATGATGCAAGCAGTCGCAGCTCAGGAAGGTCAGACTCGACTGGGAGTGAATCCAACTACGACACCAGACAATCAAGACCCAGAGGAGGATACAGACACCAACTTCCTCCACCTCCTCTGTTCCACGGGTTTCCTTCCCACCCCTTTCAAACACCCATGTATCAAGGACCATGGATGGGTCCCCAACCTACATGGAATGGCCCTATGGGACAAAATCCTATGCCTAATTATCACCAGTATCAGACCCCACCTTTTCTCAACAGAGGGAGGGGCAGAGGAAGAGGCAAAAGAAGAGGAACAACCAAGAGCGTACACTGGCAGGATCCAGAACCAATGACTCTACGCAGCAAATCAACAAGACCCTAGTGGTGAATCTATCCTCCAGACCTCTAACTGAAGGTGAAAACAACCTTTTGGAAAAAGGACTAGGATTTGTACCTACACCGAAGGAAGATGACTTTATCCTGAACCAAGAACTGCACCAATTTTTTCGAAAGGTCCGCCTCAAAGCCTTCTTCCAAGACAAACCGCAAATCCCACCCAAAGGAACAGGCCTTAAGATTAAATCAAAATTTACCCCAACCGCAGCCATGACCTCTAATGAGGTATTAACATTTGAACAAGCAGTCTTGAAGGAAGTGAACAACATCACTACCGACCGCCCGTTCGACAATCTTTCCAAAAAAGAAAGGATACTCCTCAAAACTCTGACAGAGGACGAAACCATCATCCTGAAACCCGCGGACAAGGGAGGAGCCATTGTCATCCAAGATAAGAACATCTATGAGGGGGAATGTATACGACAATTAACCAACACCAGGTACTACGAACCCATTGAGGAGGACCCCACTGCGCGCCTCTCCACCGTGATACAACATCTCATCACGGAAGCGGAGACAGAGGAATGGATCTCGAAGGAGGAGGCCCAGTTCCTTATGAACAAGAGTCCACGCACACCATACTTCTATTGCCTCCCGAAAATCCACAAGGGAATCACCCCCCCACCAGGCAGACCGATTGTGTCCGGGATCGATTCCCTTCTAGAACCTCTGAGCAAATTTTGTGATGTGTTTCTACGCCCCCTTGTGATGAAAACCCCAACATATCTGAGAGACACTACAGAGGTATTGAACTTGATTGAACGATTTGAGACACCAGAATTTATCACCCTCCTAGTCACGCTAGACGTGGAATCATTGTACACCAACATTCCCCAAGATGCCACTCTGACGGTCCTTGACAAGGCCCTGCGTAACATCAATCCATGGCCATCCACTACCCCCATCACTTTCATTTGTGACTGTGCCACGATAGCATTGAAAGAGAATTACTTTGCCTTTGAGAATAATTTGTATCATCAAATACAGGGTACGAGCATGGGGAGCACCTTTGCGCCGAGCCTGGCATGCCTATACATGGCCAACTTTGAAGAGGAACACATCCTAGCAGAGACCAACCCATATACTAACAACATCTTACTATGGCGTAGGTACATAGATGACATCATCATTTTCTGGCAAGGGGATGAAGATACGTGCCGCACATTCTTCAGTTGGATTAATACTCTCAATCCATATTTACAATTTGTGGGCACATTGTCATCTGAATCCATCCCATTCCTTGACCTGCTGATATCCTTAAAAGAAGGATGCCTGATGACCACCAACTATAAGAAACCCACGGATAGGAACAGCCTCCTCCTATTCCAAAGTCACCATCCAAAATCTCTAAAAAACAATTTACCGGTGGGACAATTCCTCCGCTTACGCCGCAATTGCAATACCATCAGAGAATTTGAGAAGGAGGCAGACATTCTAACAGACAATTTGATAAGGAGAGAATATCCGAAGAAAATTGTAAAACAGGCACGCAAAAGGGCAAGGAACAATCACAGAGGGGCTCTACTAGAAATCAAAGAGAAGAGCACCACAGACATATTAACATGTGTTACATCCTTCACCCCTAACTCGAACAAAGTCCAAAGGATAATAAAGAAGCATTGGAAGATCCTAGAGATGGGTGATTTCCAACCAGGACCAAAACCCCTTTTTGCCTTTAAGAGAACACAAAACCTGAGGGATATTTTAGTGCACACACGACCCAAGAACATCACAAAAACACAACCGACATTATGGAATCTTCCTCCGGTTACGGGACATTACCCATGCGGGTCCTGCACAGCATGTCCACTGACAAGCAGTACTAAGGAAATCGACTTAGGTTTATCAAGCCCATGGAAACAGTTACGACATACCAACTGCAACACAAGAAACTGTGTATACATGATCACCTGTCCCTGCGGCTCTCGATACATTGGAATGACCACAAGAACAATCAAAACACGAATTGGGGAACACAAAAGTACAATTCGATGCAAGCGCACAGCGACAAGACTACAAAGCCATTTTCTGGAAAACAATCACCCTCCCGATAGCTTACGATGGACCATAATTGAATCCAACCCACATTGGTCACCATCCACACTGTTCAGACAGGAGCAACGATGGGTGTTCAAACTACAAAGCAATAAAAGGGGACTCAATGAGGATATTCCCTGGATTGAACTCTCCAGATAATACATACCATGAGGGAGCCTGTTAAGTATCTTCCCTATCATGGACAAAGATCCTGGTATTCAGAACATAGGTCTACATGTAGAATACCTACAAAACGTCTGTCAACAACCATATGTCCAACCCCTTACCAACTTTTCACAATCTATTAAAATGAGATCATGGCTGTTAAGTATCCTCAGGGAGACTCACTAGGAATCACTTACAGCCAAAACCACCTCCCAGATGGACCACCTCACCCTAAGTCTTGCTAATGTCATGCTCATCGTGTGTACCAACAACCTCGGTTCCAACACCGGGGTGGGTAACCTTGTTACCGTTTTTCAGTTTTTCTTGCTTTCTTTAATATACAGCGATATGAGCTCCGCATAGACGGCAAGATATAGAGGGACAGCATCAACCTCACTGACACAGAGACATCAAGTTACATGCGATGCACACCTCACGTCCCAGTGGACAGTTTATTTTTAACAAACTGTTTTTATAAATATCTTTTTTGACATTTGCTACAGTACCCGTCTCTCCACCTTGGACCTGCTGGTACCTAGCTGTCCTGTGTATATGAGTATTCTTATGACCATCTAATTACCGAATAAGTTATAATATATTCCCGTAGCCTTTTTCCAAACTAGTAATACGATCTCCCTCCAGTTGACATCTCTCCCCCTTTGACTGTGGGCGCAGGCACCCCACCCCTGTGACTTCCATAGACCCTCGGTTCGGTATGTTATCAGCACGAACATGCCCATGACACCGCAGATCTTTGACCTTTTTCATCTGTGCAGCATTATGGATCATGTCTTTATTGTTTGAAGCAACACCTTGCTTCACTCCTATTTCAGTCCCCTACCTTTGGGGCCAAAGGCATCCTGCCTTTACAATCCCGTTCCCTCTATCCTGACTCCACTCCAAGATGGCCGCGTCAGCCGCGCACCGCCCCGGCCACGTTCGCCCGAGCCATCCGGGCGCATCTACGTTACGTCATCACACCGGGCCCGTGGCATCACTGTTTCCATTATTTAACGACCCTGCAGCCGCACTAACCGTGTAACCGGCAGTGCAACCGCACGGGTAGGTTCCCCGAGACGTAAGGCGTACAGAATTGTAAGTACTTCTTCTTCACTGCTCTTTTATTGCGGGACCCTCAGCGGCTCTCATAGGTTCCCTGTCTTCCATCACAGAGCTTTTTTACATATGTTTTTCCAGCCTTACTCCGCGGCATTGCTGACGGAGCCCATCATCAAGGAGGAGAGGGTAGGCTGGCCATGCACTCATGTAATATGTGTTTTGTTGGAAGACTGTTCTTTTCGGGATATGTGCACGGGGTGACCCTCGAGTCACCGCACCACCCAGGCTTTCCCGCGGTTGTGATCACCTGCTCTCCGTGTCACCTTGTCAATATTAAGCTTCTACTCCTTTAATATCGTCCGGACACTGGGCATGATGAGCACTACATCCCCACTTCCACACCGTACCGGGATGCTCTTTCCTACCACCGCCATAAGTAGTCACCATAGAAGTTATGACGTTTAGTCCCACTCGTTGTATGTCACCCACATGAGCTTGGAGCCCAGCTAGCCCATGATCATCACTATGTTGTCTCAACATTGGGGGGCACGATCCCATCTCCCCGGTTGATTTTAATTGATCCACATAGACACACTCATCAGTCGACGTCCTCGTCTTGCATGAGATATCACAGCATCGACTGTGCAGCAGTGTCTCTGATCACACAAGATATATAGAACATATATCTTATTTAAGGCATTATCCTTGTTTCTTCCCCCCCCCCCTTTTTCTTTTTGTCTCTCTCCCTCCCTGATTTTGTCTCCCTTTGTAGGCTGTGAACGGGATTGACGTATAACGACGGATCCTGGACACTAACTGTCAAGCATACCAGACCTAGGTAGTAAGTGGGGTTATGGGCAGTCTTTACCCGAATCCCATTCTCTAACACACCTTCCCGGTCCTGACGAAGCGCTTTAGGATCCACTAGGGACCGTTTTATAGCGCGAAACATGTTGACCTTGTCATTAAATCACTTTTGTTAACACACTAATCGGGTCGAGAGAAGTGGGACTTTTATTTTGTCTTGTCCCCTCTCTGAACAGCACTACAGTGCATCTCCATCCCCGAGTATTTTTAGGTTGGACCAGGGAACTTATGATTAAAAGGTTTAGTTCCCTGTTTCATTTTTAAAATTCGCACTCACTAGCACATTTCGACCCACATACCCTCACTCACAAATGCGGCAACTCCTTAAAAGAACTCCATCAGAGAGCCCCTAACCAAGGGCCCGTGAGGGACTGCAGCGCCACCCCCACGAGGAGCAACCGTGCCCAATGATGATGCTATACATCCGCGAGGGTGTGTGAGGGCACACAGGAACATCACTAGGAGTACCCTCTCCTCACTCTGCACACTCACCCTACCTTCGGAGACTTTCCCCCTTATTGATAGCTTACCTGCAGCTAGTCATTTTTTCTCTCACACTATAGGAACTGCAACCATCCATTGGACAAATGTATAACTTTTTAGGAGCTTTGGTTCAGGACCTTTTTCTATAGCTCCAAGTCCCTCCTCCTTGTTGATATTGTATATCTGAACGTGTGGGAGCCTAACGATTATAATGCGGCTCAGACTCGGTGGGCGGCCCTTGGGAACATGGTTGCTAAGAGGGACATCGCACAGCTTTGGGGTTCCCGGCGGCCTCCCACCGTGTCAGTATGGAAGAAGAACATGGACTGGTGCATGTGCAGAGAGAAGACTGTGTATGTGGCCCGGGGTAAGCCAGGGGCATGGGGTAGAATTTGGGGCCAGTGGAACGCGTACCGTGGGAACATCTGCACACCCCCCCTCGTGGACTCATCTGATGCTGCCTTGTCCCCCTGATCCTGGGGTTCCCGGACTATTGCATTTCACCTGTAGATGGTTATGGCTCTCCCGTCCCCCCCACCTCCCCCTTGATCATCCTCATTGACCACCCGAGGGTGGAGTTGGTACTGTGTGGTCCCCCAGCCGTGGTTAGACGCTTCTTTTTCGATGGTTTCCGCCTTGTCTTTTGGTGTTATTTATTTTTCCTTTTTGTTTGTATTTCTAAAATTTATGTATCCGGATAACTTCTTAGGTGCACCCAATATTTTGTCAATTCGGCTGAGCCCCAGGGGGCCCATTGTTTCCTTGATGTTGTTGACCATGTACATATTAGCGGCCGGCCCTGGTGGTTGTAGGCCCATGTTTGTATTGATTTTTATGTGCAATAAAGGTTTTTCAAAAAAAAAAAAAAAAAGATGTCAACAATGATGTAATCAGAGATGTCACTGACCATGTCATGAGCGATGTAATATAAACTGAGCCTAACGATAACGTCCCTATAACCTTTGTTTTTTTCAGTGAATTTCTAAGGTTTTTAAATAATAATTCCTAAATATAATGTCCCTGTAACCTTTGTTTTTTTAATATCTATATTCAGTGAAAAAAAACAGAGATTACATGGATGTTATAGTTTGGAATTAGCATTTAAAAAACCTTAGAAATTCACTGAAAAAACAGGGCCGTTATACTTAGGCTCAGGTTTCACTCGTACAAAACCAGTGAAATTTATCAGTTATAGTTAGCTGATCTAACTATAACTCATGCCCCCACAATGCACTGCTTATGATGTCACTGATGCCATCACTGAATACATCACTGATGGCATCCCAAACAACATCACTGATGACTTCATCCAGTGACTGTGGGTGGTTTTAAAAAGTTTGAGTGTTAAATATATATATACACAAAGGTGTATTGGTGAATCAGTGGGTATATAAGGGTCTTTATGGATGATTCAGTGGGTGCATGACAGACTGTGTAAGTGAGTGATTAGGTGACTCAGTGAACGTATGGATGAGTGACTAGGTCGGGTGAATGTCTGTATCAGCCTGTTAGTTGGTGTCTAAGTGACTATATGAGTTGGGGAGTGCGTATGTGAGTGGCTAAATAGGTGATTGATTAGTTGTCAGAGTACTTCTGTGAGTGTTTGAGTGTCTGTGTGGGTGGGGGAGGGGGTGTGGGACTCCCTATATGGATGAGTGAGTGGGTGAGTCAGTGGCTATATGGGTTAGTGAGTGCGTAAGTGAGGGGCTGTATAGGTGACTGAGTGTGTGTATGGCTGTGTCAGTGAGTTAATGGATGTGTCAGTGGTAAATGGGTGAGTAACTGTATATGTGAAAGGCAGTATAGGTGAGTGTTGGAGTATATGTGTGACTGTATGTGTGAGTGATTGTGAGAATGGCTGAATGTGTACTTGTGTCAGTGACTGTATAGGTGCGTGAGTATGTGTTATTAATAAGTGCGTTGGTGTATGTATAACTGTATAGGTGAGTAAGTGGATATGTGATTGACTCTATGGGTGAGTGAGTAGGTATGTGACTAGCTCTATGGGTGTAGGAGTGGATATATCAGTGGCTGTATTAGTGAGTGAATTGGTGTATGAGTGGCTGTATGGGTGATTGAGTGGATGTGTGTGTAGACCTATGAATCAGTGAGTGGGCATGTAAGTACTGGTATGGGTGTGTCAATGGTTTTGAGAATCTTAGTGTGGAAGTTGAAGTGGGTGAATGAAAGGTTATGTTGGGATGGGAGTGTGTGCATCAGAGATTCTGTGGATGATGTAATTGGAGATGTCATCAGTGATGTCATTAGTTACTATGTCAAGAGTGATATAATATGTGAGGTCATAAGCAGTGAATTGTGGAGGCACGATGTGAGAAGGTGGCCTGATATATGCTGTCCACTAGGTCTAGTGGGCACCTTGTATCAGTCCAAACAACCCCTTATGGTGAATTGGTTAAAGACAACCTGTATTGAAAGCTATCCTAGTGGTAGCTATGGAGAGCAGCCTTCAGGCTAAATCTTGAAGGAATGTAAAGCAGCTTGTTTTACCAGTCTATAATCTCTTGAATGATCAAATGAAAGGACAACCACACCAGGCATATATTTAAAATATATGTATTTAGGTTAAAACACACCCCTCTAGTCTCTTTATGAGACTGGAGTTCGAAGTACTTACGTTACAAGTGAACAATCATCAGTAATAGCACAAATACACGTTTGGGCCCTAGGGGCGTACCAAGCCATATACCAATGAAGTGGTATAAGAACCACGACTGAACTAGAAACAAGGCCTAGAACCTGTAGAATCGCTGGGACCCCAAGGAACCACCCAGGGTAGTGACACAAGGGACCCACGGGAACTGTATGCAATGTGAGAACACAACCACGGGTTCCCGTTATCTTCTATGGGCAATGTTGCGGTTGGAAATGTAAAGATTAGGGACACTTAGAATCGAGTCAGGACCAAACCCTTTTGGACTTAAGAAGTTCTAGGGTTAGCACCCACGGGAGCACCGGAGTACTCGAGTTACCTCACCCAGGGAAGCCGGGTGCATAGGTGTCTTTTGGTGTCAAGTAGCGTTGTCGATTCCAATGGAAGCCTGCAAAGAACTGCTGCTGCCGTGAAGAGGAGAAGTGTCCGAAGGGATCCAAGCCTGGATCTGGGATGGAAGGAGCCTGAAAGCAGAGGGGACAGAGTCTGGGTCACTAGCCAGTGATCTAGGGCAGGATGGACCAATGCCCACAGATGTTGGGTGCTTTAGGTGAGTTGACGGGTGTCTTGAATCTTCAGCCACAAAGTCCAGGAGGTGTCGACAAAGTCCACGAGATGGATTCGAGCTGCCCTCGAAGTCTGTTGAGTGCTGCGGTGTCGGCGACCAGATTGGACCAAACAAGCCTTGGCAACAGCAAGCCACTGAAATTCAGAGAAAGGACTGCGGTGCAGACCAGCAAGGTCTGAGAGACTCACCCAGCGAGGGTAAGTCAGAGCACATCTGGAGCAACCAGGAATGCCCAAGTAGAAGAAGAGTTGTCTTTGTGGGGACCTACTAGCCAACGGGCTAGCGATCGTGAAGGAGCCTCAAGCGGTCGCGCTTGAAACTGGCCCACGGTTCACTCGTGGAATGGAGGCCAGCAGTGTTCGGTGCAGGAGGTGCTCAAGGCTGGGGCTACTAGGAGTCCAAAGCACAACTTCAAGAAAGTCCCAGAAGATAGTGTTGCTGCAAAAGTTCACGGTGTCCAGGGGTCACAGTTCCACGTCACCCATGATAGTCACAGGCCTCAGCTTTGCTGAGGACCCAGGGTAGCCTCTGGGAAGTATGGAAATCCACCTCTGGTGATGCAAAGACTTTGGCATCCGGCGGGAGCTTCAGCGATGCAGACCGGTCAGTTGCTTCTTTGGTGCCTGCCAAGCAGGGGAGTCTCTCCTTGACCCCAAGGGAGATTTCTTCCATCTTCTAGTCGAAATAGAAACTCGAAGGTCCAGGATATATGTTGCAGAACTTCGTCCAGGGTGTTCTAAGGTCGCATGGACTGGGTTCCCATACTTATACTAAGTTTGGGGGTTGGACATACTCTAGGGACCTACCTATGGGAGGGTTGGAAAGAGGGGTGGTTACACCCATTTCCTTTGTCCAGTTTCGCACCAGAGCGGGGGCAGGTAGCCTCTGCAACCGTTTTGAACTGGACTATGCACAGGGACACCAAACGTGCCCCCAGTGCAGGACTTCAAAGCACCAGAGAGTGCTCCCGCCCAGCCCCAATACACATCTGCCTGTCTGGGGAGGTGGTTACACCTCCCTTCGACAGGAAACCTATTGTCCAGGCCTCCCCTGCCTGAGTTTCGGTCAACAGCAGGAGGCCAGGCCCATGTCTGTGGCAGAGGCATTCATTTTGTGATGCCAGGGTTCAGGAAAGTCCTACCGGGTTTGACCAGTGTGAAAATGTCTTTCCCTCTAGAAGGGTGGAATGCTACCCCCGCCACCAGAACTGGCGGGGGAGGGGGGGTAGTATTCCAAAGCGTTTGACACCAAACATGACATGTTTTGATGCAGCCATTCCAAAGTTAGCATTTACCGCAAGGTTATAATGCACTTATGAGTATATGGTATGACTGTATCACAGAACATATATAAGGAAGTATTTCCAGAGGGGCTCAGCTCATACTTGAGCACCCTCTCACACAAAACCAAGCAATCTGCCTTCAGGATTGTCAAGGCCTGCCATAGGAGTGACTTATAGGTTTATATGTGTCTGTATATATATGTGGATATAGGTACCCTATACCACTGTAAGGGGTGCAAGCAAACCCTTACCCAGGCTGCAGTAGCAGACCTGTGATGCCATTTTGGAGTGCTTCCCAGGGGTGGCATAAAACATGCTTCAGCCCCTGGTAGGCCTCTGAGGTACCTATGCCCTAGCTACATGGTATACCATATACTAGGGGCTTATAAGGCACTCCAGAATCCAATTAGATATGTACCTAATGTACATGGAAACCATTTTAGAGAGGAAGCAGCTAGGCTGGGGTCCTGATTAGCAGGGCCACAGCCAGACTAAGTTAAAAAAACAGTGAAACACCAGCAAAAAGTGGGAGTACCCATGTGAAGCAGATCCTACTCTCCTACACAACCCCCCCCCCCAAACGCATGGACATTAAACTAACCTTGACCAGTTGAGTCTTCATGTTCTAAGTGGACATACCTAGAGAGTCCATCTGCATTGACATGGTTACCCCCAGGTCTATGTTCCACTGTAAAGTCCATCCCCTGTAGGGAAATAGACCACCTAAGCAGTTTGGGGTTTTCACCCTTCATTTGTTATAGCCATAAGAGGGGCTTATGGTTTGTCTGAACAAGGAAGTGAGTACCAAACAAGTATGGCCTCAACTTCTTCAGAGCCCAAACCACAGCAAAGGCCTCCCTCTCAATGGCTAACCAACGTTTCTCTCTAGGGGTCAGCCTTCTGCTTATGAAAGCTACTGGCTGATCCTGACCTTCATCATTCAATTGTGACAGTACAGCCCCTACCCCCAATTCAGATGCATCTGTTTGGACAATGAACTTCTTGGAGTAGTCAGGACTCTGCAGAATGGGAGCAATGCACATGGCCTGCTTCAGGTCATCAAACGCCTTTTAACAGCTAGCTGTCCACTGAACCTTTTTGGCCATCTTTTTAGAAGTTAAGTCATTTAAGGGGGTCACTACTGATCCATACCCTTTGACGAATCTCCTATAGTACCCAGTCAGGCCTAAGAAGGCTCTCACCTGAGTCTGGGTAGTTGGAGCAACCCATTCCATTATGGTCTGGATTTTGCTCTGTAATGGTTGAACCTGGCCTCCATCTGCAAGGTGGCCCAGGTATACAACCTGACTCTGCCCTATCTGGCACTTATTAGCCTTGATAGTGAGGCCTGCCCTTTGCAGGGCCTCAAAAATATTCCTCAGGTGGACCAGGTGAGCCTCCCAGGTGGAGCTAAAACAGCAATATCATCAAAATATGCTGCACTAAATTCTTCCAGGCCTGTAAGGACTTGATTCACCAACCTTTGGAAAGTGGCAGGTGCATTCTTCAAACCAAAGGGCATTACCACAAATTGATAGTGCCCACTAGGGGTAGAACATGCTGTCTTTGGCTTTGCATCCTCAGGTAGTCTGATCTGTCAGTAGCCAGCTGTCAGGTCAAATGTGCTTAGAAACTTGGCTGCGGCCAAAGTATCTATTAGCTCATCTGCCCTGGGAATGGGATGGGCATCAGTCCTAGTGACTGCATTGAGACCCCTGTAGTCTACACAAAACCTCATCTCTCTTTTCGCACCACTGGTGTGAGGGTTAGGTACAAGGACTACAGGGCTAGCCCAAGGGCTAACTGAGGGTTCAATCACAACCAGATCCAACATCTTTTGGACTTCTGTCCTTAAACAGTCCCTGACATGGTCAGGTTGCCTGTAGATCCTATTCTTCACAGGTAGACTGTCCCCAGTGTCCACTTCATGAGTGCACCATGTGGTCTGACTTGGAGTCAGAGAAAACATATGTCTAAACTGGCTGAGAAGGTTTCTGCAGTCAGTTTATTGCTGGGCAGTGAGGCTGCCTGCCAAGGCTACACCATCAACTGACCCATCATCAGGGTTCTGAGAAAGCAGGTCAGGGAGTGGGTCACTCTCTTCCTCCTGTCCTTCATCAGTAAGCCATGAGCAAGCCCAGGTCTGCCCTGTCAACATATGGTTTTAGTCTGTTGACATGAAGTACCCTGTGGGGACTCCTAGGGGTTCCAAAGTCTACCAAGTAGGTAACCTCCCCTTTTTGTTCAACAATTGTATGGGGGCCACTCCATTTGTCTTGGAGGGCTGCTGGGGCCACAGGCTCCAACACTAACCCTGGGCGTAGTTTGCGAAGTAGTGCTACGCGTAGCTACGCAAAGTGCACTTCGCACTACACGAGCTACGCGTAGCACTTCGCGAACTGCGTAGTACCCTGTTCGCACTGTGCAAGATGCCGTTTTCAATGATTGCACAGTGCGGACAAGCATCTGGCACTGTGCAATCATTGAAAACGGCATCTTGCACAGTGCGAGCTGTAGTTTTCTGCCGCTCGAGAAGATTTTTACTCAAGCGGCAGCTTTCTCAACGCTGACTGGTAGTTTCTCATTGCGAGCGGTCGCGAGCATACGCGACCTTTTGCAATGAGAAACCTGACCTCCCGGCGTTGAGAATCTCGCTGGGAGGTTTATTTTCCATGCTCGCGATCGCCAACTTGATGTTGCTGATCGCGAACGAGGAAAAAGTCTCGCCAGGATGTCATTTTGCTTGCTCGCGGTCGCCAACTTGACGTTGAGGACCACGAGCAAGCAAAAAATGACCGCTGCACTACGCAACGCTACACTACGCGTGTTTGCACTGTGCTACGTGCAATTTGCGTAGTGCGAGGTAGCGCAAACTTCGCAAACTACGCGAGCGTAGCGTAGTGCTTTGCCCAGGCTTATCCAACACCCACATTTTCTGTCCTGGCTGGTAAACAGTCAGTACAGCCTTTTGCAGTTCCTGGCTAGCCTCAAGGTTTTTGTTTGCTTTTTTCATGTACTCAGCCATCCTGGAGCGGGGAACAAGTACATAGTCCACTATGTCTTGCTTTGGGGGCTTGAGAGGTAACTCCCATCCTTCCTCCACTAAGGGTGGGCGTATTCGCGAAGCTACGCAAAGTGAAGTTCGCACTACGCGAGCTACGCGTAGCACTTCGCGAACTGCGAAGTAACATGTTCGCACTGTGCAAGATGTTGTTTTCAATGATTGCACAGTGCGGACAAGCAACCGGCACTGTGCAATCATTGAAAATGGCATCTTGCACAGTGCGAGCTGTAGTTTTCTGCTGCTCGAGTAGATTTTTACTCGAGCTGCAGCTTTCTCAACGCGAACTGGTAGTTTCTCATCGCGAGCGGTCGCGAGCATACGCGACCCCTCGCAATGAGAAACCTGACCTTCTCGCGTTGGGAATCTCGCCGGGAGGTTTATTTTCCATGCTCGCGATCGCGAACAAGGAAAAAGTCTCGCCAGGATGTCATTTTGCTTGCTCGCGGTCGCCAACTTGACGTTGAGGACCGCGAGCAAGCAAAAAATGACCGCAGCACTACGCAACACTACGCTACGCGTGTTCGCACTGTGCTACGTGCAGTTCGCGTAGCGCGAAGTAGCGCGAACTTCGCAAACTACGCGAGCGTAGCGTAGTGCTTCGCCCAGGCCTATCCTCCACCAAACACAATGGACCCCTGTCAGGGTGTCCAAACAAAAGTTCAAATGGGCTGTAACCAACCCCCTTTTGAGGCACCTCCCTGTATGCAAATAAATGGCAGGGCAAGAGTAGGTCCCATTTTCGCCTAAGCTTCGCTGGGAGTCCTTTAATCATGCCCTTTAAGGATTTGTTGAATCTCTCAACTAAACCATTGCATTGTGGATGATAGGGTGTGGTGAACGTGTAGTTCACTCCATACTCCTTCCACATAGCAGTCAAGTAACTGGACATGAAGTTTGCCCCCGTCAGATACTACCTCCTTAGGAAACCCTACTCTTGAGAACACACTCAAGAGAGCTCTGGCCACTACAGATGCTGTAGTGGTCCTTAGGGGAATTGCTTCTGGGTACCTGGTGGCATGATCCACCACCACCAGTATACATCTGTGCCCAGATGCTGTTTGGGGATCCATGGGACCAACAATGTCAATCCCTACCCTTTCGAAGGGCACCCCCACCACAGGTAGTGGTATCAGGGGGGCCTTTGTAGTGCCACCTGCTTTGCCACTGGCTTGGCAGGTTACACAGGAGTGACAAAACTCCTTTGTGTCTTCAGACATGTGGGGCCAGTGAAAGTGAGGAACAATTCTGTCCCAAGTCTTGTTCTGGCCTAAGTGTCCTGCTAGGGGAATATAATGGGCTAGTGTCAATATGAAACCCCTAAACTTCAGAGGTATAACCAACCTCCTGGATGCACCAGGCTTGGGGTCTCTACTCTCTGAGTAAATGAGTCCATCATCCCAATAAACTTTATGGGTGCCACTAGCATTCCCAGCAGCCTCATCAGCAGCTTGCTGTCTGAGGGGTTCAAGAGAGGGGCAGGTTTTCTGCTCCTGGCTCAGATCAGACCTGGAAGGGCCCCCTGTCCCCAAGAACTCAACCTGGTCAGGTTCAAGCTCCTCTGGGACAGTTCCTTCTTCAGGCTCAAGATCATCTCCCTGAGGAGACTGATCAGCATTCTGAGTCAGGTGGGAAGGCTCTGCCTTAACCCTACTGCTCCTCCTCTTGTGAGGCACTTGGTCCATTATTCCAGAATCCAGGGCCTGTCTAGTTTGAGACATTTTTGCCTGTGACCTGGTCACAGCAAAAACATGTGCAGGGATCCCTAACATTTCTGCATGTGTCCTGAGCTCCACTTCAGCCCAAACTGAAGTCTATAGATCATTGCCAAGCAAGCACTGTACTGGTAGGTCTGCACTTACCACAACCTTCTTAAGGCCAGTTACCCCTCCCCAAGAGAAGTTAACAACTGCCAGAGAATGGTCTGTTCTGACGTTGCTAGCATTGGTCACTTGGTACATTTCACCAAGTATAATCTGCCCAGGATCCACAAGATCTTTTGTCACCATTGTGACACTTGCTCCTGTGTCCCTGAATGCCCAAGCTTCTACTCCATTTATCAAAGGCTGCTGTCTGTATTTGCCCAGATTACTGGGACTCACACAGGGGGACATATTCATGCCCCCATCACAAGCACAGCCTGAGTTGGAACTCTGACTAGGCCAGAGTCCATCTCAGAACCCAGGATCAACCCTTATGCTGTGTATTCCCACCACCAATTGTAGGTGGGGGGGAGCACTAGGGGGAGTTGGTGCCTTAGGGGCATTGGTTGTGGCTTGAGTATTTTATTTTGCCTTGGTGGAGTCACTGGTCCAGTGAGTTTTCTGCTTACAGATTTTGCACCAAGGTTTCTTTTGGCCTTTGGTCTTACTTGACAGTGACTCCCCATTAGAAGAAGATTTTTGGGGCCCTTGAGAAGACTTCTGGTCTTTGCCCTTGTCCCCACCCTTGTCAGAGTTCTTGGAATCTTGCTTCTTAGGGTCACCACCTTGGTTCTGTCCCTTCTGCCTCACCCTGGTTCTGACCCATTTGTCTGCCTTCTTTCCCAATTCTTGGGGAGAGGTCAGATCAGAGTCTACCAGGTACTGGTGCAACAGCTGATTTTGACAGTTATTAAGAATCTGTTCCCTCATTATCAGATTGTACAATCCTGTGAACTCACACACTTTACTGCTCAATAACAAACCTTCCAGATCCTTAGCAGCACAGTCAACAAAGTCAACCCAGTCTTGATGTTGTGCTTTTTGGGTGTCTCTGAACTTTAACCTGTATTGTTCAGTGGTTAGGCCAAACCCATCTATCAGTGCACTTTTCAAGACTTTGTAATCATCAGCATCCTTTTCTCTTACAGTGAGGAGCTTATTTCTACTTTTGTCTGCAACGGAGAGCCACAAGATTGCTGTCCACTGACCTTGAGGGATCTTCTGTACTTTACAGGCCTTCTCCAAGGCAGTTACCCATTTGTGGATGTCATCCCCACTCTGGTAGGGAGGGACAATCTTAATTAGGTGTCCATGGTCATAAGACCTTTCCCTATCTCTAGGGAAATTGCTGCCACCAAGGGACTCTCATCCCTCCTTTTTACTAGCTCTGTGGAGCTCCAGGGCTTCCCTATCTAAGGCCACCTGCTGCTTTCTGAGGTTGAACTTGTCTTGCTCATACTTCAGCAGTCTCTCTCTCCTCTCCTGGGAGATATCCCTCCCTCTATGAGAAGAGACAGAGGTCCTTATAGAGGAGTTAGACTGGACCGATCCCCTTGACAGAGATCTGTCTCTTCTAGCCCTACTTTCAACTCTTCCTGGAGGAATAAAGGAGGGAGCATTGTTGTCATCCTCCTCATCCTCATCCAGAAGAGCTGGGTTCACCAGATTCCGATCATTGTCATCAGTCTGGTCAGCATTAGAGGTAGGCCTGGGCTAAATTTCCGTTCCGCTCGCGGAAATTGCGATAATTTGACATTTTCGCGTTCCGCGGAGAGCGCGAAAATGTCAAAATTTCCGCATTCCGCAGCTTAGCAATAATTTGTTTCTTGCTTGCGCTGTAAAATAATACATTCTTGCGTGCGCACGATCGCCTTACCTGAATCCCCGTGTTCGCCGACAAGTTTTCCCGATCCGGTCGCATTCTCCACAAGATGTTGGATTGTTGGTAGCCATTTGCGCTGTCTCGCGACAGTTTGCGCCCGCAGTAATGTCATTGGTCGCGCGATAACGTCTTTCTTCTCGCGATCATGCACCGCGAGAAGAGTGAAAACAAGATGGCCGCGCCCGCGAGCAACCGCATGGGTAAGTTGGCGAGCCGTGACCACGCAGAAAATACCGCGAACGGGCGGGAAAAAAACTTCCGCATCTTCGCGATATTTTCGCGTGTTTGCGGAGATTTTTAAATTTTTTGCGATAATTTGCGAAAGTCACTTTTCGCAAATTCCGCCCACCCCTAATTAGAGGTAGGGTCAGGGGAATTGCTACCCCTGGGCCCACCCTCACCTGCTGCCCCACCCACACTGTCTACCCCATCAGGCCCACTAGACCTTGTGATATCATCCAGCTTAAGTATCTTTATGAGATGCTGGGTGGATGGACTTTTGCCTGTCTTCAGCTTCCTAATGGAACATAAGGCCCTCAGCTGAACAAAGGAGAGATCCTCATATTTATAGGGAAGGAGCTCACTGGTTCCTGGTAGGGACCTAGTGGTTCCTGGCTGGTTAGACATTACTAATGTGGGGGCATATTATCAAGCACGGCGTTAAAATTATCGCCGCTTTAGCGGCAGAAAACTGCTAATTTTAACGCCGTTCTTGATAATATGCCCTGTGGTGTGGTGTATTGCACTACCTACACTAGTGTGGTCTGCTAAACTCTCTTGAGTTGTAGAAAGGGTGTGCTATCCCTTGACACACAACTCTAAGTTCAGTAGAACTTACTGTAGCTAAACTTGATATTATATGTACCTAAGGTACCTTTAGTGGTTTTCAGTTGATCAATTCAATTGAGATTATCTGGTAAAACAATAGCAAGCTGGAATCCCACACGCTGCACACCAATGTGAGAAGGTGGCCTGATATTTGCTGTCCACGAGTTCTAGTGGGAACCTTGTATCAGTCCAAACAACCCCTTATGGTGAATTGGTTAAAGACAACCTTTATTGAAAGCTATCCTAGTGGTAGCTATGGAGAGCAGCCTTCAGGCTAAGTCTTGAAGGAATGTTAAGCAGCTTGTTTTACCAGTCTATAATCTCTTGAATGATCAAATGAAAGGACAACCACACCAGGTATATATTTAAAATATATGTATTTAGGTTAAAACACACCTCTCTAGTCTCTTTATGAGACTGTAGTTCGAAGTACTTAAGTTACAAGTGAGCAATCATCAGTAATAGCACAAATACACGTTTGGGCCCTAGGGGCATACCAAACCATATACCAATATAAGAACCACGACTGAACTAGACACAAGGCCTAGAGCCTTTAGAATCACTGGGATCCCAAGGAACCACCCAAGGTAGTGACACAGGGGACCTACGGGGACTGTATGCAGTGTGAGAACACGACCGCAGGTTCCCGTTATTTTCTATGGCTAATGTCGCGGTTGGAAATTTAAAAATCAGGGACACTTAGAATCGAGTCAGGACCAAACCCTTTTGGACTTAAGAAGTTCTAGGGCGAGCACCCACGGGAGCACCAGAGTACTCGAGTTACCTCACCCAGGGAAGCCGGGTGCATAGGTGTCTTTTGGTGTCGGGTCGCGTCGTCGATTGCAATGGAAGCTTGCAAAGAACTGCTGCTGCCGTGAAGAGGAGAAGTGTCCGAAGGGATCCAAGCTTGGATCTGGGATGGAAGGAACTTGAAAGTAGAGGGGACAGAGTCTGGGTCACTAGCCAGTGACCTAGGTCAGGATGGACCAATGCCCACAGATGTCAGGTGCTTCAGATGAGTTGACGGGTGTCTTGACTCTTCAGCAACGAGGTCCAGGAGGCGTCGACGAAGTCCATGAGCTGGATTCGAGCTGTCCCACAAAGTCTGTCGAGTGGTGTGGTGTCGGCGACCAGATTGGACCCAACAAGCCTTGGCAGTGGCAAGTCACTGGAATTCAGAGAAAGGACTGCGGTGCAGACCAGCAAGGTCTGAGGGACTCACCCAGTGAGGGCAAGTCAGGACAAGTCTGGAGCGACCAGGAAAGCCCAAGTAGAAGAGGAGTTGCCTTTGTGGGGACCTGCTAGCCAACGGGATAGCGATCGCGAAGGATCCTCGAGCGGTCGCACTTGAAACTGGCCCGTGGGTCACTCGTGGAGTGGAGGCCAGCAATCTTCAGTGCAGGAGGTGCTCAAGGCTGGGGCTACTCGGAGCCCAAAGCACAACATTGAGGAAGTCCTAGAAGCTAGTGTTGCTGCAAAAGTTCACGGTGTCCAGGGGTCACGGTTCCACATCACCCACGATAGCCATGGGCCTCAGCTTTGCTGTGGACTCAGGGTAGCCTCGCGGAAGTATGGAAATCCACCTCTGGTGATGCAAAGACTTTGGCGTCCGGCGGGAGCTTCAGCGATGCAGACGGTTCAGTTGCTTCTTTGGTGCCTGCCAAGCAGGGGAGTCACTCCTTGACCTCAAGGGAGATTTCTTCAGTTTTCTAGTCGAAATAGAAACTCGAAGGTCCAGGATATATGTTGCAGAGTTTCGTCCAGGGTGTTCTAAAGTCGCAAGGACTGGGTTCCGATACTTATACTAAGTTTGGGGGTTGGACATACTCTAGGGACCCACCTATGGGAGGGTTTGGAAAGAGGGTGGTTACACCCATTTCATTTGTCCAGTTTCGCGCCAGAGCAGGGGCAGGTAACCGGTTTGAACTGGACTATGCACAGGGACACCAAATGTGCCCCCAGTGCAGGACTTGGTGGTTACACCTCCCTTCGACAGGAAACCTATTATCCAGGCCTCCCCTGCCGGAGTTTCGGTCAGCAGCAGGAGGCCAGACCCGTGTCTGTGGCTGAGGCATCCATTTTGTGATGCCAGGGCTCAGGAAAGTCCTACCGGGTTTGACCAGTGTGAACATGTCTCTCCCTCTAGAATAAGCTCTGCTAACTATAACTGCTGAATTTCTCAGGTTTTGTACAAGTGAAACCTGAGCTTAACTATAATATCTCTGTAACTTTTTGTTTTTTCAGTGAATTTCGAAAGTATTTTTTAATTCCATTTTCTAACTATAGTGTCCCTGTAACCTTTGTGTTTTTCAGTGAATTTCTATGGTTTATTTAACTAGTAGTCACGTTTGCAGAGTGCTGGAGAAAGGGGGCTGGTCCTCCGGCCTGATCTCAGAAATCCCTCTGTGTAGGACTTACAAGAGTTACTAGGATGGTTTCTTGGCCACCAAGGTCTCCAGGAGTAAAGTGGATTTCATCCCCCAATCAGTAGTGCACCACGAGACGTGTTTGCACAGTGGTGGAGAAAGGAGCCATGGCCTCCTAAGACCTATTAGCAATCGTGGGACTTATTGGAGATAACAGGAGGGGTAGTTGGCCCCCAAGGACGTCTTTGGGGGCCATCTACCCCTCCTATTACCTTTGGTAAGTCGCACATAGCAGGATTTCTGAGAACTTGCTGGAAGCCATGCCCCCCCCCCTTTCCCCACTACTCTGCAAATGAACCTCCTGGTGCGCTCCTGGTTGGGGGATGAAGTCCCCTTTGCTGCTGAGAGTCCTTAGGGGCCATAAAGACCTCCTGTTACCTCCAGTAAGCTCCACACAGTGGGATTGCTGATAGGTGGTTGGAGGCCATGCCCCTCTCTCCACCACTCTGCAAAGGGGATGCAGTCACCTTGCCTCCCGAGGGCATCAGGACTAAAGTGGACTTCTTCCCCCAACGACTAGTGTACCAGGAGGTGCATTTGCAATGTGGTAGTGAAAGGGGGAGTGGCCACCGAAAACATCTTAGGAAACCCACTGTGTGGAACTTGCTTCAGGTAACAGGAGGGATAGTTGGCCCTCAAGGACCCTCAATAAACAAGGGGTCTTCATCCCCCTACTAGTAGTGCACCAGAAGGCACATTTGCAGAGTGTTGGAGAAAGGGGGCGCTGCCTCTCATCAGGTCTCAGCAATCCTGCTGTGTGGGACTTACTGGAGGTAATAGGAGGGGTATCTTGTTATCTCCTTTCTCTATCACTCTGCAAATGCAGCTTGTGGTCCACTACTGGTTAGGGGATTAAGTACACTTCACTCATGTGGGACATTGGGGGCCAAGAAGCCCTCCTGGTACCTCCTGTAAGTTTTTGTCAGAACCATTACCGACAAGAAGCCTTCTATCTGCACTATCAGTGCCCATCAACCAATGAGAAATAAAAAGATCCTAAGAACTCTGACTTGGAGCAAGGCCTGGGAAGCATGGAACCTTAAGATGGCCGACGCTCTGGGGGAGTTAACGTTCTAGTCTTTCTCATTGTTCCAGAACTCTATGTGAAGCGCGCAACTTAGAACGTTGGCGCACTTCACCTGAACCCGTCACCCTAGCAGCAACCTTGAGTCCGAGTTAGTTTTAGTGAGGGCATTTCCCGTAGTTACCTGACAGGAAGAAATTCTGTATACGTTTACCCAGAACCGCAGCAGTTTCGGAATTCGTGTCTGCGTGTTAAGTTTCACCTCGAGCCTACCGCTCCTGAGGTAGTGTTCGACTGGAGCTCATGCGCAGTTTACGAAAGAGTCTAAGAGTTCCGCAACAGAAAACCCGTCACCTGTTTGAAGGAGGAGAACCATTGTCCGAGAGTCACGCGTCAGTGAGGCGCGTCTGTTCCATTTGCTGAGAGACATTTGACTGGAGAGCCAGTGAAGAGTTCGAAGTTCCACGAGAAGCACCAGAGCTAAGTTTTGAGTCTAAAGTCACACCGTGTTAATGTTATAATGTAAATAAGGACTAGTGTTATAGTACTACCCAAGTTCTCCTCTCTACGAACTGTTCCTGTGAAAAAGAAAAAGAACATTAGAAATAGAAAACATTCCTAAGAGTGAAAGATAGGTATGACGTAGTTTCTGGGAGTTAAATAGATTGTTGTGAGGTGTAAGAAAAGACCACTAATTTTTGTGTTAACATTAGGAACTATTAGAAGAGAGATACGGAGCAGAAAAATAGCCGTCCAAATAGAAGAGAAGCAACACTGGGTTTACAAGCTGGTATGTAGAAGGGGCTAATAATATAAGACTAAAAGTTATAAGGAGGAAGGAGATTAAATAGAACTAATAAGTCTAATGTTTAATTAGCCTCCTGAACGATCCAACCAGAAGCCAGTATAACAGAAAGAAGACCCAACAGGAAGCAGTCAACCAGTGGCAGTCTCTTCTCTTCTCTTTTGTTATTTTATCCAATCCCCCTACCCCCTCTGAAGAAGGCATTAACGCATCTTTTCATAGTGCTGCGTTGGTGGTTCTTGGAGGTGGTGTTGGGAAAAGGCATCTCTGTTCCTGCACAAGAAAAAAAGGGCTTCTGACAGAGTGAAGTGCCCACGTATTGTTTGCGCCCGAACAGAATGGCTGAAGGTTTGGAGTTGCAAAAATTAGGAGAGGTCTTACACATAATACAAAAAGAATTAGCCGCAGTTAGGGATGAAAACAGGGGTTTGAGACAGGAGGTAATGGACACAAGGAGGGAAACAGTCGAGCTGGCAGCTAAGATTTCCAGTTTAAATCCGACATCCAGTTTGAAATTCCCAGACACAGAAGGTGAACACTCCACTTCTAGTGTAGCCACACATGTAGTTCATTCTCTTTCTCCTGTTATTCCTCTAGCCCCCCCAGAAAGATTCAGTGGGGATCCTCAGAAGGCTCAAATCTTTTTGACGCAATGCTCCCTGCACTTCATGTGTCGTCCTTCGATTTTTCCAGACGCACAGTCCCGTGTGGCCTTTATTTTGTCATACCTTAGCGGAGATGCCGCTAGTTGGTCCATGCCCTTAGTCACCAGAGACGATGCTCTTCTCTATCACTTTGAAGATTTCAAAAAAGAATTTTTGAGGATATTTGATCGCCGAAAGATTTCTCAAGCCACAGACAATGAACTTTTAGAATTAAAGCAGGGGAACAAGGATCTTGTAGCATATCTAGCTCAATTCAATAAGTTGGTGGTAGAAACAGACTGGCCGGAATGTAAAAGAGCAGCAGTCTTCTATCGTGGATTAAAAGACAAACTGAAGGATGTTTTGGCCCAAATTCCAAATCGGCCTACCGATGTTTCCGCCTTAATCGATTTGGTTTTGGAAATCGATTTTCGTCAAAGTGAGAGGAGGGGTGAAAAGCGAAAGGATTTCAAATTTAGTACACCGAGATTCGACAGAACTAAGAATGACTCAACGAAAGTACCAGACAGTCAATTTGGAACCGAGCCTATGCAGATTGGAGTGGTTCGGGGACCTCTGACCAAGGAGGAGAAGGAGAGAAGACGGCAGAATAATTTGTGCCTGTATTGTGGAGGAAGTGGACACTTCGTCAGAATTTGTCCCAAAAGGCCAAAAATGTTCTCAAAGGAGAAGGAAAACTTCACGCACCACCAATAGGAGGAGTTGGGTTGGTAGGTGCTGAGGATAAGGCAACTCCGGAAGAACATCATATCGCGAACACTTTACAGTCTTCATCTCCACACCTTGTAATTTCAATGAAAATAAAGTTCAGGAATGTCATTTTAACTGAGGTGTCAGTTATGATTGATTCAGGGGCAACAGGAAACTTCTGCGATATCAAATATGCAGCCAGTATCGGACTAAGACCAATCTTGAAGTCAAGAAGTGAACCAGTAAGAGCCGTAGATGGAACTAATCTTTCCTCTGGACCAATCACTAGTCACACGGAACAAGTAGAATTAACCTTTCAAGAGGAACATCGCGAACTCATCCAGTTCAATTTGATCGATGCTCCCCAGTTCCAGATTATATTGGGCCTGCCATGGTTAACGGAACACAATCCAAGCATTGATTGGGGAGCGAGAACTGTGAGCATGAATTCTGATTTCTGTAAAGGCAACTGTTTTGACCATCTCGAGGAAACTAAGGAATCAGGACCAGCAACCTCTTTAAGTGAACAAGAAATTTCTGTGTGTGTGATCCACACTGGTGAAATACCATCTGAATATAAGGAATTCGAGGAGGTGTTTAACGAGATTGAGGCAGAGAAGTTACCGCCACATCGGCCATTTGACTGCAGGATAGACCTGGAGCCAGGCGCTCAATTACCTTGTAGCCGAGTGTATGCCTTGACAGAGAAAGAGAATGAACACCTGAAGGAATCCATTGGGAAATACTTGGCCAACGGATTCATCCGTCCATCTCAGTCTCCGGTCTCCTCCCCTTTATTCTTTGTGCCCAAGAAAGAAGGCGAGTTAAGAACCTGTATTGACTATCGAGCCATTAACAAAGTTACCATCAAGAATCGGTACCCTCTTCCTCTCATCTCTGTGCTGTTAGACCAGGTAAAGGAGGCACAGATTTACACGAAACTAGACCTGCGAGGGGCATACCACTTGATCCGGGTTCGTGAAGGGGACGAGTGGAAAACGGCGTTCCGAACAAAGTTAGGGTTGTACGAGTACCAGGTCATGCCTTACGGTTTATGCAACGCACCAGCAGCCTTCCAACATTTTATAAATAGTGTCTTGAGTGAGTATATCGATCAATGCGTCATAGTATATATCGACGATATATTGATTTACTCCAGAACAGAACAAGAACATCCAGGCCAAGTGAAGAAAATTCTACAAAAATTGAAGGAGAACCACTTGTATGTTAAATTGGAAAAGTGTGCATTTAGTGTAAAAGAGGTGGAATTTCTTGGATTCGTGCTCACGCCGTCTGGAATCACGATGGACATCAAGAAGGTTAAGGCAGTTCTAGAATGGAAGTCTCCAAGTTGTGTGAAGGAATTGCAAAGCTTCATTGGTTTTGCCAATTTTTACCGGAGGTTTGTGAATGAATTTTCACACAAGTTAGTTCCCCTTACTCGATTGCTCAAAAAAGGAGTTCCTTTTGAGTGGTCCGAGGAGGCAGAAGAAGCCTTTAGGTCTCTTAAGGAAGAGTTTACCTCCGCACCAATTCTATTACACCCAGACCCGAGTGAACCCTTCTATTTGGAGACGGATGCTTCGGATCTAGCAATAGGAGGAGTCCTCTCTCAACGACACAAGAAAACAGGACAACTCCACCCAGTGGCTTACAGATCGAGGAAATTAACTCCAGCTGAAGTTAACTACACCATCACAGAAAAAGAGCTACTGGCGATCAAGGACGCTTTCCAGGAGTGGAGACACTATCTCCTGGGAGCGAGACATACTGTGACCGTGTTCACGGACCATAGGAACTTAAAATTCCTGAAATCTGCAAAAGCCCTTACCCCGAGACAGCTAAGATGGTCGTTGTATTTCGCGGATTTTGACTTCGTGATCACTTTCCGACCAGGAACTAAGAATGGGAAGGCCGATGCCCTGTCAAGATTAAAAATGGAAAAGCTTGAAAACGACCAAGAATCAAAGACAATCATTCCCGAACACCAAATACTAGGGGCGGTGAGTCAAGAAACCTTCGAGGAAAGGGTAGCTGGAGCAATGTCACAGAAAGAAATGCATGATTGGGCAGAGCAAGAACCTTTCCGAAAGATTCAACATGGACTACCTTGGCATGAAGAAAAACTGTATCTGCCTACTCTAGAGCTTCAGCAATTAGTTTTGAAGAACAATCATGAGAGCAAATTAGCCGGACATAAGGGCATACAAAAGACTGAAGACCTGATTAAAAGAAACTATTGGTGGCCACAAATGACTAAGGACATTCACTCTCATGTGAAGGCCTGCGGGGTCTGTGCGCGAGGAAAGTCGGAGAGACAGTCACCTAGGGGGTATCTCCAACCTATGCCCACACCTCCACATCCCTGGCACACGGTTACTGTAGATTTGATAGTGGACTTGCCTTCCAGTCAGGGTTTTAACACCATATTAGTATTTGTAGATGCATTCACCAAGATGGCGCATTTTGTTGCCTTAAAGGGACTTCCGACAGCTAGAGAACTGGCTCACCATTTTGGCATACACATAGTGCGAGCCCATGGTGTTCCTCGAGTGATTATCTCAGATCGGGGTTCACAGTTCCTATCTCGCTTCTGGAAGGCCTTCATGGACAGTTTGGGAATAGAAACCAAATATTCCACTAGCTATCACCCGGAGACAGATGGGCAAACTGAGAGAGTCAACCAGGAACTAGAACAGTATTTAAGGATGTTTTTGTTAGATCAAGAAGGGGATTGGCCAGAGTATTTGTGGGCTGCAGAGTTCGCACACAATAATGCAAAAAATGTTTCTACGGGTTTTTCCCCATTCTATCTAAATTATGGTAGGCATCCAAATGCTTCTGTAATTGGTAAAGAAATCTCAGTCCCAGCTGTGCAGGAAATAGTACAAAATTTAGCCCAAGTCCATCAGACTGCCACTAATAACTTAATACAAGCCAAGCAGATATACAAGAAATATGCTGACAGGAAAAGAAGGGAAGGTCCTAAACTGCAAGTAGGAGACAGGGTTTGGTTAAACGCTAAAAATCTCAGACTCAAAGGAGATAGAAAATTCCAACCAAGATTTGTAGGTCCTTACCCCATAGAGAAAGTAATCAATCCAGTGACTTACCGTTTGACCTTACCACCTGAAATGAAGATTCATCCTGTGTTTCATGTTTCCTTACTAAAAGAAATATCCTCAGATGTAAGAATGAACCTCCCTCCAAAACCTGTGCACTTAGAATCAGGAGTTGAGTTTGAGATAAAGAGAATTCTAGACTCTAAGAGATCTAAAGGAACAGTTTACTATTTAGTGGACTGGAAAGGCTATGGTCCAGAGGAACGATCTTGGGAGAAATGCTCTGATGTCCATGCCCCCCGTTTGATACGATCCTTTCATCTAAAATTTCCTCGGAAGCCAAGATTGGAGGGACCTCCTTTGAGAGGGGGTACTGTCAGAACCATTACCGACAAGAAGCCTTCTATCTGCACTATCAGTGCCCATCAACCAATGAGAAATAAAAAGATCCTAAGAACTCTGACTTGGAGCAAGGCCTGGGAAGCATGGAACCTTAAGATGGCCGACGCTCTGGGGGAGTTAACGTTCTAGTCTTTCTCATTGTTCCAGAACTCTATGTGAAGCGCGCAATTTAGAACGTTGGCGCACTTCACCTGAACCCGTCACCCTAGCAGCAACCTTGAGTCCGAGTTAGTTTTAGTGAGGGCATTTCCCGTAGTTACCTGACAGGAAGAAATTCTGTATACGTTTACCCAGAACCACAGCAGTTTCGGAATTCGTGTCTGCGTGTTAAGTTTCACCTCGAGCCTACCGCTCCTGAGGTAGTGTTCGACTGGAGCTCATGCGCAGTTTACGAAAGAGTCTAAGAGTTCCGCAACAGAAAACCCGTCACCTGTTTGAAGGAGGAGAACCATTGTCCGAGAGTCACGCGTCAGTGAGGCGCGTCTGTTCCATTTGCTGAGAGACATTTGACTGGAGAGCCAGTGAAGAGTTCGAAGTTCCACGAGAAGCACCAGAGCTAAGTTTTGAGTCTAAAGTCACACCGTGTTAATGTTATAATGTAAATAAGGACTAGTGTTGTAGTACTACCCAAGTTCTCCTCTCTACGAACTGTTCCTGTGAAAAAGAAAAAGAACATTAGAAATAGAAAACATTCCTAAGAGTGAAAGATAGGTATGACGTAGTTTCTGGGAGTTAAATAGATTGTTGTGAGGTGTAAGAAAAGACCACTAATTTTTGTGTTAACATTAGGAACTATTAGAAGAGAGATACGGAGCAGAAAAATAGCCGTCCAAATAGAAGAGAAGCAACACTGGGTTTACAAGCTGGTATGTAGAAGGGGCTAATAATATAAGACTAAAAGTTATAAGGAGGAAGGAGATTAAATAGAACTAATAAGTCTAATGTTTAATTAGCCTCCTGAACGATCCAACCAGAAGCCAGTATAACAGAAAGAAGACCCAACAGGAAGCAGTCAACCAGTGGCAGTCTCTTCTCTTCTCTTTTGTTATTTTATCCAATCCCCCTACCCCCTCTGAAGAAGGCATTAACGCATCTTTTCATAGTGCTGCGTTGGTGGTTCTTGGAGGTGGTGTTGGGAAAAGGCATCTCTGTTCCTGCGCAAGAAAAAAAGGGCTTCTGACAGTCCTACACAGCACGATTCCTGAGAGCTGGTCAGAGAACCAGCCCCCTTTCTCTACCACTATGCAAACATGACCGCTAGATAAAGAAACCATAGAAATGCACTGAAAACAACGAAGGCAATAGGGACGTTATAGTTAGGAATTAGCATTTACAAAAACCTTCAAAATTCAAAGAAAAAAACAAAGGTTACAGGGATATTATAGTTAGGAAATGGAATTAAAAAAACATTAAAAATTGACTGAAAAAGACAAAGTGTACACAGATGTTATAGTTAGGCTCAGGTTTCACTCGTACAAATCCAGAGAAATTCAGCGGTTATAGTTAGTTGAGCTAACTATAACTCACGCCTTTGCAATGCACTGCTTATGACCTTACATATTACATCACTGATGACATGGTCTGTGACATCACTGATGAAATCTCAAATGACATCACTAATGGCATCAACCACAGAATCTCTGATGCACCCACTCACACCCCAATATAACCTTTCACACACCTACTCCAACTTCCCCACTACCACTCTCAAAACAATTGACACACCCATACCAGTAGTTTTACACCCACTCACTGATTGATAGGTCTACACACACATCCACTCAGTCACCAATGCAGCCACTCATACACCAATTCACTCACTAATACAGCCGGATATATATCTCAAAGTCTCAGAAACATTTATAAAACACACTCACTGGATGATGTCATGAGTGATGTCTTTAGAGATGTCATCAGTGATATCATTGACCATGTCACGAGTGATTTAATGTGTGAGGTCATAAGCAATAAATTGTGGAAGAGTAAGTTATAGTTAGTTCAGGTAACTATAACTGCTGAATTTCTTTGGTTTTGCCATGTAAATTCTGAGCCTAACTATAACATCCCTAAAGCTCCACAAACCTCTACTCTATGACTAAGGGTGGGCGGCATACTCTGCTTCGCTGGCAGAGTTTGCAGAGGTCAGCAAAAGTACTGCCAACTGCCGTTTGGCAGAGTTTACCTGCACCCACTCCTATTATTGTTGTTGCTAAATAGCATGTTTTTGTGGTCTTTCCAACTGAGTAATAGTAGTGGTAACATATTTTTGTCACTTCAAGATGGCTGTAGCAGTGTTTACATTTAGGTAACTGGATAGTGGCCAGATGTCCTCCCTTGCCGCCGCTAAACCCACCTGTTGAAAAGGCGGTGGTCATTTTAGGTGTTGTAAAAACATCAATTTGTTAATAGCAAAAGTCACATCCCATATTCTGATCCACAGCCCAATGATATGCTCTGGATCTCAGTGCTCAAGAAATGTGAATTAGAGCATTTGTATTTTTATGGTTTGATGTCTACATGTGTCGTCACTTTCTCTCTTCTCTTCCCAGTACTGCATATAGTAAGGAAGGGAAAATCAGTACTAGATTCCTGAGTGGCTTAAGATCCAGGGTCAGCCATGGGGGAATTAAACGTGGTGATGCTGTAATACCTCTCCAGGGAGCAATTTTGTGTGCTGGCTACGGTCAGTGTGGACTTCAAGTCTGTTTTTGGTGATCTTAATTTCAGCGCTCCCTGGCCACGAGTTGTGTTCAGCATACATAACAGTGGCACAGAAACATTAGGAGTAAAAAATGTGCTATGTTGTAATCCAGGCCCAGTTCTAGCGGTTGGGCCGGGTAGGCCAGGCCCACCCAAACATTAGCCTGGCCCACCCAAACATAAGCCTTGGCCCTCCAAGTGACGGCATGAAGGCCAATGGAAAACGACCAATCTAATTGAAAACGATACAGGAGTTGCATGTTTGGGCCAGGGCTCTATCTCGCTGGAACCGCCAATCATGGAACTTCCTTTAGAAATGTGGGCTGTGGCCCCACCCACTACTGCAGGTACAATAGGGTCATGGCAAGGAGAACAAATCCTTTTGTTTGCCACCTGAGAAACATTTCCAGCCGTCGTGCTGTGTGGATTTTGCCTTTTATTCTGCGCTGAAGAAAATAAGTTTATCTTGCCACAGCTTTACCTTTCCTGACCCCTGCAGATTCTGCTTCGTCAGATTGCACTGTGAGGCAGAGTTCGATATTAAGCAGGTAAGAAAACGTTGCTGGAGTGTGTGACTATTTGTTCTTGTTTTTTAGAATCCATAAAGGCCCAGCAAGACATAGCGAAAATGTACAAGTTGTAGTTTCATCTATGGTGTCCTTTTTCTGAATCCACCGTCCCATGGGAACCCATTAGAGCTACCCCACAGCTTAATGTTACCTTTACTAGGGTAAAATGTTCCTTCACCTGAGCTTCAAAACACAGATTCCAAGCCCTTGCGTTGAATCTCTAAGTTCCCCAAATATGCATCCACAGTAGAGGTTAAGGTCGCTGCTCACTAACCCCCAGGTGGGCACCCAGCTGTACACTGTACTCACGCCCTTACACTGGTGTAGAGGAGAATGGATAGGCCAGACCCAAGACAGAGCTAAGGGAGGAATGTGGGTTTTGGAGCTACCACTCCAAACTGCTCATTAGGATTGAGGCAGGGCCTGCACTAGGGCTGTACGACCGGTGCCACAGCACCAGGTGCTGACTTCAGGTGGTGCCGTGTCTGAAAGTTAATTGGGTTTTAAAAGCACCTGCTGCTGCATTCCTGGCCTCCAGCAATTTCCAGGCAACAATAAAAATTTCAAGATAACTCTGTGATTACTGTTCTTCCTGAAGAGAGACTAGAGTTTTGTCTAACTGAGGTGTTGACTCATTGTCAGGTAGTGCAAAGGGTTAATGTGCCTGCTGCAAAGAACGTGTACCATGCAGATCACAAAGTGCATATAATGTAAATAGGTCAGTGGGTTACTGCTTTTTATGAGACATCCTTTTGTTACTTACAGTTTATAAGTAAGAATTCTAATATAGGACAGTAAATTATTATCTGTCATCAAAGAACTGCATGCACACTACAAAGTATAGATTAGAGCATAGATTAATGTTGCAAAAGGGGTTAGTTTGGGTAGAAATCTATTCTTGCTATTAAAGAGAACCCCTGACTATGGCGTTCTGTTTTCAATTCTGAGTTTGTGCTTCTCCAGATCAAGGACTCTTAAAGTATACTGCCTACCAGAATGGATGACATGCGACTCCTGCACCTTGTAGTCCTCTGCCTTATGTAACATTTCCTATACACTGATTTACACACGTATGATTGATTGTCTCTGTGTGATATGTGTGTGTTGCAAAGTGCTCTGACACCTTACACTGGTATGAGTTGTGCTATATAACTAATTAAGTGCATCAGAAAGACACTGGTTATGGAAACTTGAGGGGCACTGTTAAAAGGTGGTGGTGAGGGAATCTGTTGTGGAGGTGGTCACCACTTCCACCGTGGATGGGGCCGCCAACAAACATTGTTGCACCGGGTGCCATGAGCGCTAAAGCCGGCACTGGATTGAGGGCAGAATCATCAAGTCCTGAGTGAGCCATGGCGCGAGGTCAAAAGCATTCTGGGATGAGTTGTAGTACTGACTGCTCTGCCTGGAATGGTCTGAATTAGGTGTGCCAGCTCACGGTTGCACAGGGCCACAGGGCAGCAGGCATTGCTATATGGGATGCTCTGACAGTCAGTGTGTGGGCCACTTTTAGGAGGCGTTCCTGCACCAGAATGCCCCCCCTGCACAGGAACACTTACATGTGGCGCAGGGCTTTACAACGTGACGCATCTCTCAGATGCGTCACGTTGTAAGAACCCCACATCATGGCGCAGGATTTGCGCCGCCGCTGCGTCACAAAAGTGACGCAACGGTGGCGTAAATGAGGTGCAAGGGGCTTGTAAATCTGCCCCCTAGTACGCAAGCTAGGCAGGCAGGAATAAAGGATAGACTTTCAGCAGACCTTGCAGAAAAGCAGATTCTGCTGGAGTGCAACCCATGCACCCAGGGACATCTTAAGGATTTTGGGGGCCCTGGGCCAAACAGATTTTGGGGGCCACTATTCGGAACAACTTTGAATTTATGATCCAATTTCAGCTCTTTCATGCCATCTTTAATCAGGTCACTGACAGCGCACAGGCAAACTATTCCAATTCTACATGTGTTTACATCTAATATTCAGGGATAGTGATGTGTGTTTTCAAGATTGAAACACAGCAGCAGCTCACTAATATCACTGCAAATCATTTCTGTGACTCCCTCCCATTTCTCATATCTGAGCTTTGTATGGTTGTTGCACGAAACACAAACACATTTTCTCTGCAAAATGCCTGTAATAGACTCAGACATCACCCACATTAAAAATAAATTCATGGAAAATTATATTTAAAACGATCTGTTTAAGAATTATTAAAGGTCCGCAGGGAAGACTCTCTGCAGAACAGAGCTGTCTCTGTCAGGGCGCCCCCTGAGGACTGGGCCCCGGTCCGGAGCCCACTTTGCCCAAGCCTTAAAACGCCTCTGCATGCACTCGTAAGAGATACTTTCCAGGTTTTCAGTAAGGATTTGACAACACAACTGGGGGTTTTGCTGAGTCATCTGCATTTCCCAGCCTCACTGAGTGTGAGTGGGGCCTGGCTTGGGAGTGAAGGGGGGGAGGTAAGGCAGACTTTGCAATAGTGTTGCCAGATACACTGGTACAATTAAGGAATGAATGCTTGAACGTATTGTTTAGGTTTTCTTATTTTAACTACTGAGCGCTGCTGATGTAGATCTCTGCTGCTAGTACCCTGTTCACATTGTTGCACTCAACAGGAAACCAACGTTCATGTGCATACGTCTAAATGGTCTACCTCCTTTATACGGGACATCTCAGTTATATTCCATAATTCATCTTTGATTTGACCTTGAATTAAGACCACAAAGCCTTGGAAGCATCCTATCCCGCTGGTCCTACAGAACGTATTATTTGTTTTACATGATGCTTGTGCCTTATTACGAGGGATTCCGGAATCCAGCCATCAGTCCTTCAACAGAGACGCAACGAGTTGTGGCTTCTTCTTGAGGTCAAGTGTCCTCTTGAGGACAATGCTAGTTTGAGAACACTGTTTGCCCTCTTAACATGAATTTATGCGACTACTGCAGCAAAGTTCTTTGCAGTGTTTGAATTACATTTTAGTAGCTTATATTTGTTCTTGCTGCAGACAAAAACCCTATCACAGCCTTGAAAAAGTCGCGGGACTACATTCCCTTGTTGCGACGAAACACGTGTTGGCTGGATGTTGTGTATCGCACGGAAGACACCTAATGAATAAAGAACCACCCATAAGAGGAGACTAATCTATTTCTTTTGCCTACTGATTTGTACTGTCATTGTGAAAACACGAAATAACTTTATGTTTGATAAAAAGGGCGTGTGCTAAGGACTGATTGCACACCTATCACAAGCCCATCAAAAGCTGATGTTTACTCAATATCGTCACCTTTTTAAATGGCTAATTACAGCAGTCTAATTCTGAATACGTCCCGCACTCCTGTTTCTTCAAAGTTCATCAAGTGTAATCATTTGGGGTGCTATCCTGGTAAGTGCTATGTCCTAAAGCACTGGAAAGTACATAATGAGTTAGCTGATATAAACATATCAGTCCCAGGATGCACACCCCCACTTTTGGATGAAAAGACATCGTAAAAAAGTCATCAATTTTAATCCATTTTAATCAGTTTCCTTATAGGGTTTATTATCCGTTTGAATGAATAGGAGACACATGGTTTCCCCAGCACCCGATAAGGACCTGGACTCTTATTTACATTAATTCACTGAAGAAAATAATCGTTATCTTGAACTGTTGTGAATTTTTGTTATGTTTATTTGAGCATGTTAGTTTACGTGTAACTGTCGTTAAAATATATTGAGGTAATAGTGGTTGATTCTTGCTCTTAAGTATTTTGTCTATGTTGATGAACACACACGTGGTAATAGAAGGCGTGGCAGCAGTGGTAGGGGCTTCTGTTGGGTTACAGCCAGTTTAGAATTTTCCGCGTCAGCGGGAGCATTTTCACGAACGCGTTTGAACTTAATCGTTGAAATATCGAAGGTATGAATTGGATACAATGTAGCGCACCTCGTTGGGTTCTATAACAAATGATGTTTTTGAGTTTAATGTGGTCGCTTTTTTTCAATGTTACGGGTTTTGAGTAAATAGTGGCATATATTTGTGTATAAGAAATGGGGGATTATTAATTGAAGAGTGTGTTTAAGTTTATTTATTAGGAACATTGTTTTTTAGGTTTTGTGAAACCATTCATGATCCAATGTTTTTTCTTTACTTTAGAGTTACCCCTGACGAAGGCCGAATGGCCGAAATGCATTGGGTCAAATATTAACATGAAATGTGTGAATCCGACATGCTGTATTAAAGGCTGTGGCATTATACATGCATTTGTACATCGGAAAAAAACATGTTTCTCCTATTCATTCAAACGGATAATAAACCCTATAAGGAAACTGATTAAAATGGATTAAAATTGATGACTTTTTTACGATGTCTTTTCATCTAAAAGTGGTGGTCTGCATCCTGGGACTGATATGTTTATATCAGCTAACTCATTAATTACAGCAGTCAACACCTGAGATGGGACATTTTTTTCTAAGTGTCAAGTGTGATATACAAAACCATTTCAACAAATGTGCTGGCTTTTTATCCATTTAGCTTGGGGAACAAACCTTTTGTTTAATCTGGAAATTAAGCACCACATTGTGGATTTTGTTGAAAACATGACTTTTAAAAGTGCATACTAGGGAGTCTGATTCAAGTACGTAGCTATGGGGTGGAGTGGGGTTCTGGCGGTTCGAGCAGTGGTTAAACAGAATTCTTTGACTGGTTGTGAGTAGGGTGGGGGGGAGGGGAAGGTTTTTGTAAGTTGTCATTTGGTGCGATGGGAGTGGGGCAATACACGTTTCCTCGAAGGCTTTATGGGGGGGCGACAGGCACTCTGCATGTTGGGGGAGGCGGGCGGTTGTGGTCCCGTTTTGCAGGGGAGCAGGGAGGGTGGGGTAGTTTCTTGGACTGAGTTGGTTGGGGGGGGTTGTTATTTATTGTTTTTTTGCAGCAGGTCCACACGGTAACGTTTGTCAATGCAGGGCACGGACTAATCGCCTATTGATTTCTGATCTTGTCTCAGTTGTCTACGGGAGGGGCGGGGGGAGGTGGGCAATGTTTTTGCGGGTGCTGACAGTGTGGCCCCTGTACGCTGATAGCCCGATCATTCCTGCATGTTGTTCTCAGGTTCCAGTGGCTATGGCTCAGAAACTTAGTCTAATGACCTGGAACGTTAACGGGCTAGGCGACAAAATTAAACGGAGCATAGTGCAACAATACATACACCGACATCGCTTAGACGGGGTGCTGCTCCAAGAAACTCATCTCATGGGTAACTCCTGTCAGGCCCTGGACCGAAAAGGGTATCGTATGGTGGCACACTCCGGATTTACCTCGGGATCCAGGGGGGTGGGGATTCTCATGAGAAAGGGCTGCCCCTATGTGATCCACACCACTCACACCGAGCCTCAGGGTAGATATGTGGTTTGCTCTGGTAGTTGGGAAGGGAGAGCCCTCCACCTAATCTCAGTTTATGCGCCGCCTGGCCTCCAGCGCCAGACCCTGGCGGATGTGGGGACAATCCTGACAACCCTTCCGGAGGGTGTGGTGGTTATGGGTGGCGATTTTAACTTGACTATGGACGAGACAATGGACTGCTCTCCACCCCGTAGGGGTGACCCACGGGGCTCGCAACTGAGTAACTTTGCGGATGCATTCGGCCTGGTGGACATTTGGAGATGGTCGCACCCCAGAGACACTTTCCAATCGGGCGTGCACGGCACTCACTCTCGGCTTGACTATCTGTTTACTCAAGCGCAGTATATCCAACACTTCACTGATTCCTCCAGCTTGGCAAGGGGGATTTCTGATCACTCCCCGGTATTATCTTGCTTTGGAGCGAGCATAGAGCGGCAACCTGGTCCCATCCGGATCCAGCCATGGATGCTGAAAATCCCGCATATTAGAGATTCCTTGCGACGGGACACAGATTTTTACTTTGAGGAAAATGAGGGATCGGTGGCGTCGGCGGTAACATTATGGGGCGCGTACGGGGCGGTCATCAAGGGACGAGCGCTGTCCCTGATGGTGGGACACAAAACTGAACGTAGGAGACGGGTTAGTGAGCTGGAGACGGAGATATTACAGCTCGAGCAAGAGACTTCACGCACCCCAGCCTCCGAGACCCAACATTTACTTGACGTTAAGAGACGGGATTATAAACAACTGCTCTGTGAGGAGGTCAGTCGACGATCTCTTGCCACCCGACATAGAATTTATGAGTTGGGGGAATGCACTGGTAAACTATTGGCCTGGCTAGAGCGTAAAGAGTTAGCAGCGCGCTGGGTGGGGGCGGTCAAAGGGCCGGTTGGGGAACTGATCACCGACCCTCAAAACATTGCCGAGCAATTTTCAAAATACTATGAGAAAATATATACCCCGCCGCACAATTCGCAGGCGTGTTGGGCGGCAGCCCTCCTGGCCACTATAGACGTGCGATGTCTCTGCCAGCAAGAACGAGAGGCCCTGGAGTCGGACATCTCGCTCGATGAAATTCAGACGGCTATCCGGGATACCCGCTCCGGAAAAGCCATGGGTCCCAGCAGAATCCCGATAGAATTCGTGAAATCTATGACCCTGAAGCTGGCGCCCCACCTGCTCAACCTGTATAAGGAATGCTATGAGACTGGTACTCTCCCGGCCGAAATCCGTGATGCCACAATAGTGGTGATACGCAAACCTGGCAAACCAGCCGATGAGTGTGCATCGTACAGGCCCATTTCCTTGATCGCCGTGGAGGCCAAAATCCTGGCTAAGCTGCTGGCCAACCGTTTACTTCCATATCTCGCGGCCCTGATCCACCCGGACCAGTCGGGTTTTATGCCTGGCCGCAATACCGCGCGTAATCTGCGTCGTGTCCATGGGGTCCTGGGGCGGGCGGAAACACTCCGAGAGGAGGCGCTATTGCTTGCACTCGATGCTAAAATGGCGTTTGATACGGTGGCGTGGGATTATCTCTTCGCTGTCCTCGCCCGTGTCGGGCTGGGTCCCCGGCTGATAGGATGGATTCGACTGCTATATACCTTGCCCACGGCCCATGTATCAGTCAACAACCACCGTTCGTCATCCTTCTCCCTCGGAGGTGGCACATGGCAGGGCAACCCCCTATCGCCGCTCCTTTTTGCCTTGGCACTGGAGCCACTCGCGGTCTGGATCCGGAGTGACCCCGAAATCAGGGGCCTTAAATGGACAGCGGATCATGAAGATCGCATCTCTTTATATGCGGACGATATTCTGTTGTACCTGGCCTCCCCTGCATGCTCGATTCGTCGAGCGCTACATATTTTTCATATATTTGGGGCCCACTCTGGGTACCAGATCAACTGGTCCAAATCCCAGATGTATCCCCTCTGGGGTGACCCGCCGATTAGCCCTAGGGGATATAACATACCGGTAGCGCTACAGGGTTTTCAATATCTGGGCATTTTCATAACAATGGATTCGGCAGTATTCCACGAGCGTAATTTGGTGGGGCCCACTGCAACAGTTCAAATCCGATGTGATTCACTGGAAAACACTGCCCCCTACCCTCCTGGGAAGGGCGGCCCTTTTTAAAATGCTAGCTCTTCCCCGTTTCCTCTATGTCCTTCAAAACACAGCCGTACCCATCCCTGAGTCCTATTTCTTAAAGATCGATGCAGCACTGCGTGGGCTGTTGTGGGAAGCTGGTCCACCGCGCATCGCGATGCAAAAATTGACTATGGGCTGGTATGACGGCGGGATTGGATTGCCGGATTTACACCTTTATTACCAAGCGACGCAATTGATTGCGATCAACCAGTGGGTGTTCGGGTCTCATGACGACCCCAGCTTTCGAATGGACCGTTGGCTCATGGGGAAGGGAGGGTACAACCGAGCGCTGTACTCAAACCCGAAGAACCTTGGCTTGACTGGCCCGGCGGCCCGAACGGTGGAGATTTGGCATACACTCCAGAGGCGCATGGGGTGGTGCGGACGGCTGACTAAGGCCACCCCACTCTGGGAACCTGACTGTCTAGGCTGGCTGAGCACCTGCGCGGGATTCGATAAGAGGGATCTTATTGGCATCTCTAAGGTGGGGGACGTATGGGTTAAAGGTAAGCTGGCGACCTTCGCAGAGCTTCAACTCAAGTACCAGCTTGCTCCCTCTGAGCACTTTCGCTATCTACAAATCAGCCATGCTATCGACCGCGCCCTACCCGCGGATACCTCCCTTCCAGATTACTCGCCTTTGAAGGACAAATTGTTGCTAGATCCAATGGACCGCAGGGCTATCTCCGTAACGTATAAAAAGTTCATTAATAATCGCACTGACTCAATGCAGAATGTTCGGGCCCGGTGGGAAACAGATGTGGGTGACCTATCTGACGAAGACTGGAGGGATGTGTTGGCCTCCCCTCGGGAGGTGGCGATACCAATGCGGCTCCGGCTGGTTCAGCTAAAAGTGCTGCACTGTGTGTATTTCGATGCACCCTAGCTGTGTAAACTAGGTAGGGGTTCTGATGAGCTCTGCCTGCGGAATTGTCATCAAGTTGGCACATTTACACATATATTGTGGGCCTGCTCCCCCGTACACCACTACTGGGTAGAAGTCATTCGTCAGATGGCGCGGGCCATCGGTAAGGCGGTCGCCCCCTCCCCTCAGCTATGCCTCCTAAATGTGTCTGATGATACCGACCTCACCCAAGCGGAGCAGGAGTGGGCGGTGTTGGGTTGGCCACAGCTAAAAGGAATATTGCCCAGAAGTGGGGGTTAGCCGCTGTGCCATCGCTGCGCGCATGGGCCAATGATATGGATTTCTCGATGGTGGCGGAGAAAACAGTCTATAAGGGTCGAGGCTGCCCTAAAAAGTGGGATCACAAATGGGGACGATGGAACAAATGTCGGGGGGACATTTGCATTTCTCCCACAATAGAACTCCGACAAGAGAGACAGGCCATACTAGACAGTTTGGGAGTTGGGGCATCGTCCTGAGCGTCTGGAGAGACCTAGCCGAGATACTGTGTGGTGGGTCCCCCTGGTCCTAAACGGGGTCGGGAATCACCTCTTTAATGTGCCGCTACTGGGGGTGTCTCTGGCCTAGCTCTCATCAATGCAATGCTTACTGTCTCATATGCCCAACATGTATTCCGTCTATATGTCGGTGCTATGCATGTGTCATGACTGCTGTAATGCTGCATATTTTGTTGTTAATAAAAAGTTATTTTTAAAAAAAAAAGTGCATACTAATTTTATTTACTGTTATATTGAATGTTTTAAGTTTGAAGGTGATTTTACTAATTTTTTTTACTGGAAATAATGAAAGTGGAACTAGATGGTGGCTGATATGGAGCCGGGGCCAAACATCAGCTGTGAAATAAGGCGCACAGGAGAGGGATGGTAGAAAATTGCGTAGCAGAGTCCGGGTCAAGTGGAGGTAGTAATGAAGAGGGATTCTCTCTGAAGGCTCGCACAGAGGGAGCCTGTAAGGGAGCGCGCTGCAGAGTCCGGGGTCAGGTGGAGGTAGTAATGAAGAGGGATTCTCCCTGAAGGCTGGCACAGAGGGAGCCTGTAAGGGAGCGCGCTGCAGAGTCCGGGGTCAGGTGGAGGTAGTAATGAAGAGGGATTCTCTCTGAAGGCTCGCACAGAGGGAGCCTGTAAGGGAGTGCATTGCAGAATCAGGGGTCAGGTGGAGGTAGTAATGAAGAGGGATTCTCTCTGAAGGCTCGCACAGAGGGAGCCTGTAAGGGAGTGCGCAGCAGAGTCCGGGTCAGGTGGAGGTAGTAATGAAGAGGGTTTCTCCCTAAAGGCTCGCACAGAGGTAGCCTGTAAGGGAGCGCGCTGCAGAGTCCGGGGTCAGGTGGAGGTAGTAATGAGGAGGGATTCTCCCTGAAGGCTCGCACAGAGGGAGCCTGTAAGGGAGCACGTTGCAGAGTCCGGGGTCAGGTGGAGGTAGTAATGAAGGGGGATTCTCTCTGAAGGCTCGCACAGAGGGAGCCTGTAAGGGAGCGCGTTGCAGAGTCCGGGGTCAGGTGGAGGTAGTAATGAAGAGGGATTCTCCCTGTAGGCTCGCACAGAGGGAGCCTGTAAGGGAGTGCATTGCAGAGGCCGGGGTCAGGTGGAGGTAGTAATGAAGAGGGAGTCTCCCTGAAGGCTCGCACCGAGGGAGCCTGTAAGGGAGTGCGTTGCAGAGGCCGGGGTCAGGTGGAGGTAGTAATGAAGAGGGATTCTCTCTGAAGGCTCGCACAGAGGGAGCCTGTAAGGGAGTGTGTTGCAGAGTCCGGGGTCAGGTGAAGGTAGTAATTAAGAGGGATTCTCCCTGAAGACTCGCACAGAGGGAGCCTGTAAGGGAGTGCGTTGCAGAGTCCGGGGTCAGGTGGAGGTAGTAATGAAGAGGGATTCTCTCTGAAGGCTCGCACAGAGGGAGCCTGTAAGGGAGCGCGCAGCAGAGTCCGGGTCAGGTGGAGGTAGTAATGAAGAGGATCCTCCATAAAGGCTCGCACAGAGGGAGCCCCAGCAGTGCCACTTGCCTGATACTCCCACCTCAGAAACCTCCTCTTCCCAATAAAGGGAGATTACATGGAAAAAACACTTTTTGAGTTAAAAAGAGACTTGTAAAAGAGTGCGTTTTACTAGGCCTTGTAATGCTAGACGAGAGATAAAGGTGGCCCTGAAGCAGGCTTGCTAGACATACGGGCCCAGCTCTAGAGGTGGGCGAGACCACAAATTAACAGGAAAAGGAGAGACATTTGAGTCAAATGTTTGCCTCAGTTCAAAGAATCTGGCAACAAGCTGAGCCCTGAAAAGGTTTGCATTGTATATTGTACAACATACCTCACATAAAATCTCTTCAACATTAAAAAAAGGCTTTCCTTTAACTTGCAGTAGTGATTTACCATAGTACATCAGATTATATCCCTGCATTGAAAGGCATTTATTAATTGATATTTTTTTTAAATCAACAGAAACATTCATGCCTCTCCCTCTCCCTCCCCGCTTGAAGCTTTTAGTGAACTAAAAGGCAAGTCTGTTGTCTGCGTGCCCTGCTTGTGGCTCAGATGAAGCACCCTCATACTATTCCAAAGCGGGTTTTAGTGCAGTGCAGATCCAGAACACATGTATTTGAAGGAGCCCTCTTATGCAATAGTGACAAAGGAGGAAAAAAACATTCGGCTGGGATCACAAAATTTGGTCAAGCAGGGAAGTTAGGATTGATCCCAGGTTTTCTAGTTTCAGATCGAGCAATTCAGCCACTAGATGGGTGTCTCATTCTCCTGTTTTGCATTTCAGATTTATGCTTTATCGTTCGTTTTTGCCGTACGACGGTACCGCCTGAGCAGCAGGCAGAAGCCAAATGAAAGCCATGTTTGTTTTGGGGCACGAGGGTCCAAGAGGACCGTGAGCAGCACCAGGCATCTGACTCAAGTCTTCAGCGGCTTGTCCACCTCTATCCAGCTGTTCAAGAAGATGATCCTGGGCCTTCAGAAGCTGCCTCGATTGTCCTCAGACCCTCCGAGTCCCCCACACCTCTATCCAGCTGCACGAGAAGGTGACCCTGGGCCTTCAGAAGCTGCCTCTATTGTCCTCAGACCCTCCGAGTCCCCCACACCTCTATCCAGCTGTACGAGAAGATGATCCTGGGCCTTCAGAAGCTGCCTCTATTGTCCTCAGACTCTCCGAGTCCCCCACACCTCTTTCCAGCTGTACGAGAAGGTGACCCTGGGCCTTCAGAAGCTGCCTCTATTGTCCTCAGACTCTCCGAGTCCCCCACACCTCTTTCCAGCTGTACGAGAAGATGACCCTGGGCCTTCAGAAGCTGCCTCTATTGTCCCCAGACCCTCCGAGTCCCCAAAACCTCGTTTTGGGAAAATGCCCAAAGATGTAAATCGCCAGTCAGCCCCTTCTACAACATACAGGAGTGTAGCTTCTTCTTTTCATATGTCCTTTATTTCCCTCTTTCAGCCTGCTCTTTCCCTCTCTCTCACATGGTCAGTGGCGTAGCCAGTGAAGTGTGGGTGCTCTATTGCAGGTGGGAAAATAGTCTCCCAGCGGCTACTTGAATTATAAAATGCAACAATTAACAGGGCTCAGTGAGCCCTCAGTCCATGGTGCCACAAATCTTTTCAGTCCCCATGAACCATACAGAGGTGTACTCAGCTCAGTAAGCTCACAGAATGCAAACGTAAAATGCCTTGGATTGAGGGAGAGAGTTGAAATAGGTGCCATATATCACATATTGAATTAATTGGCTAGGCAGCACTGCACCCTCGTTTATGGATTCATAATTCAAGATTCCTATTTTAAATGCAATATGCGAATCATGGCAGGTTTGCCTCAACAGAAAGAGCAGGGTCTGTTCTGTATACCCAGATAAATTCGTGGCTGCAATTTTATACTGCTTATTGAGTAATTTGTTAGTGTTTAATATCAATCACTCACTTCAGGAATTTTGTTTCATAAATCGTTTTAATCATTGTACAGGCACTAATATGAATTTACAGTAACTTTTTTTTGGGCGTTTGGCCTGTGGTATTTTGAAATGATATTAGAAGAGCATTTTCAACTAATCAATGTTTTTTATAAAAATATTTTTCAAGTCCTTCTAAGCCTAGCTTGAGCATCATGGAGAGAGTCGTCATTTGGAGAGGTTCTTCAGACGCCAGCCACAATCCCTTGAGTCATAACCTGAGTCTTGTACCAGCACACCCCATGAAAAAAGAAAGAAACATGTCTGCTCACCTACATCATGGTCCTGCTGTGACTGAAGACCTTGCTGACCTTGAGAGGCATCAAGGTCATCTCA
Source organism: Triturus cristatus (assembly GCF_964204655.1). NCBI lineage: Eukaryota > Metazoa > Chordata > Amphibia > Caudata > Salamandridae > Triturus > Triturus cristatus. The sequence goes on along the minus strand of NC_140594.1, from coordinate 8,427,930 downwards.
GCAGCGATGATACTGATGTGCATAGGGATGAACCATCCCAACCTTTTCTTAGATCTTATCTACAAGGTAGATTAGGGGACTGTGCGATGGCGTTCAGCTCAGACTTGTGCGGAACTCCACCATGGCTGGAGTACTCTGCTAGTCTAGATGCTTGCTTTTGTTTCCCATGTTGTGTGATTACTAATGGCAAAATTTATAAGGATACCGTTTTCACTTTAGCTGACTTCCGTACCAAGAAAAGTGCACTAGCTTCTGGCACAGGTTTTGTTCAACATGTGGACAGTCAAACACACACACATATGCGGTACTAGCTCTAGCAGAGGCATGTAAGTGAGGGGAAGAGGAGATACAATTGGCTTTTTATTAGATACAAAAGTAATAGAAAATAATCAATATTACTTGAAAAGCATTGGAGAAGTCATTCAATTTCTTGCTGTAAATGAACTCTCCCTGTGCGGTTAAACAGAAGATGTTTTTGATTCAACAAGTGGATTATTTTTTTAAGCTTTTCCAATACACTTTGAAAAAAGATAAAAAGCCAGCTGAAATTAAACACTCTATTCCCCTAAATGCATAATATACATCTAAGTGTATCCAAAGCGGCGTGATAGATACTTTAACTGGCATGGTTCTCACAAGTCAAAAAGCACTTCAAAAGTTGTGATTCAAAAAGTTTTGTAGTAAAAGCGATTGCGCCCACGATAAATGCAATCAATACTGAAAATGTGTCCCTCGTGGTGCGTTTTGTGAGCAAAGCCAAACGTGAGGAGCATTTAATTGGTCTTTTACAGATGGTTCAATTCGATGCTGAATGTATCGCGGATCGGATTTCAAGCCAGAAGACATTTTAAGTCTGTGCTGTGATGGGGCATCAGTGATGAGTGGATGAAATGGGGGTGTTCAGGCTGTGATAGAGAGAAGATTCAATAAAGATATTTCTTACATACACTGTTACAATCATCAGCTTCATCTTGTATGCCATCCGGAGTGAACCAAGGGCAAATCGATTCTTTGATCTTTGTAATATGCTGTACAATTTCGTTCATCGTCATTACGTGAGTCAATGATATGATGGACCAACTCGCAAACGTCTTCTTGAAATTCGATGGAATAGCTTTATGAGGTTACAAAATGTATGGCTGAAAACATTGAGACAACGCCTGGGCATATATCAGATATACATCATGATGATAAAGCTGCATCTGAATGGAAGGTGGCAGCTGGTGGTTTATTGTCTCATTTTTAAAGTGAAAATGTTTATGGTATTGGGAAATGTTTACAAGATCTACTTTAAGCTTCAAACCCTGCAAACGCTGTGTTTCACACACCGAAAACAAATGTGTCTTTTGCAGTGGAAGTTCTACAGTCCACACAAGGGGCCATATGTAGGTAGCATCACATTTACCGATTCATAAATACCGAATTTTACCGATTCGGTATTTATGAATCGGTAAATAAGATGTAGGTAATAATTCGGTAAATTTTACCGAATCGGAAAAATTCGGTAATTATGAATCGGTATTTACCGATTCGGTAATGAGGCATACCTTCCCATTGATTCCTATGGGCCTGGAGGCCCATAGGAATCAATGGGAAGCCATTCACCATTACCGATTCGGTAAATACCGATTCGGTAATGGGGGGAGCATATTCAAGGGGGCAGGGTGTCACATTGACACCCTGTTGCACCCCTGAATCTTGCATGTGTGCACATGTGGCGCACATACATGCCCTAAGGGCATGTATGTCTGCCACATGGCACTCTTAAATCTGCAAAATATTACTTTTTGCAAGGTATTCGTTATTTATCACCAACCTGTATTTGGTGGTAAATAACGAATTCTTAATACTAATTTTCACTCTTTAGAGTGCTCCCTACATCTGATTTTAGGATTCGGTATTTACCGAATCGGTATTTTACCGATTCGGTAATTTACCGAATCCTGAAGTTATGCCTCCTACATCTCAAATAGCTAAATACTGGTCGGTAACGGGATATTAACCGAATTTCGGCCGTTACCGACCGGTATTTAGCTACCTACATGAGGCCCTTAGTGCCCTAAAAGCAATGCGTGCAGATCCAATGTTTTCTACCAAGTACTGCTCTTCTGTAGATGTGTCAGATGAAAACACAGGTGTTAATCATGGGCCAAAAAGGACGAGGACTCTCCGCTGCCGATGTGCAGAATCCGTGGTTCCTTCCACAGTTGGACAATCTGCAGATGACTCTTCCTTTTCTCGGCACGTGCTCAGGCCGCCCGTCTTGAATATTCTGGACAGAGCAATAGCTGAAATGGAGACCACATTATCCCAGAAGAACTTATCAAAGCCATTTCTATTTTTATTCTCTCATTGCCTCATTTTCTTGATGTGAACAAGTGTGCACACCGTCTAAACTTAAAAAATGTAAGAAAAGCTACTCTTGCAGCAGAACTAACTGTTGCAAAACCATTGCTACAAAAAAAGTCCCAGATGGAGCAGATGTTGCCACCATTTGTGAACTGGTGCATGATTATACTGAAGCTTTCACAGCACTTCATGAAATGTGTGTATCGGCGCTGGTTGTAGGGTTTCAACCGCAGCCTCCTCTTTTACCCTATCTTGCGTCCTCACACCTTTCCAATGCACAATGATCCATGATAGGAAACAGAATTTGAGTATTTTAGCACGAGAAGGAGCTCACGGCAAACCTATGTATGGATGGGTTTGTAAGGGAGTCTTCAACAAGCGTTGGCATAGCCAATAGGTCTCGCCTTTGGGGTCTTAAAAGTGTTTAACCATGCAACAGTTAATGTTGTTGCGCCAAGTATATTGTGCTGCATAACTAAATACTTATAAGGTCCCAAAAATGAGGCCTATTGGCTATGCCAATGCTTGTTAGACGTGTGACCCTTCCCGTCCTATCCTGGAAATGTACCTGCTTTTGCTTTGTAAAGGAGTGAATTTGTGTATTCCCAGAGTGGGGCATGACCTCAAAGAGGTATGTGAACACCAGCTTCTTCGGGTTGTCATCCTACATTTTCAGGTCCCATGTACTACAGTAATTGGGCTGATGTTTAAGTTTACCTCACAACTGTAAAGTGTGGAACTTCCAAACTCATAATTTTGTTTAGGCACACCGTAACACTTTGGTGTACAAAATTGTTTCAATTGTGAATGGTGTTGCCCCCCCCCTTTCTCTCATCCCCTGGGTTACATAAGCAGCCGAGTAAACCGGAAAGTTAATCTTTTGCCTTCCTAATAGTCTAGGCAGGTTGAGAACGTCTCGTACCTTATCTGAGGACTTCGTTGCAACAGTAGAAGGTTCCTATGGGCAACAGACTGAGCTAAAGCAAAGAATCATCGCAGGCAACTCTGCTGCCCTAAGATGTACCTTGGTTCCCACATGCGCTCCTGGGCTCCACTTCCTGTTTTTGCCTATTCAGAACTCTGCCACACAGTATCATCTTGTTGGGGGGGGATAGATTTGTAATCGATAAAAGCGAATGATGGGAATCAAGTCAGTTAAAATGACTATATTTGAGGCAAACTGGGAAAAAAACAGAGGTGCATATTGGCACCTCATTACAAATGACCTGTTGCACGAGCGGTTTGTGCAGGAATCGTAATTGCAAGTGGATCGATGTTTATTGCACACGGTAATTACCAGGTGCAATAAATATCACACCCTTCATGCAATTTTGGTCGGTAAAACTTGATGAAATTTAACAAGTAGAAAAGCCAGTATTTACTGGGACATGTGAATTTTAGTGCGAGGGGCACCAAAATCAGTATGTTATTCCGTAAATATCAGAATATGCAATAATTACAGCATTGAATACATACCGAGCACCTTGGTGCACAATTTTTATTGGATGCGATAATTAGTGCATTCAACAGGGTCTACACCTAATTGGGCCCTAAGTGTTAGGGCTGGAAAACTTGGTCAACCTGACATTCTTTCCAACTTCCTGTATCTAGGCTAAATGGTGCACTTCAGTGCACCTAAAAGAAAATGCACCATGAAGGATTGCATTGCGCAAAATACTAAATTGCATGCCTTTGTAGATGCTAATTTGACTTTCAGCAGTAGGTCTACTGGACGTTTCTAATGTTTCGTTTGATTTGTATTTCATTTTGTAAGCATGGTCTGAAACAGGCATGTTAAAAATCAAATGTGAGGCAGCTGGCTCACCTCATAATTTCTTAAGTAGATATACAGTTGCCATTTCATCTGACATTTTGGAGAAATCCACGTGCATGGTAACAATGTTCCACACACAATCCTGTGTAGCCCACATTGTTGCACTTTATGTGGGTTGTTTATGAGGGCTGTTCACCTCAACTCGAGGGGCTCACTAATGCAAACATTTCCTGCCTCTTGGTTCAACGGTGTGTACGCTGTGACAAGTAAAGGATCTAAATAGAAAAAGCATTGGCCGCACGGCAGTAAAAGTAATGCCGCGCGGCCGTAAAAGCGAAAGTCATCGCAATCGCTCTGAAAGCGAAAGTGATCGCAATGACGCGCTAAAGCACAGTTTTGAAAGTGCTGCTGGCGGCTGGCTGCTGGCGTGCACGATCACGTGAACGTAAGCGCTAGGCCAGCCAGCAGCACTTTGAAAATCCCACATACAAAATGCCTCTCCAAGCCAGCGCATGCGCTGGGCTCAGCGAGACCTAAAAAGCAACAGAAGGTTACCTCAAAGCCTGCAATTACCAGTTTTGCAATTGTCAGGCAAAGAACTGCTGGCACTTTTCAAAAATACTCCTTTCTCTTTTTTCAAATGTTGCTGTTTTTAAAACATTTGTATCTAAAAAAGTAGCCGGTAAAAGAATGGCCATAAAATAAACGTTATAAAGTTCATATTGTGCAGAGAAATGAGTGTTGGACAAGTTGCAACAAGTAAATAGCCAGTTTTTCTAGCATTTCGTGCGGTAATAGGGATAATCTTGAACTACTATTTCAATATACTTGGTATTCAAGTACTGGTGCACTTGTCTTTCAAATATCCCCTACCTCCCCTCTCCAACTCATCCCAAACCTTCTTTACTATTTGGCTACTATGAACCTTCCCTTCTCTATCCATCCTTTTCCTACTCATTCAACTGACAGGGTCTCTGACTCATCCAAAACCTCTGTCACTGCTATGGGCCCCCAAACATCCCTTTCTAACTCTTCCCTCCCCTACCCATCCTCTATCATGTTCATCCAACAGGGTCACACATCCACCACTCCCAATAACAACGTTTGTTACCCTCCTCTGATCCACCACTAATCCACCTTGGGTTCCGGAGCAGTGAGCTACTCACCGAAAAGCACTTCAAAGCCTCATCATGGGCAGTAAGCGCTATATAAATACAATTACACTTACAATTTACAATATCGCAGTAGATGTTGAGGTGGCTGAAGTCCTGGAGGCTGTCAGAGGAAGCTAAAGAAGTTAATCTCGCCCATTGTCATTTAACACTTCTAGATCCTGCTTCTGCTGCGGTGATAGTGTGCTCGACAAATCTGCATACCTCCGGTGATAGTGCGCTCGACAAATCTGCATACCTGCGGTGATAGTGCGCTCGACAAATCTGCATTCCTGCGGTGATAGTGCGCTCTACAAATCTGCATACCTGCGGTGATAGTGCGCTCTACAAATCTGCATACCTGCGGTGATAGTGCGCTCTACAAATCTGCATACCTGCGGTGATAGTACGCTTGACAAATCTGCATACCTGCGGTGATAGTGCGCTCGACAAATCTGCATACCTGCGGTGATAGTGCGCTCGACAAATCTGCATACCTGCGGTGATAGTGCGCTCGACAAATCTGCATACCTGCGGTGATAGTGCGCTCGACAAATCTGCATACCTGCGGTGATAGTGCGCTCGACAAATCTGCATACCTGCGGTGATAGTGCGCTCTACAAATCTGCATAACTGCGGTGATAGTGCGCTCGACAAATCTGCATACCTGCGGTGATAGTGTGCTCGACAAATCGCTCGACAAATCTGCATACCTGCGGTGATAGTGCGCTCGACAAATCTGCATACCTGCGGTGATAGTGCGCTCGACAAATCTGCATACCTGCGGTGATAGTGCGCTCGACAAATCTGCATACCTGCGGTGATAGTGCGCTCGACAAATCTGCATACCTGCGGTGATAGTGCGCTCTACAAATCTGCATAACTGCGGTGATAGTGCGCTCAACAAATCTGCATACCTGCGGTGATAGTGCGCTCGACAAATCGCTCGACAAATCTGCATACCTGCGGTGATAGTGCGCTCGACAAATCTGCATACCTGCGGTGATAGTGCGCTCGACAAATCTGCATACCTGCGGTGATAGTGCGCTCGACAAATCTGCATACCGCGGTGATAGTGCGCTCGACAAATCTGCATACCTGCGGTGATAGTGCGCTCTACAAATCTGCATACCTGCGGTGATAGTGCGCTCTACAAATCTGCATACCTGCGGTGATAGTGCGCTCGATAAATCTGCATACATGCGGTGATAGTGCGCTCGACAAATCTGCATACCTGCGGTGATAGTGCGCTCTACAAATCTGCATACCTGCGGTGATAGTGCGCTCGACAAATCTGCATACCATGGCAAATTTGCCTTCAATCTAATGTTGCCCAACGCCACTGATGAAGAAGGAAGAGCATCTGATCAGATTCCAGCGCTCTCGATGTTCTCAGTTTCTTATGCACTCATCTAAATAATGCTAGAAATCCGTAATAATCCAACGGGAACGTTGGTCGGTATTATTATAAATGAAAAATAAATAAATAAACTCAACCGAATGAAGCATGTACCGCTCCATGAATGCCTCGTCTAAATACCTTGAGGGACTTCCATTTAGGTGATGGCGCTGAGCTGATAGACGGTTTCAAAACTAAAGTGACGTACAATGCACACAACCCAAAGGCCATCAATGTGTCATTAGTGGATATTCATCAATATCCTCCACAGGAACATTAGGAAACAAGTAAATTTCCATTAATAATCATGCCCTAAAAAGCTTGAGGTGTTTTAGGGATCCATAATATTTGTAATGGAATAGTGTCATCCATCCTTCTAAGTAGTTTTTGACCAGAAGAAGACCCTATCAAAGTATAATGAAGAGTCGAACCTATAGCTCAGTATCCCTATTAATGCCAGGATTAAGTTCAAGGGGGCATATCAGCAAGGAGGCGATATAAAATTATCGCTGCGTTAGCGTCCGTTTTTAGATGAAAAGCGGCGATAATTTTATCGCCTTATCAGCAAGGTCACGGTATCGCGTGAATCCTTGCATTAGCTCCCTTTCCCGTAACGCCCACCTTTGCATCTCTAATGAGATGCAAAGTGGGCGTTCCGTCTCAAAATAACTGGAGAAATGTCGTTAAGCGACATTTCTGCATGTTATCAATGGGCACGCTAACAAGCATAGAGATAAGAAAAGTAGAGCTAACCTTGGGTATCGCTACTTTCCTTACGCCTGCTTTTAGTTTGACTTAGATTAAAGTTGTGTGTCGGTCGCACTCCTTCGTTTAACTTTCAATTACTGTGTGATCCTTTCACTATATTATCGGTGCTGTGGGATCTTTTCCCCAGATCAAGAGGGATGTGGCTTAAGACTGAATTCCGGTTCCTTCACCAGTGGAAGGTGTATCCCAGTATGCACTCTTATTACTTCAAACTGTAATAAATTAAACCACGAATGTCTGTAGATCAGTAAACTGTTTTATTTCACAGTTTTTATTCACAAGAAGAGGTTCTTAACAAACCTGAATTATGAAATTTATGAATAATTTTGGAAGCAACAAAATCAATTGAAAACTGTGAAATAAAACAGTTTACTGATCTACAGACATTCGTGGTTTAATTTATTACAGTTTGAAGTAATAAGAGTGCATACTGGGATACACCTTCCACTGGTGAAGGAACCGGAATTTAGTTTGACTTAGCCATGATATCCAATGTAAGGTGGATATCATGGCTAACTCTGCCCTATCAACAAGCTATTGTCAAACTTTGTGAGTTTCCAGCGATAATCTCACATTTGGCAGTTAGCGTTTGGAATTTAATCGCTTTTGAGATAAGCGTTGCTGATAGCATGCTATTTCAGGGATAAAATTCCACGTTACTCAGCGATCATTATCCTAGCGCTAAGTGCGCTTAGCAATAATTATCACTGGTCCTTGATGATATGCCCCAAGGTTGTTGGCAGTGTCCGCAAAACAAATTGCATCTCAAGAGACATTTTCTGGAAACCTCCTGTAAGTGTCTACTTATCTGACCAATCATTTAATCTCCCTAGAAATTTCAAATATTTTCTTGGGAGTCTGAAACCGAGAATTTTGAATGCCTTCAGCCGCTACCTATGATTTGAACCCAACCAGAAGAAGTACAATTAACCTCTGAAAATGAATCTAATTGCCCAGGGAGGACCTGTTGTTGAAGTTTAGATGTGCCGTGACCATGCACCGAGGTCCACACAGAGGTCCCTTCTGAGTAGTGATTCAAGTAGCTGAGTAGTCGATGTGGAGTATTGTTAACTCCTTTGTTGAACTTGGTGTGAAGGAAAGTCTTCAGTGAGTGAGTATACCTAGATCGCCTGCTTTCAGGGTGGATATTGTGGGGAACTTTCAAAGCTTGACGGTCAGTCAAATGACAAACAAGGGCTCAGCTGCTTCTAAGACTAAAATCTCAGTTTAAAACGCACAAGAAAGAATAGAAGGAATGAATGCTTCCATACTTCCCAATCCCTGGCATTCACTCAGGGTATCATTCCAACCCATCATGTTTCTACCACTGCTCCACTCCAGACAGATGAATGGCTTTTGCAAATCAGTACTTACTCTGCTCATCATTGGAACCCTCCATCCTGAACTTCCAGGCCAGACCCCCTCCAGAAAAGGCAACAACCACCGTCACTGAGGTGCAGCTTGGTTCCTGAGGCACAGAGAGCAAGGAAACCATCTGGACAAACCTTTGACCATTTATTGCATCAAACACAAAAAGAGATGGGAGGAATGCGGGAACAAAGTCTAACCGCTGGTAATCGATCAGCCTAGCATTCCACTCCATCGCTTTTCTCCCACTGTTCCACTCTAGTGAGAGGAATGCCTTACTCAAACCAGTGCTGAAGCTGCTTCTCAAGGGAACAGTCCATCCAAAGCTGATTTTCATAAGACGGGGTCCTGTCTGAGATGGCCTGGGGGCAAAAGAAACATCACAGGGGTGCAGTCCCAAGTAATTACAGATGGCTGAGATTAATTCAGGCATTCCACCTATTACTATATTTGATTCCTCAGTTCAAGTGCGACAGCTATGCCCAGATGCGGCCCTGTGCCCACTGTGCCTCTGGAACCAGGCTTCACCCTACTGAAGAGGCCCACACAGGCCAGGACTGGTCTGGGTTTGTTTGTGCTCCAGTCCAGAGTGGACCTGGCCTGGCAATTCTGACTGTCCTGTTCCCATAAAAGCAGGACCAATGTTGAGTGGCAAGGGTATGGGTCCTGTCTGATGGGGCACAGTGCAAGGAAGCAATGGACTGGACTGAGGCTGGAGCAGTTCCCAGGGGATGAGATTCATTCATGATCCCATCCATCACTTTCTGCTTCCCTACAAACTCCTTTGGCTGCGTCCATGCATGGATACCTCCCCTTCATCCAGGTGAGAATGGTTCAGGCAAGAGGTGTTGCTGGTTGATTCGTCACGAGTGCCACGTACCTGCATCTAGATTTGTGCATTGTTTGCATACATTTGAAAGTTGAAGGGTGTTGGTCCAGTAGCAGAGTGATTGACACTCTGGTAATCCAATGAGAGGCCGAGGAGTGCAAGGGCTGTCTTTTGTCCTTGTTCATAGAGCAAATGATATTGGAGAAGGGTGACTCCAAGGCTTCTCTGTGGTGTAATGCAGTAAGGCTTTGGCCTTTACAAACGCCTGCCATGCTGACGTCAGGAGAGCTTGTGAGTAGAGCAAGTAGAGACAATCATGTGAGCATTTTTATAAATGAAGCCAGGAATTTACTTGTTACCCTGAGACAGACGGAGCTATGGCACTGTCACAGCATGGGGCATCAACCAATCAAATGTATGGGAATTGTCACACTTAAATTGATTAACCAATAAGGCTTCCCCACAGCGCTACAGAAAGAGCAATCAGCCAATTAGGCTTTTCTGAAAGGTAATTGGAAGGGCCTTCAACCAATCAGACTTTCTGGCAGTAACAAGAGGGGCATCAGGTGACTTTCCACACCACAGTAGTAGATTATGTCCCTATGGGGGATATGTACAAGGACTGGCTAGTCAGCGGCAGTTTTCTTACCGCTGAGTACTGCTGAAAACTATCTCCTTGTTAGCGGTGTGTGTACAAGACATCGCAACATGGCGATAGCTTCAGGGATCAGCGGTGAAAACTGCCGCTATCATTAGCGTGATGGCGATAGGAATTCGGGCGTTAGTGTGCGAAAACCAATGAAAGGCCCATTAGCGGCAAAAAAACGCATGTTTGTCAGCCCAACGTGTTTTTTTTGCCTCTATTGGAAAGAATAGCCTATCAGTCGACCTCCAATAGAAAATAGGGAAAAAATACCAATGAACTGCAGAATGAAGCAGTCGGGGCCAACTGCAGCACACATCAACATTTTTTAGATGAAAAGCGGCGATAATTTTATCGCCTTATCAGCAAGGTCACGGTATCGCGTGAATCCTTGCATTAGCTCCCTTTCCCGTAACGCCCACCTTTGCATCTCTAATGAGATGCAAAGTGGGCGTTCCGTCTCAAAATAACTGGAGAAATGTCGTTAAGCGACATTTCTGCATGTTATCAATGGGCACGCTAACAAGCATAGAGATAAGAAAAGTAGAGCTAACCTTGGGTATCGCTACTTTCCTTACGCCTGCTTTTAGTTTGACTTAGATTAAAGTTGTGTGTCGGTCGCACTCCTTCGTTTAACTTTCAATTACTGTGTGATCCTTTCACTATATTATCGGTGCTGTGGGATCTTTTCCCCAGATCAAGAGGGATGTGGCTTAAGACTGAATTCCGGTTCCTTCACCAGTGGAAGGTGTATCCCAGTATGCACTCTTATTACTTCAAACTGTAATAAATTAAACCACGAATGTCTGTAGATCAGTAAACTGTTTTATTTCACAGTTTTTATTCACAAGAAGAGGTTCTTAACAAACCTGAATTATGAAATTTATGAATAATTTTGGAAGCAACAAAATCAATTGAAAACTGTGAAATAAAACAGTTTACTGATCTACAGACATTCGTGGTTTAATTTATTACAGTTTGAAGTAATAAGAGTGCATACTGGGATACACCTTCCACTGGTGAAGGAACCGGAATTTAGTTTGACTTAGCCATGATATCCAATGTAAGGTGGATATCATGGCTAACTCTGCCCTATCAACAAGCTATTGTCAAACTTTGTGAGTTTCCAGCGATAATCTCACATTTGGCAGTTAGCGTTTGGAATTTAATCGCTTTTGAGATAAGCGTTGCTGATAGCATGCTATTTCAGGGATAAAATTCCACGTTACTCAGCGATCATTATCCTAGCGCTAAGTGCGCTTAGCAATAATTATCACTGGTCCTTGATGATATGCCCCAAGGTTGTTGGCAGTGTCCGCAAAACAAATTGCATCTCAAGAGACATTTTCTGGAAACCTCCTGTAAGTGTCTACTTATCTGACCAATCATTTAATCTCCCTAGAAATTTCAAATATTTTCTTGGGAGTCTGAAACCGAGAATTTTGAATGCCTTCAGCCGCTACCTATGATTTGAACCCAACCAGAAGAAGTACAATTAACCTCTGAAAATGAATCTAATTGCCCAGGGAGGACCTGTTGTTGAAGTTTAGATGTGCCGTGACCATGCACCGAGGTCCACACAGAGGTCCCTTCTGAGTAGTGATTCAAGTAGCTGAGTAGTCGATGTGGAGTATTGTTAACTCCTTTGTTGAACTTGGTGTGAAGGAAAGTCTTCAGTGAGTGAGTATACCTAGATCGCCTGCTTTCAGGGTGGATATTGTGGGGAACTTTCAAAGCTTGACGGTCAGTCAAATGACAAACAAGGGCTCAGCTGCTTCTAAGACTAAAATCTCAGTTTAAAACGCACAAGAAAGAATAGAAGGAATGAATGCTTCCATACTTCCCAATCCCTGGCATTCACTCAGGGTATCATTTCAACCCATCATGTTTCTACCACTGCTCCACTCCAGACAGATGAATGGCTTTTGCAAATCAGTACTTACTCTGCTCATCATTGGAACCCTCCATCCTGAACTTCCAGGCCAGACTCCCTCCAGAAAAGGCAACAACCACCGTCACTGAGGTGCAGCTTGGTTCCTGAGGCACAGAGAGCAAGGAAACCATCTGGACAAACCTTTGACCATTTATTGCATCAAACACAAAAAGAGATGGGAGGAATGCGGGAACAAAGTCTAACCGCTGGTAATCGATCAGCCTAGCATTCCACTCCATCGCTTTTCTCCCACTGTTCCACTCTAGTGAGAGGAATGCCTTACTCAAACCAGTGCTGAAGCTGCTTCTCAAGGGAACAGTCCATCCAAAGCTGATTTTCATAAGACGGGGTCCTGTCTGAGATGGCCTGGGGGCAAAAGAAACATCACAGGGGTGCAGTCCCAAGTAATTACAGATGGCTGAGATTAATTCAGGCATTCCACCTATTACTATATTTGATTCCTCAGTTCAAGTGCGACAGCTATGCCCAGATGCGGCCCTGTGCCCACTGTGCCTCTGGAACCAGGCTTCACCCTACTGAAGAGGCCCACACAGGCCAGGACTGGTCTGGGTTTGTTTGTGCTCCAGTCCAGAGTGGACCTGGCCTGGCAATTCTGACTGTCCTGTTCCCATAAAAGCAGGACCAATGTTGAGTGGCAAGGGTATGGGTCCTGTCTGATGGGGCACAGTGCAAGGAAGCAATGGACTGGACTGAGGCTGGAGCAGTTCCCAGGGGATGAGATTCATTCATGATCCCATCCATCACTTTCTGCTTCCCTACAAACTCCTTTGGCTGCGTCCATGCATGGATACCTCCCCTTCATCCAGGTGAGAATGGTTCAGGCAAGAGGTGTTGCTGGTTGATTCGTCACGAGTGCCACGTACCTGCATCTAGATTTGTGCATTGTTTGCATACATTTGAAAGTTGAAGGGTGTTGGTCCAGTAGCAGAGTGATTGACACTCTGGTAATCCAATGAGAGGCCGAGGAGTGCAAGGGCTGTCTTTTGTCCTTGTTCATAGAGCAAATGATATTGGAGAAGGGTGACTCCAAGGCTTCTCTGTGGTGTAATGCAGTAAGGCTTTGGCCTTTACAAACGCCTGCCATGCTGACGTCAGGAGAGCTTGTGAGTAGAGCAAGTAGAGACAATCATGTGAGCATTTTTATAAATGAAGCCAGGAATTTACTTGTTACCCTGAGACAGACGGAGCTATGGCACTGTCACAGCATGGGGCATCAACCAATCAAATGTATGGGAATTGTCACACTTAAATTGATTAACCAATAAGGCTTCCCCACAGCGCTACAGAAAGAGCAATCAGCCAATTAGGCTTTTCTGAAAGGTAATTGGAAGGGCCTTCAACCAATCAGACTTTCTGGCAGTAACAAGAGGGGCATCAGGTGACTTTCCACACCACAGTAGTAGATTATGTCCCTATGGGGGATATGTACAAGGACTGGCTAGTCAGCGGCAGTTTTCTTACCGCTGAGTACTGCTGAAAACTATCTCCTTGTTAGCGGTGTGTGTACAAGACATCGCAACATGGCGATAGCTTCAGGGATCAGCGGTGAAAACTGCCGCTATCATTAGCGTGATGGCGATAGGAATTCGGGCGTTAGTGTGCGAAAACCAATGAAAGGCCCATTAGCGGCAAAAAAACGCATGTTTGTCAGCCCAACGTGTTTTTTTTGCCTCTATTGGAAAGAATAGCCTATCAGTCGACCTCCAATAGAAAATAGGGAAAAAATACCAATGAACTGCAGAATGAAGCAGTCGGGGCCAACTGCAGCACACATCAACATTTTTTAGATGAAAAGCGGCGATAATTTTATCGCCTTATCAGCAAGGTCACGGTATCGCGTGAATCCTTGCATTAGCTCCCTTTCCCGTAACGCCCAACTTTGCATCTCTAATGAGATGCAAAGTGGGCGTTCCGTCTCAAAATAACTGGAGAAATGTCGTTAAGCGACATTTCTGCATGTTATCAATGGGCACGCTAACAAGCATAGAGATAAGAAAAGTAGAGCTAACCTTGGGTATCGCTACTTTCCTTACGCCTGCTTTTAGTTTGACTTAGATTAAAGTTGTGTGTCGGTCGCACTCCTTCGTTTAACTTTCAATTACTGTGTGATCCTTTCACTATATTATCGGTGCTGTGGGATCTTTTCCCCAGATCAAGAGGGATGTGGCTTAAGACTGAATTCCGGTTCCTTCACCAGTGGAAGGTGTATCCCAGTATGCACTCTTATTACTTCAAACTGTAATAAATTAAACCACGAATGTCTGTAGATCAGTAAACTGTTTTATTTCACAGTTTTTATTCACAAGAAGAGGTTCTTAACAAACCTGAATTATGAAATTTATGAATAATTTTGGAAGCAACAAAATCAATTGAAAACTGTGAAATAAAACAGTTTACTGATCTACAGACATTCGTGGTTTAATTTATTACAGTTTGAAGTAATAAGAGTGCATACTGGGATACACCTTCCACTGGTGAAGGAACCGGAATTTAGTTTGACTTAGCCATGATATCCAATGTAAGGTGAATATCATGGCTAACTCTGCCCTATCAACAAGCTATTGTCAAACTTTGTGAGTTTCCAGCGATAATCTCACATTTGGCAGTTAGCGTTTGGAATTTAATCGCTTTTGAGATAAGCGTTGCTGATAGCATGCTATTTCAGGGATAAAATTCCACGTTACTCAGCGATCATTATCCTAGCGCTAAGTGCGCTTAGCAATAATTATCACTGGTCCTTGATGATATGCCCCAAGGTTGTTGGCAGTGTCCGCAAAACAAATTGCATCTCAAGAGACATTTTCTGGAAACCTCCTGTAAGTGTCTACTTATCTGACCAATCATTTAATCTCCCTAGAAATTTCAAATATTTTCTTGGGAGTCTGAAACCGAGAATTTTGAATGCCTTCAGCCGCTACCTATGATTTGAACCCAACCAGAAGAAGTACAATTAACCTCTGAAAATGAATCTAATTGCCCAGGGAGGACCTGTTGTTGAAGTTTAGATGTGCCGTGACCATGCACCGAGGTCCACACAGAGGTCCCTTCTGAGTAGTGATTCAAGTAGCTGAGTAGTCGATGTGGAGTATTGTTAACTCCTTTGTTGAACTTGGTGTGAAGGAAAGTCTTCAGTGAGTGAGTATACCTAGATCGCCTGCTTTCAGGGTGGATATTGTGGGGAACTTTCAAAGCTTGACGGTCAGTCAAATGACAAACAAGGGCTCAGCTGCTTCTAAGACTAAAATCTCAGTTTAAAACGCACAAGAAAGAATAGAAGGAATGAATGCTTCCATACTTCCCAATCCCTGGCATTCACTCAGGGTATCATTCCAACCCATCATGTTTCTACCACTGCTCCACTCCAGACAGATGAATGGCTTTTGCAAATCAGTACTTACTCTGCTCATCATTGGAACCCTCCATCCTGAACTTCCAGGCCAGACCCCCTCCAGAAAAGGCAACAACCACCGTCACTGAGGTGCAGCTTGGTTCCTGAGGCACAGAGAGCAAGGAAACCATCTGGACAAACCTTTGACCATTTATTGCATCAAACACAAAAAGAGATGGGAGGAATGCGGGAACAAAGTCTAACCGCTGGTAATCGATCAGCCTAGCATTCCACTCCATCGCTTTTCTCCCACTGTTCCACTCTAGTGAGAGGAATGCCTTACTCAAACCAGTGCTGAAGCTGCTTCTCAAGGGAACAGTCCATCCAAAGCTGATTTTCATAAGACGGGGTCCTGTCTGAGATGGCCTGGGGGCAAAAGAAACATCACAGGGGTGCAGTCCCAAGTAATTACAGATGGCTGAGATTAATTCAGGCATTCCACCTATTACTATATTTGATTCCTCAGTTCAAGTGCGACAGCTATGCCCAGATGCGGCCCTGTGCCCACTGTGCCTCTGGAACCAGGCTTCACCCTACTGAAGAGGCCCACACAGGCCAGGACTGGTCTGGGTTTGTTTGTGCTCCAGTCCAGAGTGGACCTGGCCTGGCAATTCTGACTGTCCTGTTCCCATAAAAGCAGGACCAATGTTGAGTGGCAAGGGTATGGGTCCTGTCTGATGGGGCACAGTGCAAGGAAGCAATGGACTGGACTGAGGCTGGAGCAGTTCCCAGGGGATGAGATTCATTCATGATCCCATCCATCACTTTCTGCTTCCCTACAAACTCCTTTGGCTGCGTCCATGCATGGATACCTCCCCTTCATCCAGGTGAGAATGGTTCAGGCAAGAGGTGTTGCTGGTTGATTCGTCACGAGTGCCACGTACCTGCATCTAGATTTGTGCATTGTTTGCATACATTTGAAAGTTGAAGGGTGTTGGTCCAGTAGCAGAGTGATTGACACTCTGGTAATCCAATGAGAGGCCGAGGAGTGCAAGGGCTGTCTTTTGTCCTTGTTCATAGAGCAAATGATATTGGAGAAGGGTGACTCCAAGGCTTCTCTGTGGTGTAATGCAGTAAGGCTTTGGCCTTTACAAACGCCTGCCATGCTGACGTCAGGAGAGCTTGTGAGTAGAGCAAGTAGAGACAATCATGTGAGCATTTTTATAAATGAAGCCAGGAATTTACTTGTTACCCTGAGACAGACGGAGCTATGGCACTGTCACAGCATGGGGCATCAACCAATCAAATGTATGGGAATTGTCACACTTAAATTGATTAACCAATAAGGCTTCCCCACAGCGCTACAGAAAGAGCAATCAGCCAATTAGGCTTTTCTGAAAGGTAATTGGAAGGGCCTTCAACCAATCAGACTTTCTGGCAGTAACAAGAGGGGCATCAGGTGACTTTCCACACCACAGTAGTAGATTATGTCCCTATGGGGGATATGTACAAGGACTGGCTAGTCAGCGGCAGTTTTCTTACCGCTGAGTACTGCTGAAAACTATCTCCTTGTTAGCGGTGTGTGTACAAGACATCGCAACATGGCGATAGCTTCAGGGATCAGCGGTGAAAACTGCCGCTATCATTAGCGTGATGGCGATAGGAATTCGGGCGTTAGTGTGCGAAAACCAATGAAAGGCCCATTAGCGGCAAAAAAACGCATGTTTTTCAGCCCAACGTGTTTTTTTTGCCTCTATTGGAAAGAATAGCCTATCAGTCGACCTCCAATAGAAAATAGGGAAAAAATACCAATGAACTGCAGAATGAAGCAGTCGGGGCCAACTGCAGCACACATCAACAACCTCCTCAAACCACCCAACACCCAGGATGACCAGGATGAGATCCTAGATGCCTCGCTGGACCTGTGTCTGGAGCCTGGATGCCTCGCTGGCCCTGCGTCTGGAGCCTGGATGCCTCGCTGGACCTGTGCCTGTAGCCTGGATGCCTCGCTGGACCTGCGTCTGGAGCCTGGATGCCTCGCTGGACCTGCGCCTGGATCCTGGAGTGGGATGCTGGGGAGCTGTGGAGTCGATGAGCCGTGGCGGTAGACATTGAGGCGCGGTGATCGTCCGTACCTGGTGGTGAAATCTGGCAGGTCGCATGGAGACACGTTGCTGACCTGTGTGAGAAGACCGCCTTGAACCCCTTGGAGCTGTGAATGGTAGAGGCGCTCCTGCGCACCACCGTAGGGAGGTCTGCATCGCATACTATGATTCACCACTACACCGGGGTGCACAGAGGGGATTACCAAAGGTGAGCGGCGCCTCTCTGCATCCTAGGCCGAATTATGTTGCGCTGACCGGACGCTGTGAAGGGTGCGGCCCCTGAGCTGCGCCAAACTTGTGTGGCGGGAGCGCTGCAATTTCACACCTAAGGGGGGCCGGCTGCATCAACTGCATCGGGAGGTTCACCAGCGGACTTGTCGGTGACTACTGTACCCAGGCTTGTGAAAACCCACCTGGCTGAGGCTCCTGCTGGCTGAGTCACAGATTTGTAGAGAGTGCAGCGGATTGCACCACGGTGTCAATGTTGAGGTAAGGAGAAGGTGGAATGCATAGGGGAAGAGGCCCGGGGGTCGAGTCGCCCAGGCCTAGCACCTGTAGATGACGCACCCGCTGTGGCGGCTCATCCGCTATGGCGGAAGAGCGGCACCTCACTGCTTCCAAGCAGTGCAAGAATAGGAAAAATCATCACATGATGATAACTTCCTGATGTAATCGTGCTATGTTTCCTTTGTGGGAGGGAGGGTGGGTGGTGCTGCTCCACTCACTGAGCAGGGCAGGGGCGGAGTCTCATGCCCACTCAAGTGCACAATGGCTGTTCAGTCGGCCCACTCAGGCCACCCAAAGCAGTCATGCGCACTGTCCTTTTTGCACTGCTGGCTGCATTACAGTCTGCATGGAGAACATGCCCACCACTCCAGCCCCTGGCTGAACGCCTTGTCACAACGCCAATGACCAATCCCAACACCGCATTGCAGCGTTGTGATTGGCTTAGGGGAGGGAGCCTGGCTGCCTGATCCTGGAAGCAGACTCAGGAGAGCAGGAGCAAAGAATACACTGGACCCGGTCTCGAGGTAAGATTTCTCAAAATTAAATATTTACAACACCCGCTCACACCCCCCCCCCCGTGTCCACGCCCCATTCAGTGTCCTTTCCAGCGTTTCCCACTTCCCAGCTGTCCAGTCCCCCCGCAGCACTTCTCAATGGTGGCCGCTGTGGGGCCATGTGCAGTGGGTGTACCACTGGTGTGCTAAAGGTATATATGAAGTTACAACACATATCATTACATCGCACTCCATTACAATGCATTCTAATACTAGGCACATTGCAACAGTAGGGAAGGTTTTGGATAGCGGAGATGTAAATATCACTATTCTCACTTCAGTGAGTGCAACCCTTAAACTAACCCTTGCACCCAAAAGCAGACACTGAAACCTAAAATTCTTCTTTGAACCCCCAAAAAACAAACTAAAAATCATATTTGACCCAAATGCACACCCCAAATTTAATATTTTACCCCATAATACACCCCAAATTTCATCTCCCACACCCAAAACCCATACCCACACCAAAACTTAAAAAATACCCCATTACTGTCCTCACAATGCATTGTAATGGAATGCAATGTGAAGGCACCTGCATTGTTGGGGTTGCTTTGTAAAGGCATTACACTGCAATGCCTGCATTGTAGTGGATGCCTCCTGTGCCAAAGGCAAGCCATAGGCAAGCCTGTCTGTGTCGGTCTGCCCCTGGACCGCGCTCAGCACCAAAGACCCTTCCTCTCGGACACTCCACCACTACAGCGCCAGCACCCTCCTCACCATCAACCCTGGATGTCACATCGCCCGTCATGACCAACATCTGCTCCGGACCAGACATCGCCGTCCCCATCACTGACGGCTACTAAATCACCAGCAAGGACCACCCCAACCGTCCAGGAGGAGGCATTGCCATCACCTACAGAAGCACATTTCGACTGACCACGCACACTAATGACCCAACGGTGACCATGGAACACCTCAACGTCCAGATCCGGACCAACCCCAACACCATCCTCTGTGGCACCCTCATCTACAGGCCCCCCAGGCCATGGACCCCTATTCTTCGATACCATTGTAGACCTCATTGCACCCCAGGCTCTCTCAGCCACTGACGACATCCTACTTGGCAAACTCAAGCTCCACCTGGACAACTCCAGTGACAGTCGCGGCTGGTGACATTTGAAAGTGGTGGGTGATTGTGTGAACTTGTATACTGTGACGGCTGAAGAGGCTAAACAGAGGGCAGGGAAACTGGCAGTGTGTGCTGGCTTTGGTGTATAGAGACAACAAAATAGATGTATAAGGGGTACACATGAACACATAACGGGGCTCGATTAATCGAACAACATAGGGTGTGAGTGTGTGTGTGCTCGTCTCTCTCTCTCTCCTGTACTGCAATTGAGAGACATGCGATCCAAGAGCTCAGAGGTGGAAAGTTTGGCAGCAAATTAAATCAAATTAGCTGGCCTGAGTTCTGTGTATTCTCTGCATTGTGCTTTCACTCACCAGCACAGCCCGGTCCTAAAACAGGAGGGCAGGTTGGCCCCACCGTGGCCCCACCACCATAAATTCACTATTGAGTCGACTTGAAAGCTACGCCTTTGGATTCTCCAATAAGAATTTCTCCACCAGGCCTCAACCCTGAGAATTTCCCAGCCCCTCAAGACACACCAGCACACCGTCGAACCAACAGGCACTCCGAAAAGGCCATCTGTGTGCTATATGACCCCCCCAAAAAAAACATAAATATGGTTGTTGACCACACTGCCGATGTCAAATTGATCCGTTTTAAAGAGCCAGTTCATTGAAATGTAAAGATCGCATCCACTTACACAGTCTTACGTCATCAGCAGTCACCAACCCAACAATAAAGGCTCTGGCGTGTTTCTTTGATGACTGGTGCCCAGTTGGGTTGTCAAGCCTAACGTGACATCATCATTCACCCTTTAAACACTTGCTACTCCGTGGCAGGATTCGCAATGGAACGAAAGGCACGTGGACGCTAGAAACTCCTCCCGCCCCCACAGAACCGCACCCCTGAGTTCTGTACACCGTACACTACTGCTCTTCTACATTATTAATGCAGTGCACATTACAGACACCGCCAGGTCGGGCTGCTGTCAGCCGCAGCGCCTACTGCCCTTTACCCCAAATGGCTGAGCCCGTCTGAAAAGAGCACGCCGGGCCAGGCCCAGCTGGTAAGGTAGCTCAGGGGGTGGAGTGTTGAGCGCAAAGAGGTGCGTGTAGCCTGCAGGCTTGAGTTGCAGGAGGGAAAACCAGCCTTTCATCCTTCCGAGGTCATTCCAACGTGCTTCACTGAGTTAGGCAGCAGTAGCTCCGAGTATTCAAGAGGCCATTGAGTGTGTGGCATGCACTGTTATGCACCCTGTCATCGAGACCCCCAAAAATGGTACCAGACGACTCTGCAGGGAGAGATTCGACATTTTCAGACAGTGGGAGTCAGGGTCACTCCCAGTTCAGAATTCTTTACACCCCAAGAAACACTTACAGTTTTAGTGGTGAAATTTGGTGGCAGTGTCCCAGTGAACAGATTCTATTTCACTGAGAGACAGTCACGGACGGCATGACGGGTGGGTTGGGGGGGGTGTTTGGGGGTGGAAATGGGGTTGTCGCTGGGGGAGGCGGGAAGGGTTTAATTAAAAAATAAAATAAAACTTACCGTCCCGCGCCACCTCAGCTTCTGGATGGGTCCGACTCCTGCCGCCCTGCGTTTTCGAATTCCATTTCCTGCAGCTCTCATCGTCATCACAAGGCAGCCTCCCTCCCTCCCCTTCACCAATCACAACGGTGCAATGGCAGCATTGTGATTGGTGAGGCGCAGCGGAGAGCGCCCCAGCCGGGCCATCAAAAAGGGAGAGTGGGCAGTCCTGCTCGAGGGCAGGGGGGGAGTGGCTTGCCCACTGTTGTCGGTACTGACAACAGTGGGCAAGCCACTCCCCCCCTGCCCTCGAGCAGGACCGCCCACCCCCAACCAGGGACTTCTGCTTTCTCGTAGTGCGAGAAGCAGAAACATGAATGGTGGTAGTTATTACCATTTATGTTTCTGCCTTCTCGCACTGCGAGAAAGCAGTGGGGCAACGCCCCCATGCCCCAATGGAGGAGCGGCCACTGCCCAGTGACCAGAACACCACCCACTACTGAAGAAGCACCCCAACATTAGACTCAAGCAGCTAGCCATCGCAGCAAGCCACATAGCAGGACAAATGGTCAAGCACATCTTCTCCGCCAGCGGGAACTTCAACTACAGCCACACCACCGGACTCTCCTGGACTGACCATCATTGTATACATCACGTCTTCACCATGCCCACCGTACACCACCGCCATCATCGCCCCACCTTGAGGCGTATCAAGGCCATCAAAGAATGTCTTGTCAACTCCCTCAGCATCACCACTACGCCAATGCTTACAGACGACAACACCGCAGCACGCAACCGCCACCGATGGATCTCTAACTGCTCCGACACCATGGCACCCCTCAAGAACAGCACTGCGTCAGTACCTTAAACCTGCCTGATGGCAGGGTGCATTGCTGGAGTTGCGTCATGGTTGTGATACGACTGCAGCAATGTGTGACTTTAGCGCAGACAGATACGTCAGGATTCCAGACGTATCTGTCACTACTTGGGTCATGGAGCGCTGTCCAGGGATTACAGTGCACCGTGGTGTCACAAGAAGGGGGTAGTGAAAAGTGTTGCAACGCTGTCTTGTCGCAGCGCTGCAACACTTTTCATGACTGAGGCCCAGGAATGCGCACTATATTATTGATGGTGCACAGTCCTGCCCGGTAGTTTTGTGGGAGGGCTGCGCAGCAACATTGCTTGCAGCGCAATCCAGAGGCAAAACCTGCTGAAATGAGGCCCAAAGTGTTATCTCCATTTTGAAGACCAGCTATTTTCTGGTCATAAAAAACTGCCTCTAACTGCAGGTAGCGGCAGTTTATTTGGTCCTCCAAACTTCAAGAATCGCCTTGTACATATCGCGAAGTGTGGTTAGCAGATCTTTTTGCACGGGAACGCCTCCCTTGCATGTCATTATCGCTACCTGAAGTGGTGATCTTTAGAATGGACGTTTTTGCCAGAAAACTGCCGCTAACAGAGGTTAGCAGCAGCTTGTACATATGGCAATAAAGATATTGCCGCAAAACCGTCGGAAAAGTCCCGCTAACGCAGCATTAACTTCTTGTTCATATGCTCCTATGTATCTAAAGATTCCATTTAAAATATGTTATAAGGCAAAAGCTTAACAGAGAGAAATGTATTGACAGCCGAGCAAGTCACACAAACAGCCTCCTGTTTTTACCACCTTAGAAGGCGTGTCAGGAGGGTGTTTCATACCTTTAAAAGTTTCCTTGTCTCTAACAATCACCTCTGTTTTATTCAGAAAGGTTTCACAAGATGTTGTCGCCCCTGAGTCATGACTGTGTCATTCAAAGGCTCCACTTTGAATTCCTACAGATTTTGAAGCCTCATCACACACCTCGCCTTCAATGTGCATTTTCCCACCCACACATCAGTTGCCAAGGTGACCTCATCAGACAGGATGAGGGCTGCGTTGCAAGAATCCGCCACAATTGTCACCTGAGATGAACATTCTCAGCCTGTCACTGAGTGCAGGTGCCTGCATCCCCAGGTGAGAAGTGAAACATGTTCTGAAAACACACAGACATCAGAGCTCGCCTCAGCTGCGGTGTGACAATGTCTACAATCCGTCCCGGTGCGTCTTCTTTCTGCGGGAATCTTGTTATTTCCCCTTTTTACAATTCCTTTGTGTCAGAGCTGAATGAAAGGTTCACAATGTGAGAATTGTCCCTCATAAGAAAGACACTGCAGGGATCCTTGTTGGAGTTCACTAATGTGCCGATGGGACTCACTTCTGACATTTCCCTTCTATTCCACCCACCGCTCCGCACAATAGACTGCTCTGTGAACCCTTGAAGACCCTTAAGAGGAGCCTCATGGGGGACAAAAAGGTGTAATGAGGCCAGGGAGTCTGAGGACAGGGCCAGGATCAAAGGATGAAGCACGTGACCTGCATCGTCCACGCCTCCTAGCACTCATCACGGCTCTTCCCTGCCCTCAGTTCTGGGTCCTCTTTGTATCTCAGTCCATGGTTCCTCCTTTGGCTGGGTTCACAGTTCCACTTTTCCCTCTCTAAGTCCTGTCTTACCTGTGACCTATAGAATCATTTTCTACAGTTTTACAGAGAGTTCAACTGAATCAACATGTCCAATCAGCAAGATAATACTCTCTTAACTTGATACTCACAAAGACCTCCCATTCCTCACCTGTCTCCACTGCATCTGCAGCTTTACTTGATGTTGGTTTCATTGACCCTCCAGGAAACCCAGGACTGAGGCTCTGTTTCAAACTTGAACCCATCGCCCACCTTCTTACCAACCCGATCCCACCCAGGATGGAGCTAAATGGAATCCTGTCCACAGGAACCAGCGTAGCTTTGAACCGAAGACACAGCGCTCCCAAACAGAATTGATAAGGACCCTGGGTTGACATAGGGGCACCAGACTCACGTCACCGCCTCCATGACTCCATGACTCCTTGACCCAACGTGCCATTGAATCTCTCTTCTCACTCGTAGCTGGGGGTCCATATCGGATGTTCCTTTGGAGGAAACCCATACATCAATGGACAAGTCTGCACCGCCATCTTTGTTCACAGAACCTTTCCAGAATATGCTGGATCCATTGTTTTTTTTAATATATATATATTTATTTTCTATGAGGTGCAGAAACATGACACATTTACATAACCGTAATAAGTTGCACTTAGACCGTACATGTTTTTCTCATATATGGTGACCAGCTAATCAACATGGCGTGTAACCAAAGCAGAGTTAGCTCCACAACCCCAGTATACATTGAAATGGAACTGCAACCCCAATTCGCTCCCCTCCCAAGTCTCCTAGGTGCAAGAGTTGTCTCTTAGTCAGGTGTGCCCGTTCTAGCATGTTGTGAGTCACCTCTACTTTGGGTTAGACTGTGGCATCTTTTCCAGCTGCCCCAAATTTTAGTGAATCTTTTTGGGCATCCTCTGCTTTTATATGTCACCCTTTCTGCAGCCATATAAAGATCCACTCTTGCGGTGTGGGAATTTCCTGCGTTCCCCAGTGTTGTGCGATGTCCCGATTGGCCACCACCAAGCCCAATACACTAAAAAGTAGTCGCGGTCGAGGACTATCAATATCCCATGGGATACCCAAAACGATGAATTTAGGGTTTAGTGGAAGAGAGATACTCAGGATTAAATTCAGTTTGTCGGTTATCGCCTGCCAGTATGCCCCTATAGGTGGGCAGGTCCAAACCATGTTAAGGGAGTTACCTAGGGCAACCCGGCAGTGCAGGCACTGGGGAGACTCTGCACGGCCCATTTTGTTCAGTTTTTCTTTGTCCTAGTAGACTCGATGAAGGATTTTGAATTGGATGAGACGGAACCAGGCCCTGATCGCAACCTCTCTAGGGTGCATCAGGGCAGCCTCCCAGTCAATATCTTCCAAATCCCCAGGTCTCCCTCCCATGTCCCCCTCAGTTTGCCCAGAGAATCGGGCATATTTTTATTTATTGTTGTATAGGGGACGGAGACTGCCTTGGTGGTTAGCTGTTCCTGAAGTATTCTCCCTTCAAGTGGTGCATATTCTGGGAATTCGGTGCCTTCTATGCCATCTGCCCCCCATGCATGTTGCAGCTGGGCATATTTATGGAATTGGGAGTCTTGGAGTTGAAATTCTTTCTGAAGGGCATACAAGGGTTTAAATGTACCTTTAGCTATGATATCTCCTACTGCAGAAATACCGAGCAGATCCCATGTTTGGAATCCCCGAAGCTTGTTCAGCTCTTTGAACCAGGTACCCTTCCACAGAGGGGTGTTCCTGGTTATTTTGTGTGCCCAGCCCAGCACCCTAGAGGTCTGGGATGGTCCTGGTTATTTTGTGTGCCCAGCCCAGCACCCTAGTGGCTCTATCACATACCTCTATGGTGACTCTTGTTGCAGGAAGCATTCCGTGGGTCCCTTTCCCTCCATACATGTAATGCAGGAATGTGTTTGGTGTTGATGTTTCCCTTTCCAGTCGGTAGGTGGGGGGATCTCCTGGTGCATGTATCCAGTCATTTATGGGTGTAAGGTGAGCTTCCCAGTAGCATGCCTCAATGTCTTTGTATGAATTACGTTGTAGTGACTTTAGAGCAATTCTTGGGTGTCCTTTAGTGCGCTGAGCTCAGAGTCGATTTCCCTGAATATCAATCTGGGGAGGGGGTCATATGTGTTTTGTAGTGCATTGAGGGACTGAGGTAGAGAAATCATTTTAAACATGGCTGCACGCCCCCTTATGGTAAGTGATAAGTCTCTCCATCTGTCAGCATCCTGTTTAAAGTTTGATTGTACTCGCTGTATGTTATGTGCGCGACAGCTTGTGGGATTGTGAGTAATAAAAATCCCAAGGTATTGGAAGCCCTCTGTGGTAATATGCAAATCTCCAGGTAATGGTGGCCAGTCCATGTTTTGCATTGCACTGTACAATATGGATTTATGTTAATTAACCATGTACCCGGCCACATTCCTCCAGGATGTGGAATACTGTGGGAATCGTTGTAGCTATGTTTGTGGTAAATAAGACGATATCATCAGCATATAGTGAGATTCTTCCCTCCCCTCGGTCATCATCTGTAGCTCGAAAGCCCTGTACCCCCATGTGTTCTCTGATTATGCATGTTAGGGGTTCTATCACTAATCTGAACAGCAGTGAGGAAAAGGGACATCCCTGCCTGGTCGTCGCACAGAAGATCGGTAATGCTCCCCCAATATGTCAGAGTAAATATTGCATGGAATGAAAGAGCCTCTTAGGCAGAACCGCCCACAATTCTTTCCCAGCCTGTGATCCTTTACAATGTTGCCACCTTCATTGCCCGCGTCTTCTTTACCTCCCCCCCTCACCTTCCAGGGCACGCTTTGCAATTCTTACATATTTGGCTCTTACTCCTAGAAGCATTTTCCGTAAAAGGCCGTTTCTGTGGTTATCCCAGTGATAGCAGGCACTGAAAATCCTACTTTTATATTAGACATCACAAAGTTCACCACACCCTTTCTCCTGCCTCACATATGAGTCCTTTGACTCCTCGCCCATGCTCCACTTCTGACAAATTGATTCCATGTTTGCAAATATGAGGTAGATATGGTCACAGTCCCTTCTGCCATGTGCAGAGCCCTGTCTCCCGAATGTCTCTCCGGCACGGATGCTTCTCAATAGTGTGCTTCTGGTGCCAAACCACAGAATATTGAAAACAGAAAATGAGACGATGCATCTGCCACTTCCTTTTCAAGGCCCGGTGTTTACCTGCATGAAGGATCCGATTCAGAAGTAAGCACCTGAAAAGCAGACAACTTACTAATCACTCTCACCAATGAGCTGCCGCCTTCTTCCTATCTTGTCGCATCTCAGCTCCATTGTCAAGACCATTGGAAAAAATTCAAAGAATTGGAATTTGGTGGTAGCATCTCTTTCCAGTCATCTGAACACTGAGGGACCTTCAGGAGAGGGATCATGAGAGGGACCTTTAAAAGTGGTACTGTTGGGGGGCGTGGTCTCGCCAGGAATGGAGTGAGACGTGCATTGCTTCGTCTCCGGGCCGCTCTGCGGCAGCGACGGAGCTCTGATCGACGCCCGTGTGGGGCTGAAGGCAAGGGGCACCCGGTGAGGGGCTCAGAGGTGCTGGCAGTACCAGAGGGCGCGGGACTCAGAGGTGGAGAAGGCCCGGAGATCACTGTCCTGCCCGCCATTTTGCCTGCCGCACACCAACAGCTTATGGCGCCCGATATCTGAGGTGGGGGAGAGGTCGGAGGCCCGACGGGCCGGGCGAATTGCAGTGAGCGGCCCTGTTGTAGCCTCGGAACTACCTTGTGGTGCAGCAGACCCCATACCGCCTGGGATACAGGTCTCGGGGTCTCCATGGGCGGAACCGCGGAGTGGCGGTCGCCATCTTCCTCCGGACTGGCCTCCCTCCCCGACTGGCAGACGGCTGGTGGCGCGGATTGGAGAGGCGCCGGGCAGTGGCACGACGGCCGGGCCCGCAGAGACAGCGCATGCAGGGGTGAGACGGGGGCAGGGGCCCGTGAGGAGAGCCGGGCCGTGGACTCCGGAGGGGAGCTGCTCACCCGGAATCGCCAACCGCTGCAGAGGAGGGCTGCCACTTTCTGAGGCGGGAGCGGAGGACGGGGTCGGCCCCTAGGAGAGTCCGGTGAGGTGACGGGCCCGTATCTCCGGGAGCCCCCTGCTGGATCACTGGTGATTCCTGGGACCCTTGAGGCTTCTGGAGCCTTGAACGAAGGTCGGCCGCCTGGCCTGCGCCGCCTCCAGGGATTGATGGTTTGAGGCAGGTCTGAGTGGAGCACCGGGGCCGGGCCCTGGGAACGTCCTCGGGGGCGTGAGTTGAGGCCCTGAGACTCGCTGGGAACCTGCATCTGCCCCGAGCTGGCTGGGAGCCGTCTCCTGGAGCTCCCGCCTGTGCCCCTGTGATTGCTGGGGGCCCGCTGCGCTCTCGCTGGAGCCCTGGGTCGGCGCTGGGGACCCGAGGAGTGACTGGCGGTTGCTGGTCTGTCCGCGCTGGGCCTCGTGGCTGACTCGAAGGGGGCAGGAGCCCGTGGAAGACCGACGACGGAGCCCTGCAACGACGGCTAGCGCACAGTGAGTTGTTCCAGGGGGTGATTTGAAGACCCCCAGACTGTTGGCCGCCCTGCTGATACCGGGGTGTCCCGCGGGGAGACTCCGCGCCCACGGGGGAGGGGCCTGGACGGCCGGGGGAATCCCTTGACTAGACTTAAACGGGAGCCGGGACACTGGTGCAGACCTCGGGGCTGGGGGGCTGACCACACGCGGCACACTGCGGGGACCCCGCCGCCTAGGAAGTGTGTAGACGGGGCCTGTGGAGGGACCCCTGGGAGCGAGAGGTTGCCGATCCGGTGTTTCTGACCCACTGCCCACTTCGGCGCCCTCGGCGGTGTTTGCCTGGGGGCGGCCTGCCAGCCGGGGGACCTGGCCTGCTCGGTGCGGTCTGGCACAGGCCGGTGTACAGCATGACTCGCACGAAGCCTGGGAAGGAGCCCCCGGCGACCTCCAAGGATACCTCAGTCGCCGACTTATGGGGAAGTCAGGCGCTACCTCGTCAGGAGGGGGAACCCCTGCGGAACCGGTCACTCAGTCCTTCATGGCAACATTCATGCAGGAACTCAAGACTGAGATTGGGTCCCTTCGCACGGAGGTCCAGGCCTGCGTCAAAGACCTTCGGAAGGAGGTAGGGGACCTGGGAGATCGCGTAGATGATATGGAAAAAACTCTGGACGCCCGCACGGAGGATCAGGAACACCTTTGGCAGCGATTGGCGACCCTGGAGGAACAGCATGTCGAGCTCCAGATCAAACAGGAGGATTTGGAAAATAGGGGGCGCCGAAACAACATTCGCATCAGGGGTGTTCCGATTGGGGCCGAAGGGGAGGATATAATGACATTTGTGGCGGACTTGCTTCAGGAGATTCGCGGGGATGACGATGCTTCGCCGCCAGCTCTGGACCGAGCGCATAGGGTATCAGGGCCGCCTGGGAGACCTGGACTCATCCCTGACATTCTGACGAGGGTCCACTTCTTTGTAGAGAAGGAAGCGATACTCAAAGCAGCCAGAGACAAGCCTGAAATCCGCTATAAAGGCGCGCCTGTTCAGCTGTTCCAGGACCTGGCCTCTACGACCCTCAGACGCCGCAGGGACTTTCGGCCCGTTACGGACAAGCTGCGAGAGCTCAATATATGCTACCAGTGGGGCCACCCCTTCGCCCTCATCTTCCAGTGGGAATCCAAGCGCCGAGTGCTCCGCTCCTACCGGGAGGCGGCCCAGCTGCTTCAGATCCCGGACTCCCCTTCGGCCAGTCCGGCGTGGCGCAGTGCTGCTGATCGTGGGGCCCCTCGGGGACCGCAGTGGTCCACGGTGCGTCGATCCCAGCGCCCTTCCTCTCCGGCTGGCAGCAGATCATCAAGGGACAAGCAGGACATTATCAAGCACATCAAATCCTTGGAGGGCGGCTCGCCGCTTATGGGCTCACAGGTCTCGCCCCTCAAATGAGATTCCCTGGGGTGCTCAACTCCTGATTGGGCCTGCTCTCCGGCACGACACGATGTCCCTACAGGAGAGGCGGTGGCCCGGAGCGGGCTTTTGGTTCTGTGACCTATTGGCCGGGCGATGACAAACCCCCACGCCTATCCATGGGAGAGTGACATCTCTGGGACAGCTTGTGCCGTGAGGCCTGGCTACTCCTTAGACTGGATTAGGACATGTTGGCCAGGTTGGCCGGTTAAGACTGTATGTGGTTTTCTTTGGTTTTCCCCTTCCCTTCTTTCTCTCCTTCCTTGGTACCCCTATGGCGGGGGGGTGAACGGGCGTATGGAGGTATGGGAGGGATACAGCATGCCAGGGGGATCTGGGACTATGACTACTGAGCCGTGCTGGAAGGTACTCTCCCTTAATGTGAAGGGGCTCAACTCGCCCAATAAGCGTCGCCAAGTGTGGCGTTACCTCTTGCTCCAGAAACCTGACCTCATTTTCTTACAGGAGACCCACCTCCTTAAGGCTGATGTGGCCCGTATGGCCCACCCTCGATACCCCCGACAGTTCTGGGCCTCGGCTACTACCAAGACTGCGGGGGTGGCCATCCTCTGCAGGGCGGGAATTAATCCGGGGGGGTTCTAAGGTGCTACGGAACAACGAGGGTAGATTCTTGAGGGTTGAGGTCACGAGGGGACACCGCACTCTCACCCTATGTAACCTTTATGCTCCCAACCAGGGCCAAGATTCTTTCCTACGCAGGCTGATCAGGGACCATTTAGAGCAGGTTGACACTGATCTCATAGTTGGGGGGGACTTCAACTTGGTGTGGGATGCGGAGCTGGATCGCTGCGGGGGAACCTTTCATGGGGTGGGGGCCATGTCTGCGGCAGTGAAGAGTTCCCTCAGTGCCCTCAATTTAGTGGATGTTTGGCGCTACCATTCCCCAGGCCTGCGAGACTACACGTACTATTCGCATGCGCATCGCTCCTACTCTCGTATAGACCTGCTGTTGGTCTCGCACTCCCTGCTTAAAGACACCATAACGGCAACGCACTCCAGCATCTCTATCTCTGACCACGCCCACGTGGAACTGAGTCTCCGCGAGCGCTGCACTGGTCCCCCGCGTTCGAGTCGGTGGAGGTTTCCAGACCACGTACTCCGGGACCCGGTAGACAGGGAGGAAGTCCAGTCCGCTATCCTAGCTTACTTTGCGGATAACGACCTACCAGGGACTCCCCTTCCCCTCTTGTGGGATGCCTTTAAGGCCACCATAAGGGGCACTCTCACCGCTATTGCGGCCGCGAGAGCACGGGAGTCTCGCCTGTACGAGCACAAGCTCGAGAGGGAGGTCAAACTGCTGGAGAAGATGGATCAAGAACGTCCGATGATGACACGCAAACGCCGCCTGGCTATCCTTCGAGGCCAGCTCCGAGCACACAGGACGAACAAGGCGGAGCGCGCCTTATTGGCGCTCAAGCAGCGTTACTATGCGGGCGGGGACAAGGTGGGAGCCGTGCTGGCACGACGCCTACGTACGCGGGCGGCCAAGGCTCACATCGCTAAGTTGCAACGGGTGGATGGCTCCTGGGCCACCACGGAGTCGGCCAAGCTCCAAATGTTACACGACTTCTACGCGGCACTCTATACGGCTGACACCCCAGCGCCGGATTTGATAGCCTCTGCCATGGGGGACTGTGTCTGGGACTCGTTAAGTGAGCACCAGTCGGGCCTCCTCGAGGCTCCCATCACCTCGGAGGAAATGGCTGGCACCTTGCGGGATCTTCCGCTGGGTAAAGCGCCAGGCCCGGATGGGTTGCCGGTATCCTTCTACCGTGCCTACTGGCCGCAACTTCAACCGTATCATCTTCGCCTTTTCAACTCGTTTGATGAGACGACGGGCCCGTCGACAGATATGGCAATGGCCGAAATCGCTCTTATCCCGAAACCCGGGAAAGATCATACGCTCTGCTCCTCCTATCGGCCTATTGCATTGTTAAACACCGACCTCAAGTTGTACACTAAACTGTTGGCTAAACGGCTCAGTGTCCACATGCCCAACCTCATCGAGCCGGACCAGGTGGGGTTCATCCAACACCGTCAGGGGGCCGACAATGTGCGCCGCATAGCGCACATCGTCGGGAAAGCCAAACACTGGGGGATACCGGCATGTTTGCTCTCGCTCGACGCGGAGAAAGCGTTCGACCGGGTGGACTGGCTGTTCCTCCGGGAGGTTCTACGGCGAGTGGGTTTGGGCCCGAAGATGGTGGCGCGCATTATGGCCCCCTATCTCTCGCCAGTGGCTAGGGTACGAGTGAACGGTCAGCTTACGCAGGCCTTTCCCATCTGTAGGGGTACCCGGCAGGGTTGCCCCCTGTCCCCCCTACTGTTCGCCCTGGTGGTGGAACCCCTGGCCATCATGATACGCCGGTCCCCCGATATCCATGGTATCTCCCTTCGAGGGATGGAGCATAAGATCGCCCTCTTCGCAGACGACCTCCTTCTCACCCTATCGGATCCGCTGCATTCCCTGCCGGCGGTCCACTTGCTGCTTCAAGAGTTTGAACGGGCGTCCGGGATCAAAATCAACCATGCGAAATCTTGGGCCCTCAATATCACGATCCCAGATGGGGATCTCTTGGCGCTCCGGTCCTGTGTTCCCTATCAATGGGCGACCCAGTCGGTGCGCTACCTAGGCCTGAATCTGACCCCGGACCTGGCCACTTGGACGCAGGCCAATTGGCAGGAGTATAAATGTTCGGTCCAGACGGACCTGTGTGCGTGGAAAGCCCTGCCGCTATCTTGGCTTGGTAGACTCAACACGGTGAAGATGTCCATCCTCCCAAAGATCTTGTACCTCTTCCAAACGCTACCGACGCCGATCCCAGAACACCAGATTCAAGGGCACCAACGCGAGCTGGTAGCGTTTATATGGGGTGGGAAGAAACCGCGTTTCTCTAACACTATCTTGATGCTCCCCCGTGACAGGGGTGGCCTCGCGTGCCCGAACCTTCTTGAATACTATTGGGCATCGCATCTTCGTTACGTCTTGGAATGGGGGGCGTGGGAGAGTGAAAAGGTGTGGTTCCACATGGATCGGGCAGTCACCTGCCGCCCTTTGTAGGACCATGCCTGGCTACCTCGAGAGACGCGCCATCGCAGCGCTTATCTGGCTGTCTCCACTCAAACGGTCCTGGAGATATGGGACAAGGTGGCGGTTCGCAGGGGTCTCACCTCCTTCCCATCTCCGCACACCCCAATTGCACGCAATCCGCAGTTCCCCCCTGCATGCCGTCCGCCCTTCTTTGCCAATTGGACGGAGACTGGCTGTAGGACGATCGGTGACCTCTTCACAGGGGGGGGTTTTAAGTCTTTCGCGCAATGCCAGCGCGAATTTGGGCTCTCGGAGAACGTCAAGTTCCAGTACATCCAGCTTCGACACTGGATTCAGGGCTTCTCCCTGACGCAGGCGGCTACACGATCCTACACACCGTTCGAACAGCTAGCACGGACATTCGGCACATATAAGGGGCTGATCTCGCGTATCTACCAGGTATTGCAACACACACAGCGGCCTGCTCCCCATCTATACCAGTTGAGGTGGCAGACTGTTTCTGGCTCGGGGGCCACCCCCTCTCAATGGGCGAGGCTGTGGAGGGACATCCCTAAAATTCTACGCAGCATCCCTCAGCAGGAGTCAGCCTATAAGGTGATGACTCAATGGTATTACACCCCGGTTCGGCTCCAGAAGATGTTCCCTAAGACGTCTCCTCTCTGTTGGCGCTGTAAGCAGGCGCCGGGAGATTTTATACACATTTGGTGGACCTGTCCCCTCCTAGCGATCTTTTGGAAAGAGATCCTCAGTCATATCAAACGGGTGTTGGGGTACCCCCTACCTGCGGATCTGCTGGTGGTTGTTCTGGGCCTCAGGCCAGTGGCTGCGAGAGCTATGACGGGGCGGGATCGGCATCTTAGCCTCCACATGTTGGGCGCCGCCAGGCAGATGGTGGCGCTATACTGGAAAAAGGCCGAGACGCCCTCCATAAACGTTTGGTTTACCCGCTTGTGGCAGGTGGTGGCAATGGAGCTGCTCACAGCCCATCTTCAATCCCGGGAGACTCAATATGGGAAACTCTGGAAGCCCCTGGTAGATCATCTAGGGCGGTTGGAGCATGCTCGGATGCAACCACCGAGGCTGCGGGCCTTGAGGTTTTTTGAGGACGCTGTCTGCCCTGCGGATCCAGGAGGTCTTTGGGGGTTGTCTGAGGACGGAATGGGAGGGCCGGATGCCGCCCCTCACCCCCAGGGAGAAGGGACCCCGAACCTGCACAACAGGGATCTTGCGGCCACCGCCGATTAGCCTAGTGGTAGCGTTACTGACTCTCTCACCTTCCGCCCTCCCTCGCCCCCCCCTCCGCCTAGTCAGTACCCTCCCTACCCTCCCACTGTTGTCTCACTTTCCCCCTCAGTTAGTTGACCGCCTTATGGACACTCCTGACATCAGGGACTGCCCCCGGGGCCCCGTGCATCACCTTATTACTGCCACATCTGAAATGCCTGGGGGCTGGCTTTAAATAGAAGTGACTTGCCCAATAGCGGTTAAGCCTCTCCGTACCTTTTAGGTCCCTAGTGTCTGATGCTGTGCATTCATGGACCAACACCCCGGTCTTTGCATACCGGCTGTGTGAGCATGGGTTGCTGGATGCGAGGCGGGAATGGTGGGGCACTCGCCCGGGTTTGGACAGCTTGGACAAAACCTTGCTTCAGAGGCCGGGGCCTCGGCGCATTTAATGCCATTATATATGAAACTTAGAAGCCAAGAGGGAGTTCCAGATTTCAACATTCTGCAGGGACCTACCCCCGCTGTAAGGGTTGTTACTGCTGTCGGGTTTTGACTGGCGGGAGCGGGGGTCCCTCTACATGATGGAACTGCATGTGTGCTTGTGCTTGAGACATGGCATATATTCTGGATCTTCCGGGCCTTCGCCCTTGGTTGTTTGAAGATGGTTGCTGCCGGCCCTTGTGGTTGTAGGCGAACAAGCTGTGTATTGATGCTGGAGTGTTCCATTACATTTAATGAAACAAAAAGTTATTTAAAAAAAAAAAAAAGTGGTACTGTCATCCTTCTCACTTGCACGTCCATCAGTTTTCTTCCCTTCATTCCCTTCATTGACTTGAAATTGTTGGCTGCTCCAGATTTCTGACATGGTTTCTGACATGACCCTATCTATGAAATTCAAAACTGTTCCATCAATTTCTCCAAGCTAATCTATCCAGGTATTATCTTAACATTAGCGCCATGGACTCAAAGATAACAGAAGTATTGGCCCTTCCCCACGTTCCCTCTTGTACATTCTCTGCCTCTGGAGTTGCTACTATTACCCTGACCCACACGGTCTTAGAGCAGCAGATATTTTCCGTTGCATTTTAGCCTTTACGCCAAAACCTATGCAGCAACTTAAACGATGCCCCTTTCTTGAGATTCCAGCTGGGTCAACATTTTTCTGGGGTTGCCTCTGCCCCCGGAATAGGAGAAGATCTGAAAGTGTATGTGGAGTAAGAGCAACCCTTCGCTGTGCCACCAGAATTGGTCTAGTCTTGGTATTGGTCTACTCAGCTTCATAATTTGGAGCCATAATTCATTGTCAATCTCCCTCCACAATTTTGAGAGGTAAAGCTCCCAACTGCTCCCTAAATTCCTCTTCTTATCGAGCCAAGCCAGCCCTCCTAATCTTATCCGCATCAAGCTAATTACATCCAGCTCCTTAAATAGTGCCAAGTTTTTGAAGAAGGTGCTAGTGTGGATGATAAATGCCACCAGCAATGTATTGATGGGTACTCTAGACCACTTAGCATGATTACTTTCTTTAGTCTTGGACCCCTCTTATTTGACACTTCTCGATGCAATAATTTAGGTACAAAAATATGCACACTGGCCCAAAACCTTTCTATTGTACTGGCTAAAAATGGCTTCCAATGGGAATGACCCCACACCCACATAGGACAACTTGGTCACAACCTTAGTCTCAGTATTTGTGTCTTTGTCCATCTTGTATGTCTTGTCCTTGTCTGTCATTGAGTCTTACTCTTTTGTGGTAGGCACTGCTGCCCTACTGCTAACCTTAACAGCCATATCATTCCCATGTTTACTACTTTCTCCCTGCACCAATCAGTCTCCCTATGTCCACTTCTCTGACCGGTGTGGTACAATTTGTGTTTACTCCCCAGCTCTCTCTCTTCTCAGGTGTCTCCTCCAAGCATTTGCTCCATTACTTCCACTGCATCTTCTAGAATCATTCAAATAGGAAATCTCTGCTTTCCTCCCCACCATTGTCACCCAATTCATCTTCTCACACACCCTTTCCTGCCACCTAACTTCACCTAGTCTGAAGCAACTGACCAGTCACCTCATATTCACTGTCCACCACCTGGGTGCACTGTGACCCGGCTCATCTTGGTCTTTATTGCCTCCAACCCTCTTCCCAGGTGCCCTTTCCTCTGAAAACTGGTACTTCTCTTTTCTGTGCCATTCTTCCATCAGGTACAGGCTGAAGCTAAGAGTCTGTCACCTTAAACTTGCCTCCCAATCTTCCTTCCTGCTTGTCACTTATCTAGCAGTATCGGACATAAGACTTTGCTGTGCTCACAGAATTTGTGGAATTCGGGCCCTCTGCGCAAGAGTGTGGAGTTCCTGAATTCTGCCTACCCAGGTGCAAAGCTGAGGTTTTTTTCCATTCGTGAGCATCATAATAATCTTGGGGTGCTAGCGATCTTGCGCGATAGTTCACGCTCATTTGCTCGGCTTCCGGCCATGACAGTGTTAATGTAGTGCCAATCGCGAATGAGCCGCTCGAGTAGCTTTTGTGCTCGAAAAGCAACTAAGAGGCTTTTCGAGTGGGTTTTCTTCTCCAACTGGCCGTTGGAGTTGTTTTTTGTGCAAGAAGCCTTTTTATTTCCAACAGGAAGGAAGTGTCTTAGAGACTGCAAATTCCTGTTCCTGTCCAGCAGGCTCCGCCCAGTACTTTGTCCATCTCCTGGTCACTTTTCATTGGTATTTGGAGCGGGAAGGATCACTCTGCTTGTCTGCTGTATATATGCCATTGGATCTAAGGACTCTGTATTTGGGATTTCACAATTAAGTTGAAAAACTGGTGTATAAGGGTGTTGTTTGTTTGATTGGGGCCATGCACCAGGATTTTTTGTACTTTTATTTGAATTTTAAAATGTATTGTCATGGTAGCTCTGAAGTTTCAGTAGGGGTCTAGTTATTTTTTTGCATGTAATTGTTCTTCTTTTGTACAGTTTAGTACATTTTCTCATTTTTTTAAAATAAATTTGCGATATTCATTTAATTCACTCTGTGGCCTAGGCCTGGGTGGGTGATCGTATTAGCATGCCCCTCTCTAAAGGCAGCATAGTGTTTCCTGTTCAGTTTTGGATAAGGGTGCCTTTTGATAGATACTGTTTGAATCAACACAATTCTTGTACAACAGTCCCTGAGAGTAGTTAGAAGAGAAGGAAGGTCAAATGTAAGTTTGGTAAAATCCTCAGACCCAGTGAGGGAAGAGTTATTTTGGTGGGTGGCCATCATCAGGGGGATGGAGTAAATGACCCTGTCTCAAGGACGGAGGTGTCTCCTGCCAAATTTATAAACGAGGGCCAAGCTGGTGGTGAGTTCAAAAGCATTGACAGGAATTGCCGTCACAGCAGCTCCTGCCAGAACTGTTTAGAGTTTAATACATGGCTCTACCAACAGGGTGGAGTACTGCGCCAAACTCTTCTTTTTTTTTTCAAAAAAGAAAATCCCAAACTGTTTGTTTTTTTCTAAATAAAAAAGACAGTTCTCCCCTCGCCATGGGAGTGGTCTCCCAAGTTGAGGGGAGCATTTAGCAGTTTTCACTTCCCCATACCACCAGGATTTCCTGGCAGTGACGGGCAGCATAAACTGACCTCCAACTTCTTCATCTAAATTAGGTGGGAGGAATCTGAAGTCAAACTCCAACAGCCCATAATTGATTGGGCCGTCCCGGGGGTATATTCACTATTGAGACAGGGTAGCCTACGCCATGATTAAACCTAAAGTCTGTCCCATATAATGTTGGAGCGGACCAGAGCATTGGCAGTACAGATACTTCATCGCCATTGCGACAGAGTTCGATACCGCAAATATCTAGATCCGGCCCTAAGATACTGAGACTGGCACCCAGGCTTAGATAACAGATGGATTTAAGGTTACATCAGTCTTACGGCCTCTGGCCTCAGATGTCCTTACTCACGGCAACATCATATATAGGATTTATTAATGTCAATCTTGAAACTCTTTTCAAAGACATTTGTAAATAACTGCTCTAGAAGCAAGTGCTCTCTGGCACTAAGGAAATCTCATGAACAATAAATGCCCCAGGCTCACCATAAAACATTCCTTAAATATCCATCTAAAATATTACTTAAAATTCAATCATTTTGCCACAAAACATCAGCCTTATATTTCACCACTGTGCAAAACTTGTTTGGACAGAGCCTCAGGAAGAACAATCACGTACAATCCGAAGACAATGAAGAAACACGTTGGAGAAAGAGGCTCGGAGATCAGGATCCACTTTAGTGGAGAGAGGCTGAATCGGAGTTCAGAAGAAGTGAGGAAAGTCAGAATCAAAGAAAGGTGGTTTAGGGCAGGCGGCCAAGGTCATAGACTTCATTATAATGGTTGTTAGATGCGATGGAGTTCACTAGAAATGAAATGCTTTGTATCATGTGGAACAGCTGGACAAGGTGCTCTTCGGTACTATCCTCAACGCTAGAATCTCAGGTAATGTTCTCGGCTTTACTCATTGAGAGCTCCAAATACTGCCTGGTACTAGTGAAGACTTGCGTCACTACTTGAGTTATTTCGAGTTATTATTTGGAATTTCGATGTTTCCACTTTCCATGTCAAGCGAGCTCTTGTTCCCCCAGATTCTGGCCCATTAAAAATCATCAATATTCCCAACAGGAGAAATCCACTCAGAGCTCTCAATAGGCTCAACAATTCTCTTTTCACACAACTCATTCAACATTTCTATGAGTTTAGACCCATAATTTACTGGCACATTACGTGGCTCTTGTCTTATTGGATTTACATTCTTTCCAAGTATAATATTGTCTTTACATTCCTTCAATTTACCTAAGGATTGTTTAAACACTTCAGGAAACCTCCCCTTCCAGATCTCGTCCTCCATCCATTCCTCACACGATTCCTGTTCTACAAAGAGTAGTGGATCTCTTAGGACCCAATTTGATACCTAATTTGTTAATCTGAGGCCATCTCAATATCAATTCACCTTTGTCAGCAACATGCACATTGCCATTGCATTTCCAATGACCAAACTCAATTTGTACTTGAGCAACGCCCACCATGGGTATTTTGTGACCTGTATAACTACCAGGGGTCACATCCGATGGATACAATTCTCTTCTTGATCACAAATTGTCAAACAAACTTTTGCTCATGTTTGTGTACCAGGCACCAGAGTCTACCATGGCATTTACTACACACCCGTCCATCCTCACTTTTACCATAGGCGATCTCTCAAGTATGTCCTTAGCATGCCCAACACCATCCAGAAGACTTAAAACCACTCCTTGCATACGCCCCTCCTCCTCATCCTCATGCTGCCCAACACCATCCAGAAGACTTAGCACCACTCCTTGCATACCTCCCTCCTCCTCATCCTCATGCTGCCCAACACCATCCAGAAGACTTAGCACCACTCCTTGCATACCTCCCTCCTCCTCATACTCATGCTGCCCAACACCATCCAGAAGACTTAGCACCACTCCTTGCATACCTCCCTCCTCCTCATCCTCATGCTGCCCAACACCATCCAGAAGACTTAGCACCACTCCTTGCAAACCTCCCTCCTCCTCATCCTCATGCTGCCCAACACCATCCAGAAGACTTAGCACCACTCCTTGCATACCTCCCTCCTCCTCATCCTCATGCTGCCCAACACCATCCAGAAGACTTAGCACCACTCCTTGCATACCTCCCTCCTTCTCATCCTCATGCTGCCCAACACCATCCAGAAGACTTAGCACCACTCCTTGCATACCTCCCTCCTCCTCATCCTCATGCTGCCCAACACCATGCAGAAGACTTAGCACCACTTCTTGCATACCTCCCTCCTCCTCATCCTCATGCTGCCCAACACCATCCAGATGACTTAGCACCACTCCTTGCATACGCCCCTCCTCCTCATCCTCATGCTGCCCAACACCATCCAGAAGACTTAGCACCACTCCTTGCATACCTCCCTCCTCCTCATCCTCATGCACCGACACGTGAGTCGCGTTTCTCTTGACGCTTCCATTACATGCTCTGCTAAAATGGCCAATCTTTCTACACATACTGCAAAGGTTCCCCACAGAGGGGCGCCATTTTGAAGTGGCCAAATGATCACTTGAGCTGCATCTATAACATAACTTAGCACCAGGTTATTGTGGTTCACGTTTTTTTCCTTTTTCTTTATTTTCTTTGGACTTTGTAAAGAATTAACAGACTCCACATTACTACCACTAGATCCCTTCCGTACAGTCTGGATACATTTCTCAGACACGTCTATGCTCCTAGCCACATCCATGGCAGCTTTTAAGCTCACTTCGCCACATGACCATAATTTACATGTCAACTCAAAATTACAAGCAAGAGCTGACACTCTGGTAGCTGCCACAGAGTGGGCAATAGACTCATCTTCATGCTGAGCTCTGGAATAAAATTTTATTTTTTCTAATACTACATATATCTTCCTATCATACCGCTCTTGCAATAATTTCTTCTCAATTTGGTATGCATCACCCAGATTATCTATAGGTGGTAAATTCTTAAATTCTCTGAAACTAATTGCGCCCAATCTATGTTTTAATAAAGATAATATCTTTCCGATTGACATATGAGGGTGCATTGTAGGCCATGGGGGAGAGGTTGGAGCAGGAGGTGATGTCGGAACCAGAGTGGCGCACAGAAATGGAGAAAGATGTTGAGTTTCAAAAGGTAAAAGAACGCATTACCAACGGTTGCCCAGTGAGCGCGTGATGAGAGGGGATGGGTCTGTGTTTTGGAAATTAAAGGCAGAATTGTCCTTATGCAGTGGAGTGGTGATAAGAGGGGTTAAGATTATTCCTCCCAAAGGGGTGTGAGATGTTGGTGAAAAAGAGTCAGCAGGGTCATAGAGGTATGTCCAGGACCAAGAGGAAAGGCAAGGACATGTGTGTGGCCAAATGTCGATGGAGTGGTCGATCGATGGGCGAGGAAGTGAAGTGTTTGCCCACAGGGTGATAAATTTGCCAAACCCTGTAAGGTACTATTGGTTATGGTAGAATTAGCAGACAGGCCATGGCGGAAATTGGCTATTGATTTTATGAGGCGATTTTCTGTGTTGCCAGCTAAGGAGTGTTAAGCTATTGTATTAATGCAATATTTTTCTAAATGGCCTGAGGTTCGAATGGTCGGTACGACTACCACTGATGTCGAGGTAGAATCTTTT
This sequence comes from Triturus cristatus, assembly GCF_964204655.1. NCBI lineage: Eukaryota > Metazoa > Chordata > Amphibia > Caudata > Salamandridae > Triturus > Triturus cristatus. The sequence goes on along the minus strand of NC_140594.1, from coordinate 8,386,624 downwards.
GGTATCAGACAAGGGTATGCAAAGTATATCTGATAAAATGATTTTTATTTGAAGAAACATGGTATTAAACATTCAAGAGTAGCTTTGTACAATCCCTCTGCAAATGAGCAGGTGGAGAGATGAAAGAGGTGATACAACTAGCGACATGGGTGTACTCGGAGTATAAGATGTGGTAGCAAGGAGCCGGGCGGCATTAGTAATGTGCTGCGGTGAAGTGAAAGGGGGAAGAGAGTAACAGCTTATCTGGAAAGTTATATGGTCAGTTAAGCACTGAATTTTAAGATGATATTTGCTGAATATCTAATTCATAGAGTGTTGTGTGTAGTTATTGTAAAATATTTAATTCATGTAATGCTGTACAGTAGTGTATAGAATATGTCATTCATGTGGAACTGTTATAGTAGTGTATCCTGTTTTATTATTATATGTTATTTGTGGCTCAGAATAGGTTAATGTTGGCTGGGCATTGTTGTTGTAATTAGAAGGAAAAGATGTGTGACGTGCTACCAGGAATGTGGAATGCGCCATTGTAGAAAGAAGGTGTTGGGGGAAAGATCTGAGGAGGCGAGTTGGTGACTCTACCTCAGGGTGTGAGTAACGCCGCCCTTTTTGTTCCAGTACTTCGCAAATAAACCACCTTGGGCATCAAACGTACGTGTGAAGTCCATTACTTCAACACTTACTTATGTCTGGCCTCCATAATGCATATGATGCTTACAACCACTCATCGAGGGTCACTGCACGTATGCGGTCCACAATTCAAAGACTGGCCACAACATGCCGAGGGGTGGTGTTAGAAATGAGGGGGCTCTGGTTGGCTCCGGTAAGTACCAGGGACAAGCAGGGACCCTTTACTTCTAGTCAGGGCGAAGGATGACTCTTTAGAATAACCCCTGCTCACCCTTGTTAGAAAGGATAGACGGACCGGGAGGGTCGGCCGGGGTCAGGAGGAGAGGTCTCCGGGGAGAGCCGTCTCCAGCGATCGTACAGACAAGTAACTTCCCCCCCACAGACAGATACCACACACGGATAAGGTTCAGTGTTCTTTATAAGCACTTCTTAAGGTACGGTTGAATGGTACAAGGAGGTCTGGACTCAGGGGTCCCCTCGATTCAAGTCTCTCAAAGCAGGGTAAGGGGTAGCGGGACAGTCTGTCTACCAGTCAGGTAGTTTGGATGAGATGATGATTAGCTCACAATCCTCGAGCTTAGTTGGTACGGGCCGCGGCAGCGCCAGCAGGTCCCGGTGGAGATGGTCGGTACACGGTCCGCGGTAGCACCTGCAGGTCCCGGAAAGATGGTTGATGTACGGTCCGCGGCAGCGCCAGCAGGTCCCGGTGAGGATGGTCGTTACAACGGGCCGCGGCAGCGCCAGCAGGTCCCGACGAGGATGGATGTTGTAGAAGGCCGCGGCAGCGCCAGCAGGCAGGACGATGGTTCACAAGAGCGGGCTACGGCAGCGCCAGTAGTCCATCAAGGCTGAGTTCTCTCGGTGTCTCTCGACTCCAGGATACAACTGCTTTCCTGCTCCGGAGTTGCCCCAGTTATAGGGCAGGCGCCCTTTGATGTCCGGACCCTCGCACTTGGAGGTCGGAGGGCCCGGGATGAAGGTGTCCAGACACCCAGCAGGGGGTGGAGCCAGCGCCTGGGGGAGCTGGAGGCGATCGGCACCTGGCGGGGGAAGAGCTCTTGACACTTCGTCCTCCCATTGACCTGCCAAGTGGTCCGCTCACCTCCCGGGTGGATGGTGGTGCCGGGATGTCGGGGCCGGCCAGGCCCGGGGTTAGGGTCGGGGCGAGGCCACGCGGCCTCGTGGTGCAGGGCCCAAGATGGCGGCTTGAACCGGCCGGGGGAGCCGGTGGGGCTGGGCCCCGTGATGAGTAGAGGTCCGAGGGCAGAAGATCCGTCGGGAGACGGGGTACAGGTGCTTTTCGTGGGTTATGCCTGGTGGGCCGGAGCTCGGGCCCTGTCGTGCGGGGAGGGAGCAAGCCCTTCGTGTGGCCTGTCCAACATGCGTCCCCCCCAGCTGAAGGCGGGGAGAGTCACCCATCTCCTTGGGGACTCTCTTCGTCGAGGCGGAAAAAGCGGGACAGGCCATCCGCGTTGGCGTGGTCTTGGCCTGGTCGGTGCTCCACAGTGAAGTCCATTCCCTGCAGGGAAATGGACCAGCGCAAGAGTTTTGGGTTCTCCCCCCGCATCTGCATCAGCCACTGCAGGGGTCGATGGTCGGTTTGTACCCGGAAGTGGGTACCGAAGAGATAGGGCCGGAGCTTTTTGAGGGCCCACACCACTGCGAAGGCCTCCCTCTCGATGGTGCTCCAGCGCTGTTCTCGGGCCAGGAGACGTCGACTGATGAAGGCCACCGGCTGGTCATGACCTTCGGGGTTTAACTGAGAAAGGACGGCTCCGATGCCGTGGTCGGAGGCGTCGGTCTGTACCACGAATTCCCGACTGTAATCGGGGGCCTGGAGCACAGGGGCGGTGCACAGGGCGGCCTTCAGCTTCTCGAAGGCCGCTTGACAATCGGGGGTCCAGTTAATCCGCTTCGGTTGGTTCTTGGACGTGAGACCCGTGAGGGGCCCCATGATGCTGCCGTAGTCCTTCACGAACCGCCGGTAGTAGCCGGTGAGCCCCAAGAAGGCTCGGACCTCGGTCTGGGTGACGGGGGGCTGCCAGGACTGGATGGCAGCAATCTTAAGTTGTAGCGGGGCCACCAGCCCGCTTCCCACTTGGTGCCCAAGGTAGGTCACAGACCCTTGGCCAATTTGGCACTTGCCGGCCTTAATTGTGAGGCCGGCCCGCTGGAGGGCCTGTAGGACCTCTTGGAGGTGACGGAGGTGGTCGGGCCAGTGGCGGCTGTATACAGCGATATCGTCCAGGTAGGCAGCGCTGAACTCTTCGAGCCCCGCCAAGACCTGGTTCACGAGGCGTTGAAACGTGGCGGGGGCATTCTTCATGCCGAAGGGCATGACCTTGAATTGGTAGTGGCCATCGGGGGTAGAGAAGGCTGACCGTTCCTGAGCCCTGGGTGTGAGGCCGATCTGCCAGTAGCCCGCTGTTAGGTCGAAGATACTGAGGTAGCGGGCGGCCCCCAGCCGGTCGATCAGCTCGTCTGCTCGGGGGATCGGATGAGCGTCGGTCCGGGTGACAGCATTCAAGCCCCGGTAGTCGACGCAGAATCTCAGTTCAGGTGCGGTGCCGGGGGCAGCGGCTTTGGGGACCAATACAACCGGACTGGCCCAGGGACTGTCCGAGGGCTCGATGACCCCGATTGTGAGCATCTTGGCCACCTCCTCCTGTATGCAGGCCCGTACCCGATCTGGTACGCGGTAGGCCCGGTGTCGGACAGGGGGACTGTCCCCGGTGTCCACGTCGTGCAAACACCAAGGGGTGACCCCGGGGGTGAGGGAGAACAGGGTAGCGAACTGCAGCAGGAGGTTCCGGCAGCCCTGGCATTGCTCCGAAGTGAGGGCGTCAGAGAGCCGGACCCCGTCCACGGAGCCGTCATTCTCCTGAGTCTTCAGAAGATCCGGGAGGGGTTCGGAGTCTTCCTCTGCCCCACTGTCCGTAGCCATCAGGAGGCTGAGTTCTGAGCGCACAAAGTGTGGTTTGAGTCGGTTGGTGTGGAGGACCCGAAGGGGGTTCCGGGAGGTCCCCAGGTCGATGAGGTAAGTGACGGGGCTTTTGCGCTCGACCACTTTGAAGGGCCCCGTCCACTTATCTTGCAAGGCACATGGTTCGGTGGGGGACATCACCCATACTTGTTGTCCAGGCTCGAACTCAACGGAGGAGGCATTGTGATCATACCACTTCTTCATGTCCTCCTGGCTGGCCTCGAGGTTCGCCTTGGCCATCTCTCTGAAGCGCCGGGTCTGATTGCGTAGGGCCAGGAGGTATTTGAAGACGTCTGGAGGGGTCTTTAGGGGGGCCATCTCCCAACCTTCTTTTACTAGGCTGAGGGGCCCTCGCACAGGGTGCCCGTACAGGAGTTCGAAAGGGCTAAAACCGAGGGACTTCTGGGGAACTTCTCGGTAGGCGAAGAGGAGGCACGGGAGTAGTACATCCCACTGGCGACGGAGGGGCTCTTCCAATCCCCCAATCATCCCCTTGAGGGTGCGGTTAAAACGCTCCACTAGTCCGTTCCCTTGGGGGTGATAGGGGGTCGTGAATCTGTAGGTGACCCCGCATTGTTGCCAGAGGGACTTCATGTATTTGGATATAAAGTTCGTGCCTCGGTCGCTGACGACTTCTCGGGGGAAGCCTACCCGGGAGAAGATCCCCATTAGGGCCCGGCCAACCACCGGAGCTGTCACGGTCCGTAGGGGCACCGCCTCGGGGTAGCGGGTGGCATGGTCCACCAGTACTAAGATGAACCTGTGTCCTTGTGCCGTGCAGGGGGTCCAGAGGCCCCACGATGTCTATCCCCACCCTCTCGAACGGGGTGGTGACCACAGGGAAGGGTTGCAGAGGGGCTTTCAGCTTCCGACCACTCTTCCCGCTGGCTTGGCATGTGGGGCAAGATCGGCAGTGGTTCAGGACGTCGTTCCTCATTTTCGGCCAGAAAAAGTGGGTCACTAGGCGGCTGTACGTTTTATCTTGGCCCAGGTGTCCAGCCAGGGGGACATCGTGGGCCAGGTTGAGCAGAAAGTCTCTGAAGCGGAGAGGTACCACCAGTACTCGACCGGCCCCCAGCTCGGCGATTCTTTGCTCGCTGTATAGCAGGTCGTTATCCCAGTAGACCCAGTGAGTTCCGGTGGAGTCCCCTGCGTTCTGGGCGCTGGCTTGTTGGCGGAGTCCCTCGAGGGAGGGACAGGTCTTTTGTTCCTGGCGGAACTGTGCTTGGGTGGGCCCCCCCTCTTGACGCCACGGGTGGGCCCCCCCTCTTGACGCCACTGAGCCAGGTCAGGAAGGTCCTGGGGTTGCGCGTCCCCTTCGGTCGTCGGGTCTGGGAGGCTGGCCTCGTCGTTGTCTTCTACTGGGGCGACTGGGGGCGGAGGTGCTGGCCATTCTGGTTCTTCTGATCGAGGGACGGCACGGGCGGCCATGGACCGGGTGGTTATGCAGGCCCAGTCCGGGAGGCCCAGCATCCCCAGGTGCTCTCTTCTCTCAACGGTGGCCCACGGGGAACTCTCGAGGTCATTCCCCAGGAGGCAGTCCACGGGGGCATCGTCCCGGACCGTCACCTTCAACAGGCCGGAGACCCCTCCCCATTCGAATGGGACGCAGGCCATTTGACACATACTTTCAGAGTTGTCTGCCGAGCGGACGGGGCAGAGAATGTTCGGCAGGATCTGCTCGGGCTTCACCAGGTGACAGCGGACGGCCGTCACACTGGCGCCTGTGTCACGCAAGGCCTCGGCTCGCTGTCCATTAATGGTCACCCACTGACCGTATTTCCTGGTGTTAGCGGGTAGGGGAGCCCGCGGGACCATGTCTCTTCCCCCTAAGCACGCCAGGACCATGGCGGCCGGTTCCCACTCTTGCTGGGCCGGCTCATACTCCTCTGGTTCCTCCAATGATCGCTCTTCCCCCAGGGCGGCGGCAGCTACCTGGCGGGGCTTGGGTGTTTGGTTCTGCGGGCAGCTCGGGTCATTGGCGTAGTGGCCGACTCGCTGGCATCGGTGGCACGTGACGTTGGCTCGGACCCCAGGACGCCACGGGGGGTTGCCCCGACTGGCCGGAGCCGGGGTGCTGGCCACGGGTGTTGCGGGCAAGGCGTCTCTCCCTCGCCCCTGGCCCCCTCCTCCTCCCCGAGGACGGTGCTGGCCTTGGTTGTTTCTGTTCTGTTCGTGTGGCCCCCTCCGGCCCACTCGGGTGCTTTCCCATCGGTCAGCTTCGGCGGCGAGCTGCCGGGGGTCAGTCAGCTTACTGTCGAGGAGGTGCTGCCTGAGCTCGACGAAGCAGTTGTTCGACAGGTGTTCCCATACCATCAGGTTAAAGAGTTGTTCGTAGGTGGTGACCTGGCTCCCCTTTATCCAACCCTCGAAGGCACGGCTGAAATAGTTCACGTATTCTACCCAAGTTGTACCTGGGATCCGGGTGCAATCTCTGAACCTCTGGCGGTACATCTCGGGTGTGAGGCCGTAGCGGGTGAGGAGGGCAGCCTTCATGTGGTCGTAGGACGACATTTGGTGATCTGGGAGCTGCAGTAGGGCATCGCGACCCTCGTTGATAAACCTCCCCCAAAGTCCGGCTCCCCAATCACTCCGGTCGATCCGGTGGGAGGTCATGGCGATCTCGTAGGCTTTAAACCACTGTTGTATGTCGTCTTCTCGGACATACTCGCGGACAACATCCTTGGGGATGTGGACTTTTTTCTCGATTGGCCCCGGGGTGTGTGGTCGCTCAGGCACCCCCAGTTCCTTATTCTGTTTCCGAAGTTCTATTTCCGCCAGTTTGCGCTCGTGCTCGAGCGTTATTTTTTTCTCCTCCAGCTCTCTCTGTCTCTGCTTCTCTTCTCGTTCATCTCGGAGCCGCATGTGCTCGAGGTTGAGTTTCTGTTCAGCTAACTTGAGTTCCCCATCCATCTTGAGTCGTGCCATTTCCAACTCGTGCAATCTGGTTCTTTCTCTTTCTCGGATCTCCTCCTGCGAGAGGCCCGTTCCCCGCTCCTCGGGAGCCGTGGCGTTCCCCTCTGGTGTGATGCTGCTTTGGTCGGAGGGTCCGGCGACCCCAGTTTCTGTCCACGACTCTAGGGCGTGCTTTAGATCATCTTTGGTACTCAGGCCGGTGGTAGCAATGCCAAGTTCTATGCAGAATTGTCTCAGTTCGCGGTGGTTGTATTCTTCTAATTTATCCATTTGGAATTTCTCGGTGGAGTTGCTATCTTTGGCTGACATCGTGTTTTTGTCGTGGGGTGAGCTACTCTCTGTACGATTACGCGTTGATTCGGATCCCGCCGCTGCCACCAATGTTAGAAAGGATAGACGGACCGGGAGGGTCGGCCAGGGTCAGGAGGAGAGGTCTCCGGGGAGAGCCGTCGCCAGCGATCGTACAGACAAGTAACTTCCCCCCCACAGACAGATACCACACACGGATAAGGTTCAGTGTTCTTTATAAGCACTTCTTAAGGTACGGTTGAATGGTACAAGGAGGTCTGGACTCAGGGGTCCCCTCGATTCAAGTCTCTCAAAGCAGGGTAAGGGGTAGCGGGACAGTCTGTCTACCAGTCAGGTAGTTTGGATGAGATGATGATTAGCTCACAATCCTCGAGCTTAGTTGGTACGGGCCGCGGCAGCGCCAGCAGGTCCCGGTGGAGATGGTCGGTACACGGTCCGCGGTAGCACCAGCAGGTCCCGGAAAGATGGTCGATGTACGGTCCGCGGCAGCGCCAGCAGGTCCCGGTGAGGATGGTCGTTACAACGGGCCGCGGCAGCGCCAGCAGGTCCCGACGAGGATGGATGTTGTAGAAGGCCGCGGCAGCGCCAGCAGGCAGGACGATGGTTCACAAGAGCGGGCTACGGCAGCGCCAGTAGTCCGTCAAGGCTGAGTTCTCTCGGTGTCTCTCGACTCCAGGATACAACTGCTTTCCTGCTCCGGAGTTGCCCCAGTTATAGGGCAGGCGCCCTTTGATGTCCGGACCCTCGCACTTGGAGGTCGGAGGGCCCGGGATGAAGGTGTCCAGACACCCAGCAGGGGGTGGAGCCAGCGCCTGGGGGAGCTGGAGGCGATCGGCACCTGGCGGGGGAAGAGCTCTTGACACTTCGTCCTCCCATTGACCTGCCAAGTGGTCCGCTCACCTCCCGGGTGGATGGTGGTGCCGGGATGTCGGGGCCGGCCAGGCCCGGGGTTAGGGTCGGGGCGAGGCCACGCGGCCTCGTGGTGCAGGGCCCAAGATGGCGGCTTGAACCGGCCGGGGGAGCCGGTGGGGCTGGGCCCCGTGATGAGTAGAGGTCCGAGGGCAGAAGATCCGTCGGGAGACGGGGTACAGGTGCTTTTCGTGGGTTATGCCTGGTGGGCCGGAGCTCGGGCCCTGTCGTGCGGGGAGGGAGCAAGCCCTTCGTGTGGCCTGTCCAACAACCCTCTAGGTGCGTGGTGCGAGCAATCAAGGCTAAACTTCAGGGCGTACACAGTTAAGCATTTGCAATCATACACACAGCAAATACATTGCATGCACCACAAACGGACACCAGGCAGGTTTTATATAAAAATAAGGCTTTTATATATATATCTTTTATGCAGACTTATTACACGACCCAGTAACGTTTGAAAGGTTGGGCCACGATATCTAATACTGCGGAAAGTTCTTTAGTGCGGGGCAACAAGGTGAACTGTGGGTCTTGGCGTGCCCATTCTGGCCTATGAGAGCAGGTAGCCTTACAATAGTGAAAAACGAAAATGGGTGTAATTCACCATTAGGACATGCCACACACACCAGGGCTTGCCCTACCTCATGCCTACAATGCACCCTGCCCTTGGGCCTACCATAGGGGTGACTCACATGAAGTTAAGGGAAGGTTTAGGGACTGGCAAGTGGGTACACTTGCCAGTCAGCATGTCAGTACCAGACTGCACGCAGGTTCTGCAATGGCAGACCTAGACATATTTTACCAGGCCGCTTCTGTGGGTGGCACAACCAGTGCTGCAAGCCGTCCAGCAGCATTTGTATTTACACGTCCTGGCACTCCTGGTGCACTTTACTGGGGTCTGATAGTAACCCAAATAAGCCAATCATGGAATCCAACCAACATATACATTTTACATAGGGAGAGCATATGCACTTTAGCACTGAACAGCAGTGGGAAAGTGCCCAGAGTCATAAAACAGCCAACAACAGGTCAGAAAAAATGAAGGAGGAAGGCAAAAAGTTTAGGGATGCCCCTGCAAAAAGGGCCAAGTCCAACAGGTGGGCTGTGGTTTCCGGTGAGTTCCACCAGCTTGTGTCAGTTTTCGCGTCTTGTGCAATGATCATGATGTAATCCCTTGTGGTAATTTCAGTGTTACGGTCATTAGAAAGAGCGCTGTACTTCTAGCATCGACTTGGACTTCTTTATTGTTATAATCCGTATTGGAGCCAACCAAGGAATCCCCACCTCTAATTAGTTACTTAGGGGCATATCAGCAAGACAGTTATCGCCGCTTTAGCGGCCATTTTCGGCCAGAAAGCAGCGATAATTTTATCGCTATATCAGCAAGGTCACGCTATCGCGTGAATCCTTCCCTCAGCGCCCTTTCCCTTAACGCCCAGCTTTGCATCTCTAATGAGATGCAAAGTGGGCGTTCCGCCCCAGAATAACGTGAGAAATGTCGCTAAGCGACATTTCTCCTATTATCAAGCCTCACGCTAAACTGCAGAGCGACAAGCAAAGTAGCACTAACCTCGGTTATCGCTACTTTCCTTACGCCTGCTTTTCATCTGACTTAGCCATGATATCCAATGGAAGGTGGATATCATGGCTAAGTCTGTCCCTGCCCTATCAGCAAGCATTCGCCATACGTTGTGCGATTATCGCTGGATTTCCAGCGATAACCGCACATTTGGCAGTTTGCGCCTTGATTTTTATCGCTGTTGAGATGAGCGTTGCTGATAGCACGCTATCTCAGCGATAGAAATCAGCGTTAGCTGCAGATAATTATCCTCGCGCTAAGCGCGGAGAGATAATTATCTCCGGTTCTTGCTGATACGCCCCTGAATGAGGCCTGAATTAATTAGGGTGGAGGAGTACTCGTAGTAATGCAATTGCCGGTAAGTAATTGAAGCCGTCACCATCACCGGAATCTGATCTCCAACTGTAAGATGGCTGCAGAGTAGATCCCGGACCTGGGGTCATTAATGCATTCATGAGACGCGTGCTCAGGACTAACGCCTCCCTACAACACCCGGTTCACGCTCCCTGTAAACTGAGGACACGGGGCTCAACGGAGCCGATGACTTGATGAACAGTTTCTGCACAATTTCTGGACACTTTCAATGAGAAACATGCAAATTCGCTGCACTGTCCCAACACGCATGCGCGGTGTAGCATAGCTAACAAGCAGGGGCAAGGAGCCAGTGTTGGGTGTAATTGTGAGGGCTCGAGAGGGCGCACATGGCTTTCAAACAAAGGGCTTATTTACGGCCCCCTTGCGCCGCCGGTATGTCACTTTTTCCCATATTAAAAGTGACGCACCAGAGGCGCAAGGGGCTTGTAAACAGGCCCACAATATTTCCTACCACCTGGTTATAAAAAAACCACCAAAAATATCACTCAATGAGCACAGAAGATGGGCAGTTTCTGGGTGAATAAATCAATGCGCATTGTATAAAAACTCCAAAGTGAAAAAGAGATTCTTGTGTATCGTACATTAAAAGCAAGAGAGGGGCCACACGCCCCCGGAAGAACAAACCGAGACTGTGCAGCCATGTCTCAGCCGCCGAGCCCGGCCTCTTGAAATATATCCACATGGAAACAAAACTTAGCTTTGAGATTTGTCAGAAGCATTTTGAGCGGAGGCAAATGTTTGTTTTTAATAAGGCAATATATTTGCTTCTCCTTGATTAGTGGAGTGTTTGCAGTAGTTTTATGTTTTGGGCGCTCGACTGTAATTCAATGCGAGTCCTGTAACAGTCTGTAATGAAATGCAAATTGAATGTGGATACGAGGAGCGCTGGGTCGTGATGCAACTCAAGGAAGAGTTTGGCATTTCTTCCACTCCTGGAGGAGGACCTGTTTTAGTGCCAATATCGGCAAACACACACCCTCCCCCATACAGCATTCTCCTAGAGCAATATCCAGACAAGACACCTTCTTTGTGGAGAAAAATACTGCAGGTTTATTAGCATTACAAATATGCCAACATTGGTGGGTTATCTTACGGGCGATCCCAAGGCAGGCAGCCCCTTGCCGCCTGCCACCTGATGAGCCAATTGATACCGTAGCCCTGTCCAACGGTGTTTGCCATATTTTTGGGTAGGGGCGACCCCTCCCACCGGTGGGCCAACAGCCCCCCCCTTTGCTCACGCCCCATAAGGGGGCGGAGCCTGCCAGGCAACCCCCGGTTGTTTAGGTCCACAACCGCCCCTAGGACTATCGGGGCGCCGTCACTCCTCCAGGGTCCAACGCGAGGACCTCCCTGGGGATATTTGGCCTTTGCACCCTTGTTGTGCTCCTGCAGAGGGTACCCGTCTGTACCTTACAGCCTCTGGATCGCCCTGTAACTCCGCCACAGCGCTGGGTGTGGCCACCGTCACCCCAGAGACCCCCACCAAGATAGCCTTCCTTACTTACACCCTGCTGTCTCTAAGGCCTCCCCCAGGTCACGTAGGAACAGGTCCATACCCACTCTGGACAGGTGTACCCCATCTTCATCAAAACACCCTGTGGCCTTCGTGTGCAGCAACCCATAAAGGATGAAGCCAAACCTCCTTTGCTCAGTGAATTTTTTCATGGCACAGTTAACCTTCCTGCGAGAGACTTCCATGGCTTCCTTCGATCGTTCACCCTGCCACACCCGCCGGGGCGTTATCTCAGACCACCATATCTCACAGGTCCCTAGCTGGTTGCTCAACTTACACACGGTGACCGTCATTTCTTGAAGCAATGCCCTTCTCCCCAGAGATGCCAGGTCATTCCCTCCCAGGTTTATCACCAGCACATTAGGAGGAGGGATCCCCCCCCCAGTCTCTGCTGTAGCTTCTTCAGCAAGCAGGTCCAGCGCATGCCTGGGTATCCTAGCCAGATAAGGTCTGTGGCCGTGAGGCCATGCCTCCATTTCCTGTTCTCGGCCCACTGTGCCACTCGCAAGACGCCCGCATGGCCAATCACCCAGACCATAGTCCCAGGCAATTAAAGAGATGAAGTATGCAACATTTTTAATGACTCACTGCACATCTACAATAAATAAACTGTACATGTTGCACTTCACTGCAAGCCACCGACATCTGGTGCCGCAAAATGTTCTTTATGTCCATAAGCTGTCATTGCCAAACATTATATTGCCTCACTGCACATCTTTAATAATTAAATGCACTTATTAAACTTCACTGCAAGCCACCGGTATCAGGTGATGCAAAATGTTACTGACGTCCCAACATTTGTCTGTACCAACACCATCTCACAGTCCACAGCCCCAACACGGTGGCCTTCAAGACCTGATGTATCTTTTGTAACACTGGGACTCCCAGCGCCCCACTTGTTTGATGTGTTCAGCTGACAGGCCTGCCCTAAACTCTGTGGTTGCTGCTCCTATGCGGAATGAGTGGCTGCAGAATCGTTTGCCCTGTACCTTGTTGCCTGAGAACGCCAAACATGCCTGCATGATGCTAAGTACTTGGAACTTACTGAGGGGGGTACTGTCTGCGTGTATCAATAAGTAACCTTCAGTTGCTGGGCGCAGTGCCAGGTAGGCAGAAACCTGGTGCACTGGGCAGTACCTGGCCGTCTTAAGCTGGTGCAGTACAATCAACCTCCCCTCCATAGGCCATATACCCAAACCATTGATCCTGGCAAAATAAAATGCTGGGTTGCTTCACACCCTATATTGAGCACTGCACACTTTTCTATACACTCCGCTTTTCACTTAAGCATCTTTACCCACATTCTGCTGGTACGAGGGCCTCTCCCAGGTCCAGCAAACACGTCCATGCCCACTCTGGACAAGGGTAGGCATCTTTACCTACATCCCGGGCCTCTCACCGGTCCAGCAAACAAGTCCAAGGCCATTATTAGCAGGTGAAACCCCACCTTCTTCAAAGCACCCTGTGGACTAGGCAAGCAAAAGCATAACTCCCATGCCCCCAGCTGTTGCCTAACTTACACATGGAGGACTTCACCTCTTGCAACAGATCCCTCTCCCCCACGAGAGTCAAGTGTGTACACGGGGCCAGTGCTCTTGTCTAGTGGAGCCCTGTAGTAAATCATATGCAGAACTTGCCTGACCCTTTCTTTTCCTATTGCATGCATGTCCATCATCGTCTGCAAGCGATCTACCGATGCTGAGTCACCATGCTACTGTCCCCACCCTGGCGTGAGTGGCCCTGTGCTGAACTTCTGCTAATGTAAACCTGGAAGCTGACAAGTGGATGGTGAGAATGGGAGGACAGTTTGAAACAAATAGCCCCCAGTCTGACTGCAGACTTTTACGTATGTTGTGTAGCCGTCCCGGAGTACCCACCCTGGTGTGGATTACCCAGCCCCCCAATTGTGATGTTACTGGGATGCAGGAGAAGAGATGTAGGAGGTCTAATACACTTTATCATTTAGAGTCCTCCCCAATGTATCCCACACCCTGAGGACATTGCCCCCCTCTAAGGCAACCACTCCTACCCATCTGGCTGGGCCAGCTATGGGGCAAGCAGTCTCATAACCATAAGTGAAGCGTCCCGTCCTGTGGTACCCACAGTTTATGTTGATGGGCATCCCCGTTGACTTGCCACTTCCTAACATGGCGATCGCACGCTGCCTCTGTTAGTGTATACCAGGAAGCCAGCAAGGGAGTAGTGAGAACTGGGGGACAGATTGAACAGACTCCAATCCCCATCCGACTAAGGGTTATGACTGATGATGCGTAGCTGTACAGGAACACACCCCGGTTATGCTGAGGGACGATGTTTTAACCAAAAGGTACACATGCTGCTTAAAATGGCCCTTCAGATCTCTGACTCCCCCATAGAAGATGAGCCTGTGGCTCTTAACCAAGAAGCCTGCATATAAGTGCCAAACATGCCGTGCATTTGAGCGTGCTGTCACTTGACACTGGGAAAAAGCAGTCCCACCGGGGCTGCAATAGTCCTAACGCTTCCAACTTTTAAAGCAAGGACTGACCCACACCAGCAGTGCTCAAACCCTCCCGAATCAATTTTTTTTTTTTGTGCACTGTCGACGTTAGCCTAGGTGATTGTTCCCTTGAAGTCTAGTATGGGGCCTGCTACATCCTTAAAGAAATGCCTACTCTAGAAGGTAAGGCTACGCAAAGCTGGCTGCTACCAATGTTACCCATGCCTGCCTATCCTGAGCTCAGCAAGGGATCACTTGCTCTATAATTCCCTAGATTCAAGCCTGGCATCCCTTTATGCCCTGCTTAAACAAGTAATAATGGCTCCCTCTGCCACCCTGACCCGAAAGCCACCTCAATCCAGCAGAGACAAGCTGAGGTGTGGAAACCTGCCCCAACCAGCAGAAACATTGTGACACATCTGAAAAAACAAGCCAGCCAACAGACCAGCGCCCGGGGGACATGCAGCGTCTTCTTGCACTGAGTAATAATCAGGTAAGATTATGGCTGGTATCGAAAAACCCATACCACGGCGCATGCATGCAACGCTTGAAAAGCATGCCGGACATGACCCGGTTTCAAGGTTGGGATACTAGACAAGGGCCCTTTCTCCATTCAGATCGAAGCAAAGTATGGATTAACAAGCATGCTCCTCTTGTTGCAGGAATCGTCCCCACCTGCTGGCCCATGTGTACCTTAGGGGTAATGATCAAACATGCATTAGGTTTTCGCGCCGCTTACAGCAGGGACCTCTGCCCAGTAACAGACCACCCCTTTTGAGACCCTGGCAGGAAAGGACACACAACACCCCAAAATCTTTGACGCAACAGCGTCCCATCTGTGCCTACAGACCTCTTAGATAGCAAACGATATATGTTAAAAATGTAGAGAACTAGATGACAGGACGGTCTTAGGCGGCCCCCCAAGCATGCACCACACCTTGCTTATGCCGTACTGCCGGTCATAGTTACATCCCAACTACTAACCCTGACACCTGGTAAAGTATATGGCAGGGCTCACGACAGGCGGCCACTTCTTATTGCACCGTACAATGCTCCTGCCGTGCAGCCAAACCTAGTAATATCACATTACTAACCCTCACACTTGGTAAAGTATATGCCAGGGCTCACGACAGGCGGCCACTTCCGGTTGCACCGCACAATGCTCCTGCCGTGCAGCCAACCCTAGTAATATTACATTACTAACCCTGACACTTAGTAAAGTATATGCCGGGGCTCACAACAGGCGGCCACTTCAGGTTGCACCGCACAATGCTCCTGCCATGCAGTCAAACCTAGTAATATCACATTATTAACCCTGACACTTGGCAAGTGTGATGATTCAGTCTATTCCAGGCTCCGAAGGCTATAAGGATGGCTTGGGCATCAGTAGTTTTAATGTATGTTATATTAATCAATAACCAATCGTGAGATGTGGGCAGCATCTGAGGTAACTGAAGGATGTATGGATATTGCAGGTCTTGTGCTATGCCGTGCCTCCCTAAAACTCGCCTTAGATCCACACTCAGCATACGACCCGGAGCTCTGCCCATGAAACTGCCCACGTACTTCGAGGTCCATGCAGGAAGGCACTCGACCCGCCCCGCTCCCTTTGACCTAACATCGGCCCAGCTGTGCCCCAACGACCTCCCAGCTCCCGCACGTGAAGTGCTAACTTGTATAACATTTTCTGCCAGGACAGACGACAGTCGGCCCCTTCAGTTCGCCCACCCATTGCACCTGCTGTGCTGCCACTCCTAGACACATCCCAACTACCAACCCTGACACTTGTCCAGGGTGACAATACAGATTATTCCAGGCCCCCAAAGCTGGAGAATGGCTCGGGCAGCAGGCAATAGTGATTCCAATGTGATTGACTTACTCAATGCCTGATGTAGAGATCATCTCTAACTCGCCAGACAGTGCCAACTGGTGGCAGACTGTCACAAGCGCTGGTGTTGGACGGACGAACGAGTGGCGGTGCCGGGCACCAGAAACCACCCGGTCACATTTAGCCCCGGTGCACTTGAAGCTGAAAATTAGCATTGTAAGGCCCTTGCATCATTCTTACCCGGGAAACAACCTTTACAACGCAACTTTTACAACGCTATGCTATTACAACGCATTTTTTACAACGCAAAAGCTTTTACAACGCATGCATTTACAACGCATGCTGTTATATGGTAAGTACTTTTACAACGCATATACCATTACAACGCATACAATGCAAAAGCCTTTACAACGCATGCATTTACAACGCATGCTGTTATATGGTAAGTACTTTTACAACGCATATACTATTACAACGCTTTTTTTTTTTTTTTTAAAGAAAATTGTGTTTTGAAAAAAATGTAATTAATATTGTATTATTTAAAATAAATACTATATTTGATAAATATGAAAGAGTAATTATTGAGTATAATTCATTTATTAATTTAGAAAAATTAAAAAATGTGAGTAGTTTAACAAAAGATTAATACTTGAGTATTTTTCAAATATCAAAGAGTATTTTTTAAGTTAAATTAAATAAATATAAATTTAATAATAAATGATTTGTATTATGAGAAATTAATACTTGAGTATTTTTTATTTTATTTTAATATGTTAAAAATCTAAAAATTAGAATTATTATAAATTATTAATACTAGAGCATTATAAAAAAATATAAATAAAAATGTATTTAAAAATTAGTATTATGAAAGATTCATACTTGAGTATTTTTAAAATATCAAAGAGTATTTTTTAAGTTAAATTAAATAAATATAAATTTAATAATAAATGATTTGTATTATGAGAAATTAATACTTGAGCAATTTTTATTTTATTTTAATATGTTAAAAATCTTAAAATTAGAATTATTATAAATTATTAATACTAGAGCATTTATTATAAATTAATATCAATAAAAATGTATTTAAAAATTAGTATTATGAAAGATTAATACTTGAGTATTTTTAACTTTCTTATATAAAGTGTAATGATTGTAAAAAAATTTTTTTTAAAAGTAAGAGTACTTTTGGAGTATTATAATATAAAACAAGAGAAATGTTAACAAAAAAATAAAGATAAAAAACTAAAAATATTTATAATATTAATAGAGTAATTAGAAATGTATTTAAAAAAAAATTAAACCAAAAGAAAATAGAGCAAAGAAAATAGAACTTACTTTAAAAAAAAGTTCCCACGCTTTTGCATTGAAGTCTATGAGCTTATTTGTCCTTCATTTATTTTGGCAGCTTCAGAATATACAACCTGCGGAACAAGAAAAGAAGGATCAGAAAGAGAAGAAAGCGCAAGTTTGGAAGGAAAAAGAAAATAGAGTCGAGGTAAGGAACACATTTAGTAAATTTACATTTAAAAAATAACATTTTACATGATTAAATTACAATTTTTAAAAATAATAACAGTAAACAAATAATGTTTATTAAATATTTCTTTATTGGAACAAACTTGAAAAATAATCATAATTTTTAATGATTTTTGGAACATAATGTACATTATTTAGAAAACATAGAAATAATTTAAGTACATTTATAAACATGTATTTACAGATTATATAAATAAAGTAGTCCGTTATAAACATTGAAGCGCGCGATGACGTCATGACGTGAGCGTCGACGTAATGCGCCATTTTGAAGAGCATCGGATGAGGAAGCAGCAGGAAGCTGATCTGCGTCCAGGTAGGAAACTTTTTCACTTTTAATTATAGATTAAACCTTTAATAGTGATACATATATAGTAAGAAAAGAATAAGGAGAGGTTGCGGAAAAACTAATTGATGTTGTAAATGTTTTAAATCATGTCCACATTTATGTCATTAATGTATGCCTATGTCGGGTCGCGCAAAGGAATTGGTTCATTACAAAAATGTATGTAACTGTAAAATTATTTTTAGTTACTGTTCACAAAGTTTATTTCTTAACTTCGGAACCAAAAATACTGATTTAGATCTTCATTTCTAAGAGAAAAATAATGGCGTATTCGTAAATTTTGGAAAAAAGTGATTGAATATAAATTGGTGTTTATGCAGCAATGTGCATTTTGGATAATGGCTTGACTTGTACAATTTTGAGTAGTTTGACTTTTGGTGAATTTTTAGGCCGGTAATTAATAAAGAAGTTTTCTGAAATTAATCTAATGGCGTTTGGTTTTTGAAAAATTGGTCCAATACTATGGAACAGTAGATTTGATCACATTGGTAGTTTTGCTATAAATGAAGATTTGAAAAAAAAAAAAAAAAAAATAAGAGACCCGACTTGTAAGTTTGTAAAAAATTTTAGAAAAACATTGTATGCCAATTGTAATTTAAAAATATTTAAATTTGAAGCAAAGCAAGAAAGTAAGTACAAAACTAATTTTAGAAAGAAAGAATGTTAGAAAGATTTTCCAGGTAGTCTATACACACAACGAAAATTGTTGTACAATAGCCAATAGTCTCTCAGACATTTCCTTAGTTTTGACAGTTACTCGTGGGTATAGACTACCTGCAAGTGTTTGGGCTATTCTCAATTCTTGAAAACTTTGCTCCTTCTTCAAAGTTTCCAAGAAAGAGTAGAAGTTTGGATGAGGTTTGCCAATTGTGTGGTTGAAGGAGTTATGCCATCCCTCAATGGCATTGTTTGTTTTTGCTTCTCCCTCTAAACAACTCGTGTAGCAGTTCCACCACTCCACATGATATCGTGGCTTCCTCCTGCGACCCGATCTGCTTAGGTGCCCAATCCATGTGTCCTCGAAATAATTTAGAATGGGTGCCAATTTTTCTTCGTTACTTGTATAATAAACAGATTCT
Source organism: Triturus cristatus (assembly GCF_964204655.1). Lineage (NCBI taxonomy): Eukaryota > Metazoa > Chordata > Amphibia > Caudata > Salamandridae > Triturus > Triturus cristatus. Next base: position 8,368,145 of record NC_140594.1, on the reverse strand, counting down.
ATAATTGCAGTGTAGTACTCGTCCACACTATCGGGAGCAACAAAACAAAGTGCTGTTAATTTTTTTAGTTCAAATTGTAGTTTGCTATCACAAGAATATTCTGCAACTAGGGATGTTTTCTGTAATTTACGCCAAAATGCCTGGGAAAAATGGAAAAAACATCCCTGAATTTGGGTATCCGTGTACGTTTTATTGATCACATTGATCATGCTCAATTCAAAATCAATAATTATTTTCCTAGGACTTTGAGATGTTTTACTTTTAATAACTGATAAAAGTTCAGTGTATGTTGCAGAAGTCTTATCAGGTAGCAAACTATATACTAAGGGGATTACACTATTGTTAATTTTGGCATGTATAGTGTAAATTTGAGTGAAAGGATGGGGTGTACTTTTAAACGTCCCATCCATCATCCAAATGTCACTACTTTCTAACTTTGCAAGGTTACGTGGGGTACTAAAAATGAGAATTCGTTTCTGAGGGTTTTCGTTATCATGCAGAAGGAAAGGTTCATCAGAAAAAGAAATAGAAAGATCATGTGGAATTCTAATGTCAGAGAAAGAATGTGGTGTAGATAATTGAATGTTACTTGCCTGCTTTTGTCTTTGAATAACTCTTCTCAAATTAGGAATTATAGGCATGTTACTAGCAACATGACTGGGTACATGCTGTGCAACCTCTCTTAAAATGGATCCTGTAGAATCATTGGAGGTGCTTGCAATAGCTTTCATTTCGTTAACTGTTTCTCTTATTTCTACCTCCATTGCAGAGGCAGAGTGGTTATGTTCTGTTGTTTTCACAACTAAATTATCAAGAGTAACCGCTCTGCCACTGCAATGGGTAGTGTAGTATTGCACACACCTCCAATGATTTCTAGGAAAACTTATTCTTTCCTTACTATATATGTATCCTCCATGGTTTAATAAATGTTTTCCCTTCCTGGATTTAATGTACTTCGCAGCTTCAAGACTAGACATTATCTGAAAAGAGAAGAGAAGAAAAACAAATTAGGATGAAAAAGTAAATGCTATACCTCAAATGTTACCCTTACACCTTCCAACACTTTCCCTACTGCTGCACCTTCTTGGAGTTAGAATAGTAAATTGGACCCCTACACCATCCAACACTTTCCCTACTGCTGCACCTTCCTGGAGTTAGAATAGTAAATTATACCCCTACACCATCCAACACTTTCCCTACTGCTGCACCTTCCTGGAGTTAAAATAGTAAATTGCACCCCTACACCATCCAACACTTTCCCTACTGCAGCACCTTCCTGGAGTTAGGATAGTAAATTGCACCCCTACACCATCCAACACTTTCCCTACTGCAGCACCTTCCTGGAGTTAGACTAGTAAATGGTACCCCTACACCATCCAACACTTTCTCTACTGCTGCACCTTCCTGGAGTTAGAATAGTAAATTATACCCCTACACCATCCAACACTTTCCCTACTGCTGCACCTACCAAGAGTTAGAATAGTAAATTGTACCCCTACACCATCCAACACTTTCCCTACTGCTGCACCTTCCTGGAGTTAGAATAGTAAATTATACCCCTACACCATCCAACACTTTCCCTACTGCTGCACCTACCAAGAGTTAGAATAGTAAATTATACCCCTACAACATCCAACACTTTCCCTACTGCTGCACCTTCCTGGAGTTAGAATAGAAAATTATACCCCTACACCATCCAACACTTTCCCTACTGCAGCACCTTCCTGGAGTTAGAGTAGTAAATTGTACCCCTACACCATCCAACACTTTCCCTACTGCTGCACCTTCCTGGAGTTAGAAAAAAAACTTCTTCCAACTGCAACCCTTATGTTATATATTTTGTGATTATATTGACATTAATAAGTAAATGGTTTGTCTAACAAATTGATGGTTTAAATACAATGCTGTATAAAAATACCTTGTTATTTTGGAATTGCTTTCCTTGTTGAGGCTTCTGAAGTGGAATTGGCCTGCTGGCTGGAGTTGTCACTTATGTGTTGGACGGAATCGTACAACAAAGTTAAAAACAATTGTCTGGAAAAATGAAAAAAGAGAAAATGACAAAACTGAACGTTGTTGACAAATGCAAATTTTGAATAACTTTTTGAAAATATGATATTCAATATAACTAATAGTACATAACACTTTCCCTACTGCTGCACCTTCCTGGAGTTAGAATAGAAAATTGGACCCCTACACCATCCAACACTTTCCCTACTGCTGCACCTTCCTGGAGTTGGAATAGTAAATTGCACCCCTACACCATCCAACACTTTCCCTACTGCTGCACCTTCCTGGAGTTAGAATAGTAAATTGCACCCCTACACCATCCAACACTTTCCCTACTGCAGCACCTTCCTGGAGTTAGAATAGTAAATTGGACCCCTACACCATCCAACACTTTCCCTACTGCTGCAGCTTCCTGGAGTTAGAAAAAAAACTTCTTCCAACTGCAACTCTTATTTTATATATTTGGGGATTATATTAACAATAAGAAGTAAATGGTTTGTCTAACATATTGATGGTTTAAATACAATGCTGTTTAAAAATACCTTGTTTTTTTGGAATTGCTTTCCTTGGTGAGGCTTCTGAAGTGGAATTGGCCTGCTGGCTGGAGTTTTCACTTATGTGATGGACTGAATCGTACAACAAAGTTACAAACAATTGTCTGGAAAAATGAAAAAAGAGAAAATGAAATAACTGAACGTTGTTGACAAATGCAAATTTTGAATAACTTTTAAAAATTGACATTGAATATAACTAATAGTACATAACACTTTCCCTACTACTGCACCTTCCTGGAGTTAGAATAGAAAAATGTACCCCTACACCATCCAACACTTTCCCTACTGCTGCACCTTCCTGGAGTTAGAATAGTAAATTGTACCCCTACACTATCCATCACTTACCCTACTTCTGCACTTTACTGGAGTAACAATAACAAAAGGAATGACTATTCCATTGTGGAATTTATAACACTGAAAATTTAAAATACCTTTTTCTGTTGCTGATTGTTTTCGTGGCTTTTTGGTACTGCTGGCTGCAGGATTAAGTTATTTTTTTTATTGATTTAATCCACAAAGTTGCAACCGATTTACTGTGGAAATGAAAAAAAAAATTAAAAATTAATGTTACTTTGCCAACGTTGGTTAAAACAAAAAAAAAAACAAATGATTGTAAATCTGATATTTTATTTCACTCTACATCACATAACATACTTTTCATGGTGCTGCATGACAAATGAGTATGAGTAACAATTGGTAAAGCAAAACATAATACACTTTCAATGCATAATTAAATAAGAGTAATAATGGATACCCCTACACCATCACTCAATTACTCTACTGCTGAACATTCTGGGACTTACAATAGTAATCGTTACCCCAGTAACATGAAACGCTTTCTCAAATGCAGTACCTAACTGCAGTCATATTAGTAATTGGTACCCCTGCACCATCGCATAATTTCGTTTACGAAGCAGTGTGAATGTGTAAAAAATTAATATAATCCCCTTTACCATACAACACTTTTGCTAATGCTAAAAAAAATTTTTTTAAATAATAGAATTACAATTAAAAAACATTTACCTTCTCAATATTAAAGGTGAGTCGATTACGTTGAGGTGATGGAAAATTAGGTACACGAATTCTTGATTTTGGAAAAATAACAAGTTTCTGTTTTTGGAAAAGAAAGTAGCTGTTTTAAGTTGGTATATATTTTTAGTGATAAAAAATTAGAAACAGTACATTTTATAAGTTAATATAAAAATTTTAAAAACATATTTTGGATGGAAAGAAAACATAATTTACGCTAAAGCAAGGTGTTAAAATATATTAGTGACTTACTAGTAGTTGCAAACTAACAATGCTTTTCCAAACGAATTCAGTGCTCTCTCAGTGGAGGTCGCAGTGGAGGTGTCAGAGGGTCAGGTTTTGACGTCTGGTCTCTCTGGTAGTTGATAATCAACTGATTGCAAAATGGTGTCTTCCTGGTATTTATAAGTTTTTGTCAGTGTCACTATTAATTTTTTTTAAAACTGCGTTCGTTGTGTTTTTTATTATACTTTATTTTACTGTGGAAAATGAAATGATAATTTAAAAAAGCATTTAAAAATGTATTGTTTTCATTCATTTGCTCCGTTTTGGCATCCATTTTGGAACATGTCTTTTACTATTGTTTTCATAGAAAGTGTTGTAGGACAAGTTTTACAAGTGAGATGGATAAAATGGCGCCTATGTGTATGTGTCTTCGGTTTTACTCTGGTTACTTATTTTCCTATATATTCATGATAAAAATGTGTATGAACTGTTGTTAAATTTTTCGTTATTTGTGTAAAACTTTGAAATGTGTGTAAACGGATTTTTGGGGGAAATGGGAGTATTAATTTTAATACTCGAGTATTAATTTTAATACTCGAGTATTAATTTTGTAATGCATTTCAGTCAATTTACGTACAGTTTTTCTCCACATTTTAATACACTTCCCCACCCTAAAACCCCTAATTTCCCTGCATCCCGTGCCAGATTTTATTGTACTTTTTAGTAAAAAAATATTTTTTTCGCGTTGTAATGGTATGCGTTGTAATGGTTTTCGTTGTAACAGCACTTTTAAGTATTTTAATAGGTTTAGCGTTGTAAAAGTATTCGTTGTAAAATAAAGCGTTGTAGTAGTGTTTGCGTTGTAAAAAATGCGTTGTAATGGTAGGCGTTGTAATAGCATGCGTTGTAACGTCATACATCCTTCTTACACCCCAACTCATCTTAGACAAGGCATTTCCATAGTGCCACAGTGTCCTAAGACACGGTGTGCCCAGATATGACTTCAATGCTAAAGAGATGCGACTGTGTAAGAGCTGAATGAGTCTTAGCCGGCACCAGTCAGCCCACACCTTGACCCGAAAGCCCCATAAAACCCGCACAGACAACCCAGAGCTGGTTGTAATCACGAGATGTGACCATGCAGTGTTGACCCTGCACCAAAAGACTGCCAAACTGCAGCTTCCATTGGAGAGTCAGTCCCGACCGACGGTCAATTACTCCCCACACCAGCAAACAGCCAGTTCTACTACACAACACCCGGGAGAGCCCTGAACAGGCAAGGATGGTGGAACATGCATAAGATATAAAGCGGCCTCCTCAGAAGTAAGGACCTCCCCAGCTCTTCCCTTTCCGTCATAGGCAAACCACCAGCGCCGCTGAATCCTCACTCTCACGCAAATGAAATGGTATAGAGCCATAATCATCGAACCCATTTGGCTTTTACCTTAACATTTTACTCTTAACAACATGAGGCCTATGTATGCATGCAGTGAAGCTATTACAAAAACGGGTGCCACACAATTCTGCTGGTGCACACTCATGGGTCTGAGACAAAAACATCACTTAAATAAATTACTTGGAATTTTAGCAACTAGTCCTGCCTAGCTGACAAGCAGTGCAGGACCACGTATCCGGCTCAAAGGACAGTACAAGGAGGTGTGTCAGGAAGGTGGCAACTCCCCCCTTCTATCTGCAACAAGATAAACATTAACTGCTTCCCACACCACAAGACTCGCAAGGAAGCTGCACCGGCTGCCACTACCTGGACTTGAAGCCTTGTCTTCTAAGCTGCATAAGTACCGTCTGTAGAATGCCCAACATTCCTCATCACAGGACCTGGTTCTGGAACAAAATTCAGGCCCTTGCCCCCATTTAACATGCACCTGGTTCATCCCCCTACGTCTCGGGATGACCCTGACTGCACTGGCAGCGATGTCCCACATTAGAGTGTTATATTTACTGGGATTCTCCGGGTTCTCCGCGCTCGATAAAGCCTATCTACATAAGTACAACAGGAGGGACACGCAGGATAACCTGTGTCTAGGCCTACTCATACCTCTGTCCCTGCGACCAGGGCCCACCTCAGAAACAGAGTCTCACAACCGGCTCAATTCAACGTTGGGTTCTGTATGAATCGTAGGCTCATTTCAACGTTGGGTTCTGTATGAATCGGTAGGCTCATTTCAATGTTGGGTTCTGTATGAATCGGTAGGCTCATTTCAGTGTTGGGTTCTGTATGAATAGGTATAATACCTAGTTGGGTCTCTTCCAGCGCCTCTAACAGTGCCGCTACACTTGAGGCCTATCAGAGCACGCATGACTCTGTAGGCTTTCAGGCTGCACTTTCCTCACCTACAACACTGTAGGCTCCCCCATGCCACATACACCATCATCTGAATGAAAACAAAACAGCGGGACAGTGCCACTTGGTGACTAAAACACCCCCATGTGGGTAGGTTTCTTACTGCCAGTAAATTGCCACCAGAAGGGAACTTAACCATTCCTGCAAAGCGTGTACCCTAACCCGTGACGCCAAATGCCGAGCCGCCAAGTCTGGTGCTTGAAATCCCCAACTAAGGATGAGCCACGTCCACTCCGCCTCAGTTGCCAATGGGACAAAACATTGCAAACTAAGGAGCCAAAACCGGCTCCAATCTCCCGCTGCACCACGAAATACAACCAATCGACCTCTCCACAATGAGGCATGGCAACACCATGAGTCGGGGCTGCAGATGCACTGGTCCCGCAAGAGCCACCTCAACCCTACAGGCCTCTCAGGGGCCCTAGACTGCCAGGTGAGGTGAAAGGAGTTTATATATACAGATGGCCGACCACCTCCCCTACAAGTCTCAAAGGACCAGGATGCTTCACAACTCAAGGGATGAATGCTCTATTTCAGAGCTTTCCAAAGTATGTGTCGCGACACGTTACTGTGTCGCCTGACCTTCGTGGGTGTGTCGCGCAACAGGAGCCTTGGCCCTCGCAGTGAGGGCTTGAAGGCAGGGGCGCAACGGAATTGAGCTCAAAGAGCTGTCTGTGTGTGCGCGCGCCCAGGCTGAGACAGCTTCCCACACACACAGACAGCTTTGAGATTATCGCAGCCGCACCCGGGTACTTCACAGGTCTTTACAAGACCATTAACGAGGCTTTGTTTTTTTTTTTCACCCCTCCATCTCCACATGGCGAAAGGGACAAATCCTTTGTTTGTCACCGGTAACCTTTGCCGACTGTCCTGCTGCGTGGATATTTCCTTTTCTATGCAGTGCAGGAGAAAAGAAGTTTGTTTATTCCTGTCACCTTTCCCGACCCCTGCAGCAGTTTATCACACCAGGCTGTGACACAGTTTGACTAATAAAGTAGGTAGGAGAATTTGTCACTATTTGTTTTTCGATTTAAAATGTGCACAGGACCAGCAGGACACATACTTTGTGCGTGCTTCATTTAAACAATTTTTTTATCATTATCATGACCGATGCAGGATAAAATAAGACAACACAACATGCCCAGATAACGCTGGTGATTAATGATCCTGCTGGAGGGCAATCGTTTGTCTGTCCGTAGTTTTTAAATGCAGATCAACTGTATTTTATGTGGAAGCTCAGTGGGTTACTGCCTTTGTCACAGAGATCCTTGTGCTACTTGCAGTTCAGAAGTTACAATCCTAACATAGGACAGTGACCAATGAACTGTCACCAAAGAGCTGCATACAAACATGAATGGTGTAGTTAGAACTTCGCTTATTTTTGTTTTGTGATATAGTTAGAACTTCCTCAGTCTTTCATTATTCTAATGTTGCTGAAATGAGTATGTTTGGGCAGATATACATTTTTATCAGTAAAGCTGACCCCCATGTAATACTCTTTAAATCCTAAAGTTGTTTCCCCACACCAAACCCTCTTAAAATATATTGCCCACCAGTATGTATGACGTGATTCATACACCTTGTAATCCTCATTGGCTTATGTGACATTCCCTGTAGACTGATTTACATACTTGTATGACTCATTGTCTCTGTATAATGTGTGCGTGGTGTAAAGTACTGACACACACTACACTGACATGAGTAGCGCTGTACAACAAATGAAATGCATATGAGAGAGGGGCTACGTAAAGATGAGGGGCACTGTTGGAGGGTGGCAGCGAGGGAATCTGAGGAGGAGGTGGTGGTGGGAGGGGCTATGGAGCAATGAGGGGCACTGTTGGAGGGCGGCAGTGAGGGAATCCGAGGAAGAGGTCATGGGGTGGAGGGGGGGAGCTAGGGAGAGACGAGGAGCACTGGTAGAGGGTGGTAGAGAGGGAGTCTGAGGAGGAGGTCATGAGGGGGAGGGGCTACAGAGAGATGAGGGGCACTGGTGGAGGGTGAAAGTGAGGGAATCCGAGGAGGAGGTCACGAGGGGGAGGGGCTATGGGGAGATCAGGGGCACTTGTGGAGTGTGGCAGAGAGGGAATCCGAGGAAGAGGTCAATAGTGGGGCAAATATCAATTGTTTAACAAAACCTCTCAATTATCTCACAGCTTTAATGACTGCCGCTGAAAACAAAAACTAAAAATCAATATTAGTCACTGCCAGTAGCACAAGAAACCAAACATGAAAGTTATATGTTTGTTTAGCAGGTCTATCGTAAGTACATTTGAGCTCATTACAATATTTAACAAATTAGATTTTGCTTCGGGGTTGTGCAAAAAAATTATGCAACCCCGATGCAAAATCAGGGCCTTAACATGTATTTATTTTTTTAAATCCTGCCACAAAGAAACTGGCAACAAGGAGAAATGCGGCAGTAAATCTGTTCTACTCAACTGGTTGCAAAGTCTGTATTTTAAAATATCATGGGGTTAAGGCACCTGTGGCAGAGATCTTTGTGTGCTCAGTAAAGCTCAGGGAATAATAATAATGGTAAAATAACTATTTGCTGGAGAGGTTTGTGTTTTGTCTAGTCCCAGTTTTGGATCAAAGTAGCATTGAGGGTTAATAGGTCTCCTGGAAAGCACACTATGTAACGCGCAGATGACAGATTTTTATTGTATGTAAATGGGCAAGTGAGTTAGCGCTTTGAACACAGAGATCCTTTTGTTACTTGCAGTTCATACATTGTAATTCTTCTAATATAGCACAGTGAGCCAAGAAGGACATGTGGCTCCTACACCTTGTAACTCTCCCCATCTTATGTAACATTCCCTTGATTTACACACATCATTTATTGTCAATGTATAATGTGTATGTATAAAGCACTCTGACACTACAATGGGATTAGTAGCACTATAGCGCTGTAAAAGAAACAAAACAAAATAGTGGCATTTAAATTGTTTGTGTAAATACTGGGACAGACTAACAAATCTGACATTCCTACACACATGCATATCTCTTATATAAAAGGACTGAACAAAGTCAAAAGCATGCCTGCCTCTTGTGTGATGTGATGTGATAAGCTATGTGCCTTTGTTTCTCCTCCATTTCATTTAGATGTGAGGCTCCTGATAGCTCCCAGCCTGGATACTCCAAGAAAAGGAGACCTGATGGCCCCTTAACTTCGACCTTTGTTATAGGCCCAGCTGGAATCTGATAAGCCCCTTCCCCGTCTGTACATTGCTGCTTGGAACAAAAGCAAACAATGTGCAGGCACTGTTGAATGTGTCCCGGTGTCTAAAAATTGCACCAATACAAGTTTACCATATTTCTGTGGGGCCCAATCTCATAGCAGGGTAGACTGCGATCACCCTGTGAAAAGAGTGGATAGACTCAGTCTACCCTCAACTTGTGCCCGGTCTACTACATAGTGCCAAGAGATGCATGTGCATCTCTTGACGCTATGTAGCAGCTATTGCTCATTTTAGTAATGATGAAGTTCACCTGTGTGCCCTAATACTGAAAAGCGAGGGCAAGAGATCTTTGCAGTGTAAGTTAGTAGATAGGTACATAGTACATTTCCTTTACAACGAACCATGAAGCGGTGTTTAGGAAATTATTAATATGCTAGTTAAAACAGGTGCATTTAGAAAACTGAGGCCCAAGCTCCTAACTAGCAGGAAGGCCATTTATTTTCTTGATCTGTGCATAAGTGGATGAGCTCAAAGGGGTAAGTACACATCACTTATCATTTTGCTGGCTCGGTGAGTGAGGTGAATAATAAAGCCGATCTACAAAGAAAACGAATCAACAGGGTTGGGGCGGGCGGGAGGAGATGGAGTGAGTGAAAACACCAGCACTCGTGTGGAGTGCTCAAAGACAAAGAAAATAGTAGCTCCTATAACGGGAGTAGTGGAAGGACGCAAGCACTTGGTCCATGTTCAGGGGGAGGGTCAAACACAGGAAGAAGCATGACGCTTTTATGCTATGGACTAACGGGAACGACGGATATGAGAGCACGATGGAGCAAACAAGTGGTAAGGCAATGGGCGGGCTGAAGCCCACAGATTGAAAACATGCTGTTCGAGACAGCATATGCGCAGCCTAGACGGGACCTAAAAAAAAAAGGACAGATTATGACAAACAAGGCCAACATGCTTAAAGTTGATTATTATATAATAGCTCACCAGCAACTTAATATTTGGCCCAATACAGGAAATAGGTTTTCTTTTGATAACGTGGCGAAACAAAAACTCCACAACCCAACCGACAGTTGATCTAATGTACTGCCTTGTTTTTTTTAACTGGGAATTATTCTAATTTGATTCACATGTTTCTTTTTAGTATTTAAGAAGGAAGAAACGTTTGCCAAAACCAACACTCCATATGCTGTGGGGGGCCCTTTTTGTGCTGTAAATCACTGGGGCATGTGTCGATGTGTGCATGATTATATTCTTGTTTCAGGCACAAACCTAACCTTACTCCCTGTTTTGCCAGTCACTGTCTTTGTTAAAAACAGATTCACAATTGCTTTATTAAACCTTCTTGCTTTCTCCAATTTGATTGAAAATGCACCATTTGCCCACTATTTTTAAACCCCCCCGAACACCTCTGTGGTGATTCCGGCTCACTCGCTACGCTCGCTCGCATTACCGTGTCACTAAAGCAGGAATGTCAAAACAGTGTGTCACCAGCATGAAAAGTTTGGAAACCTGTGCTCTATTTGATTCTACGAAAGGGGTATCCCGGTCAGAATGGAAATCCTAAACGCAGATGCCTGACTCCGCCCCCACCCCTCGATCTACCAGACTTCTAGAGGCGCTGACCTGCCTCGGAGATCTCAACGATTAAATAGTGCACCTGCCCCAGAGGAGAGGGTTACCCCACGGGAACTCAAGACACAGCTATGACCTTGCCTCAGCCGCACGACTGGATTACCGCCACATGGACCCTCAGACACCGCAGTGACCTTTCTGAATCTGCACAACCTCTGTAGACAGGATTACCCCACGTGGACTCCAAGACACAGCTGTGACCCTGCCCCAGCCGCACAACCTGTGGAGACAGGATTACCCCACACGGACTCCAAGACACAGGCGTGACACTGCCCCAGCCGCACAACGTGTGGCAACTGCACCCGACTTTCAGAGGAAGGATATGCTCCGTCTGCCTCTCGGGACAGGATTACCCAGACAAGGACCCTGCTGCCACCCACCACAACAATGCCGATGGGGGCCATAGGCCTGCCACCAAATGCGAGACGGGTTGAAACCAGCCCGCGCATCTCCATGAGCCTCGGAGGTGCTATCGGAGCTGCAAGCCACTTTGAACTGTAAACGCTCCCCGAGCTGAGCCCCACAGGTAATCACCCACCCACGCACAAGTAACCGGGCAGGAGAGTCTGCCCACACTTGGCCGCCACTGCCCTAATGTTTCCCTCCTAGACCCGTAGGGAACCACGCATGAAATCTGGATCCGAGCTCTGCTGAGCCCTCGCAGGCACGGGACCCACTTGGACATATAAGGCAGAACTCACCGCAAAACCCAACGCCACTGCACACGGTAGCCTCGTGTCACCCCCCACGCCGCTCGACTGTCCCCTGGCACAGCACCATACTGGAGGGGAAAGACTTGTGTGGGAGAGGGCTGGCATACCCCTGCACTCACCGACAAAGCTGAGGCCAGGGACACGACAGCGGGGAACCGACGCCAGACAAGGGACACAACATTCACACACCATGTAAACGGCATCGGGGTAGTGGGCAAAGAGGGCGCCCAGTGGGCGGGGAGAGGTATATGTACCTCACCCCCGCCCCCCTCTCCCCGGGAGTGATGAGGCACACCTGGACCCCTGAGGGTCCAAAACACTGGGAGGCTGCCTCCTGTGCCTCTTGTGGCACTAAATAGGCCACCCTTTTAGTGGGTCTCCTTCGTGGACCCCGGGCAGCCTGCATAGTGCAAATTAAATTCAAATGTGTTGGGTCCAACCAAATGAGGGAGTAACTGCATGTCACGTGAGCCTGTCTCTGATGCCATGAGCTGAATATCAGAGGGTAAATCTGGTGCTTCACTGCCAAGGTGACAAGAATGACACACAACATTTGATTCCCTCTGTTGCTGCATTAGAAAGGAATCCTAGGCTCTTCTCACAGGACTCTCAGATGGTCTGTCATGGCGGCTCTGGCTCTCTGCTCCTATGGAGAGCAGAAATCACAGCTTCAGGTGGGAAGGGTGAGGGGAGCATGTAGTGTGGTGGTTGGGGAGGATGCCAGGAGGCCGGACATTATTTGCATGCATTTGAGTGGGGAGGGAAGTATTACAGAGATTATAGCCTGGGTGGGTAGCAGGATGCCAGGGTTTCTTATTAAAATGTTGGTGTTGAGAGTATGGTGATTACAGATGGTGGTGAGGGTGGGTGGTAACAACAGGAGGTGGTGACAGTGGGTGGTAACTGTAGAAGGTGGTAACTTCAGAAGGTGGTGAGGGTGGGTGGTAGCAACAGAAGGTGGTGACAGTGGGTGGTAACTGTAGAAGGTGGTACCTGCAGAAGGTGGTGAGGGTGGGTGGTAACTGCAGAAGATTGTGAGGGCAGGTGGTAACAACAGAAGGTAGTGAGGGTGGGTGTTAAAAGCAGAAGGCGCTTCAGGTGGTTGGTAAATGCAGAAGGTGGTGCAGGTGGATGGTAAATACAGAAGGTGGTGAGGGTGGTTGGTAAATGCAGAGGTGGTATGGGAGGGTGGTAAATGCAGACGGTGGTGAGGGTGGGTGATAACAACAGAAGGTGCTGATGGTGGCTGGTAACAACAGATGGAGATGAGGGTGGGTGGTAACTGCAGAAAGTGGTGAGGGTGGATGGTAACTGAAGAAGGTGGTGTGGGTGGTTGGTAAATGCATAACATGGTGAGGGTGGGTGGTAAATGCAGAAGGTTATGAGGGTGGGCGATAAATGCAGAAGATGGTAAGGGTGGGTGGCAAATGCTTAAGATGGTGAGAGTGGGTGGTAAATGCAGAAGGTGATGAAGGTGGGTGGCAAATGCTTAAGATGGTGAGGGTGGGTGATAAATGCAGAAGATGATGAAGATGGGTGGTAAATGCAGAGGTGTTGAGTGTGGATGGTAAATGCAGAAGGTGGTGAGGGTGGGTGGTAAATGCAGAAGGTGGTGAGGGTGGGTGGTAAATGCAGAAGGTGGTGAGGGTGGGTGGTAAATGCAGAAGGTGGTGAAGGTGGGTAGTAAATGCAGAGGTGTTGAGGGTTAGTAGTAAATGCAGAAGGGTGGTATGATGTCAGGTATTCTTTTTTGGGGGAGAAAGGGTGGGATGACTGGAGGGTGGTGGGGTAGCTGATGGGACACAAGGTGTAGCAAGAAGCAGCAGGCTGAGGCAGGTTAGGTAATGTTGTCTCTGGCTTTCATGACAACCTCCTAAATGATCTCAATCTGGTTTTCGATCCAAATGTAGCTGAGAATCAACCACCATTCAATTAGTGGAGGATGCATTAAGATTTGGATGACAGAAACATAGGCACGTAGGTTGATTAGACATCTCTGCAGCATTCGATACCCTAGAACACCGTTCCCTCCTCCAGATCTTCAGTAGGTCCAGAACGGTAATAGATTGACCTACTCAGAGCTGGTTTACATCGTTATTCAAGATCACAACAAAAGATGCTAGACAGTGGAAGGGGGGCTCTAGGTGTGGGAAATGCACCACAGAGTGCCAGGCAGCTCATCTGCACCACTTTCCTGTGCATTGAGGCAATAACGTGGTTGCAGAGGTTGAATTCAGAGGTCTTACAGTCACATATGTTCTGCTTGTTACCGCCATTGCCCCTGTGTGCCTTAGCCCTGCTTCCTGCCTTGCCCTGGGGACCCAGCAGATGTGCGCATGTCACAGTCCCAACTCTCTTCCTCCTTGCATACCCTATTGGTAAGCTTTCCGGTTTTCAGTTTCTATTTTTGGTGAATTCCGGTGGGTTTTTTCAGTTTTGCAGTGATTTCAATACCTTAAAAACAGTGGTTATCTGAGGTTACACATTGTTGTGCCATTAAAAACAACACAAACAATGTTTTTCCAGTGTTTATGGAATGTTTTGCTTTTAATATTGCTCTTTTTCTGCTCTGCTCTGACATAGCTTTCCATCCCAATACCGGTGTACCTGAAGATTGCGATTCTCTGGGACAGGTTCTGCAACATATGCATTGAACTGGGCGCATATTCCCTCAGAGTTATTGAAGCGGTCAAAAATGAAGCAGTACATTTCAAAGTCCTGAGAAAGTTCCCCTTCACAGGAAAGATCTAGAACTTTTGCTGATTTCCACAGTGAAGCTTCACTGACTTCAAATGCCATGGTAGGTGAAGGGACATTTCTATGCATCTTTGCAAGACATGTCTCATGCATCGTAAAATAAAATGTCCTGAACTGCTCTTCAACATTTCTTTGCTTACAATGTGGCAAGAACTCTAACATGGTACAAGTTGCAGTGCCACAGTCACTAAAAGTGTCGCCCAGCCTACTCTCAAGGAGATGTTTCACATCTACACAAATCACGCTGAACACTTGGCAGACAAGGGTGTTTTCAGACTCTAGTTTTTTATTATGTCCACTACAGCAGTCATGTTTTCCTGTAAAAATCTAAGAATGCAGTAGAGTGTACTTTTTTCAAATCACTATCAATGTGCGACCAAAGATTCTCACTTTTCTTGCCCTTGGCATCATCACTCAGCAAAACTTTTGTAAACAGTCACCACAAGGATAATATAGCATTCACAATCGCTAGAACTGAAAACCGCCAGCCAAATCACACAGTTGGGATGACTCTTTCTATGATGCCACACAAAGCACAACATGAGAAATATTTGTGTTTTAGTTCCTGCGCATAGCAAAGCAGTGCTCAGAATCGAATACAAAGTCAGTGGCATTCTTCATTAACTCTGAAGATTGCACGGATGCTCTCAGCTTACAGGGAAGCGCCTCATCTCAGGTATCGATTGTGACAGATCATCACACAACTTTTTCATATACATAGCCGAATCAAATACAAACATATCACTCCAATCTTTGTTGAACTTCGTAAGAACTTTTTGCAGCAGCATTCCAAGTGTCACTGCATTCCATGTTTTACAAACATCTGGTGTCATGTTTTCACCACTATCCCAGATGCTTGGTGACAACACTCCTTTCACATATACCTGCACTACACCTTGCATTGAATGTTTAAAGCTTGGGGTGTTTGGAAATTCACCTGCTATCAATACTGACTCACTAGAAAAGGGGGTTCACCCATTCTCTGTCTGTGGGTAAATGTGATGGGTATTGTGAAGGATTCTTATGAAACCAGCAATTTTGCCTATCAGTGAAAGAATCAAACGTAGCCAAAATATCAAATAAGATTTTGATATTTCCTGATTCTGTATAGTTTATAAAATAATTATTGAGATCTAAAACATGCTTCTAAACCCTGCATCTTTAGACCAAAGACAACACAACTGAAAAAAGCGAAAGGAAGAAGAAACAATATTTTAGTAACATCTCTAAACAACAAAACTCAAGCGGAATAATGTGAGCCCAGTCTTTCTTGCTGCTACCTTGTATAGCAAAGTTACATTGTATTGGCCGCTTCAGAAATAAATAAAAATTATTCTTTCACTCTCCTTTTCCTTTCTTTGAATGGCATGTGGTTTGTGGTTGTGCAGGTGTTTTTTCAGTGCTTATAAGTTTACACTACATAGGGCTAGTTCCCTTTCGGTGTGGTTTTATCAGTTACTATAGGTTTAAATCTAAAACAGGATAGCTTGCCTATTGGCTATGAAGGCCTTCGTCTTTTTGGCTGTCTCGACTAAGAGGTGGTGTTTGCAGCACGCCCACTGAACAGCAAATTAAAAGAAAATCAAATCATTTTTTAATATGTTCCAAGCCCCCCTCAGCAAAGAGGGGCTGATTAGTAGGGATTTTCCTTGCCTTTGTACATGAATGTGGGAGTGATTCAATGTTGAGGGTTCTATGGAAGGAGATCCGGGGGGACAGGCTATAGTTCTGTCATCGGCAAACTGGATGGACATTCTGAGCTTGGCCATCAGGTCTCGACCTCCTATATTAGCTGGGGATGAGGGAAAGTGTAATAACTGTTCCATCACACTATTCCACTCTACCTCTAACTCAAGAGGTTCGGTGAAGGGGATCCCTGTCACCGTGCCCGATAACCCTTGTACATCTGGGGTATGTCTTGAAAAGGGGACTATCCCTTCCCTCAGACATGATCTTGTTGCCCCTGTGTCTATTAGGAAACTGTATGGCATGTTGTTTGCAAGTACCATGACTGTTGGATCTACCACTGACCGTTTTAGTGTGGGCAGTAGTGTGTGTGTGTTTTTGGGGGTTTCTTCTCCTTCTAGTATGGATTTCTTATTTTCCCCCTCAGTAAGCTGGGCCAATCCTGTAGCCTCCTTCTCACCATCGGATCCCAGGAAACTGAGACCCTTTTTCTCACCCACACTAGTTGTATCATTGTCCAGAAGCACTAGGAATCTCCCTACCACTCTGGTGTGTTCAGCTGACCCCGTGGGAGTGCTTGTTCATCTCTCGCTGCTGCTGTTCGAGGGGATGAACGTGACGGACAGGGGGTCGTACTTCAGGGAGCTCCAGCACCAGCCTGGGGTAGTGCTAGGATTGCCCGGGCCTGCTGGCCTGTTGAATTCTCATGCCTGGAATTAACAGTTAGTTGTTCAGTAACTGGCACTTCAGCTCCCTCAACTGGTGAGTTGGTGTAACCTAACGCTGGGAGAGCAGACATCGGGGAGAGGACCTCCATACCTCCATATGGCAGCGGAGGTGTGGAGGCTTTGCTTATTGTCTGTGGGATAGGATTATCTGTCTGGGCCTCCTTGAAGATGGCCCACAGCTCTAATACGTGACTCTCTCCTGTCCTTCTTCTGTCCTGTGTACTTGGTCAGTATGTGTGTCTTCATGAGTTCGGTTATGTTTGCGTCGAAGTTCCCTCCTTAGTGTGTGCATGCCATTTGTGGCGATGCGAAGTGTTTTAGTCTGTGTGGGAAACCTGGTTTGCATGTGTTTTAGTGGTGACTCCATGGTAAGTTGTGTAGGTTTTAAGGGATAGACGCACCCTGATTTTGTTTGGTTTTTAGGGAATGTATTGTTCTACTCTGGTCGTGGGGATATTTATATATTACCTACTGGCGGTCGCCAGTAGGTAGTTATAGTTAGGACCACGTTTCCATAGGAAAACCTCAACATTCTATTTTGAATAACTTTGGCGCCGGTCGAC
Source organism: Triturus cristatus (assembly GCF_964204655.1). Lineage (NCBI taxonomy): Eukaryota > Metazoa > Chordata > Amphibia > Caudata > Salamandridae > Triturus > Triturus cristatus. Next base: position 8,350,698 of record NC_140594.1, on the reverse strand, counting down.
GAATCCTCGCGAATTTCTCAAAATAGGTGGGGCGCTACGCTCCGCTCCTACCCTGAAAGTCTCGGGGGGATCTGTCAAGCGGGGGCTGAGATAAAAGGGGGGTCCCAAAACGCGTTTTTCCCATGCATTTTTCCATAGGACCTTTAGAACGAGCTACAGCCCGAACGGCTGAACAGAATTACTCAAAATTTGGCAGAGAGGTAGTCCCTAGGTCAAGGAAGTGCCTTTTGTAGGTTTGGTGTAAATCTGTTCAGTAGATTCTGAGAAAATAGCCTTTGAATCAATATATATATCTGTAAGCGCGCAGAGTGCGCGCTGGGTGCGCGCACCCTGCCGTGCGCGAGCGCAATTCTGATTGGTTGTTAGATCTTAGTAAACATTCGAATCGGTGGAAGTCAGGAAGCGGCGGCCGCCATTTTGGCTATCGCATAAAGAGGAGGTGATAATCAAAGGGGGAGCAGTTGAAAAGGGGGCAGAGTGGGTAGAAATAGACCCAGTAGGCATTGTAAGGGGGTCAAAGTAGGACCTTGTAGGGCAAAAAAAAAGAATAATATTTTGTAAAAAAATATCGCCGAGTGCGCGCACCCTGCGCGCACCCGGAAAAAAAATAAAAATAAAAGAAATTTAAAAAAAATTGCATTTAAGTGTTTAGATATAAGGTGGCTCTAAAAAGAGCCCTTGTGTTTATTGTTTGTTTTTCGGTACCTACAAGTAAGTACCGACGCAGAGTCTGAGGTTCAAGAGGAAGACTCTGTTCCCTTCATCATTGAAGTGCACACCATCTCCTCTATAAATGTCTTGCATGTCGTAACGCAAGTTGTTGTGGTAAATGGAACCCATACCATAGTCTCTGAGGAAAGCAGAAATAGATTTGTTGACGTGCTTCCTTGCTTTGTCAATCTGCGGACAAAATTGGTTGGACCAGTTCCACTTTTGCCTTTGGCATATGTTAGAATATACAAAGGCAGTTTGTGGAAAAAGCGACATCAATTGCACAAAGGTGTCCTTAATAAGCATTTCCAAACCTACCCCAGTTAAAGTGCCTAGATCATTACCACCACAGTGCACAATAATAAGGTTAGGCTGTGGGAGATGTTGAAAGGTTTTCACCAAAGGCATTAATTGGTGCCACTTTAACCCTCTCTGACCAATCCACTTGATGTCTACATTTGGCAAAGCAAGGTCTCTCACCATACCTCTTTTCTCTGCAAATTTTTCACTCCAGAAGACATAGCTGTGTCCTACAATCCACACTGTGAACATCTTCAAAGGAGATCTGGATGCACTCAGGAGGTGTAATTCAGTAGAATGGTAAAAAGAAATGAAAGACAGTTTGGAAATGGAGGCATACATATTTTTTTTTTTTAAAAAAAGAACTGATTGGCTGTTTCATACCATTCTACACTAAAAACTAGGCTGTATGTGTAAAATAATAGAAGCATGTTTTGTATTGGTTCAGAAAAATGTGTTACCAAAGAACAGTACTATGGATTTGCTGTAAGGTTTGAAAAGTCAAGCACTCTTGCTCTGTGGAATTGAAACATTGTGTGGCGAACTTCTGACCTAACTCCACACAGCAGTGTTCCATGAGCTGTTGCTATGGTAGCAGGCAGAAGTCAAGTTGGGGGAAGGGAACTAGGCAGAAGTGAAGTAGGGGGAAGGGTACTTTTGGAAAAGGGTTGGTTTTCAAGCAATAGAAATGTGTGATTACATTTGAAAAAAAGGGGGAAGCAGTGAGATTTGAAATTAACATATATATGTGTGGAAAAATAGAGGGAAAGATTGCCATTATCTGGTTCTGCTGAGTGGAGAGAGGTGTAGAGAACAGAGGTCCTGGCTCTGATAATGTGCTGTGGGGTTTTGAGGTTTCAGTCTGTAATGCAAATACATTCAGCATCACTAAGGCTGGTTGCCCTTGCTGGAGTGTAGGCAGTAACCCAGCATACACATGGTTTGTGGTCTGAAAAAGCAGTCTGGACATGTGCATTTAAAAAAATCTGAAAAGTGGATTCATAATGTGTCAGTCTGTAAAAGTGATTTTCACTTGCCAACAAAAAAGAGCAGTAAGTGTGCATTCAAATTGGCAAAGATTTTTCGTTTTGTGACTAATGTGAAAACATGACTCTGTGTGCAAATAGGAATTACAGGAAGAGATTTGTTGCGTTTTGCTCTGGTGATTTCACAGTTGCATTAGTAGGAAAAAGGGGGAGTCTCTCAAAAAAAAAAAAAAAAAAAAGAAAAAAAAAAACCTTGGGTGCGCGCAGGGTGCGCGCACCTCAAAAAAAAATTTAAAAAAAATTTTCAAAAAAAAAATTTGTTTGGTTAAGTTTATAAGTGGCTCTTAAAAGAGCCCTTGAGTTAATGGAGGGAAACAGGAAGAGAAAAACGCAAAAAAAGAAAAAACATCTATGGCCTAGTGCATGAATGCGCATCAAATTTTCTCTGAAGGAGATCAAGACTGGTCTCCCCCACAGAAATAAGAGAACCGCAATCAGTGCACCGTGTAGACAACCTCGCCAAACAAGGTGGACCAACAAGAGGTAAAGAAACAGGTGAAGGCACCATCGCAGCTGAAGTGCTCCCCTGAGCTGCCGAAGATGTGCTCGGCTGAGCTGCTGCTGATGTCATCGGCTGAGCAGGTGGAGGGTTTTCTCCAGAAGCTCGACGATAAGATGCTGGGTGCATTTTGTAAACATGTCTCAACATAGTGTGAATGCTAAAAGAATATTTCTTGTTAGGATTCCCACGAGATAAGACTTTTTTACAAAGTACACATGTAACTTTTGGTGCATTTACCTTTTTCTCATTCTCAGGAAAAGTAAAAAACTGCCATACAAAGCTGTCCTTCTGCTTCCTGTTCCTCTGCCTCTCAAGAGTGTCCTGCTCACTGTCTGAAGTAGGTTGCTGTTCAGCCATTGTCTCTCAACAACAGAATAGCTCCTTCTCCAAAGGAATCAGAACTAATAATGAGGGGAGTAGGTGTGGTTTGGGAAGAATCTGGAACAGAAAGTACTTCAAACCAATCATAAGTGATGATTCTTGATCACATGACTTGCCATGAGGGGATTGGGTGTGGTATTGAAACAATTAGAAACTGAAAGTAATGATAACCAATAAGAAATGTTGTTTTATTATGTATAAACCCGAGGTACGCGCACTGCGCAAGCTCCGTGCGCGCACCCCGTGATGACGTATGCACGAACGCGTAAACGCGCAGGTGCATACGTCATATACGCGCACCTAGCGCGCATACGTTTAACACGCGTATACGCGACCGTTATTGCGTGTAATTTTAGCGTATGCGGAAGTAAACCGCGTCGAGGGCGTAGGACGCATGCGTACGTACGTACGCATACGTACTGGGTGCGCGCTCCCAGCGCGCACCAATAAGTATATTTGCGTACGTAAATAACGTACGCCGGAATTCATAAAAAACATACGAAATAGTACTAGGTGCGCGCTCAGAGCGCGCACCCCAAGAATTTATAAAAAAAAAAAAAAAAAAAAAGAGGACATTAAATAATTAAAAAAATTATTTAAAAAAAAAAAAAAAAATTATTTAAAAAAATAATTTAAAAAAAATACAGATAATATATAAATGAATATAAAGTAATTTTATTTAAATAAAAAAAAATATCTTTAATTAAAAATACATAACTTAGCATATAAAAAACCATACAAATTCTCAGAAAAAAACATAGGTTTCAAAAACGAAATATTTAGGGATTAGCATTTAAAAAACCTTGCAAATTCACTGAAAAAACCATAGGTTTCACACACGTTATAGTTAGGAATTAGCATTTAAAAAACCTTGCAAATTCACTGAAAAAACCATGGGTTTCACACACGTTATAGTTAGGAATTAGCATTTAAAAAACCTTAGAAATTCAGTGAAAAAACCATAGGTTTCACACATGTTATAGTTAGCTGGACATTTTACTCGTAAAAAACCAATGAAATTGCCCCGTTATAGTTAGTTCAGCTAACTATAACTCGCACGCGCCCGCAATGCACTGCTGATGACGTCACATATTACATCACTCATGACATGGTCAGTGACATCACTCATGACATCACTGATGACATCTCAAATGACATCACTGATGACATCATCCTTGTGATAGAGTGGCAGACCTCCTCTCACCCTAATATAACCTTTGATACACACATTCAATAATAGAGACTAAAATTTTTAAAACAATGGACATACCAATACCAGTTACAACAACCTCTTCAGTAATTCTAAGATTCACATACACATTCACTCATTCACCAACAGTCCTATACAGTCACTCATACATGTACTCACTCATCATATGTACTCATACACCTATACATCCAGTTACACAATGCCACTCATCCATAGAGTTACTCACACACATAGTCACTCATACTAATAAAGAATCAAACATACTTTTACTTGCATATACAGTTATACACACACCACCACACTTACTTCTACGGAAACTTACACATACTTAGTCTTTTAAACAATCACTTATAGAAACACATACTTATTCATACAGGAACTCTTTCAATCTCTCACTCTCACATATACTCACTTATATACACCAATAGTCACATATACTAGTTTAAAACATATGTAGTTACTCATAAAGACACTATTGAGACAGTCATTCACTCACTAACACACCCATACACACACTCATCCACCCATACAGTCCTGCACACATGCTGTCTTCAACACATACAAACAGTGAGTGACTCATTCATGCACCTATGCACTACATAATACCCCCCACCGAACCATGCAGACACTCAGACTGACACTCAAAAAACCAACTAATAACCTATATAGACACCCATGTAGCTACTCACCAACCCATGCAGCCACTTATACACAAAGTGAGAGACTGATACAGATATTTACATATTTAAACATTACTCACTAAGCCATGTATTCACTATGATACACTTAATCAGTCAGTTACACAATCAATTTTTCAAAAACAAATCATCCATTTAGACACTTATATACCCATTTATTCTTCCATCGACCTTGAGATATACATATATAAAACATATTTAATTTTCAGAAAAACACACATTCACTGGATGATGTCATCAGTGATGTCATCAGTGATGTCATTTGAGATGTCATCAGTGATGTCATGAGTGATGTCACTGACCATGTCATGAGTGATGTAATATGTGACGTCATCAGCAGTGCATTGCGGGCGCGTGCGAGTTATAGTTAGCTGAACTAACTATAACGGGGCAATTTCATTGGTTTTTTACGAGTAAAATGTCCAGCTAACTATAACATGTGTGAAACCTATGGTTTTTTCACTGAATTTCTAAGGTTTTTTAAATGCTAATTCCTAACTATAACGTGTGTGAAACCCATGGTTTTTTCAGTGAATATATATATATATATATATATATATATATATATATATATATATATATATATATATATATATATATATATATATATATATATATATATATTTGCTTTACTATGAGCTCATCACTATTTACAGATGCATCGATATGGTCATTTCACAAACACAAATAGCAATGCATATGAAGGGTCACAACCTGGAAGTAAGTACAATTGTTATGACATAGCAGACTTTACTGGTATATGAAATAACGATTGTGAGAAATAGCAATGCCTTCATATAGTACGTTGAGACATTGACAAAACACAAGAATCAAAACAAATTACAGTTGCATTAAAGCACAAGTACCACAGCGTTAAACAACCTAAAAGGTACCTTGCATCAATTTCAATACCACAGTAAGAAAAACACAGACAGAGAAAAAATGATGACTTTGTGAAAAAAATACTGTAGCTTGCTCCTTAGCGCATGCTATCCTGTGACCAGGGGAAGCCTTGCACGGTACACAGGGCTAAGTGTGCCTGATAGTCTGTCAATATCGGCTCTGGGACAAAGATGATACCAATTTGTGTGGAAAAAAGGAACAACTTGATAACCACTGGCCCTCCTTGGCCAAACACATCTGACCTTCCTGTGACGGTCAGATGCGAGGAGGTCCCATATGAATCGGATACTTCACTGAAGTTTCCCCCAATCGCTAAATCAGCGATCATCCTGGTCAGTTAAGGTTGGGGCATATTATTCCCTCAAAAGAGGTGCCTTTTCTTCCAGAAGGTATACATTTTAACCTCTTTAATTCACCACACAATTGGCCTACTCTTTGAGTCCAGACTTCAGGGAACGTGACTTTCCTTTTGAGCTTTACCTAGTCAAAGCCATCCCCTATGAGTAGTAGATGCAATTTAGGTCCTGATGAAATGCCTAGATCCGTTTGGACAGTATGGGGCATGAAACATGTCAACCATCCTCACACCTTACACATTCCCGTAGACCGAAGCGGGTATAATTTTCCCCCCTTCAGTCCACTACTCACCAGTTGATATTTTAATGCTTAGCACAAGAACCCAGTGAATAAAATTACCTTTGGAGACTCTTGTAGCTATTTTTATATAACATTCACGTCGCCTCATTTCTACTCACTAAACATAAGCCCTCTCATAACACCCCCAGATTCACAACGGCAACCAGAAAAGAACTTCGGCAAAGAGCCCCCATGTGGGCCTGTAGGGCATTGCAGCGCCTGCCCAACGAGGAGCTGCCCTATGATGAAGCATGACACTGCTCGGGTGTGTGAGGGCCCTTGCTCCTTATTGGAGCTATCCCAGTGCCAGTACGCACTCTTGTTCCAGCGCCTGGTTGATAACACTTCCCTGTTCTCATTTTTCGTCTCCCTCTTCCGCCTCATAGGAATTGCATACTCCTTTGTTTTTGCATCATTGATTGGGGCCTGTATGCTAAGCCCCCGTGCCCCCTCGCGATATTCAGATTTCTGTCAGTGGCAGGGCACTCAGGTTACATTTTTAGAGCTTCTTCTAGTTTGCCAAATGCTGGTGATCCGCCAAAGGATCAGATGTGGTCTCTTACCCTCTGACGGTGGCTTCACGATGAACCTCTGCCCCGGGGGTTCAGAGGAACTTCCAGTCATTTGCGGTGTCTGCTCAACTACCCTGCAGCCCAGATATGAATCCGTTTAGGTGGGGTACTTGTGCTGCAGTCGGGTCCGAGGTACCAATCTCTCCTGGCAAGCTCCCTAACATGTTGCTTGAATAAAAATGTACCTTTTAAAACAAAAGATAAGAGGTGTTTAGCAAAACTGGACCAGTTGGTTTAATTAAACACTTCAGCTGGGAGCACAGGTACAGAACTGTGTTTGGGGACTGTCTCAAAGTACAATCAATTTGAATGCTTTTTTATACACGTCTCTGAATATCATAAATCACTTTCAGTGATCCTTTTTTGGCAAAAGTATGCTGGCCTTGTTTGTGGATAACAAACGCAGGTGGGCCTCGACCTTGCGTGGAACAATTGGGGCCAGTGGGTAATGTGGGTAGATGTCCAGAATGAGGGGCTCATGATCACTGCGTGTACTGTGTCCTGATTCACTGTGTGTTCCAAACCTCATGTGGCATCTGACTTTATGGTATTTTGGGTATATTCGCGCCCCTCCAGCCATGTGTGCTTTATTAGGACAATCTCTCTGAAGCATTGTGGTGTCGCTGCGCTGATCTGTGGGATTGACCCGAGTTTCCTATTTGCGCTTTTGTCTGCCGGCTACGTGTCACCCCACCTGCGACAGTTCAATCAGTAGCCCCAGGCCTAGATCCCGAAGCCTGCTTTACCACGTACTTCTGAGTCAGGGTTGATTGAGAGTTTGTGGGTGGGTGAATTTGCTAATAGTGTTGTGATTTTGTTCGTGTACACGAGCCCATCATTGTGCAAACTGACCTTGCTTTAATTAATATTAACACCTCAACCCCACTTCCCCTATTGAAGATACGTCCCTGATCTAACACTAAATGTTCCCCAACGGCCACGCCGACATTCATGAAGTAAAATCTGTCCCTCATGCAGAACTTCCATCTTCCCAATGACGCCCCAGGCCCTTTAAAGAGATGTCAGTGGTACCGCATCTGTGGTTACTGACTGAAGTTGCAAAGCAATGATACATCACACTATGATTGGTAACGAGGGGGAGACTGCCTCTTCAAACCCCCTGCTTCCCAGTCACAAGAAGTCCTAGCATATGAATTGTGAGTCGCAAAGATAATTGTGGCTTGTAATGGACCTTTTATACATCACAGCTAAGGGTTTTATGCTCACAAAGTTTGGGATTTTTTGTATCGTAGAATTCGTGACCACTAAGCTCCTTGAGAGATAAAATTCTAAGGACGAGATGTACAAAGTTTTTTTGAGGTCACAAATGGCCAGATTTGCAGAAGTCCTATTTTGTGATTCGATACCCTACTACTGAATCGCACAATGGGTTTGCGATTGAGTTTTAGGAAAGCGGGCGTTAATGGCGTCTCTTCCTAATACTGAATTGCAGTGGTATGTGTGAATGTTTTCAAGCTGAAATATGGTTGCAAAACATTCACATTTTACCACCTACTTCAAGTGGTGGTTACCCATTCGCAAATGGGAAGGGGTGCCCTAGGGACCCCTTCTGCTTTATAAATGTTTGTAAAAAATAGTTTTTAAGAGCAGACAGTGGTCCCACGGACCACTGCCTACTCTTAAAAAATGAAAAGAAAACATTTAAAATGTATTTTTGAAATGCATCCCGTTTTCCTTTAAGGAAAATGGGCTGCATTTAAAATATATATATATATATATCTTGCTTTATTGAAAAGCAATCACACACATGGTGGATTGCTGACCCCAGTAGGGCACCACCCCTGTGATGTTTGCGTTTCCCAATGTGTCGCAAACCAATACCTACATCATCCATATTAATGAGGTAGGTCTATTTGCTACCCGTTGGGACTTCCAATATGTGAGATCACACATTTGTACATGAGTTTGCTATTACCAAATTGTGAATTGTAGAAAATCGCTATGTGGTAATCGCAAAGCCTTCCCTACGTACTTCTGGCCCTAAAAGTCCTGTTTTTCTATTTATAAAAGTGAAGGAAGTGACTTGATGACTCTCTTTATTTAGTGCTTTTTAGGTATTTACTCTATAAGAATGTTTACTACACAAACGACCACAAGGAGTAAACCCTTACTGTTTGAATAGAGGCCAAGTCCAGGTACTGGAGAGTTCAGTAATCTTGAAGCGGTGCTGGAGAGTTCAGTACTCTGGCACCAGTACTGGAGAATTCAGTACTATGGCCGCGGTGCTGGAGAGTTCAGTACTATGGCCGTGGTGCTCGAGAGTTCAGTACTCTGGAAGCGGAGCTGGAGAGATCAATATTCTGGCACGTGTACTGGAGAGTTTGGTACTTTGGCAGCGGTGCTGGAGAGTTCAGTACTATGGCCATGGTGCTGGAGAGTTCAGTACTCTGGCAGCAGTGCTGGAGAGGTCAGTACTCTGGCAGCCATACTGGAGAGTTCGGTACTCTGGCAGCAGTGCTGGAGAGGTCAGTACTCTGGCAGCGGAGCTGGAGAGCTCAGTACTCTGGCACCAGTACTGGAGAGTTCAGTACCTTGGCAGTGGCGCTGTTGAGTTCAGTACTCTGGCAGCGGTGCTGGAGAGTTCAGTACTCTGGCACCAGTACTGGAGAGTTCAGTACTCTGGCAGCGGCGCTGTTGAGTTCAGTACTCTGGCTCCAGTACTGGAGAGTTCAGTACTCTGGCACCGGAGCTGGAGAGTTCAGTACTCTAGCAGCGGAGCTGGAGAGTTCAATACTCTGGCACCAGTACTGGAGAGTTCAGTACTCTGGCAGCGGCGCTGTTGAGTTCAGTACTCTGGCACCAGTACTGGAGAGTTCAGTACTCTGGCACCGGAGCTGGAGAGTTCAGTACTCTGGCAGTGCTGGAGCGGGTTATGCAAAATTTTGTATACCCACCCCATTTTGCATGTTGTTTTATTAATAAGATTAATTAATTAATTATAATCGTACTAATGGTTTGGAGTGATATGAAAATAACTAACCAACCTCATTAATGACCGAAAAACACGTGGGATTTGCATCTGCATGGCCTAGTTAATGACGTGAACTAAATTTCGTATGCATACTAATGATAGATGAAGAGAATATTGCATGATATATGTCGCTTTTGTGATGTAATTGTGATTCGTGCTTTATTTTGTAAGTATAACCCGCAATGAGTGTTGCTTTTGCTAGATAAATACACACACATATGGGTATTAGCGAGGGAATAACATTTAATTAGTCATTTCTATGTATTAATTACGTTTTTGTGTTTCTTTGCTTAAGTTGTCCATTTTGGCCTATCGAAAGATGGCTTCTTGTGGTGCCTAACCCGACTGCCAACGCTGAACGAGGCTTGGGTGAAGTGCGCCTGCGCTGACAACAGATACACAGTGGCCTGGACCTGACCCCAGATGAACATGTACCTTTCAAGGACAGCCCGGGATGCCGTCCAAATATTCCAAACAAAGACTGTTGTGTGAACCGGAACTGGCAAGGGTCATAACCCAAAAGACACTTTTGTGAGAACCCAAAAGGATGATCCCTGATTGTCCAATCAGCGAACTCGGATGCCCAAAATGTGTTACTTTTTATCATCAATTTTACTATAAATTATGGTAGAACAGAGAGGTAATTAGATTTGTCGTCGCGCTTTTCAATTTCCTGATGATATGCTGACGGAGTGGACGGTGACACTGCAGGACAGCTGTTAGCCTAAATCTCTGACGGACTGAATTAATGCCCAAAATCCTGATGAACTTAACCTGCTAAATTGATGGGCATAGATTTGCGAGACTGCCAGATTTGACATAGAGGACGACTTTAGCCAGAATAGGTAAATATGAATGGCAACTTGATCAAATGAATGATTTAATCTGCAATATTAATATAAATTTGGATTTGAACATCTACAGAAATGAGTCGGGTTGTTTATTCATTGAAAAGTGTTAATGTAAAGGTTAATTAGAGAATTAGGATTTCACTAAAACTACAGCTAACAGATCCGTCCCGGTTTTGGGAGGATAATACCAAATGTGGAGTCTAGGGTCTAATGAGTATTAAAAGGGTTTGTAGGTGTGTTGCTCATTAGGGTAAAGTGGTATCTTCCTCCCTCATTATCCAGCGCTTGGAAGGAATGATCTCCTCACGCACGGACTAATGGTAAGTGTCCGTTGGTGTTATGGGCCCCACCAGTGAATGTATGGATAGAGTGCGTGTGTGAGATCTGTTGGTCCGTGGCAGTAGGGAGGGATTTTGCACTCCGCGCTGCATCAGCAGCAGTGCTGGAGAGTTCAGTACTCTGGCAGCAGTACTGGAGAGTTCAGTACTCTGGCAGCGGTGCTGGAGAGTTCAGTACTCTGGCAGCGGTGCTGGAGATTTCAGTACTCTGGCACCAGTACTGGAGAGTTCAGTAGTCTGGCAGCGGAGCTGGAGAGTTCAGTACTCTGGCACCAGTATTGGAGAGTTTGGTACTTTGGCAGCGGTGCTAGAGACTTCAGTACTCTATCAGCGGCGCTGTTGAGTTCAGTACTCTGGCTGCGGTGCTGGAGAGTTCAGTACTCTGGCTGCGGTGCTGGAGAGTTCAGTACTCTGGCAGTGGTGCTGAGGAGTTCAGTACTCTGGCAGCTGTGCTTGAGAGTTCAGTACTCTGGCCGTGGTGCTGGAGAGTTCAGTACTCTGGCAGCGGTGCTGGAGATTTCAGTACTCTGGCACCAGTACTGGAGAGTTCAGTAGTCTGGCAGCGGAGCTGGAGAGTTCAGTACTCTGGCACCAGTATTGGAGAGTTTGGTACTTTGGCAGCGGTGCTAGAGACTTCAGTACTCTATCAGCGGTGCTGTTGAGTTCAGTACTCTGGCTGCGGTGCTGGAGAGTTCAGTACTCTGGCTGCGGTGCTGGAGAGTTCAGTACTCTGGCAGTGGTGCTGGAGAGTTCAGTACTCTGGCAGCGGTGCTGGAGAGTTCAGTACTCTGGCAGCCATACTGGAGAGTTCAGTACTCTGGCAGCGGTGCTGGAGAGATCAGTACTCTGGCAGCGGAGCTGGAGATTTCAGTACTCTGGCAGCAGAGCTGGAGAGAACAGTTCTCTGGCAGCGGAGCTGGAGAGTGCAGTACTCTGGCAGCGGTGCTGGAGAGGTCAGCACTCTGGCAGCGGTGCTGGTGAGGTCAGTACTCTGGCCAAGGTGCTGGAGAGGTCAGTATCTGGCCAAAGTGCTGGAGAGTTCAGTACTCTGGCAGCGATGCTGGAGAGGTCAGTACTCTGGCAGCGGTGCTGGAGAGGTCAGTCTCTGGCCAAGGTGCTGGAGAGTTTAGTACTCTGGCTGCGGTGCTGGAGAGTTCAGTTGTCTGGCTGAAGTACTGGAGAGTTCAGTACTCTGCCAGCTATACTGGAGAGTTCGGTACTCGGGAAGATGTGCTGGAGAGGTCTGTACTCTGGCAGATGTGCTGGAGTGTTCAGTACTCTGGCAGCGGTACTGGAGAATTTGGTACTCTGACAGATGTGCTGGAGAGGTCTGAACTCTGGCAGATGTGCTGGAGAGGTCTGAACTCTGGCAGCGGTGCTGGAGAGGTCAGTATCTATTGGAGGTGCTGGAGACTTCAGTACTCTGCCAGCTATACTGGAGAGTTCGGTACTCTGGCAGATGTGCTGGAGAGGTCTGTACTCTGGCAGATGTGCTGGAGTGTTCAGTACTCTGGCGGCGGTACTGGAGAATTCGGTACTCTGGCAGATGTGCTGTAGAGGTCTGAACTCTGGCAGATGTGCTGGAGAGGTCTGTACTCTGGCAGCAGTACTGTAGAGGTCTGTACTCTGGCCGCGGTACTGGAGAATTCAGTACTCTGGCCCTGGTACTGGAGAATTCTGTACTCTGGCCGTGGTACTGGAGAATTCAGTACTCTGGCCGTGGTACTGGAGAGTTTGGTACTCTGGCAGCTGTGCTGGAGAGTTCAGTTCTCTGGCAGCGGTGCTGGAGAGGTCAGTACTCTGGCAGCTGTGCTTGAGAGTTCAGTACTCTGGCAGCGGTGCTGGAGAGTTCAGTACTCTGGCAGCGGTGCTGGAGAGTTCAGTTCTCTGGCAGCGGTGCTGGAGAGGTCAGTACTCTGGCAGCTGTGCTTGAGAGTTCAGTACTCTGGCCATGGTGCTGGAGAGTTCAGTACTCTGGCAGCGGTGCTGGAGAGTTCAGTTCTCTGGCAGCGGTGCTGGAGAGTTCAGTACTCTGACCGCGGTACTGGAGAGTTCAGTACTCTGGCAGCGGTGCTGGAGAGTTCAGTTCTCTGGCAGCGGTGCTGGAGAGATTAGTACTCTGACCGCGGTACTGGAGAGTTCAGTACTCTGACCGCGGTACTGGAGAGTTGGGTTCTCTGGCAGATGTGCTGGAGAAGTCTGAACTCTGCAGCAGTGTTGGAGAGTTCAGTTCTCTGGCCGTGGTACTGGATAGTTTGGTACTCTGACAGCCATACTGGAGAGTTCGGTACTATGACAGATGTGCTGGAGAGGTCTGAACTCTGCAGTGGTGCTGGAGAGGTCAGTACTCTGGCCGAGGTGCTGGAGACTTCAGTACTCTTGCAGCAGTGCTGGAGAGGTCAGTACTCTGGCAGCAGTGCTGGAGAGGTCAGTATCTGGCCAAGGTGCTGGAGAGTTCAGTACTCTGGCAGCGGAGCTGCAGAGTTCAGTACTCTGGCTGCGGTGCTGAAGAGTTCCGTTGTCTGGCTGCGGTGCTGGAGAGTTCAGTACTCTGGCAGCGGTGCTGGAGAGTTCAGTACTCTGGCAGCGGTGCTGGAGAGTTCAGTTCTCTGGCAGCGGAGCTGGAGATTTCAGTACTCTGGCAGCAGAGCTGGAGAGATCAGTTCTCTGGCAGCGGTGCTGGAGAGTTCAGTTCTCTGGCAGCTGTGCTGGAGAGGTCAGTACTCTGGCAGCGATGCTGGAGAGGTCAGTACCCTGGCAGCGGTGCTGGAGAGGTCAGTATCTGGCCAAGGTGCTGGAGAGTTCAGTACTCTGCCAGCTATACTGGAGAGTTCGGTACTCAGGCAGATGTGCTGGAGAGGTCTGTACTCTGGCAGATGTGCTGGAGTGTTTAGTACTCTGGCAGCGGTACTGGAGAATTTGGTACTCTGGCAGATGTGCTGGAGAGGTCTGAACTCTGGCAGATGTGCTGGAGAGGTCTGAACTCTGGCAGCGGTGCTGGAGAGGTCAGTATCTAGTGGAGGTGCTGGAGACTTCAGTACTCTGCCAGCTATACTGGAGAGTTCGGTACTCTGGCAGACGTGCTGGAGAGGTCTGTACTCTGGCAGATGTGCTGGAGTGTTCAGTACTCTGGCAGCGGTACTGGAGAATTCGGTACTCTGGCAGATGTGCTGTAGAGGTCTGAACTCTGGCAGATGTGCTGGAGAGGTCTGTACTCTGGCAGCAGTACTGGAGAGGTCAGTACTCTGGCCGCGGTACTGGAGAATTCAGTACTCTGGCCGTGGTACTGGAGAATTCGGTACTCTGGCCGTGGTACTGGAGAATTCGGTACTCTGGCCGTGGTACTGGAGAGTTTGGTACTCTGGCAGCTGTGCTGGAGAGTTCAGTACCCTGACTGCGGTACTGGAGAGTTCAGTTCTCTGGCAGCGGTGCTGGAGATGTCAGTACTCTGGCAGCGGTGCTGGAGAGTTCAGTTCTCTGGCAGCGGTGCTGGAGAGGTCAGTTCTCTGGCAGCGGTGCTGGAGAGGTCAGGACTCTGGCATCTGTGCTTGAGAGTTCAGTACTCTGGCAGCGGTGCTGGAGAGTTCAGTACTCTGGCAGCGGTGCTGGAGAGTTCAGTACCCTGACTGCGGTACTGGAGAGTTCAGTTCTCTGGCAGCGGTGCTGGAGATGTCAGTACTCTGGCAGCGGTGCTGGAGAGTTCAGTTCTCTGGCAGCGGTGCTGGAGAGGTCAGTACTCTGGCAGCTGTACTTGAGAGTTCAGTACTCTGGTAGCGGTGCTGGAGAGTTCAGTACTCTGGCAGCGGTGCTGAAGAGTTCAGTACTCTGACTGCGGTACTGGAGAGTTCAGTTCTCTGGCAGCGGTGCTGGAGAGGTCAGTACTCTGGCAGCTGTGCTTGAGAGTTCAGTACTCTGGCAGCGGTGCTGGAGAGTTCAGTACTCTGGCAGCGGTGCTGGAGAGTTCAGTTCTCTGGCAGCGGTGCTGGAGAGTTCAGTACTCTGACCGCGGTACTGGAGAGTTCAGTACTCTGGCAGCGGTGCTGGACAGTTCAGTTCTCTGGCAGCGGTGCTGGAGAGTTCAGTACTCTGGCAGCGGTGCTGGAGAGGTCAGTACTCTGGCAGCGGTGCTGGAGAGGTCAGTACTCTGGCAGCGTTGCTGGAGAGGTCAGTACTCTGGCAGCTGTGCTTGAGAGTTCAGTACTCTGGCAGCGGTGCTGGAGAGTTCAGTACTCTGGCAGCGGTTCTGGAGAGTTCAGTACTCTGGCAGCGGTGCTGGAGATTTCAGTTCTCTGGCAGCGGTGCTGGAGAGATTAGTACTCTGACCGAGGTACTGGAGAGTTCAGTACTCTGACCGCGGTACTGGAGAGTTGGGTTCTCTGGCAGATGTGCTGGAGAAGTCTGAACTCTGCAGCAGTGTTGGAGAGTTCAGTTCTCTGGCCGTGGTACTGGATAGTTCAGTACTCTGTCAGCCATACTGGAGAGTTCGGTACTATGGCAGATGTGCTGGAGAGGTCTGAACTCTGCAGCGGTGCTGGAGAGGTCAGTACTCTGGCCGAGGTGCTGGAGACTTCAGTACTCTGGCAGCAGTGCAGGAGAGTTCAGTACTCTGACCGCGGTACTGGAGAGTTCAGTACTCTGACCGCGGTGCTGGAGAGTTCAGTTCTATGGCAACGGTGCTGGAGAGTTCAGTACTCTGACCGCGGTACTGGAGAGTTCAGTACTCTGGCAGTGGTGCTGGAGAGTTCAGTTCTCTGGCAGCAGTGCTGGAGAGGTCAGTACTCTGGCAGCGGTGCTGGAGAGTTCAGTACTCTGGCAGCGGTCCTGGAGAGATCAGTACTCTGGCAGCGGAGCTGGAGAGTTCAGTTCTCTGGCAGCAGAGCTGGAGAGATCAGTTCTCTGGCAGCGGAGCTGGAGAGTTCAGTACTCTGGCAGCGGTGCTGGAGAGGTCAGTACTCTGGCAGCGGTGCTGGAGAGGTCAGTACTCTGGCAGCAGTGCTGGAGAGGTCAGTACTCTGGCAGCGGTGCTGGAGAGGTCAGTACTCTGGGCAAGGTGCTGGAGAGGTCAGTATCTGGCCAAAGTGCTGGAGAGTTCAGTACTCTGGCCAAAGTGCTGGAGAGGTTAGTACTCTGGCAGCGATGCTGGAGAGGTCAGTACCCTGGCAGTGGTGCTGGAGAGGTCAGTATCTGGCCAAGGTGCTGGAGAGTTCAGTACTCTGGCTGCGGTGCTGGAGAGTTCAGTTGTCTGGCTGCGGTGCTGGAGAGTTCAGTACTCTGCCAGCTATACTGGAGAGTTCGGTACTCGGGCAGATGTGCTGGAGAGGTCTGTACTCTGGCAGCAGTACTGTAGAGGTCTGTACTCTGGCCGCGGTACTGGAGAATTCAGTATTCTGGCCCTGGTACTGGAGAATTCGGTACTCTGGCCGTGGTACTGGAGAATTCAGTACTCTGGCCGTGGTACTGGAGAGTTTGGTACTCTGGCAGCTGTGCTGGAGAGTTCAGTTCTCTGGCAGCGGTGCTGGAGAGGTCAGTACTCTGGCAGCTGTGCTTGAGAGTTCAGTACTCTGGCAGCGGTGCTGGAGAGTTCAGTACTCTGGCAGCGGTGCTGGAGAGTTCAGTTCTCTGGCAGCGGTGCTGTAGAGGTCAGTACTCTGGCAGCTGTGCTTGAGAGTTCAGTACTCTGGCAGCGGTGCTGGAGAGTTCAGTACTCTGGCAGCGGTGCTGGAGAGTTCAGTACTCTGACTGCGGTACTGGAGAGTTCAGTACTCTGACTGCGGTACTGGAGAGTTCAGTTCTCTGGCAGCGGTGCTTGAGAGGTCAGAACTCTGGCAGCGGTGCTGGAGAGTTCAGTTCTCTGGCAGCGGTGCTGGAGAGGTCAGTACTCTGGCAGCTGTACTTGAGAGTTCAGTACTCTGGCAGCGGTGCTGGAGAGTTCAGTACTCTGGCAGCGGTGCTGGAGAGTTCAGTACTCTGACTGTGGTACTGGAGAGTTCAGTTCTCTGGCAGCAGTGCTGGAGAGGTCAGTACTCTGGCAGCTGTGCTTGAGAGTTCAGTACTCTGGCCGTGGTGCTGGAGAGGTCAGTACTCTGGCAGCGATGCTGGAGAGGTCAGTACTCTGGCAGCGATGCTGGAGAGGTCAGTACCCTGGCAGCGGTGCTGGAGAGGTCAGTATCTGGCCAAGGTGCTGGAGAGTTCAGTACTCTGGCTGCGGTGCTGGAGAGTTCAGTTGTCTGGCTGCGGTGCTGGAGAGTTCAGTACTCTGCCAGCTATACTGGAGAGTTCGGTACTCGGGCAGATGTGCTGGAGAGGTCTGTACTCTGGCAGATGTGCTGGAGTGTTCAGTACTCTGGCAGCGGTACTGGAGAATTTGGTACTCTGGCAGATGTGCTGGAGAGGTCTGAACTCTGGCAGATGTGCTGGAGAGGTCTGAACTCTGGCAGCGGTGCTGGAGAGGTCAGTATCTAGTGGAGGTGCTGGAGACTTCAGTACTCTGCCAGCTATACTGGAGAGTTCGTTACTCTGGCAGATGTGCTGGAGAGGTCTGTACTCTGGCAGATGTGCTGGAGTGTTCAGTACTCTGGCAGCGGTACTGGAGAATTCGGTACTCTGGCAGATGTGCTGTAGAGGTCTGAACTCTGGCAGATGTGCAGGAGAGGTCTGTACTCTGGCAGCAGTACTGGAGAGGTCAGTACTCTGGCCGCGGTACTGGAGACTTCAGTACTCTGGCCGTGGTACTGGAGAATTTGGTACTCTGGCCGTGGTACTGGAGAATTCGGTACTCTGGCCGTGGTACTGGAGAGTTTGGTACTCTGGCAGCTGTGCTGGAGAGTTCAGTTCTCTGGCAGCGGTGCTGGAGAGGTCAGTACTCTGGCAGCTGTGCTTGAGAGTTCAGTACTCTGGCAGTGGTGCTGGAGAGTTCAGTACTCTGGCAGCGGTGCTGGAGAGTTCAGTTCTCTGGCAGCGGTGATGGAGAGGTCAGGACTCTGGCATCTGTGCTTGAGAGTTCGGTACTCTGGCAGCGGTGCTGGAGAGTTCAGTACTCTGGCAGCGGTGCTGGAGAGTTCAGTACTCTGACTGCGGTACTGGAGAGTTCAGTTCTCTGGCAGCGGTGCTGGAGATGTCAGTACTCTGGCAGCGGTGCTGTAGAGTTCAGTTCTCTGGCAGCGGTGCTGGAGAGGTCAGTACTCTGGCAGCTGTACTTGAGAGTTCAGTACTCTGGCAGCGGTGCTGGAGAGTTCAGTACTCTGGCAGCGGTGCTGGAGAGTTCAGTACTCTGACTGCGGTACTGGAGAGTTCAGTTCTCTGGCAGCGGTGCTGGAGAGTTCAGTTCTCTGGCAGCGGTGCTGGAGAGTTCAGTACTCTGACCGCGGTACTGGAGAGTTCAGTACTCTGGCAGCGGTGCTGGACAGTTCAGTTCTCTGGCAGCGGTGCTGGAGAGTTCAGTACTCTGGCAGCGGTGCTGGAGAGGTCAGTACTCTGGCAGCGGTGCTGGAGAGGTCAGTACTCTGGCAGCGTTGCTGGAGAGGTCAGTACTCTGGCAGCTGTGCTTGAGAGTTCAGTACTCTGGCAGCGGTGCTGGAGAGTTCAGTACTCTGGCAGCGGTTCTGGAGAGTTCAGTACTCTGGCAGCAGTGCTGGAGATTTCAGTTCTCTGGCAGCGGTGCTGGAGAGGTTAGTACTCTGGCAGCGGTGCTGGAGAGTTCAGTACTCTGGCAGCGGTCCTGGAGAGATCAGTACTCTGGCAGCGGAGCTGGAGAGTTCAGTTCTCTGGCAGCAGAGCTGGAGAGATCAGTTCTCTGGCAGCGGAGCTGGAGAGGTCAGTACTCTGGCAGCGGTGCTGGAGAGGTCAGTACTCTGGCAGCGGTGCTGGAGAGGTCAGTACTCTGGCAGCGGTGCTGGAGGGGTCAGTACTCTGGCCAAGGTGCTGGAGACGTCAGTACTCTGGCCAAGGTGCTGGAGAGTTCAGTACTCTGGACAAGGTGCTGGAGAGGTCAGTACTCTGGCAGCGGTGCTGGAGAGGTCAGTACTCTGGCAGCGGTGCTGGAGAGGTCAGTATCTGGCCAAGGTGCTGGAGAGTTCAGTACTCTGGCAGCGGAGCTGGAGAGTTCAGTACTCTGGCTGCGGTGCTGGAGAGTTCAGTTGTCTGGCTGCGGTGCTGGAGAGTTCAGTACTCAGGCAGCGGTGCTGGAGAGGTCAGTACTCTGGCCAAGGTGCTGTAGAGTTCAGTACTCTGGACAAGGTGCTGGAGAGGTCAGTACTCTGGCAGTGGTGCTGGAGAGTTCAGTACTCAGGCAGCGGTGCTGGAGAGTTCAGTACTCTGACCGTGGTACTGGAGAGTTCAGTACTCTGACCGCGGTACTGGAGAGTTGGGTTCTCTGGCAGATGTGCTGGAGAGGTCTGAACTCTGCAGCGGTGTTGGAGAGGTCAGTACTCTGGCAGCGGTACTGGAGAATTCGGTACTCTGGCAGATGTGCTGTAGAGGTCTGAACTCTGGCAGATGTGCAGGAGAGGTCTGTACTCTGGCAGCAGTACTGGAGAGGTCAGTACTCTGGCCGCGGTACTGGAGACTTCAGTACTCTGGCCGTGGTACTGGAGAATTTGGTACTCTGGCCGTGGTACTGGAGAATTCGGTACTCTGGCCGTGGTACTGGAGAGTTTGGTACTCTGGCAGCTGTGCTGGAGAGTTCAGTTCTCTGGCAGCGGTGCTGGAGAGGTCAGTACTCTGGCAGCTGTGCTTGAGAGTTCAGTACTCTGGCAGTGGTGCTGGAGAGTTCAGTACTCTGGCAGCGGTGCTGGAGAGTTCAGTTCTCTGGCAGCGGTGATGGAGAGGTCAGGACTCTGGCATCTGTGCTTGAGAGTTCGGTACTCTGGCAGCGGTGCTGGAGAGTTCAGTACTCTGGCAGCGGTGCTGGAGAGTTCAGTACTCTGACTGCGGTACTGGAGAGTTCAGTTCTCTGGCAGCGGTGCTGGAGATGTCAGTACTCTGGCAGCGGTGCTGTAGAGTTCAGTTCTCTGGCAGCGGTGCTGGAGAGGTCAGTACTCTGGCAGCTGTACTTGAGAGTTCAGTACTCTGGCAGCGGTGCTGGAGAGTTCAGTACTCTGGCAGCGGTGCTGGAGAGTTCAGTACTCTGACTGCGGTACTGGAGAGTTCAGTTCTCTGGCAGCGGTGCTGGAGAGTTCAGTTCTCTGGCAGCGGTGCTGGAGAGTTCAGTACTCTGACCGCGGTACTGGAGAGTTCAGTACTCTGGCAGCGGTGCTGGACAGTTCAGTTCTCTGGCAGCGGTGCTGGAGAGTTCAGTACTCTGGCAGCGGTGCTGGAGAGGTCAGTACTCTGGCAGCGGTGCTGGAGAGGTCAGTACTCTGGCAGCGTTGCTGGAGAGGTCAGTACTCTGGCAGCTGTGCTTGAGAGTTCAGTACTCTGGCAGCGGTGCTGGAGAGTTCAGTACTCTGGCAGCGGTTCTGGAGAGTTCAGTACTCTGGCAGCAGTGCTGGAGATTTCAGTTCTCTGGCAGCGGTGCTGGAGAGGTCAGTACTCTGGCAGCGGTGCTGGAGAGTTCAGTACTCTGGCAGCGGTCCTGGAGAGATCAGTACTCTGGCAGCGGAGCTGGAGAGTTCAGTTCTCTGGCAGCAGAGCTGGAGAGATCAGTTCTCTGGCAGCGGAGCTGGAGAGGTCAGTACTCTGGCAGCGGTGCTGGAGAGGTCAGTACTCTGGCAGCGGTGCTGGAGAGGTCAGTACTCTGGCAGCGGTGCTGGAGGGGTCAGTACTCTGGCCAAGGTGCTGGAGAGGTCAGTACTCTGGCCAAGGTGCTGGAGAGTTCAGTACTCTGGACAAGGTGCTGGAGAGGTCAGTACTCTGGCAGCGGTGCTGGAGAGGTCAGTACTCTGGCAGCGGTGCTGGAGAGGTCAGTATCTGGCCAAGGTGCTGGAGAGTTCAGTACTCTGGCAGCGGAGCTGGAGAGTTCAGTACTCTGGCTGCGGTGCTGGAGAGTTCAGTTGTCTGGCAGTGGTGCTGGAGAGTTCAGTACTCAGGCAGCGGTGCTGGAGAGTTCAGTACTCTGACCGTGGTACTGGAGAGTTCAGTACTCTGACCGCGGTACTGGAGAGTTGGGTTCTCTGGCAGATGTGCTGGAGAGGTCTGAACTCTGCAGCGGTGTTGGAGAGGTCAGTACTCTGGCCGAGGTGCTGGGGACTTCAGTACTCTGACTGTGGTACTGGAGAGTTAAGTTCTCTGGACGCGGTGCTGGGTCCCTGTTTCTAGGTTCAGTACCAGTACACGTT
This sequence comes from Triturus cristatus, assembly GCF_964204655.1. Lineage (NCBI taxonomy): Eukaryota > Metazoa > Chordata > Amphibia > Caudata > Salamandridae > Triturus > Triturus cristatus. Next base: position 8,329,284 of record NC_140594.1, on the reverse strand, counting down.
GCAAGGACTGTTCAGATAACCATGAGTGGAGAACAGGGTTAATAATCCTACAAAAAGCAGCTCTAAAAAGATCCTGTTTGCTCTGAAAAGTTCACCAGAAGATGAAACTAATCTCCGAGAAGTTTTAATGTTCATTCTTGGAGGCTTTCCCAGAAGAGGCTGATCCGGTTTTCATTTGTTATAAATTGAACATTTAAAGGTTACACTGATTTATGAACATTTCGCATTGTCAGAAGCTTCCAGGCAGAGGGGTTGGCGGTGTGTGACCAGCCGTGACAGCAGCATGGCAGCCTCAAGGTGTCTGTGGTGTGAACACCACAGGTCCTGGCCTCCTGTCCTGCGCCTGTGAGTGACCCTACAGGAGGACACTATGATGTGAAATGATACAGAATCACCTGAAGTGCAAATCCATCATTTAGGGATAGATTTTTGCACAAAACCTTCTTGCGTAGATTGTTGATGGCAGAACACCCACACTAAACAATTATGCACAAAAACAAAACCGATGCTCGCGTTCTGTTGCTCCTGTGCATTTGCAGTAAACTTTTACCGCGATTGTAGCATTATTAAGCAAAGTGGCGCAATGACGTAGTTGCATAAATTTTGTAACTGGAAATTCATGAACTTTTGTGAGTTTTGTCAAAGGTCGAACCGGGATCCAGTCATGCCCCACAGAAGGACTCAGGAATGTATAGGGTTTAACCTACATGCAGTCGGAGAGCTTCACTTGGGTGACATCAGGGGGCATATTATCAAGCCATGCGATAAAATTATCGCCGCTTTAGCGGCAGAAAACTGCCGCTTAAACGGCGATAATGGGCTTGATAATATGCTCTATGGAATTCCAATTTGACATGGATGTTAGATGTGAAGGACATCTAACATGGGCTTCTATGGGAATTCTCTGCGGCATATTATCAAGCCCATTATCGTCATTTTAGCTGCAGTTTTCTGCCGCTAAAGCAGCGATAATTTTATCGCCTGGCTTGATAATATGCCCCTAGGTCTCCTGGTGGACCAGGGACTTTACCTCCTCGACCGTCTTCCTCACCACAATGGCCGTATTGGACATCGGGCGCTTCCCCTAGCTAGGGTGGGGACTGGTTTTAGGCCCTGGGAGTAGAGTGACCAACCGTCTGTAAATTTCATGGACAGTCCGTAATTTCGGCCGTCTGTCCGTGAAGAATTCTTTAACGGACGCCATTTGTCCCTAATTTTAACCGCGCACCGGTCGCACCACCCTGAAGCCGGCACAGCTTCCACCCACCTCCCTTCTTGACTCCGATGCTGTACCAAAGCTCAGATACCCAGCAGCATTGGAGAGGCACAGCGGGCTGGCCACCCTCACACCTTCAGCCCTTGATGAGCTGTTAAGAGGTACTTGAAGGTGACCGAGAGGGAGGGGCTGCAGCTTTAGGAGCAGGGGCATCTATTCAGATGCAAACAGCCCTGAATGAGTCATGTCTCTGCAATTTAGAGGGGCCTCACACATTCCCTTTCTGTCCTGGGCCCCAAAAATCGTAGAACCGGCCCTGATGACATCGAGGCAGCACGTGGTTCTCTTCACAGAGCTTAATTACTGTTACTAAATTGTAAGCAAACCTCGGTTCTTCAAACACGCAGTCTATAATGTAATAAAATTAAGAAACGGCACAATCGCACCCACACTGATTAACAAAGTATGGAGGACAATCAGTTAAATCAGTTCTCTTGGAGTATCTCCTTTAAGTACTGTACATCACAGCAGGGGGTGGCAAAACTACTATTTTAGAAAGAGAGCCTGTCGTCTCATTGTCGTGTCCAGGAGGGGGTGAGGAGCCCTACCCCACCCTGGAAGAGACCAAGATGATACTAGAATACTGCATGCCCACCCCTGTGCCCACCCTGGTGGATCCTGTTCCCCCCCCCCCTGTGATGGCTCCTGCCCCCACCCCCCAGTGATGGCTCCTGTCCCCCATGTGGTGGCTCCTGTCTCCCCCGCCTGTGATGGCTCCTGTCCCCCCCCTGTGATGGATCCTGTCTCCGCCCTGGGTGGCTTCTGTCCCAGTCCTGGAATGGCTCCTGCAGCGAGGGTGAAGTGCCCTATGGGCCTCTTCTCAAAGGCTCAGCTCAAAATTAATATGAAAAGGTGAGCGAGGTGAGCGAGTGAGTAAGTGAAGGGATGGGTGGATGGCTGGATGAATTAGTGAAAGGGTGAATGGATGAATGAAAGATTGAATAGATGGATAATGAGAGAGGATGGACGGAATGATGAGTGAGTGGAAGGATGGATGAGAGAAAAGGTAAATAGCTGGATGTATGGGTGGAAGGGTAGCTGGATGGGTAAAAGGATGGATGGATGAGTGAAAGGATGGATGAGTGAAAAGGTGGATGATGAGTGAGTGAGTGGGTGGGTGGATGGATGAGTGAAATGATGGGTGGATTGATGAATTGATAAGTGCCAGGGTGAATGGATGGACGGATGAGTGAAAGGGTGGATGTAAGGATGGATGAGTGAGTGAAAGGGAGGGTAGGTGGAAAAAAGGATGAATAGATGAGTGAAGGAGTGAAAGGATAAATGGATGAGAGAAAGGATGGATGAGTGATAGGGTCAATGGATGGAGTCATGAGTGGATGAGTAGATGGATGGATGGATGGGTGGGTGGATGGATGGAAGGAAGGGTGGCTAAGTGAAATGGTCGATGGAGAGAAAGGGAGGATGGATGGATGACTGAAAGGGTGGCTGGGTGGAAGGATGAGTGACTGGGTGGATGGATGAGTAAGCGAAAGAATGACTGGATTGGTGAAAGGGTAAATGGCTGGATGGATGAGTGAATGGATGGATGGGTAGAAGAGTGGATGCATGAGTGTACAGATGGATAGAGTGAAAGGGTGGATGGATGGATAATGGATGGATGAGTGAAAGGATGGATGAAGGGATGGATGAGTGAAATGATAGATGGAAGGATACATGATGGATAGGTTTGCAAATGGTTGAATATGTTTGGATATGGCTGGGCTTACTTATATACTATTGCGTGACTTCCTCTGATGTGTCTGTAAAACTTACCTATTGTCCTGAAGTTTTGTCCTGAAGTTTTGTCCTGAATTTTGACCTCCTGTCCTGAATTTGTGTCCTGAATTTTGACCCTTTGTCCTGAATTTTTACACTAACTGTCCTGAATTTGCACCAATGCCAGTTGGTCACCCTACCTGGGAGCCGGGGTCGGCAATGTGGGGGGGGGGGGGGGGGTTGGGAGGGTTAGGGTGCAGCGAGCAGTTTGCCAGGGCCGGTTTTGGTTCCCAGTCCGACACTGATCATGACCAGTGAGTTTTATCTCACTACAGAACCCACCAATAAACTTTTGCCTCCAGATCCTCCATCCCTCCCTAATATGGCCGACCTGCCCTACCTTAGACCTCAGCCATAGAGGAGGCGCCAGCCGCCCCACTTCCGGTTGTTTTAGTTCTGCTGTGTGCATTTTTTACCTCTCACCTGCGCACTATGGACTGAGCTCTGTTGCCGACATTGACGATGGGGGAGACACTGCTATGGGACAGGCTTCAAGGAAGGTGTCCGTAGAAGAGTTATTTAATTAAACTCTTTTTAACCGACCATGTGCTTGACTTTCCAACATTTCGTTCTATTCCTCTGAAAAGGAGAGAGAGCTTTCAGCCAATCACTGAGCCGCTGACGGCCTTGGCTCATCACAGCTCTGGGGTTTAGGTTTAAAAGAACGCCCAAAGGCCAAAGCTAACAAAGGTTCCTGAAAGGGGATGGAAAGCAATGCTTGTTACATAGGACGGCTGTAAGCGGTGCTGTTGGGCACTGAAGAGACGTCATGCTCTATCGAGGAGTGAGAGCCTGAATGTACCACACCGCAGTATACCTACCTGAATATACCACACCGCAGTACACCTGCCTTAATATACCACACCGCAGTACACCTACCTGAATGTACCACACCGCAGTACACCTACCTGAATACCACACCGCAGTACACCTACCTGCCTGAATGTACCACACTGCAGTATACCTACCTGAATATACCACACCGCAGTACACCTGCCTGAATATACCACACCACAGTACACCTACCTGAATTTACCACACCGTAGTACACCTACCTGCCTGAATGTACCACACCGCAATACACCTACCTGAATGTACCACAGCGCAGTACACCTTCCTGAATGTACCACACCGCAGTACACCTACCTGAATGTACCACACCACAGTACACCTGCCTGAAAGTACCACACCGCAGTACACCTGCCTGAAAGTACCACACTGCAGTTCACCTACCTGCATATATCACACCACAGTTCACCTACCTGCATGTACCACACGGCAGTTCACCTAACTGCATATATCACACCACAGTTCACCTACCTGCATGTACCACACTGCAGTTCACCTACCTGCATGTATCACACCACAGTACACCTACCTGCATGTACCACACTGCAGTTCACCTACCTGCATGTATCATACCACAGTACACCTACCTGCATATACCACACCACAGTTCACCTACCTGCATATATCACACCACAGTTCACCTACTTGCATGTACCACACTGCAGTTCACCTACCTGCATTTACCACACTGCAGTTCACCTACCTGCATGTACCACACCGCAGTTCACTTACCTGCAAGTACCACACCGCAGTACACCTACCTGCATGTACCACACTGCAGTTCACCTACCTGCATGTACCACACTGCAGTACACCTACCTCCATATACCACACCGCAGTTCACCTAACTGCATGTATCACACCACAATACACCTACCTCATGTACCACACCACAGTTCACCTACCTGCATGTATCATACCACAGTACACCTACCTGCATGTACCACACCGCAGTTCACCTACCTGCATGTACCACACCACAGTTCACCTACCTGCATGTACCACACCGCAGTTCACCTACCTGCATGTACCACACCGCAGTTCACCTACCTGCATGTACCACACCACAGTTCACCTACCTGCATGTACCACACCGCAGTACACCTACCTGCATATACCACACCGCAGTTCACCTAACTGCATGTATCACACCACAATACACCTACCTCATGTACCACACCGCAGTTCACCTACCTGCATGTATCTTACCACAGTACACCTACCTGCATGTACCACACCACAGTTCACCTACCTGCTTGTACCACACCGCAGTTCACCTACCTGCATGTACCACACCACAGTTCACCTACCTGCATGTACCACACCGCAGTTCACCTACCTGCATGTAGCACACCACAGTTCACCTACCTGCATGTATCATACCACAGTACACCTACCTGCATGTACCACACCACAGTTCACCTACCTGCATGTACCACACCACAGTTCACCTACCTGCATGTACCACACCACAGTTCACCTACATGCATGTACCACACCGCAGTTCACCTACCTGCATGTACCACACCACAGTTCACCTACCTGCATGTATCATACCACAGTACACCTACCTGCATGTACCACACCACAGTTCACCTATCTGCATGTACCACAGTGCAGTTCACCTACCTGCATGTACCACACCGCTCCCTCTTGTAGCAGAAAGCCTCAACCAGCATAGAGAGAACCTTATCCACCCAAAATACTCACCGCCAGGTATCCAACAGCTCTACGTTCACAACAAACCGATCTTACACAGATGTGGAAATGTCATTATATTACTGTAGGCAATTTCCACTCCAAATATTCATGACCATTGATTTATCCGAATGCTTCTTGTGGTGGTTTTATAATAAGAATTAGTTGATGGCCCTTTTACCTATTTTCCCCAAACCGTTCAGTAGAAATTAGTTGATGTTGCCGGGGGTGCTGGTGGCGGAGGCACGGGGCGCACCGGTAAGAGAGGAGCTACTATCATTAGCAGATACAGAAAACAACTTCCTGAAGTCTAACTTGTTTTTTCACTGTAAGGAGTGGATAGGAGCTAGTAAACGTCTGCCTGTCTGCATGGAAAAGGGGTACGTGGTGGTAGAAATCTTTTAAAGAAAGAGTTAGAGTTCACTTAACAATCTCTGACTATAGGTGAAATACTGAAAGAACTGAAAAGGCAATAGTTCATCCCTTACTCAAGAAGCCTTCTTTAAATGGAGGCGAACCATCAGATTTTAGAACAATATTTTGACTCCCTCCCCAGAAAGGTATGCATTTGTCGCTTCAAAATATGATTTAATCTAATGAGCTGCTGGGCAAGGTACAGGCAGGAGTTTTACGTACGATGGAGTTATTTCTTCTCGGTTAGACCAGAAGTGGGTGAATCCTACTTTGGGTAAACCCTGTTCGACAGAGGTTCGCTACGGAAGCGATGTAGTAGAATTTAGAGAAAGTTTATCGGCCAAAGCTGCATCATAGGACACTATGGCCTAAGTAGACCAAGTCCAGAGCCACAGAATCAGGGGTCTCAAATTAGCAAATTCTCCATTGGATCACAGGCCTGAGGCCAGACACAGTGGCACATGTGTGGGGCTTTTTGCCAGGGTAGGTAGTTGCGCCTGAGCAAGTGAACCTCAGAGGATTGGAGATACTCCATATGTCTGCACTGGAGAAGGAGGCTGTTTTTGACTCAATATTTTAAATCTCAGTTGATGGAGAAATTTTATCAAAACCCATGCACCTAACAAACTCAAGAATGGCCCTGTCTCTGTGCTTCAAAATTGTTTTCGTCTTTTAAATTTGATTGGAAGACTTCAGTTTGTCAGAGAGGGACACCCTAAGTCACATTCATGTACTTTCTCTTGGTCAATCCCCTCTGAAGTGAGGGACGTCTTATATCTCTTGGCAGGATTAAAATAATTCATTTTGTTTGATTAACATTAGTTTAGGGATATTGTAAACTTCAGGGGTCAAAAACTGTTTAATACATTTTGGAAACCGCATATAGTCTTAGCTATCAACATAGTGCCGTCTGCAGATAGCAAATTGTGGATTAGTTTCTTAAGTCAGGAAAGGTGCTTCATTCGTATAACATGAAAGATGGTCAGCAGCTCTAGTCAGGTTAAAAGAATAAAAGGGATCTGTGGTCAAACACAGCCCTGTCAAACTCTTGCATGTATGGAAGGCAACGATTGACCTGAACCAGCAAATGTGACAGTAGTAAAATTATTGGAATCATTTTGTCCAATTAATAACAAGATGTTGTCAATGGTTCCCATAAGGCAGGACGATTTACATTGTCAAAAGCCGACTTTATGTCAACAAAATGGAATAAAGAGTGGTACACTTCCAAGGAAGGTGACTTTCCAGAGCAGGAAGAGGAACCTAAAATCTTGATCAATCGTCTCCAGCTTTTCTCTAAAAGTGGCTCGCAAGTGTGAAAGACGGACGCTGACTGCGATCCAGTCCATTAACCTAGAAAACATACACCAAGCAAATATCTTCTGGATGGCGTCGACGAGGCTGAACGCTCTGTAACTCTTGGGGGTTCTAGTCTGCCTTTTTTATGGACTTGTGTGATTTAAATACCATTCCATATATAGGGTACCGGTGGCCCACTAGCGATGGTGTTAAAGATTGAGTGGAAGTATGGTACCCATGACCTAGGTTCTCGCTTGAATAAGTCGCTGGGAACCTCGTCTAACCCCGGTGCTTTCTCTGATTTCAAACCAATAATTGCCTTCAAATGTCATCTTCCCAAAATTGAATGCAGGTAAAAGGAGAGGAAAGATCTTTTTTGTAAGAAATGGCAGACTAGAGTTGCATTAAGTTGTGTACCTCCTCCAAATATTCAGTCCATACTGATGGATGTATGCATGTTCCTGATGGAGGTATATGTGTCCCTGATGGATGTATACATGTTCCTGATGGATGTATACATGTTCCTGATGGAGGTATATGTGTCCCTGATGGATGTATACATGTTCCTGATGGAGGTATATGTGTCCCTGATGGATGTATACATGTTCCTGATGGATGTATACATGTTCCTGATGGAGGTATATGTGTCCCTGATGGATGTATACATGTTCCTGATGGAGGTATATGTGTCCCTGATGTATGTATACATGTTCCTGATGGTTGTATACGTGTTCCAGGTGTTTTTCTATAAGCAAAGCTACCATCAGTAGTAATATTATGCCAACCGGTCTTTAAATATTTAGCTCTTTGGGGTCTTAACAAAGATTACTGCTGTTGTTCTTTCCACTCACATTTTTTGTCTTGGTTATTTTAGAATACAGTCTCCTCCCTCAATTACAATGGACCTTAGCCAGATTTTAAAGCTGTTAACAACTCCTTCTTTTGAATTTACGATCCTTATTGTGCCCGGGATATGTTGGTATTTTTGAGCGCCTACTTAATTTTTTTTCTTTAGTCAGGAAAAAGTGCACAGATTTAAAGAGTTCCTTATGTGTCGTTATCATCTCACCATCACATGTAGGAGCAGCAAGTCTAAAACTATTATTGATCTCAGCTACTATTACATGAACCTTCTTAATCTTATCCTTATCAAAAATATTCTCTCAATGTATGCCCCTTATATTTGTTAGAGACATTAACTGGCCCATCATACTTGCACACAAATGCTAAGTTCTGCCCATTGACCGGATCACTAAGCTACAAATCCCCCTGGAGAGTGAAAACATGCGGATCAGGATTTCTCTCTGTTGAATGTGCAACATCAAATTCCTTAATATGTGACCATCTGCGTCTGTGGACTAGGACTTTATCAGTAAGGCTGGACCACCTCCTGTAGTGAAGGTCGGCTAAGCAGGAATATCAGGGCCAATCGCCCACCACAAAGCTTGAGGCCAAATTCCATAAGAAGACTATTGAATTGATAGAGAGAGAATTGAGCCTTTTTAGGGGGGTTATTTCTCCTTCTTGAACTCCCCATATTTCATCTAATTATTTGAAAAATAAGGGAGGGCTCAAATGTTTGATTCATGTCCCCCACAATCAAGATGGTATTAAAATCCAATGCAAGGCTATTAAGAATGTTCTTCAGACATGTACCATCGTAGTGTCTTTGCCTGCGCGGTCGCCTCTGTTGTGGACAATATTTTGTGTACACTGATCTATAGATGAGTCAGATATTAGATTCCACGATTGACAGTATTCAACATGGAAACTGATTGTACTCCACCTACTCCAACCCCAGCTGTCAACACAAGTGGACAACCTTTGACTTGTCTGAGAAATAGCGTCAAAAATATATTAAGATTAACCCTCGATTAACACAGAAAAAGATGACCAACCTTCTTGTACAGCGCAAATATCAAAGTTCTGTGTAAACCCAACTAGGGTCTTTGGGCCTGATTCACAGAACTAACTTAAGACAAAATTCAAAACTTACTACTTTTGGTATTCAGAGAAGGCATTTAGTAGTAGTACAGTTAGGATTTTGTCTTAAGTTTGATTTAAGACAGACTTAAGACAGACTTAAGCCAGACTTAAGAAAGACTTAAGACAGACTTAAGAAAGACTTAAGACAAAATCCTAACTTTACTACTACTAAATGCCTTCTGTGAATACCAAAAGTAGTAAGTTTAGGATTTTGTCTTAAGTTAGTTCTGTGAATCGGGCCCTTTGATTTTGTTTTTAGACCATGAGATATTGTAGGTTATCAGAGACCAGTTCATTGCTGTTCAGTGACTGATTCTTATATGATAATCATTGTCAGTTTCTGGTGACACAGTCACCTCATGCTGACAATGATTTTCATACAGAATCAGTCATTGAACAGCGATCAACTGGCTTCTAAGATATATATATATATATATATTACTTTCTGGCGGTCGCTTAATTTACAAAATGAGTGCCATAACTTTCTGTAAAGTGACATGGACAAGCATTGTAACCAGCTCTTCCCAAGATGGTTTTTGAATACAAAGGAAGTAATTTAAGTTTTCCAGTCCAAGATGAAGTAGAGCCTTTTCCTGTGATGTCAGTTCCTGTTTGAGTCATATAAAATAGAAAATCATGCGATGCAGATGCATCACAATGCATTTGTTCCCTTACTTTTTGTTGTATTCTTTGTCCACTGGCTTTGCCCTGGTTGTTTGCTCTAGTAGTGGGGTCTTGTATTGTAAGTCTCTACTTTGATTTATTGTTTGCCTCCTTTCTCAATTTTAAGTCCAGGGGTTTAGACCCATATGTGCCAAGGCATTTTGCATTTCCTAAAAGTAGGAATTTCAATTTCAGGCCATCAGGAAATGCAAAATGCAAATTCGCAATGTATGAAATGCATTTGTTGTGGTGCAAATTATGATTCCTACCTTTTAGAAATAGCATATTGGAATCACAAACATTCCAAAGTGCGAATCGCACACCAGGTGTACAATGGATTTCCTAATTGAGAATAGTCACAAAATGGATATTTAGGAAATGCAATTACCATTGACTCGGATCAGGTGGTAACCATGTGCAAACTATAAAAGGCACCCAAAATACATCAGGCTCTTTCACAATGGTGGCTTTATCGTTTGTACGCACTGGCGAGGGAGATGAGGATTTTGACTGTGAGGCAGAGAAAGAGGAGGAGACAGGAGAGGATATTTAGGGTGAGGGTCACCCTATTTGAACAGACTGAGGAGGAGATCCATGAGAGGTACAGACTCGCCAGGCAGGTTATTTAATTGCCCAGTTGCGACCTCAGCTACAGACCCCAACACTCAGAAGCAACGCACTCCCTCCACATGTGCATGTATTGTGGTGCCTCCACCTCTTAGCCTCTGGCAGTTACCAGGAGCTCATAGCAGTTTATTTTATTTATAAAGTTTTATATAGCGCGAACAAGATCCCGGAGGATATCAGAGCGCTTTACAATAGGATGGAAGGCAGGACATGAATGCAAGATCGACATCAAATAAGAATAAGCAACACGACTGAACACATAATTACAGGACAATTGTGTCAGGGAGATTAATACATGAAGCAAGTATTGATCGGGTTACGAAGGGGGAACCAATATGCGGTACGAAAGATCAGTAACTAATGAAGGTACAATGGTTGTAGGATCAAAGACTTCGAGCAGGTGAACTAGCCCAATTAAGGTAAGAGTTTGTTCATTAGGAATCTTTTGGTTTCCAGTTTGAAAGCAGTTGTTGAGGAGATTCTATGTACTTCTGGTGAAAGAGAGTTCCATATCTTTGGGGCAGAGCCAGAGAAGGCTCGTGACATGTTCTCGTTTTGCTAAGCAAGAGTGGTTTCAGGAGGACAGTGTTAGCGCCCCTTGAGGCTCTATCACCACAGGATAGTTTGAGCTTTTGCGCTAGATAGCTGGGAGTTTTGAAATGAAGGGCTTTATGAGTCAGAACGGCAATTTTAACTGAATTCGGGCTTCGTAGGGCAACCATTGAAGTGATTTTAGGACTGGGGATATGTGCTCATTTCATTTGGCACCTGTAACCAGTCTAGCTGCAGTGTTCAATGATGCCCTTAGTGGAGCCAGGGAGTATTTGGGAAGGCCACAGAGCGTAGCAATGCCGTAGTCAAACCTTGGCAAGACAAGCGCTTGGACCACCTGTTTGAAATCAGTTTGTGGAAGGAATGGTTTGATATTTCTGAGTGTCCTCATCAAGTGGTTAGCTCCTTTACATACATTGCTGATATGATTTGTCATATTAAGGTGCTTTTCCAGGGTGATTCTGAGAGATTTGGCTCAGTCTATGATGAGAGGGGTGCAGTTGAAAGCCGTGAGGTGATTCAGCCAAAGGTCTAGATTGGGGATGTGATTCGGAGAAGAGATGAGCAGGAACTCAGTTTTGGAGGTGTTGAGTAGGGGATAGTTCTTGGTTAACCAATTTTGCGTAAACGTTAGAGTAGTATTGAGTGAGATGATGTTATCCGGGGATGAGATTTTCAGATAAAGTCGTGTATCGTCCACATACATATGGAAGAAAATGTCACTGGAATTCAGTGAATTAGCTAATGGTTCCAAGAAAAGGTTGAAGAGGATTGGCGATAGGGCGGACCCTTGGGGGACACCCATGAGTACTGGAGAGGGCTGGGAGAGAGGGGTTTGCCTTGACTCTTTGTGATCTGTGGTGGAGGAAGGACGAGAACCATTGTAACACCAGACGAGAGAAACCCATCCTGTTCTTCAGAATGGATAGGAGGTTGTCATGATTAACCGTGTCCAATGCAGAGGAGAGGTCAAGGAGGATCAGGAGGCAGGATTCATTTTGGTCTAGCATTTTTAAAATGACATCCATTACGTGAGTGAGAGCCGATACAGTGTTGTGCCCCCTCCGGAAGCCGGATTGATGCTGGTCCAGGAGTTGGAAATTCTCAATGTGAGCACAAAGTTCGAATTAAACGCATTTTTCTCTGAGTTTGGCTAGGGTGGGGTTATTGGAGATAGGGCGGGAATTGTTGAGGTCAGCTTTGTCTGCGTTAGGTTTTGTTAGTATAGGTGATACCTGAGCTGCTTTTAGGCAGTCTGGGATCGTGCCTTGTGATAGAGAAGCGTTTACAATCCTTGTCCAGGTGGGGATGAGTACATTCTTGATTTCTTTGAAGATGGCCGGAGGCAACGGGTCACTGAAGTGGTTAGACGGGTTGATATTCTGAAGGATCTTGTTGATGTTGTTTTCACTGAATAGGGTCAAACTGCCCCATGACGCATTGTTCTTGGTATTCAGACTGATAGGTTTGTGCTTTAGTAAGAGGTCGAGGGATGGGGCAGACCCGGAGGAAGGCAGTAGGGCCGTTTTGGAGGCGAGCTCAATGGTGATGAGTCTTGATTTCTCAGGGAAGAAGGCAGCAAGATCATCACGTGAGGGTGGGGCCACCAGAGTTAGAGTGGATTGGACCTACCACTGATTGCCGTTTAACCAATTCGAAAAGTTTCTTAGGACGGTTAGCAGCTTGATCGAGTTGGAGTCTGAAATAATCTTCCTTAGTTCTCTTGATTTGTTTGTTGTAAAGGCTCCTAACCTCTCAAAGGAGTTTTAGTTGGTCCGAGGAGGGTTTGGCTCTCCAAGCTTGTTCAACTGCCCTAAGGTTGCGACGTTCCGTGTTTAAATTGTCGTTGTATCACGGCTTGGATATTTATGTTGATGCATTTTTTTGTTGAAGTGGAGCAATGCCATGCATGATGTCAGAGATGGTCGAATTGTAGGCATCGGTAAGAGACTGAACCTAAACCAAGTCAGTTTAGGAGGAGGAGAGGGCAGATTTACAATGGGCAGCTAGTTCATCTGAGTTTATTGATCTGAGGAACCTTTTCCAGGTCTTTGATTTCGTTCAGTGACCCTTCCTCCTCGACACCTCCTTGTTAATAGAAAAGAGGATGCAGTGGTGGTCGGACCGATCGCAAGGGGTAATGGTATCCAATGTGATGGTCTGCCCTTTCGAGATTATGAGGTCTTGAATTTCTCCTTTATTATGAGTTGGTTGGTCACAATGCTGAATCAGCTCTAGGTCATTTAAGAATGATTTAAGGCAGGTTACAGCGTGGTCATTGGGGTTGGACCAGTGAAGGGTGAAATCACTGAGGAAGATTTGGGACACGGCTGAGTCGACATTGCCGGAGATGAATTCCATAATTTGCTCGAGAAAGGGCAGGTTGTCTCCCGGGGGACGATAGAAAGTGTGAAGTTTACAAACCATCAGGTTATTGCTTGAGATGCTGAGACAAAGGTATTCACAAGATGAAGGTGTAGAGGACTCCAAGTGAGAAATCGAGAGAGTGTCCCTATGAATACAGGCTAGGCCCCCACCCAGCTTCAGAGCTCTGTCTAGCCTAGTTATGTTGTGAGTGGGAGGTACTAGGAGGTCTAGGATAGGAGTGGAGGTGGGATTTAGCCAAGTGTCAGTGAGGAAAATAATGTCTAAGTCGTTGTGTTGGATGAGGTTGAAGATATCAGAGGCGTGTTTACTGGCTGACCTGCAATTTAGTAGTACACATTTAAGTTGTAACGGATTTAGGGGGGAAGGAGTCTGAGTGATGTTTACTCTAGTGAGATTGTCTTTATTGATGACTCTGAGATTGTGAGGAGCTTCTCTGTTTGGGTTTGACTGAATGGCTTGTATTTGTCTTGGCAGGATCAAGTTGTAGTTATACCTAGAAGAGTAAGAGTTGTGAAGGTCATTGAGATCTTTGGATGCCAGGTCGGATTCAAATCTTCTGGCACGGGAGGGGGCATTAGGTAGGGGTATGGTTTTTTAAATGGAGGGGGCTAATAATTGGCCAATATGATCCCTAGCGCTAGGGGAGGCACCGGGCAAATTAGCGGATGTGAGGGAAGAGCTGATCACGGGAAAAGATCATTTGAGAGGGCTTTCAAGCCATGTAGTTCAGTAGTGAGAAGGTTCAACTGGAGAGAGATATTATCCAGGCACGCAACCAAGTCCGAGTGTAGGGAGAGAGGTAAAGGGTGTGTTGGGGAAGCGATCGGCGAAAGGGGGCCTCGGTGTAAGCCTGTGTGGCCCACGGTGCTGGTGAGTAGATCTTGTGGAGGAAGATGATCATTTGGACCTGGTGAAGTTCCATGACCATTGGATAACGAGGTCGGAGCGTTAGCAGGTGTGTTATGACCATTGAGCTGCTGGTCAGGTACGGTCCTAACATGCATGAGTGGGCTAGACCGATCATGGTCAGAGGAGGGCATTTGCCCGGACTCCAGAATCGTATGGGGAGTGGGAAGAGGGATGAGGGAAGAGGGATCGAGTGTAGCAGGCCGTGAAAGAATGTCAGACAGGGATCTTTCCGATCGAGGAATGGATAGAATCGGACTGGCTAGCTGAGCGCCTAGTGAATCCGGAATGACTTATCCTCTGAGTCGGGGGAATAGAAGGTTGGGGGAAGTCGACAGGGGACAGGGCCTCTCTGTACTCATCTAGAGATGATGAGTGATTTGCCCAGGACAATTCCCTCAATCATCGAGAGCGCCTTTGGGACCCATAAGTCCTGGTTTCACTGCCTCCACAAGACTGGCGGGACACTATCAATCAATCAGGGAATTGTGGAGCATGCAATTCGCCTGTGAGGGCCTCCAGGTGCTGAGGGAGTGGGGTGCAGCTCCGAGTCAGCCGAAGAGCCAGGTCTTGAGGCTCTTCCTGAAGGTGTGCAGAGTGGGGGAACATCTGATGTTGATCGGGAGCTTGTTCCAGGTCTTTGCCGTGTTGTAGGAGAAGGCTGTTTGACTAGCTCAGGCTTTGTGGATCTGTGGGGTTTCAGCAAGGGCGAGGTCAGCGGAACAGAGGTTTCTCTTGGATACGTGGAAGGAGACTCCTTTGTTAAGGTATTGTGCTCCGGTGTTGTGTAGGGATTTGTAGGCGTGGATGAGTAGCCTGAAGGTTACTCTCTTATCGACAGGGAGCCAGTGGAGGTTTGGCAGGTGTTGGGTGATGTGTTCATGTCGTGGGATGCTTAGGATGAGTCTGGCTGCGGTGTTCTGGATGGTTTGGAGTTTGTGGAGCAGGGATTTGCTGATTCCTGCGTTGAGTAGGCCTGGGTGGTGAACTCCGCTCCGTTCGCGGAATTTGCAGAGTTTTCTGCACTTTGCGCTCCACGGAGCTCGTGTTGTGCAGAAAACTCCACTTTGCGTAGTGCAGCAGAGTTTTTTCCCCGCTCGCGATAGTGAATGGTAAATTCACGAGGGCGAGCTGCTGCTCAGGTAGAATTTCTACCGGACAACAGGAAGACCAGCGCAAACGGCAGTTCTCACTGCACTCCACCACTTGCGGAACTCCACAGAGACTTTTTGTAAATT
Organism: Triturus cristatus; assembly: GCF_964204655.1. Lineage (NCBI taxonomy): Eukaryota > Metazoa > Chordata > Amphibia > Caudata > Salamandridae > Triturus > Triturus cristatus. Next base: position 8,313,612 of record NC_140594.1, on the reverse strand, counting down.
CGGGGAGTTCAGCGTAGCAAAACTCCGCTAACTACGCCCAGGCCTGGCGTGGAGGGCGTTCCTGTAGTCAAGTTTGCTTGTTATGATTGCATGGGTGATGTTCTTTCTGGATTCGGGGGGATCCATTTGAAGGTCTTGCGAAGGATGCAGAGGGTGTTGAAGCAGGTGAAAGCAACAACATTGATCTGTCGGTCATGGTAAGGGAGGAGTCGAGTATGATGCCGAGGTTTCGGGGGTGGGAGTGGGAGGGTTTCCAAGGGCGGGGGGCCACCAGGTGATGTCTCATGCTGAGGGGGTGGGTCCGAGGACAAGGACTTCTGTAATCTCCGAGTTGAGCTTCAGGCAGCTGATGATGCGACATCTTTCATTCCTTCCTGGAAGCTGTGTCTGGTGATGTTGGAATCCCATGTTAGAGAGAGGACGATGTGGGTGTCATCTTTGTAGGATACTATGCTGAGTCCATGCTGTCTGACGATGGCGGCGAGGGGACATTTTAGATGTTGAAGACCATTGAGCGATGATCCTTGGGGTACTCCGCAGTTGATCTCTGTGGGTTCGGAGAGGAAGGGTGGGAATCTGATTCTTTGGGTTCTGCCAGTGAGGAAGGAATGGAGCCAGTCAAGGGCGGTTTCCTGTATGCTGGCGTCGTGGAGTCTGGCAGTGTGGGTGTGGTGGGAGACGGTGTCAAAGGCTGCAGAGAGATCTAGTAGGATGAGGGCCGCTGTGTGGCCTTTGTAGAGGAGATTGCGGATGTCGTCTGTGGCGGCGAGGAGGGCGGTCTCGGTGCTGTGGTTGCTGCGGAATCCAAATTGGGAAGGGTCGAGGATGGAGTATTCTTCGATTAAGTTTGTTAGCTGGACGTTGACGAGCTTCTCGGTGACTTTGGCTGCGAAGGGGAGGAGAGAGATGGGACTGTAGTTTTTGAGGACCGTCGGGACTGCTGAGAGCTTTTTGAGGAGGGGCTTGACTTCTGTGCGTTTCCAGTCATTATGGAAAGTGCCGGCTTCGAAAGTGGCATTGATGGTGCGTTTTAGCTTGGGTGCTATGGCAGCTGTGGGTCTGTGGAAGATGCGCAGCGGGCAGGGCTCCATAGGAGCTCCTGAGGGAATGCTTTTCATGGTCGTGGCGGTGTCTTCGGTGGTGACCGGGGTCCAGGCGGCTATGGTAGGCCTGCAGTCTTGCTGGAGGAAGGAGTGTTTCGGTGTCTGGTGTCTGTTCATTGAAGTTGTTGTAGAGAGACTTGATTTTGGGATAGAAGTAGGAGCTAAGTTTGTTGCAGAGGTCCTGGGAGGGTTTGACATCTGTTGTTTCGCTGGGGTTTTTGGGTAAATTCCAGAATGATGCTGAAGAGTTCATTTGAGTTGCTTGAGTTGGCGAGGCTTTTGTTCTGGATGAAGGTCCTTTTGGTGGCTCCGATGAGTTGGTGGCATTCTGCCATGGTGTTATTGTATGTGGTCTGATCTTCCGCGTTTTTGCTGTTCCTCCATAGCTTCTCTAGACGTCTGCAGGTGCGTCTGGATTCTTGGAGGTTGGTGGTGAACAAGGTGGCCTTCCTAGGGCACTGTCTGTTGGGATTGCGGAGGGGGATGAGCTTGTCTGGGCAGTTGGTGATCCATCTGTGTAGTTCTTTGGCTGTAGAGTTGGCGTTGGTCGAGGTGGGAGGGGGATCGTGGATGAGGGTGGATTTGAGGTGCTCCTTGGTGACCTTGCTCCAGTTCCTTCACGGAGGGTGTGTTGTAGGTTTGTGAGCGGTAGCCTTGTCAAAAGAAGAAGTGTACGCAGTGGTGGTCTGTCCAGGGGTGTTGCGTGGTGTGACTGAAGTGAATGTTGTTGCCTCCTGCGAAGATGGAGTCAAAGGTGAGTCCTGCCTTGTGGGTAGGAGTGATGATGAGCTGTTTCAGACCAATGTTGGCGAGGTTATCCAGGAGGGCGAAGGAGTTGGGGTCGCTGAGGTTGTCGAGGTGAAAGTTGAGGTCTCTGAGCAATATGTAGTCCATGGAGGCAACGGCGTGGGAGGCGACGAGGTCAGTGATGTTAGTGTTGAACGCCGCTCGAGGTCCGGGAGGTCTGTTGGTTAGGGTGCCATGTAGGGTCGTTCTGGGGCTGGTCTGGATCTGGAAATGGAGGTGTTCCAAGTGGGACGAAGGGTTGTTCGTGCTGGAGATGGTGAGTCGGAGGGAGTTCTTGTGTGCATTGGTGAGTCCTCCTCCTGGGTGGTTGGAGTGGTCCTTGCTCTGGATCTAGTACCCGTCAGGGATAGGGGTTGTGATTTTGGGAGCGTAGGTAGAGTTGGTCCAGGTTTCTGTGAAGAAGGCAACAGCAGGTGAAAGGGTGTCAAGGAGGTCCCAGATTTCTACTGCATGTCTGTGCAGGGAGCGCATGTTGAGGAGTATGCAGCTCAGGGCTTCGTGTGGGCTGGCATTTAGCGGGAGGGCGGTGGCCGTTGTTGTACAGGGGTTGGTGAAGGTTTGTTGCAGTGTCTGCTAGAGAATTGGCCGTGGGTGGTGTTCTGAGTGGATAGCTGGCAGTTGTTGTTCCTTACGGGATTGAGAGCATGGAGGGCAGCTGAGTCGTAGGGGTGGGTGGTTGGAGGACCAGGGTCCCTTGTGCTGGTCACGGTTGGATCGCGGATGGGCGCAGACGGGCCTGACGTTTGTGCGCCAGCGGCGCAGCTGCACAGCAGCCGCCATTAAATAGGGAACAGGGGAGGGAAAATCAGCTGGGAGGTGGGAGCTGGAACCAGCAGGGGGAGGGGCCGCTGGGGCTGCAGTGGCTGGGAAAGGGCAGTGAAAAATGGGCACAATACAAAGAAAACAAGACACAGGACACAACGAGGCACAGTAATAAAAATCTGGAAAACAGGCAAACAGGCACAATAACAGAACAAAAGACAGACAAGAGACAGACAAACGGAGAAGGCTGGCTGAGAGGACCAGCAGAAGAGCAGGGCTCTCCCACTGGACCACCAGGGAGGAGGCGCAGGCAGGAGCCTGCGGGTGGAGGAGGCCTTCGAACACGTACTTGGCAGAGAGGTCTAGAGGGCAGCGGCGCAACAATGGAGCTGCTGGGGCGGACAGCAGAGTTCTCTGACCAGGAGGTCAGAGGTTTTGCTTCTACTTGGCACTACTGTACAGACCGGATACATGCTGCACGATCCTCGCCACTTCTACCACACTGCACAATATCACAATGAGGAAGGGTCTGCCCTCTTCGCTGAGGCAGTCACACCAATCACAACACTCAGAAAGGCACACCCTTCATCCAGCACTCACAGTCTTCCCACTCACCGAGGGGACTCCCATTGATGAATTCAGGCCCCAGCTAGGCCCGCAAGACACAAGGGTTCGCTCTCCTGTAACGGAATCTGTAAGGAAGTTGGCACGGAAACTGCAAAGTACAAAACAGCATTTATTAACCCTTAAGGGTGGTCCTACAATCCACACAACACTCTTCAGTATTGCATAGAGTAGCACAAAGAACATTCGTACATGGTCCCCTTTTATACACAGTAGAGGGGCTCATAAGTGGGTGGATACAACATGAAGACGAAGAACATTACCATTTATGGTCATTTTCGATACTGAATCAATACATGGGCGGAGCCAACACACTCCTTGAGCCCGCGAACACATGGTCAAGCAAGGCTAACTAGTAACAGATGTGGTCAAGTCTGGGCATGCGCCAGATGGACAAAGGAGCTATTTATAGACTGTTACCAGGCAGATTACAAGAGCAACTAACACAGAGGTTGGACTCTTCTCGTGGGGAACACGTGGAAGCATGACAATACAAAATGGAGTCCGAACTTCGGTCAACATAACAGAGAAAACATGATCCATAAGAGGGGAATCAATGTCTTTAGTAAATGCTTAATCACATCGCTGTTTCACTTTACAACAGACGACCCTTTCAGCATTTACTGAAGACATCCGGCTGGTTAGAATAATCATCATATATATCAATTATCATCATCTCTTCTACTTCCTTAGCTAAACGTTTCTGATAAGTGACATTGGCGATAGCTTTCTTATCGGGGATACAAAATGATACACATAATGAGCAGAGTAAAGGACCACACTGAACGCAAATACAGCATGAAAACAGAACCGCTACAATAATGCAGAGACCAGTTAGAACCTTCCATCCCCAGGCAGTAATTATCGCCCAAAACCATCCAGAAAAGGACCAAGTGCCGTTTTCTGTATGGATCTCAGCTGCTATTTTATGCAGCTTATTAATGGCGTTATAAACTGATGGCGTATGATCAGGGATGAACACACAGCAGCTACTTCCAATAATTTTACAAGCTCCACCTCGATCAGCTAACATTACATCTAATACCATACGATTCTGCAATGCAACAATCCTAGTGATTTGTAACTCTTCCGTAAGATTCCCAAGAGCAGCAGCAGTCTAATTTGTTACAGCTTCTACCACTCTTGTTAATCTTCGGATCTTCCTACTGTTCAAAGCGGCTCCAACAAAGAAAAACAGTCCTAAGTTAAAATCAATATACTGCTGCAAGCTGGTATCAGTCTGATCCACATCATCAATCGATAGAGTACGTTTATACCTATTTACAGTCACATTATTCAACAATTTCAAATCTTTATGATAAGATGCGGGTGCTAGGAATACAGGAGGTAGTAGGAATGATACATAGCATACCCCAGACCACCCAGCCGGCAAACGGTAATAACCTTTATTTCCACACACAAAGTAGGTATTATGGGACGCTAGGAAGGTACTATTATTCAATCCATCAATGTTCAAGACAGTGATACAATCACTGACACCAACAGGGATAAAGCCCACACTCTGGACACACAGGTCCGCTTGAGCTTGTGCTACTTGAATTACAAATTTATCTTTTCCCACAGTGTCTCTTGTGTTCGTAAAAATGTAGGGAATGGATTCATTGTCTGGTCGGTACTCTTCCCACTCCCAAATTGTCCCATTCGCTTGTGGATACCCATTTTTGTCTTGATGGCATTCTTTATTGAGTCTGAAGAGCAATCGTCCCACTGTTGGTTTCCGAGTAGCAAAAAGCAAGGTATACCATGCCCTACAAGAGCCATTATGAGAGAAAGGAAGTGGGATAAATGGCGTTCCTCCTTTCTTCTGATGAGCTGGCATCATCCCACATATCCAACAGTTCGTAGCATTCGTAGCAACGTGGGTATGATGCAGCATCTGGATGAAAGTGTTATTCAAATAGGACTGTCGATGCTTCAACTCTTGATATGGTAATGTATAAAAGTAGTGCTCCGCAGGCACTGGAGTCGTCAACACAAGTGTTTTCCGAGCAGGAGTTACCTCCTCCACAAACCATGTGGCTATCCCAACAATAGCTACTGTCAGCATGAACCCCGATGCACAAAGGATTTTCTTCTTCTCCATGTCAAAAGAACAATACCCTGATATCTTCCTGAAACTAACAGGTCTGTCAGAACTCTTTCCCTTGGGCAGCGGTTGATTTCTTCACCAGCGGGCCAAGACGGGTGTCACTACACTAATGCAGGGCTGATCCCCCCCCCTTGCCTCATCGGCTCTCCGTTTCACTAACCCAAGGGCCGTTCTGACAGCATGTCCCTGTACTGGAAACTCACTTCCTTGGTCGAAGATGATATCGCCTTCCTCCAGGAGTCGCGTGGTCCGGAAAGAGCTCCTCAGTGGCGTTTGGCTCCGCAGCACGGCCTGTCTCTGCAGCCAATATTTCTCGTTGATCGGTCAGCACGGCAGGTTCCACCAATCCGGGCGGCACCTTCCTACAGTGCAGAGAGTGGATCCAATTCTTTCGGTTGGAGACTCGCACAGCCGTCCTCGTTGCGAGGAGGACCTGCTCAGGGCCCACCCATCTCGGTTCCAAGCTGTTCGTCCTGTCGAAAACTTTCACCATGACATGGTCACCAGGCCGGAGACCATGTCCTTCACCAGTAGACCGATCAGGGAGCGCCTCTCGGACCTGTTGATGAATAGAAACCAAGTTATCCGTTAACTGTGCCAGATAATCGTTCATCATTACACAAGGTACATCATACACAGCCTTAGGTTTTGGTGGACCCCAAATATTCATTGGGCGTCCAAAAACAATTTCGTAAGGTGTAAGGCCAGTTCGAGAGTGTGGTACCGATCTAATTGACAATAACGCCAGTGGCAGAGCGTCTGGCCAAGTCAAAGACGTCGAAGCTTGAATTTTGGCGATCTTAAGCTTCAGTGTACCATTATACTTCTCAACTAGGCCTGCAGACTGAGGGTGAAACACGGCGTGAAACTTCTGGGTGATGCCTAGACCCTTCAAGACATACTTTATAACATCCGCTACAAAGTGAGGGCCATTATCACTCCACAGAAGTCTACAAACGCCATATCGGGGGAAAAACTCCTTCAGCAGCAGCTTCGCAGTAGTCATCGCAGTATTGTCTTTCGTAGGGTACGCTTCAACCCATTTGCTGAAAGCGCAGACCACTACTAGAACATACTTCAGATTATTACAGCGCTCAAGCTGGATGTAATCCATCTGCAGAACCTCAAAGGGTGCAGTAGGTGTCACGAATCCTCCTGCTGGAGTTCGAGTACCCTTTCCTGGGTTGTACCTCAGGCAGATCATACAGGTCTGCACCACCCTCTTCGCTGTGCTAGCAATCTCTGGATGCTCCCAGACTTGGGTAAGCAATTTCACAATTGCGGAAGCCCCAACATGTGCTAGCCCATGTGCCATCTGAACCATAGGCTGTACAAAAGCCGTAGGTAATTTCCATCTATCCATCTGCTTATTTCTCCAGCAACCCTCATCATCCAATTCTCCCTCAGTAGCCCATTGTTCCCGCTCTTTGTCAGAAGCGGTCCTTTGCATTTCTCGCACTTCCTCCTTCGCATCATGCCATCTTTCCACCTGTGACTTCACTACATACACGGCAGTAGTACCGGGCTGCATCGCAGTTTCCCGTGCTACTCGATCTGCCAACGCATTCCCTTCTCCAACTTTGTCAACTACTTTCCTATGGGCGCTACACTTAACGATAGCAATTTTCTTTGGGTATGTCAATGCGGTTAAAAGATTGTGAACTAACTCTCCATGCATTATCTGTACTCCATGTGACGTTAAAAACCCTCTCTCCTTCCAGAGTAGGCCGAAGTCATGCGCTACTCCGAAGGCATAGCGGCTATCTGTATAAACATTCACACATAGTCCTGTACTGAGCTCACATGCTCGTGTTAATGCTATCAGTTCCGCTGCTTGGGCTGATTTCTGTGGTATGCGTGCTGTCTCCACTATCGTTTGTAATGTGGTAATTGCATATGCTGCTGAAGCCGTACCATCTGGTAGCTTCAGACAGGATCCATCCACCCACAGTTCCCCATCTACATCTGGAAAGGGCGTATCCTGGAGATCAATACGACCCTTTGTTTGCTCCTCAGTCACGAGAATACAATCATGCGCTTTCCGCGCCTCAGGCTGGGTTTCGGGGTATGGCAACAATGTTGCCGGGTTTAACGTTACGCACCTTTTTAACGTAATATGAGGAGCCAGAAGTGTCAACTCATATCCCGTTAAACGGGCGCTGGTCAAATGCTGCGTCTTTGTCTGATTAAGCAGGGCATCGACAGCATGGGGGACTAATACCAACAGTTTGTGAGATAACACAATTCCCTCGCTTTGGCGTATTGACACAGCTGTCGCCGCAACCGAGCGAAAACACCCTGGTAATGCTCGGGCAACAGGATCAAGTACAGCCGAAAAATATGCACATGGGCGCTGCTTATCGCCGTGCATCTGCACTAAAACTGACAATGCACATCCATCTTTCTCATGCACATACAACGAAAAGGGTTTTGCATAATCAGGGGTTCCTAACACTGGTGCTGAACAAAGGGCCTGTCGTAGTTGCTGAAAAGCAGTATCACACTCATCTGACCAAGGGATTGGGATAGGCGTGTCCTTTGTCAAAAGGGCTAACAATGGCTTAGCTATGTGCGAAAACCCCAATATCCACTGTCTGCAAAAAGAGACAAGGCCCAAAAATGCACGCACATCCTTCTGTGTGGATGGTCTCGGTGTATCCAAAATTACTTGGATACGATCCGGTGTGAGTGCACGTCCCTCCTTAGACAAAAGGTGACCCAAATAAGTCACCTTTGGTCTACAGAATTGCAATTTCTTCCTAGATACCTTATGATTGTGGGATGCTAAAAAGGAAAGTAAGGATAACGTACTTTTTTCACACAACTCCAGGGTGTCAGCCGCCAGCAAGATGTCATCGACATATTGAATGAGGGCGACCCCCTCGAGCAGAGCAAAGGAATCCAATTGTCGTTTCAAAGCCTGACTGTAAATGCTAGGGCTTTCTGTATAGCCCTGGGGAATCCTACAGAAACGATAAGATCTATTATTCAATGTAAACCCAAAAAGATATCGGCTATCAGGGTGAATGGGAATGGAAAAGAAGGCATTCTTCAAATCAATCACTGAGAACATGGTCGCCGTAGGCGGGACCAAGGTAAGCAACGTCGTGATATCGGAAACCACTGGGTATTGAGGTATCACAATCTTATTCACTTCTCTCAAATCAATTATGAACCGATAAACTCTGGCATCCGTATCCTTTTTCAGTATGGGAAGGATCGGACTGTTACAAATGTTGTAGGGGACTTCCTCGACTACCCCGACCGTTATCAAATCCTGCACTATCTGTATGAGAGCCTCCTCACCCTCCTGGGAAATACGGTACTGTGGGAGGCGAGGTAACACCGCCCCCTCTTGGACACTAATGTGGACCGGAGGAATCACCATTTGTCCCACATCTGTGTCCGAAGTCGCCCATAAAGCGCGAGGGAGGGTAGCTAGCAACGCATCCTCTGATATCGCACACATCCGCTCAGACCGGGGGTAGTTGTCATTTAAGATCACCCTCACACCTTCAGGGGAGCAGCGGATCGTAGCCCTAAAATGCTTTAACATATCAAGGCCCATAATGTTATCCGGTGTGTACGGAGCAAGCAGAAACGGACAGGGCGCAGAAAAAGAATCAACCTTAAATGTAAGGGGCTGTGAAAGAGGGCTTCGGGAGAGTGTACCGTCAAACCCTACCGATGTAACCATTAAGCCGGATGGGGGAGCCCCCGGAACCAAGTGCCTAGACAATGCACTACGTGTCGCTCCTGTGTCCACTAGGAACTGATCAGTAGAGCCTAAAACCTCAGCCGATACATAAGGACTAGGGCTGGGCGGTAAAATCCGTTCCGCTCGTGGAATTTGCGGAATTTGGGTAATTTCGCGTTCCGCGGAGAACGCGAAATTGACCAAAAATCTGCGTTCCGCGACTTCGCGAAATTTTTGGCTTGTTAGCGTTCTCAATATGCGTGTTCGCGAGATATTTCACCCCGGGCACGCAAACAGCGATCGCGAACAGGAAAAAGGATCGCGAACAAGCAATTCCGCGTGTTCGCGGAATTTCTGCGTGTTCGCGGAGATTTTTTACCGTTTCGCGGAGATTTGCGTAACGCGATTACGCAAATTCCACCCACCCCTAATAAGGACCCGTCTGATCGACCGGCACCTCAACTGATTCGTACCCCCATCCAACGCATTCCTATGCATGCTGAGAATCATGATATCCCGATCGGTCAATCTCCGACACGTGATACTGATGCTGGCGATCGAAAACATTTGATCTATCTCGGTGCTGCCCAGCAGTGTCAAAACGGACAATATCGTTAGAATTCCCTCTAGAACTCGAGAAACCCCCTCTACCTCTCGGGCCACCCGGAGTATGCCCCTGACGCGAAGCACGCAACACTGGGCAATCCCTGGCCCAATGGCCCGATTGCTTACAATACGCACACTGGTTCCTATTCAAATCAGATCGGCCCGAGGGGGGACCATAAGATCCTCCCCTACCTCTATTACTACCTCGTCGAGGCGAGCCATAGACTTGCGCCAACATCACCTTTGTTTTCAAATCTTTCGATTTCTTTTCCTCCTGGCCCTTTGCTTCTTGCTCCTGACGCTCATAATACTGGGCGATAGTCAGGAGGGCCGTCGGCGTAGCGGAGGACCAGGAACTTTCACTCGCTTTTAGACGGGCCGCAACCGCCGGTAGCAGATTGGCCACATATTTGTCCGCGAAAAGGTGGCGGCCCGTTTCGTCAGTAAGCGACTGGCCACTAAAGTCATGAAACGTTTCTTCGAAGCGCGTGAAAAAATCTGCAACTGACTCGTCAGCTGTCTGTTTACATGCAGTTAACATATTCCAGTCAATCTTTTTAGGGGGGATAATAGTTTTCAACTTAGCCACAATAGCAGCAGGGAGGTCCAAAATATTCTGGGGTGGTTTCTGTGCGGGCTTCCTCTCCCTGTCCTCATCCTCAAGCTCAGACCACCGGGCTTTGAAGGCAACTGTATCATCTACCCTTCGGACAGATCGCCACGTATCCGGCGGTAGGATAAGGCCAAAGAACAGGTCTATATCCGCTAAGGTCATGATGCAAGAATTCAGGGCCCCCTCGACTTCTTCGTAGAAGGCCGCTGGATTCTTGCGGGGGTCAGGCAATGCATTCTTTAATGCCATAACATCAGCCCTATGCCACGGAGTATAAACCCAATTATACACGAAATATCCCTTAGCATCGGCGGAGTTAATGTCCGAGCTAGTCCCCGCTCCTTTAGGAGGAACATACAAAGGCGCCGCCTCGCGCATTGGCTTAGCATGCACTAGATCGCTCTTATCTGATTGAGAGGTGGATGAGTGGCCTTCTGCAGTACACGAATCCGACTGCGTCTCCTCCCCTGCTCGGTGGCGCGCTTTTTCTCTATGGGCCAGCACCGCGTCCCGCAAGGCGAATAGCCGCCGAGCCGTATCAGGAGCCTTAGAGGGAGAAAAAACACCATCATGCAATGCTTTGGCATCCGATGTCACTTCTTCAGGCTCAAAGACACTAGAATATTTCCGAAAAGCAGCAATCACTTCCTCAGCGAAATGACCCAGAAAATACAATTTCTCTCTATCCTGCCACGGCCCCCAAGTATGGAACAATTCATCCACGGACACCTTACCCTTAAGTGCACGGAAAGAGATTTGCCGAAGCTCAGCCATATGCTCAGCCGATAACATGGACCGCGTATCTACCTTACCCGTACCCGGGACAGAATCTTGTGGCCTCGGAGCAGATGCGCCAACATAAGGGGGCGGAGAGCGATCTAGTAAATAAAAATCATCATCAAGATTATTAAGGACAGGGTAAAGTGGCTGCCGAACAGCATATTGACCCGAAACTTGTAGCCTACGCTCCTTCTCTTGCCTGTCCGTCTGCTCTTTGTCCTCCCGACGCTTCGCTTCCTGTGCTCGCACATGATCATTCTTCCGTTGTTCTTTATCAAACAGCGCTTTCTCACGCTTCTCTCGCTCACGCACCTCCTTCACCCACAACCGTACACACTCAAACATATCCTGACGAGCACGCCGCTTGCACATACACTGTTCCACATACTCAATCTTACGTATATCAAACGATCCATACAAAGGCCATCGCAACTCAGGATCTTTTTTTGTATATTTCCTCCATACTGTGCTGTACATTATGGAAGAAAGACCATGCTTCACGTACATATCCCTATTAGGAGTCCCCTCTGGGTGAGCTGGAGCAGATTCCTCGAGGTTCAACCGGTTTCCAAAACAGCAGCACCACTTGCGGAGTGCGCTGAAAGCAGGCATGCTCAGAAATAATGCAAAATATGCAATATTATGGAAAAATGGCACTTAATCGTTGCGCCGTTCAAAGTTACACAGCTCCGGAGAAATCTCTCCACATTACCTGCCTATATGTGTTGCAACGCATATATTTTCACAAAGACAAATTCAAAATATGACTAGTCATCACAAATCAAACTCAAATAGCCAGATCAGGCTTCAAAACTCGGAGCAAGTACCGTACAACGGTTCTTACCAATCAAGAGTCCAGATTCCAACTGCCAAGCTCCACAATCGCCCAAACGGCTTTCACGGCAAGACCGACAGAAGAGGTCTCAGTCGAGGACCGGCGCCACCCAGACGGTCAGCTCGGAAGGGAAGGAAGAAAAACCTCGGGATGCCAGGGCTAAGACGCCGCGGGCAGTGATCACGTCCCCGGTCAAATTCTTCACCTTCGTCGCGACCAGTCCTTCGGGCATCCGAGTCGCCGATGAGCCCCACGTGACGGGCGCCAATTGATGAATTCAGGCCCCAGCTAGGCCCGCAAGACACAAGGGTTCGCTCTCCTGTAACGGAATCTATAAGGAAGTTGGCACGGAAACTGCAAAGTACAAAACAGCATTTATTAACCCTTAAGGGTGGTCCTACAATCCACACAACACTCTTCAGTATTGCATAGAGTAGCACAAAGAACATTCGTACATGGTCCCCTTTTATACACAGTAGAGGGGCTCATAAGTGGGTGGATACAACATGAAGACGAAGAACATTACCATTTATGGTCATTTTCGATACTGAATCAATACATGGGCGGAGCCAACACACTCCTTGAGCCCGCGAACACATGGTCAAGCAAGGCTAACTGATAACAGATGTGGTCAAGTCTGGACATGCGCCAGATGGACAAAGGAGCTATTTATAGACTGTTACCAGGCAGATTACAAGAGCAACTAACACAGAGGTTGGACTCTTCTCGTGGGGAACACGTGGAAGCATGACAATACAAAATGGAGTCCGAACTTCGGTCAACATAACAGAGAAAACATGATCCATAAGAGGGGAATCAATGTCTTTAGTAAATGCTTAATCACATCGCTGTTTCACTTTACAACACCATGACTCACCTTGCGTAGCTGCCAAGATTCCCAGGTCCATGGGTTACTAGTTCAGCCAGTGTTGCGTTTGTCTTGGAATTCTGGGAGCAGCTCCACACCTCTCTGCTCCCCCCACTCAAGCAGTGTCCACTAAGAGGACTCCCCGTAGTGTGTTGGGGAGAGGGGGTTATTGTGGAGGCCAAGATGAGGAACAATAGGTCGAGCAGTTGAAGTTCCCTTGAGGCGTGCCAGTCCAGTGCCAATCAATGTTTGACCCCGTCATGGCACTTTAATCAGGTTTAAGCCTCCATGTCTGCCGGGAGAGGGTTATGGGAGGCACAGAGCGCTTCTCGCTAGTACAGACCACCCTCTCTCAGAAAGGATCAGAAACTCTCGCCCAGTGAAACGCTGCACATGCACCCCCCCACAGCCTCTGACCATTGCAGAGCTGCCCGCCCCCTCTTCCGATGCTCACCTCCAACCATGTCATACTACAAACCGTAACAAATAAGCAAGTCTAAAAAGCGGCCCGGCGGTTCAACGCTCATGGCTGACATCGAATCACGGCAATGGAACTCTGGCTTCTGAAGTCACGTGAAGTGGGTGCTGTGGAGCAGGGTAAACAAGCATTGGCATAGCCAATAGGTCTCGCCTTTGGGACCTAATAAGTGTTTACAGTTGCATAACTAAATACTTATAAGGTCCCAAAAGCAAGACCTATTGGCTATGCCAAGCGGCCGCGAAAGTGAAAGTGATGCGCTGGGTCAGGCGAGACCTAAAAAGGCGTTGCTTGTTTACAGTGCTTAGAAACAGTAGAAGTGCAGAATAAGCGCTATGTTTAAAGACGTGTTGGTTACACTGTGGTGCAACACACAATATGGACTAGAGGGTGAAGGCTTAAAGCACAAACCTCGGGCTCTAGTGGGCAGGATAGCAGTTAAGACCAACCTGCTGTCCTCAGCTATACCCAGAGCCACTGGAATTATGCGGTTGTGCAGCTGCGGCGATCTTCGCATACTAGATTTGTAAAATGAACCACATAATCCATCATCTGCTGCAACATTTGAAGATGTAAACAACACAAAATTGTTTCTAGCTCAAACGGTTCAAAAGTTACAAAGAATGCAGCGAGGCGTGGAAGCCCTTTCAAAGGGGGACTGGTCATCTTTCTGTTGCTTATTGCTATATGTGGGTGCTACCTAGTACTAGTGAGGTGCAACCAATGCCCAGACAGGGTTACCAAGCTTAAAAGTGATGAATTAATGAAGTGATCACTAAATGTGCCGCATAATTTTCCTTTTCTTGCCGCATAATTTACTCCATGCTGCTGCATCATTTGGGCCTCTCCTGCCGCATAAAACCAGTGACCCTGGTTATACCTTGCTTTGTAACAGCAAGCACCCCTTGAAGTAGGGCCCGTTGGCTCCCACCGTCGCCCCCTCTGGCAGCTGAGACCCGAGTCACTCATCTCACAGAACAATCCACGGTGAGTGTGCGGGGCACTTACGTGAGCCGATCCTACTGACATGAGCATGGAGTGCCCTAGATGAGAGCAGTGTCCATTGCACACTCCGAGGGAAGGGGGCGTGAGGACACGTGGCGGCAGCCCCTCGGCTGGTGGGACACCCACTGAGAATAAATCCAGCGGGGGCCCTCGTGGAGAAAAAGTGTTGCAGGAAAATACAAGTGAAACAATTCTAGCTCCTCGTGCAGCCAGTTCTGATCGAGTGGCCTTCTAGGAGCAGCTCGGTATAGCGCTCAGTTCTCTTCTCCCCTTATGTGTGCCAGATACTCAGGGGGCTCGTACCCCAGCTCGTCATCTTCTAAACATAACTTCAAACCCATACCAGCATCGGGCGGGGCATCCAGTGGAGCTGCGAGGACCCCGCCCGGATCGCCAGCTTCACTGCAAACTTACAGCAGCCAATAAAAACACTTCAACACCCAAACTACATTTCCCATGTGAGACTGGATCAAAAACACCTGGGACTGCAGGTCACGTGACGCCATGCTTCTCTGCAGGACACTCCTTGGTGGCCCATCACTTTTTGGAACTTAATATCAATAAACCGAGCTGCTGCTGGCGGGATGGAGTGAAGCCAGGTAGAGGGGCTCTCTCTGGCCCAGTGTCCTGCAGAGTCCTGGCATGGTGTCCTAAAACAGACTGAGTCTGCCAGATTGATAAAATGAGGAGCAGATTGTCATGAGCACACCATGCGGGGGGACTTTCGACTCTACATAGGTGTCTTGGTCTTGGTCTGCACACAGAACCACCTGATGATACAACAGGCCCGCAACACCGGGAGCAGTCAAGAGCAGGCAGAGGAGACAGTGTCTGGGACACAATGTGCAACCCTGAAAATGACAGACACAACCGGAGGCCTGGTACCTTTGTCAGTCTGTGCCTGCGCAGCCCTGGGTATGTGAGACGCAACCGGAGGCCTGGTACCTTTGTCAGTGTGTGCCTGCGCAGCCCTGGGTATGTGAGACACAATTGGAGGCCTGGTACCTTTGTCAGCGTGTGCCTGCACAGCCCTGGGTATGTGAGACACAATTGGAGGCCTGGTACCTTTGTCAGTGTGTGCCTGCGCAGCCCTGGGTATGTGAGACGCAACCGGAGGCCTGGTACCTTTGTCAGTGTGTGCCTGCGCAGCCCTGGGTATGCGAGACACAACCGGAGGCCTGGTACCTTTGTCAGTGTGTGCCTGCGCAGCCCTGGGTATGTGAGACACAACCGGAGGCCTGGTACCTTTGTCAGTGTGTGCCTGCGCAGCCCTGGGTATGTGAGACGCAACCGGAGGCCTGGTACCTTTGTCAGTGTGTGCCTGCGCAGCCCTGGGTATGTGAGACGCAACCGGAGGCCTGGTACCTTTGTCAGTCTGTGCCTGCGCAGCCGTGGGTATGCGAGATGCAACTGGAGGCCTGGTACCTTTGTCAGTCTGTGCCTGCGCAGTCCTGGGTATGTGAGACGCAACTGGAGGCCTGGTACCTTTGTCAGTCTGTGCCTGCGCAGTCCTGGGTATGTGAGACGCAACCGGAGGCCTGGTACCTTTGTCAGTCTGTGCCTGCGCAGCCCTGGGTATGCGAGACGCAACTGGAGGCCTGGTACCTTTGTCAGTGTGTGCCTGCGCAGGCCTGGGTATGTGAGACGCAACCGGAGGCCTGGTACCTTTGTCAGTCTGTGCCTGCGCAGCCCTGGGTATGTGAGACACAGTGTGCGCCTGTGCAGTCCTGGGTATGCGAGATGCAACCGGAGGCCTGGTACCTTTGTCAGTCTGTGCCTGCGCAGCCCTGGGTATGTGAGACACAGTGTGCGCCTGCGCAGCCCTGGGTATGTGAGACGCAACTGAAGACCTGTACCTTTGCCCCACTAGCATGGCGTACCTTGGGTACTTCTGTACCAACCTCAGACCTGGTGCCTTTGCCCCGGTGTGCATGAAGAACCTTGAACATTTGCAGATCAACCGAAGAGCTGAATCTTTGTCCCGCTGTGTATTCAGGACCTCAAATACTTGAGTACCATCTGAAGAACTGTACCTTTGTGCCAGTGTGCGTGGAGTGCATTGGGTACTTCTGTACCCACCTCAGACCTGTACCTTTGCCCCTGTGAGAACCAACCTCAGACCTGGTGCCTTGGTCCCACTGGCATGGCCCACCGTGGGTACATTCATTCATTCAGAATTTTATTGAATTTGAGTTAGACCTCAACTGAGGTCAACAAGCACATGATTAGAAAGTGGTAAAACAGTTATATTGATCAAATATTAAAACAGTTTTAAAAAACGTTTTAAAAATGTATATAAATTATAACAAGTGAATTCATCAGGTGGAAATTTACAAAACTCAATTACACTTTTTTCAGATCTAAGATGATGTCTAAAAACATATGGGCTTTATATGCCGGCGCCGGGCCCCTACCTAGGGTGACCACATTCGCAAAACAAAAAACGGGGACAGGTCATAGACTACAGTTTGTAGTAACCATCGACATAAAAGTAGGACTATTTGACAGCTGTGATAGACATAGAAAAAGGACTACAATGACAGCTCCCTCCACAGACCGAGATGAAGCATTACAGACAACAAATCCGCGGTCTTTTATTGGCAACCCTCTCCTTCACACAGCAGCATTAGTACTTTTTATTACATTTACACTTTTAAGGACTATAGCATATATTTGCCAAAAATCAATAAAACATCACAGGCTAGCAAACGCCACATTTTTAGCTTTATCAATGCTCGTTTCTATAGCTGCACGTCAGCACCACATAAAGTACAACTCACCAATGTTGCTTAGTTGCTCATCATGACAGAAAAGCATGGGAGGTAAACTGCGGAATGCTAAATTGCCAAATGGCAGCCATGGACCAATGTAAAAAAACACTTCTCTCCAGGTATTACTGCCTTAGGGTCTTAAGGGTGGCAAAGGCTGGTCGACCACACTGTCCTCCCACATTTGCGTAGTCACTGCTGAGATGTCATGTTACCTTACTGGGGTATGTATAGTGCACTCTAGCCATTGGCATCATCTCATAGTGCAATAGTGTGAAGACCTGAGCAAAAAGCTCGAGCAGCGCTGCTCGCCTCTCCCACAGGCGTTAACCCTGCTCCTTTCATTCATTTCCATCTAAACAGTTTGCCGTGATCTGAAAGGTCAGTCAAAAGGTCAAGTCATATCTTTGATATGGAGAACACAGAGCATGCATCAATTGGTTATGAATAAAACATGCAATGAGCAATGCATTAATCCTTGCACGGTATGCATAAGGGCTACTGAAAAGTTTGTATGGATATGAATACAAGCTACAGGACGAAGAAATATTGAGTTATCCAAAGAACAAACTTTGGCTGGCACGATGACGTAGGTGGTGCTGCGTGTAAAATGTGTGTCTTCAAAGGATTTCCCTTCTTGCTACAGCGCTCACCTCAGTGACGACACATGCCGTAAACAGTGCAAAGAGAGCATGCGCGCGCATGCTCAACCGGAACAATGAAAAACAGGGAAATTTCTGTGTTTAACCTGGACACTGTTTGAAAACAGGGACATTTGAGTCACTTGGAGAAAAGTGTCGGGACACAGGGACACTTCCCCAAAAACGGCGACCGTCCTGGGAAAACGGGGACGTCTGGTCACCCTACCTCTACCGGAATGACATGTACGAGATCCTGCCGTCCTCCATTGCATAAATCACAAGTTTCTGTGGAACTCTCCGATTTGTCCCATATAAGAGTCACGGTCTTTAAGGGTAGGGTCCCTAGCCTCAATATTATGAAACGCCTGACCATGTGCTCTAACGAAAAACGTATGCACCGTTGTGGAGTTTTATATTGTTGACTGTCTGCAAAGTGCGCATAATGGAATCTCAGTAGTCCGCCAACGTGGGCTTCAGCCTTTAAGCAGATGTGTCTAAGGTGGGGCACATTTTGTAAGGTCTGGGTGAAAAGTCTCCTCAGGTGAGCATATTTGTTAACAACCTCTGGAGGTTTCCTAGCTAACATCCAGTTATAGTACGGGTAGCGCTTTCTACCTCTGAAGGGGAGGACTTTAGTTTTAGAGGTATTTGGTATTAGATAATTGTCTTTAGCAGACCTATCTAGAGCATTAAGATTTCTTTGTAACCCTACCGGTGCAGGATCCTATATAACTACATCACCAACGTACATTAAAACGTGCATATTGCAGGAGCCTATTTTTGGTGGGACGTTATTGGTTGCTTCTAAACACTCTGGGAGGTCAATAGAATGGGGGCTAAGACGCAGCCTTGCTTAATGCCACTCCTCGTAGCAATAGGCCCCGTCAACCCTTTTTCACCCCCTGAACTTTACACCAAGTTGCAGAATGTAATGCTATGATTATGGCGAGCAGGTCATTCAGTATTCCAAACTTCCCTAGCTTAGTCCATAGAGTTGACCTGTCTACATGGTCAGAGGCAGTGGTAAAATCGACAAAAACACAATAAACCGCCTGCTTCTTCATTACTACATATTTGTCTGTGACTGTTTGCAATCCTGCGATGTTACCTGTCACAGACTGCTGTGGTCGAAAGCCAGCCCGGGCCGTTGGTATCGCTCCTCAAGAAAATGCCCAATCTTTCAGATGTTCCAGCACGCATTTAGCAAAGATCTTCCCTGGAGCATCCAGGAGGGCTATCTGTCGGTAGTTTTTGGGGAGTAGTCAGGATCCTTTTTTCAAGATGGACGCCACAATGCCCTCTTCCATGATTTAGGAATTCTACCGGTGGAAAGACAGTGGGAGAATACCGAAGCCAAAACGTGCTCCAGTCTTCGGGACTGCTTTGAAGAACTTTAATGGGATTTGATCGAGGCCGGTTGCTGCAGTAGATCCTGCTGCTTTGTGTATTGTGCTATTCCCGTCGCTGCTGGTGCTCTCATATCAGGAAATCCTTCCTCTTCTCTCTACCCAGGTTGTATTGAATCTGTCAGGCCATAACCATTGGGCTTACAGAGCTCGAGGAGATATTTTTCCCACTCCGATGGTGGGACTGGAGAGGAGTTACCAGCTCTCCGTGGGCCTGTTGCTTCTGCTGCAATCCTCCAGAACTCCATACTGTTTTTTTGGCTCAGTCCTATTTGAATGTCCACCCAGTCAGTTTGTGCACGCCTAGTTTTCTCCTTCTGCCGTTGACGTGCTTTTTTCAACTTTACAACCTCTCTCTGTCTGGCTCCAGAATATTTTAAAAATTGCAGTCTCATCAATTTGTTTTACGTAGAGTTTACACTGTCTGAGTGGTATGGGGCTAATTGACCCTTACGCACCTTGGGTACTTCAGCCCCAACCTCAGTCCTGTACCCTTGTTCCAGTGGCATGGTGTACCTTGGGCACTTCTGCACCGACCTCAGACCTGCACCCAGTGGCATGGTGTACCTTGGGCACTTCTGTAACAACCTCAGACCTGTACCCTTGTCCCACTGGCATGGCGTACCTTGGGCACTTCTGTACCAACCTCAGACCTGTACCCTTGTCCCAGTGGCATGGTGTACCTTGGGCACTTCTGTACCAACCTCAGACCTGTACCTTTGTCCCAGTGGCATCGTGTACCTTGGGCACTTCTGTACCAACCTCAGACCTGCACACTTGTCCCAGTGGCATAGATTCTGCCCCAACCTCAGACCTGTAACCTTGTCCCAGTGGCATTGCATACCTTGGGTACTTCTGCCCCAACCTCAGACCTGTACCTTTGTCCCAGTGGCATAGTGTACCATGGGCACTTCTGTACCAACCTCAGACCTGCACCCTTGTCCCAGTGGCATGGTGTACCTTGGGTAATTCTGCCCAAACCTCAGACCTGTAACCTTGTCCCAGTGGCATGGTGTACCTTGGGCACTTCTGTACCAACCTCAGACCTGTACCCTTGTTCCAGTGGCATGGTGTACCTTTGGCACTTCTGTACCGACCTCAGACATGCACCCAGTGGCATGGTGTACCTTGGGCATTTCTGTACCAACCTCAGACCTGTACCCTTGTCCCAGTGGCATGATGTACCTTGGGCACTTCTGTACCGACCTCATAACTGGTGCCTTTGTCCCACTAGCATGGCGTACCTTGGGCACTTCTGTACCGACTTCAGACCTGCACCCAGTGGCATGGTGTACCTTGGGTACTTCTGCCCCAACCTCAGACCTGTAACCTTGTCCCAGTCGCATGGTGTACCTCGGGCACTTCTGTACCAACCTCAGACCTGTACCCTTGTCCCAGTGGCATAGTGTACCTTGGGCACTTCTGTACCAACCTCAGACCTGCACCCTTGTCCCAGTGGCATAGTGTGCCTTGGGTACTTCTGCCCCAACCACAGACCTGTAACCTTGTCCCAGTGGCATGGCGTACCTTGGGTACTTCTGCCCCAACCTCAGACCTGTACCTTTGTCCCAGTTTCATAGTGTACCTTGGGCACTTCTGTACCAACCTCAGACCTGCACCCAGTGGCATGGTGTACCTTGGGCACTTCTGTACCGACTTCAGACCTGCACCCAGTGGCATGGTGTACCTTGGGCACTTCTGTACCGACCTCAGACCTGGTGCCTTTGTCCCACTGGCATGGCGTAGCTTGGGCACTTCTGTACCGACTTCAGACCTGGTGCCTTTGTCCCAGTGGCATGGCGTACCTTGGGTACCTCTGCCCCAACCTCAGACCTGTACCTTTGTCCCAGTGGCATAGTGTACCTTGGGCACTTCTGTACCAACCTCAGACCTGCAACCTTATCCCAGTGGCATGGTGTACTTTGGGTACTTCTGTACCGACCTCAGACCTGGTGCTTTTGTCCCAGTGGCATGGCGAACCTTG
This sequence comes from Triturus cristatus, assembly GCF_964204655.1. Classification (NCBI taxonomy): domain Eukaryota; kingdom Metazoa; phylum Chordata; class Amphibia; order Caudata; family Salamandridae; genus Triturus; species Triturus cristatus. The sequence continues at coordinate 8,292,525 of NC_140594.1, read as the reverse complement.
GGTACCTCTGCCCCAACCTCAGACCTGTACCTTTGTCCCAGTGGCATAGTGTACCTTGGGCACTTCTGTACCGACCTCAGACCTGGTGCCTTTGTCCCAGTGGCATGGCGTACCTTGGGTACTTCTGCCCCAATCTCAGACCTGTACCCTTGTTCCAGTGGCATGGTGTACCTTGGGCACTTCTGCCCCGACCTCAGACCTGTACCTTTGTCCCAGTGGCATAGTGTACCTTGGGCACTTCTGTACCAACCTCAGACCTGCACCCAGTGGCATGGTGTACTTTGGGTACTTCTGTACCGACCTCAGACCTGGTGCTTTTGTCCCAGTGGCATGCAGAACCTTGAACATCTGAGAACCATCCTCAGACCTGCTTCCTTCCTGACAGCGCGCATACACAGCCTTGACTGCTTGTGAAACAGCTGAAGACTCTGTACCTGGCGTCTTAGACACGGTGCGTGTGCAGAACCTCGAGTGATCGAGATCATACTGAGCTGGAGCCATGGAGTGCAATGTGCATGTAGAACATCAGGCCTGGAGAGGCACCTGGGGCCAGATCTATCAATATCAGGTGCAACGCAGCGAGACAACTCGATGCGCTGCATCAAGTAGAGCGAGCAGGATTGCGCAATATTCACTAACATATGGGGCGTTCCTGCGTTCTCTCTTGTGTCTGCCAAGCGCCAACGCAGGCACCCTTGTGCTGTGGTGCACGAGTACCCTATTAAAGCCAGGATTGTTTTTGTGCAGGACTGGGCACCTTTCTGCACTGAAACAATCCCCAAAGGTATTTTCCTCTTTCCCCGTGTGCTGCAGAATGCAGCACACACCGAAATAACGAGGAGAAATAAAGATATTTCTCCTTGTTCTGCGTCACCTGGGAAGGCGTAGCACATTTTCACAGTCCCAGGTTTACTAGTCTGAGTACATAGAATGTATAACGTTACTACGCATACATTTACAACGCAGTATTTTACATCGCGTTCGTTACAACGCAAGTCATTGCAACGACTTGCGCTGGAGGGCACTGGCCTTAGGAATAGCATTATTTACTATTCCAACTCCAGTCTACGTAGAGTAGGGAAGGTGTTAGATTAGTAAATCATACTTAGAGCGCCATCCAGCTCAACTCGCTGTAATGACTTGCGTTGTAATGACTGGGATGTAAAGGCATTGCGATGCAATTCCCGCGTTGTAATGGATGTTTCCTGAGTACATCTGGTAGTGCGGAAAAAACCATGGGTGGATGAGTGAAAACACCCACCCTCCAACCATAGAATGTCTTCCCTACTCAGAGTAACGCCCGGGAGTGACTTGAACTGGCTTGCGTTACTCCAGACTTACTATGGCACGCAAAGCCGTAGAAGGTGGTTGTGCATGGCACTGTAAATCTAACTTAAGGGCTTGCGCTGCCTTGCCTTTGACGCACGGGCAACACAAGCCCTTGATAAATCTGGCCCCAGGTGACCAGTGCGCATTCAGAGCCTCAAACATTCGACAACTCCTTGCTGACCTGGGCCCAGATTTACAAAGGGTTTCCATCAGCTTTGCGTCATGCAAAGTGACCCACGGCAACACGTACCCTTAAGTGAAACTTACTATGCCAGGCAAAGCCAACTTGTGTGGGTCTGCGGGCATAGTAAATCTAAGGGCGAATGTATGAGCCCCTTGCACTGCCGTAGCGTCAATTTTTGTGATGCTTCAGCGGCGCAAACTATACAATTATATTTATGAGGTCACGCAAAGGCATTTTGTGTGACTTTGAATGGCCCCATAGATATGGAGCAAAGCAAGGGTAAATGCAAATCGCTGCGTTGCCTTACTCTGCACTAGGTGCATGTTCCATGAGCGTTGCGGTGGGTCTACTCATACAACACCCATGGATTTTGACTCTTACCCATAATTACTGGTGACTTGCTGCACTGCCCTACGCCAAATCCCCAGAAATGATGCCCCCAGAACAACGCACGGTAGCGGTAGCACAATTTGCTGCTCTGTGCCATGGGTGTTCCCACTCCTATTCACCCACATTTTGGGGCATTGCCAGATTTACTTCCATAAGTAAACCTGGTAATGAGTCAAAATACCCCTCCTTCACAGCTGTGGCCTGTCAAGGAGAAATATGTTTATTTCTCGTTGTTTTTTTCTCTTTCCACGTCTGCTGTAGCACTTGTAGAAAGAGGAAAAGGCCTCTGATGAGTGTTTTGTTGCAGGCAGGTGCCCTTTCTGCACAAAAACAAACCTGCCTGCAGCACAGGCACCCTTGCAGGATGGCCCATGGGTGCCTACTTTGGCACTTTGCATCCACAAATGCGCAGGCAGAGAGCAGGAATATGACATATATCTTAGTTAATATGATGCATTCCAGCACTCTTCCTGTCACACAATGCAGCGCAGCAAAGTGTCTTCCTGCGTTGCGTGAGCGCCGCGTAAACCTGGCCCTAGTTTCTTGTGCACCGTGTGCACGGAGAGCCTCACACGGTTTGTTTCTGTGCAGGGAGGGTGTGAAGGAGTCAGGAGTCAGACGCAGCGCACCGTGTGCATGGAGAGTGTTAGAAAGGGTAGATGGACCGGGAGGGTCGGCCGGGGTCAGGAGGAGAGGTCTCCGGGGAGAGCCGTCTCCAGCGATCGTACAGACAAGTAACTTCCCCCCCACAGACAGATACCACACACGGATAAGGTTCAGTGTTCTTTATAAGCACTTCTTAAGGTACGGTTGAATGGTACAAGGAGGTCTGGACCCAGGGGTCCCCTCGATTCAAGTCTCTCAAAGCAGGGTAAGGGGTAGCGGGACAGTCTGTCTACCAGTCAGGTAGTTCGGATGAGATGATGACTAGCTCACAATCCTCGAGCTTGGTGGTTTAGTTGGTACGGGCCGCGGCAGCGCCAGCAGGTCCCGGTTGAGATGGTCGGTACACGGTCCGCGGCAGCGCCAGCAGGTCCCGGAAAGATGGTCGATGTACGGTCCGCGGCAGCGCCAGCAGGTCCCGGAAAGATGGTCGATGTACGGTCCGCGGCAGCGCCAGCAGGTCCCGGTGAGGATGGTCGTTACAACGGGCCGCGGCAGCGCCAGCAGGTCCCGACGAGGATGGTCGTTACAACGGGCCGCGGCAGCGCCAGCAGGTCCCGACGAGGATGGATGTTGCAGAAGGCCGCGGCAGCGCCAGCAGGCAGGACGATGGTTCACAAGAGCGGGCTACGGCAGCGCCAGTAGTCCGTCAAGGCTGAGTTCTCTCGGTGTCTCTCGACTCCAGGATACAACTGCCTTCCTGCTCCGGAGTTGCCCCAGTTATAGGGCAGGCGCCCTTTGATGTCCGGACCCTCGCACTTGGAGGTCGGAGGGCCCGGGATGAAGGTGTCCAGACACCCAGCAGGGGGTGGAGCCAGCGCCTGGGGGGAGCTGGAGGCGATCGGCACCTGGCGGGGGGGAAGAGCTCTTGACACTTCGTTCTCCCATTGACCTGCCAAGTGGTCCGCTCACCTCCTGGGTGGAGGGTGGTGCCGGGATGTCGGGGCCGGCCAGGCCCGGGGTTAGGGTCGGGCCGAGGCCACGCGGCCTCGTGGTGCAGGGCCCAAGATGGCGGCTTGAGCCGGCCGGGGGAGCCGGTGGGGCTGGGCCCCGTGATGAGTAGAGGTCCGAGGGCCGAAGATCCGTCGGGAGACGGGGTACAGGTGCTTTTCGTGGGTTATGCCTGGTGGGCCGGAGCTCGGGCCCTGTCGTGCGGGGAGGGAGCAAGCCCTTCGTGTGGCCTGTCCAACATGCGTCCCCCCCAGCTGAAGGCGGGGAGAGTCACCCATCTCCTTGGGGACTCTCTTCGTCGAGGCGGAAAAAGCGGGACAGGCCGTCCGCGTTGGCGTGGTCTTGGCCTGGTCGGTGCTCCACAGTGAAGTCCATTCCCTGCAGGGAAATGGACCAGCGCAAGAGTTTTGGGTTCTCCCCCCGCATCTGCATCAGCCACTGCAGGGGTCGATGGTCGGTTTGTACCCGGAAGTGGGTACCGAAGAGATAGGGCCGGAGCTTTTTGAGGGCCCACACCACTGCGAAGGCCTCCCTCTCGATGGTGCTCCAGCGCTGTTCTCGGGCCAGGAGACGTCGACTGATGAAGGCCACCGGCTGGTCATGACCCTCGGGGTTTAACTGAGAAAGGACGGCCCCGATGCCGTGGTCGGAGGCGTCGGTCTGTACCACGAATTCCTGACTGTAATCGGGGGCCTGGAGCACAGGGGCGGTGCACAGGGCGGCCTTCAGCTTCTCGAAGGCCGCTTGACAATCGGTGGTCCAGTTAATCCGCTTCGGCTGGTTCTTGGACGTGAGACCCGTGAGGGGCCCCACGATGCTGCCGTAGTCTTTCACGAACCGCCGGTAGTAGCCGGTGAGCCCCAAGAAGGCTCGGACCTCGGTCTGGGTGACGGGGGGCTGCCAGGACTGGATGGCAGCAATCTTAAGTTGTAGCGGGGCCACCAGCCCGCTTCCCACTTGGTGCCCAAGGTAGGTCACAGACCCTTGGCCAATTTGGCACTTGCCGGCCTTAATTGTGAGACCGGCCCGCTGGAGGGCCTGTAGGACCTCTTGGAGGTGACGGAGGTGGTCGGGCCAGTGGCGGCTGTATACAGCGATATCGTCCAGGTAGGCAGCGCTGAACTCTTCGAGCCCCGCCAAGACCTGGTTCACGAGGCGTTGAAACGTGGCGGGGGCATTCTTCATGCCGAAGGGCATGACCTTGAATTGGTAGTGGCCATCGGGGGTAGAGAAGGCTGACCGTTCCTGAGCCCTGGGTGTGAGGCCGATCTGCCAGTAGCCCGCTGTTAGGTCGAAGATACTGAGGTAGCGGGCGGCCCCCAGCCGGTCGATCAGCTCGTCTGCTCGGGGAATCGGATGAGCGTCGGTCCGGGTGACAGCGTTCAAGCCCCGGTAGTCGACGCAGAACCTCAGTTCAGGTGCGGTGCCGGGGGCAGCGGCTTTGGGAACCAATACAACCGGACTGGCCCAGGGACTGTCTGAGGGCTCGATGACCCCGATTGTGAGCATCTTGGCCACTTCCTCCTGTATGCAGGCCCGTACCCGATCTGGTACGCGGTAGGCCCGGTGTCGGACAGGGGGACTGTCCCCGGTGTCCACATCGTGCAAACACCAAGGAGTGACCCCGGGGGTGAGGGAGAACAGGGTAGCGAACTGCAGCAGGAGGTTCCGGCAGCCCTGGCGTTGCTCCGAAGTGAGGGCGTCAGAGAGCCGGACCCCGTCCACGGAGCCGTCATTCTCCTGAGTTTTCAGAAGATCCGGGAGGGGTTCGGAGTCTTCCTCTGCCCCACTGTCCGTAGCCATCAGGAGGCTGAGTTCTGAGCGCACAAAGTGTGGTTTGAGTCGGTTGGTGTGGAGGACCCGGAGGGGGTTCCGGGAGGTCCCCAGGTCGATGAGGTAAGTGACGGGGCTTTTGCGCTCGACCACTTTGAAGGGCCCCGTCCACTTATCTTGCAAGGCACATGGTTCGGTGGGGGACATCACCCATACTTGTTGTCCAGGCTCGAACTCAACAGAGGAGGCATTGTGATCATACCACCTCTTCATGTCCTCCTGGCTGGCCTCGAGGTTCGCCTTGGCCATCTCTCTGAAGCGCCGGGTCTGATTGCGTAGGGCCAGGATGTATTTGAAGACTTCTGGAGGGGTCTTTAGGGGGGCCATCTCCCAACCTTCTTTTACTAGGCTGAGGGGCCCTCGCACAGGGTGCCCGTACAGGAGTTCGAAAGGGCTAAAACCGAGGGACTTCTGGGGAACTTCTCGGTAAGCGAAGAGGAGGCACGGGAGTAGTACATCCCACTGGCGACGGAGGGGCTCTTCCAATCCCCCAATCATCCCCTTGAGAGTGCGGTTAAACCGCTCCACTAGTCCGTTCCCTTGGGGGTGATAGGGGGTCGTGAATCTGTAGGTGACCCCGCATTGTTGCCAGAGGGACTTCATGTATTTGGATATAAAGTTCGTGCCTCAGTCGCTGACGACTTCTCGGGGGAAGCCTACCCGGGAGAAGATCCCCATTAGGGCCCGGCCAACCACCGGAGCTGTCACGGTCCGTAGGGGCACCGCCTCGGGGTAGCGGGTGGCATGGTCCACCAGTACTAAGATGAACCTGTGTCCTTGTGCCGTGCGGGGGTCCAGAGGCCCCACGATGTCTATCCCCACCCTCTCGAACGGGGTGGTGACCACAGGGAAGGGTTGCAGAGGGGCTTTCAGCTTCCGACCACTCTTCCCGCTGGCTTGGCATGTGGGGCAAGATCGGCAGTGGTTCAGGACGTCGTTCCTCATTTTCGGCCAGAAAAAGTGGGTCACTAGGCGGCTGTACGTTTTGTCCTGGCCCAGGTGTCCAGCCAGGGGGACATCGTGTGCCAGGTTGAGCAGAAAGTCTCTGAAGCGGAGAGGTACCACCAGTACTCGACCGGCCCCCAGCTCGGCGATTCTTTGCTCGCTGTATAGCAGGTCGTTATCCCAGTAGACCCAGTGAGTTCCGGTGGAGTCCCCTGCGTTCTGGGCGCTGGCTTGTTGGCGGAGTCCCTCGAGGGAGGGACAGGTCTTTTGTTCCTGGCGGAACTGTTCTTGGGTGGGCCCCCCTTCTTGACGCCACTGAGCCAGGTCAGGAAGGTCCTGGGATTGCGCGTCCCCTTCGGTCGTCGGGTCTGGGAGGCTGGCCTTGTCGTTGTCTTCTACTGGGGCGACCGGGGGCGGAGGTGCCGGCCATTCCGGTTCTTCTGATCGAGGGACGGCACGGGCGGCCATGGACCGGGTGGTTATGCAGGCCCAGTCCGGGAGGCCCAGCATCCCCAGGTGCTCTCTTCTCTCAACGGTGGCCCACGGGGAACTCTCGAGGTCATTCCCCAGGAGGCAGTCCACGGGGGCATCGTCCCGGACCGTCACCTTCAACAGGCCGGAGACCCCTCCCCATTCGAATGGGACGCAGGCCATTTGACACATACTTTCAGAGTTGTCTGCCGAGCGGACGGGGCAGAGAATGTTCGGCAGGATCTGCTCGGGCTTCACCAGGTGACAGCGGACGGCCGTCACACTGGCGCCTGTGTCACGCAAGGCCTCGGCTCGCTGTCCATTAATGGTCACCCACTGACCGTATTTCCTGGTGTTAGCGGGTAGGGGAGCCCGCGGGACCATGTCTCTTCCCCCTAAGCACGCCAGGACCATGGCGGCCGGCTCCCACTCTTGCTGGGCCGGCTCATACTCTTCTGGTTCCTCCGATGATCGCTCTTCCCCCAGGGCGGCGGCAGCTACCTGGCGGGGCTTGGGTGTTTGGTTCTGCGGGCAGCTCGGGTCATTGGCGTAGTGGCCGACTCGCTGGCATCGGTGGCACGTGACGTTGGCTCGGGCCCCAGGACGCCACGGGGGGTTGCCCCGGCCGGCCGGAGGCGGGGTGCTGGCCACGGGTGTTGCTGGCAAGGCGTCTCTCCCTCGCCCCTGGCCCCCTCCTCCTCCCCGAGGACGGTGCTGGCCTGGGTTGCTTCTGTTCTGTTCGTGTGGCCCCCTCCGGCCCACTCGGGTGCTTTCCCATCGGTCAGCTTCGGCGGCGAGCTGCCGGGGGTCAGTCAGCTTACTGTCGAGGAGGTGCTGCCTGAGCTCGACGAAACAGTTGTTCGACAGGTGCTCCCATACCATGAGGTTAAAGAGTTGTTCGTAAGTGGTGACATGGCTCCCCTTTATCCAACCCTCGAAGGCACGGCTGAAATAGTTCACGTATTCTACCCAAGTTGTACCTGGGATCCGGGTGCAATCTCTGAACCTCTGGCGGTACATCTCGGGTGTGAGGCCGTAGCGGGTGAGGAGGGCAGCCTTCATGTGGTCGTAGGACGACATTTGGTGATCTGGGAGCTGCAGTAGGGCATCGCGACCCTCGTTGATAAACCTCCCCCAAAGTCCGGCTCCCCAATCACTCCGGTCGATCCGGTGGGAGGTCATGGCGATCTCGTAGGCTTTAAACCACTGTTGTATGTCGTCTTCTCGGACATACTCGCGGACAACATCCTTGGGGATGTGGACTTTTTTCTCGATTGGCCCCGGGGTGTGTGGTCGCTCAGGCACCCCCAGTTCTTTATTTTGTTTCCGAAGTTCTATCTCCGCTAGTTGGCGCTCGTGCTCGAGCGTTATTTTTTTCTCCTCCAGCTCTCTCTGTCTCTGCTTCTCTTCTCGTTCACCTCGGAGCCGCATATGCTCGAGGTTGAGTTTCTGTTCAGCTAACTTGAGTTCCCCATCCATCTTGAGTCGTGCCATTTCCAGCTCATGCAATCTGGTTCTTTCTCTTTCTCGGATCTCCTCCTGCGAGAGGCCCGTTCCCCGCTCCTCGGGAGCCGTGGCGTTCCCCTCTGGTGTGATGCTGCTTTGGTCGGAGGGTCCGGCGACCCCAGTTTCTGTCCACGACTCTAGGGCGTGCTTTAGATCATCCTTGGTACTCAGGCCGGTGGTAGCAATGCCAAGTTCTATGCAGAATTGTCTTAGTTCGCGGTGGTTGTATTCTTCTAATTTATCCATTTGGAAATTCTCGGTGGAGCTGCTATCTTTGGCTGACATCGTGTTTTTGTCGTGGGGTGAGCTACTCTCTGTACGATTATGCGTTGATTCGGATCCCGCCGCTGGCCACCAATGTTAGAAAGGGTAGATGGACCGGGAGGGTCGGCCGGGGTCAGGAGGAGAGGTCTCCGGGGAGAGCCGTCTCCAGCGATCGTACAGACAAGTAACTCCCCCCCCACAGACAGATACCACACACGGATAAGGTTCAGTGTTCTTTATAAGCACTTCTTAAGGTACGGTTGAATGGTACAAGGAGGTCTGGACCCAGGGGTCCCCTCGATTCAAGTCTCTCAAAGCAGGGTAAGGGGTAGCGGGACAGTCTGTCTACCAGTCAGGTAGTTCGGATGAGATGATGACTAGCTCACAATCCTCGAGCTTGGTGGTTTAGTTGGTACGGGCCGCGGCAGCGCCAGCAGGTCCCGGTTGAGATGGTCGGTACACGGTCCGCGGCAGCGCCAGCAGGTCCCGGAAAGATGGTCGATGTACGGTCCGCGGCAGCGCCAGCAGGTCCCGGAAAGATGGTCGATGTACGGTCCGCGGCAGCGCCAGCAGGTCCCGGTGAGGATGGTCGTTACAACGGGCCGCGGCAGCGCCAGCAGGTCCCGACGAGGATGGATGTTGCAGAAGGCCGCGGCAGCGCCAGCAGGCAGGACGATGGTTCACAAGAGCGGGCTACGGCAGCGCCAGTAGTCCGTCAAGGCTGAGTTCTCTCGGTGTCTCTCGACTCCAGGATACAACTGCCTTCCTGCTCCGGAGTTGCCCCAGTTATAGGGCAGGCGCCCTTTGATGTCCGGACCCTCGCACTTGGAGGTCGGAGGGCCCGGGATGAAGGTGTCCAGACACCCAGCAGGGGGTGGAGCCAGCGCCTGGGGGGAGCTGGAGGCGATCGGCACCTGGCGGGGGGGAAGAGCTCTTGACACTTCGTTCTCCCATTGACCTGCCAAGTGGTCCGCTCACCTCCTGGGTGGAGGGTGGTGCCGGGATGTCGGGGCCGGCCAGGCCCGGGGTTAGGGTCGGGCCGAGGCCACGCGGCCTCGTGGTGCAGGGCCCAAGATGGCGGCTTGAACCGGCCGGGGGAGCCGGTGGGGCTGGGCCCCGTGATGAGTAGAGGTCCGAGGGCCGAAGATCCGTCGGGAGACGGGGTACAGGTGCTTTTCGTGGGTTATGCCTGGTGGGCCGGAGCTCGGGCCCTGTCGTGCGGGGAGGGAGCAAGCCCTTCGTGTGGCCTGTCCAACAGAGAGCCTCAGTTTGTTTCTGTGCAGGGAGAGTGTGAAGGAGTCAGGAGTCAGACGCAGCGCACCGTGTGCATGGAGAGCCTCAGTTTGTTTCTGTGCAGGGAGGGTGTGGAGGAGTCAGACGCAGTGCACCGTGGGCACGGAGAGCCTCACACGGTTTGCTTCTGTGCAGGGAGGGTGTGAGGGAGTCAGGAGTCAGACGCAGCGCACCGTGTGCACGGAGAGCCTCACACGGTTTGCTTCTGTGCAGGGAGGGTGTGAAGGAGTCAGGAGTCAGACGCAGCGCACCGTGTGCATGGAGAGCCTCAGTTTGTTTCTGTGCAGGAAGGGTGTGAAGGAGTCAGACGCAGCGCACCGTGGGCACGGAGAGCCTCACACGGTTTGTTTCTGTGCAGGGAGGGTGTGAAGGAGGCTCAGCCCAGGCGGGGGGTAACGGGCTATTTTTGTTTTTTCAACACAACATCCTGGAGTTGTTTCTTAACCGTTTAATGAGTTTGTCTTCTGTCGGGTTCTGCTTTCTTTGGAATATTAGCCCCCCGGTAGCAGTCACGCTGAGAAGCCGGCAGCTCGGCAGTGACTGGAAACAGATGCGCTCTTTCACACATCTGTGCTTTACAATTGTCACTGGATTCATAACTCTCCATTTTCAGGCAGAAAACATGAACAAGCATCGCCAAAGCCAATAGGTGTGGTTTACATCTCTACATGATTTTTCATTGTCCAGTGAGCTTGAGCATGTGGTAATGTGGATGGGTGAGTGTGCGAATGCAGGGAAGGCTCAAAAGGTTCACAATTAGTTGTTTGCATGGATGCAGTCACTCATCGAACCATTCATCCATGCACATAATCACTCATCAACCATGCATTAAGTTCACTCGCATCTTTCTCAGCTGTGCTAACTGAGCTCTGTACATGCCTACATCTTCTTATTTCCTGCAGTGACGGGTTGTAATTTGTATGAGTAGCGTGACTGGTGAGAGCTTCACACGGTTTGTTTCTGTGCAGGGAGGGTGTGGAGGAGTTAGGAGTCAGACGCAGCGCACCGTGTACATGGAGAGCCTCACACGGTTTGTTTCTGTGCAGGGAGGGTGTGAGGGAGTCAGGAGTCAGACGCAGCGCACCGTGTGCACGGAGAGCCTCACACGGTTTGCTTCTGTGCAGGGAGGGTGTGAAGGAGTCAGGAGTCAGATGCAGCGCACCGTGTGCACGGAGAGTCTCACACGGTTTGTTTCTGTGCAGGGAGGGTGTGAAGGAGTCAGGAGTCAGACGCAGCGCACCGTGTGCATGGAGAGCCTCACACGGTTTGTTTCTGTGCAGGGAGGGTGTGAAGGAGTCAGGAGTCAGACGCAGCGCACCGTGTGCATGGAGAGCCTCACACGGTTTGTTTCTGTGCAGGGAGGGTGTGGAGGAGTCAGGAGTCAGACGCAGCGCACCGTGTGCACGGAGAGCCTCAGTTTGTTTCTGTGCAGGGAGGGTGTGAAGGAGTCAGGAGTCAGACGCAGCGCACCGTGTGCACGGAGAGCCTCACACGGTTGGTTTCTGTGCAGGGAGGGTGTGAAGGAGTCAGGAGTCAGACGCAGCGCTCCGAAGAATGCTCTTCGAGGCGCTGCACAGGCCCACGGTGATCCACACGCAGCGGTGTTCACTGCTCGTCCTCGCACCTTCACATCTGCTCGAGGTGCCACGTGCTGATGGCTCGATTCGCACCTGTTCCATCACCTACACGTCTTCAAAACTGTGTGATTCAAAGAAAGTGTTCTGAGAGAAACCTTCTGAGCAGATCGGGGGCTCAGCCCAGGCGGGGGGTAACGGGCTATTTTTGTTTTTTCAACACAACATCCTGGAGTTGTTTCTTAACCGTTTAATGAGTTTGTCTTCTGTCGGGTTCTGCTTTCTTTGGAATATTAGCCCCCCGGTAGCAGTCACGCTGAGAAGCCGGCAGCTCGGCAGTGACTGGAAACAGATGCGCTCTTTCACACATCTGTGCTTTACAATTGTCACTGGATTCATAACTCTCCAGTTTCAGGCAGAAAACATGAACAAGCATCGCCAAAGCCAATAGGTGTGGTTTACATCTCTACATGATTTTTCATTGTGCAGTGAGCTTGAGCATGTGGTAATGTGGATGGGTGAGTGTGCGAATGCAGGGAAGGCTCAAAAGGTTCACAATTAGTTGTTTGCATGGATGCAGTCACTCATCGAACCATTCATCCATGCACATAATCACTCATCAACCATGCATTAAGTTCACTCGCATCTTTCTCAGCTGTGCTAACTGAGCTCTGTACATGCCTACATCTTCTTATTCCCTGCAGTGACGGGTTGTAATTTGTATGAGTAGCGTGACTGGTGAACACACGTGCACACTCGCTTCCACCCTTTGCCTCACAAGTGCACCCGCATGCTCACACCCACCCTTCACAAACACATACAATTGCCCGCACCCATCAACATGTGTAATAATACACATTCATTCATACATACAGGCAGGCAGCCAACCATTTACAAAGCACTTATATGGAACATCTCTGAATTTGTGGGTACCCGTAGGTAGCAGCATAAGACTTAGAAGGTATTTTTCAAAATGTTTTCTTTCCTGCACACTGGCTTACACTTGGAAGGCACAAATGCAACAAAATCCAATTGGTCATTGTTGGACTTGGCCCTTCTGGCAGGTTCACCCCTAAACTTTTTGCTTTTACTGGTGACCTGGTGGTAGTGATTTTTGGTTTCTGCGCACTTTCCCTGTGTCCCAGAGTAAAGTGCGTGCGCACTCTGAGTGCATGTGGTGAGATAGGACTGCCCTCCCATAGGAATGCATGGGGAATCCCTGGTAGTTCCTGATGCGTGGGGTGTGCAGGCTCGAGTTTGGTATGTGCGGACTCGTGTGATCGAATGCTTCACAGTGATGTATAATGCGTGATTATGTCATGTGCGGAAGTGCCACTTCTAGGAGTTGGCATATTAGTGTAAAAGGTGTCTGGCGTGTGATTGGCTGGAGCTGGCTGGTGAGCCTGGCTCCAGGAGTCTGGGTGGGTCTGCCCCAGTGGTGAGTGTGAGATTAGCATGCTGATGGCTTGGGGAGGAGTGCAACTTGGACCTGAATAGGGCAGGGCTTTTCCCACACAATGCTGGCTCCGCCCCCTGTGGTGCGACTGATGACCCTAGCCCTGCCAGTGAATAGAGTGAGGGGCTGAACCAACAACAAAGGGAAAAGGTGTATAAGAAGGGGCTGTGTCCCCTTACAAGTTGTTGTCTTCCAGGATCCTGCCTGAGGGGGCTGCTGCTGTTGCTGGGCCAGAGGACCGCCACTTGGACTACCTCCCTGCCTGGAGGCCCGGTGAGCTGGCTCTGGGCCCAGCCTTGCCCCCTGCCTACCTTCCTAAACTTTGCTGGACTTGCCTTCTCCCCTAAGCGCCTGGAAGCGCTTTTATTTTACTGATAGCGCTAGGAGCGCTTTATTTGGTGCCCCAGCGATTAGAGAGCGCTCCTGTGTCGCCTCTGCAGTGCCGAACTGCTCCTCCTAAAAGAGGGACACCCCAGTGTAGGGATTCCCCCTCTGGTTGCCGTGGTCGTTGGCGGGTGCCCACCCCGCTTATTGGTTTTATCTCACGGCGGGTGCCCACCCCGCCGAATATTCCTTATCCCGAGGGAGCCTACCCCTCTGATTGCCGAAATCTGGAATCGCCCCTCCGGCGCCCGACCAGGAAGTCAGGCGGGCCGGGTCGGGGGCGGGCCTCCAGGACAACCGGAACTGGAAATAGGAGGGCGGGAGCCTACCCTGCCTCCCTCCGACGACTCGCGGCTGGTTTTGGGGCCCGGAGCAGGCAGGAGCCTACCCTGTGCCCCGGTGCCCTCGCCCGGAGAAGAAAACGCCCCACCCAGGCGGGAGCCCACCCCGCACTGGGACGAGCTGCCGTCGTGTTCGGTGCCCGTAGGCTCTGCATTCGGGGAAGATCGCCGGCCCCGAGAAAAGCGAAAGAAGCCCCGCCGCGAGAGAGGTACCGACGAGTGCTGCCGGTGAGTCTCGCAGGACTGGCGGGCTCCGAGGGGGACAGAGTTTGCTAAGGGTGCGAGTGCGTTCCAACGGTTGGGGCCATTGTTGTTTCAGAGTCCCCCGAGTGGGACTCCAACGTTACAGGGCCCAGTTGGTTTGGAGCGCGAGTGCGCTCTCACGCTTCTAAGGGGCACATTGTTTGAGAGCCTGCGAGGGACTCCAACGACGGGAGCCAGTAGTATTTGTTTCAGAGCCCACGAGGCTCCAACGTTATTTGGGGGCTGTGATGATGTCGAAAACGGCTCCGACCATTCCAAGATGGCCGCCGCCGAAGAGCGACCAGGCATTGAAGGCGGCGCTCTAGCGTCTAATCAGCGTGGTGTGAGCAAGCCTGTTAAAAGCGACGGACATCCGGTGAACGGTGTGGCGGGAGATTCGGAGACAGGAAAAGACGCAGAGGAAGCCGAAGAGGACGACCGGGAGAGTACAACCCTCTGGAGAACGGCGGGAGGAGCGGAGGAGCCTGAAGTCGGAGGAGTCGATCCAGGAACCACGGCCGGAGACCCAGCGAAGGAATACAGCTCCAGGAGCACTGCGCCCGGGACCACTGCACTCCCTGATGGAACGGAGGCTTGGTCTCCCAACACCTCGGCCCCGGAGGGTCGGGGCTCGAGGCGAGTACCTATTATCCAGCCGGGGCTTGTGCAGGGGCTGTGGGCTCGTTTTAAGGGACGTCACTGAAGTCACCAATTGTTTTTCCCCCACGTTAGGCACATTCACTAGGGACTGGTGACGGTACACTTGCCCTCCCCTTTGTACGCTGTTGTAGTCTGGTAGAAGTTTAAAACCAGTTTGTTCTGTTTCTTTTCTTTTGGGTCCACGCTCACCTATTCCCCGAACGGAGCCGGGAAGCAAGCAAGGGCAGACGAGAAGTCGGACCTGGAGGACCCCACACCTGTGTTGTTACCCTTTATTTTGATTCACTGCCAACTTTATTGTACCAAAGCAATAAAAAGAAAAGTACAACAGTAACCCAGTGACTGCCGGGGAGTGACTTAAAGATAGGAAGAGGGAAGGGGGTAACGAACGGTCAAGGGGAAAAAGGCCACAGGGGCATTGTTTCACGAGCCCCTGAGGCTCCAAAAAGGCGCAGTGTTCTAGAGCCTTAAAGGCTCCAACGTTGGGGGCAACATTGTTCAGAGTCCAGAGGGACTCCAACGACGCAGCAATATTTGTCAGAGCCACGGAGGCTCTAGGGGGCATTTCTTTTTGTTTAGAGCCCAGAGGGGCTCAGGGGACAGTCCGTTGTTTAGAGCCCAGAGGGGCTCAGGGGACAGTCCGTTGTTTAGAGCCCAGAGGGGCTCAGGGGACAGTCAGTTGGACAGAGCCTGCAAGGCTCCAGCATTGGCCCCATCATTGTCCTACAGCTGCCCAGCACTTCTTAAGGTACGGTTGAATGGTACAAGGAGGTCTGGACCCAGGGGCAGCTGCTCCGTGTAGGCCCCTAACTCTGCTAGACACAGGGCGTCCTAGCCCCGACAAGGCCAGTTGGCCTAGTGACTGCCACAGGTGGTGGCTAATGTGAGTTTGGCGCTATTGTTCCTAACCTTCACCTCTGAATGTGTTTTCATGCGTCATGTGCCTTGTGTTTACACCTCTGAATGTGTTGTGATGCATCATGTGTAATGTGCTTCTACCCCTACAGGTATTGTGATACTTAGGTGGTTGTTTTCTCCTAGTACAGGTGGTGCTAGTGAGGTCCTGGTTCCCTGCGCGATATTTTCCTAAGGTGGTTAGGGTTGCGTAGGTGGTACTTACCTGTTACCAGTAGTTACTGGTTGTGTGCTACACGTGTTATTTTGTGCTACAGTATTTTATCTCCTATGTTCTAAGTGCTAATTTCTACAAAGTGCTAATTCCTGACAGTGGTACATGTGGCCCTGTCCCCTGTACATATAATCCCTTGTAAATTCTGCCCGTGCCTGTTGGCACATTGTAAAGTGTGTGTTTTTATCTAATGTGTTTTGGTATAATAGAAAGGCTATTTTTATATAATACCTTGTGTGGAGTTTCTTTTGTGGTGGGCCTTGGGTGTTGTTGCTGTGTGCGCGCGCAAACGCTTTACACATTGCCTCCGGGATAAGCCTGACTGCTCGTGCCAAGCTACCAAGGGGGTGAGCAGGGGTTATCTTTGGCGTCTAACTCCCCAGCCCTGACTAGAGTGGTGGTTTCTGCCTGGCTTTGGCGCAAGCCCTAGCCAACCAGAAATCGCCATTTCTAACAGTCATGACATATATCCCACCATTCTATACTCCCACATGTCCTATGATAAAAATGCCACCACACTTGTGAGGGTAGGACAAGTGCCTGTGACAGGAAATGGCCCAAAATGCAACGTGGACACATCACATTTTTCCACTCACAACTGACCCACTTTTTGCAAGGTGGGTAGCTGCGGACTTTGGGTCCTTAGCTCAGGCAGCACCCGGGGAATCCTAGCAAAGCTGCACATTTTTAAGAACTAGATACCTAGCGGAATTCAGGATGAGGAGACTTGCGTGGCTCTCACAAGGTACGCAGAAACCTCAAACTTTGACTAAAAAACAGATTTTCCCATATTTCTGTGATGGAAAGTTCGAGAATCTGTGGAGAGTGACAAATGTCCTTCCACCCAGCATTCCTTTAAGTCTTCCGATAAAAATGGCACCTCACTTTTGTGGGTAAGCCCAAAACACAACATAGATATATCACGTTTTTCCACTCAAAACTATCCTGTTTTTTTCAAAGTAGGTAACTGTGGATTTGCTCAGCCGACACCTATGGCAACCTAACAAACCTGTATATTTAAAAAAAACTAGACATCTAGGGTAATCCAGGATGGGTGACTTGAGTAGCTCTCACCAGCTTGTGTTACACAAAATCCCTTGCAAAGCTCAAACTTTGACTAAAAAAGCACATTTTCCTCATATTTCTGTGAGAGAAAGTTCTGGAATCTTCGGGGAACCACAAATGTTCCTTCCACCCAGCATTCTTCTAAGACTTCCATTGAAAATGGTACCTCACTTGTGTGGGTAGGCTTAGTGTTCGCAACAGAAAATGACCCAAAACTCAACATGGATTCATCACATATTTCCGCTCAAAACGGATCAATTTTTTGAAAGTCGTTAGCTGTGGATTTTGCTCCCTAGCTCAGCCAGCACCTAGGAAAACCTAGCAAGCCTGCACATTTTTAAAACTAGACACCCAGGGCAATCCAGGATGGGGTGACTTGCGTGGATCCCATGAAGTTTTGTTTACCCACAATGCCATGCAAACCTCCAACTTTGCCAGAAATCACACATGGAGTCTGCTGAAATCCACAAAAATTCTACCTCCCAGCATTAGCCCAATTGTGCTGATAAAAAACGCTGCACCACTTGTATGGTTGGGCCTAGTGCTTGCAACAGGAACAGATCAAACCAAGGTCAAAGGGAGCTATATTGACCTTGGTTTGATCCGTACCTGTTGCTGGCACCAGGCCCAAGTGGTGTAGTGTTGTTATCAGCACAATTGGGCTAATGCTGGGTGTTCGGAATTTTGTGGATTCCTTTGGAAAAATGTCTGTGGTTGGTAGGTTTCATGGATGGAGGCCAACCATGGCCCCAAATCTCACAGCCACCCCAAATGCTGATCTCTCCACATAACACTTTAGGGCCTTGTGTGTCAAGGTCTCTTGGCCCACACGCACAAGTGAGGTCCCATTTTTATCGGTAGACTTGAGGAAGTGCTGTGTAGTAGGACATTTGTGTCTCCCCATAGATTACAGATGTTTTCCTCACAGAAATGTGAGGAAAATGTGTGTTTAGTCAATGTTTGAGGTTTGCAGGGCCTTGTGAGTAAGACAACGGTGTGAGATGCATATAAAGCCAACCACCCTGGACTCCCTCGAATGTCCAGTTTTTCTAACTGTCTGGGTGTGTTTGGTTTTTCCAGGTGGCAGCCTATCCAAGCCCAAAAAGTGCAGCCGTTCACCATTGCAAGAGGGATGATAGTGGGAGTTAGCCACACTCTCCTCGCCCATGTGTAAAAACAACACACACAAGAATCAAATGTCCTCTCGCTTGCCATTGGGATGGGATGCTTAAGTCTGCAGTGGACCAGAAAGAGTGTGGAGGTGTTAGGGGTGAGGG
The DNA here is from genome assembly GCF_964204655.1 of Triturus cristatus. NCBI lineage: Eukaryota > Metazoa > Chordata > Amphibia > Caudata > Salamandridae > Triturus > Triturus cristatus. The sequence goes on along the minus strand of NC_140594.1, from coordinate 8,274,567 downwards.
TGGGGACAGTGGTTAGAATGGGAAAGACTCACCCCATTATTTTATTAAAAATATACATTTCTGCCATAGAGTGGTAATTATCCCATCTGCTCCTAGAGGACAGAAAGACTGATGTCCCATTTACTTGGGGTCGCATGGCCAAACCCTTGCCAGGCAGCACCCACCCCAAGAAAAAAAAAACATTTCCTGGCATTTAGCGGGCTTTCTACCCTGCCTCTGGGGGGGAGAGATCAAGGGTAATTACCCTAATTTGCCCCCAGGGGCAGAAAAACTGCTGCCCACTTTAGTTGGGGTGGGGACATAGCCATGTCCATGGAGGTCAAACCCCACCCCTATATATATATTTTTTTTTAACAAATTTCCCTGAAGTCTAGTGGACTTTCCACCCCTGGGGGCAGATCAGTGGTAAATACCTCTATGGCCTAATTTGATTGGGATGGGGGCATAGCCATGCCCACTCTTGGCAGCCCCCACCCCTGTATATAAAGAAACAACCTTTCCCCTGACTCTAGTGGGCTTTCCATTGTGCAGGGAGATCAGGGGTAATTACCCCATCTGCCCCCCAGGATAGGCAGAATGACTGCTAACTCATTTACTTGGGATGAGGGCATAGTCATGCCCATTCTGGGCAGCCTCCACTCCTGGATTCTAGTGAGCAGTCTGTCCCCACCTGGGGCGGCAGATAGGGGGTAATTACCCAATCCGCCCAAGGAGGGACAGAAAGACTGTTACCCCATTTAGTTGGGGTGGGGGTATAGCCATTCTCATGGTGGGCAGCCCCCACACCTATATTTGTATTCGAAATTCAGGAAGACTTTCCCCATTTACTCAGGGTAGGTGGACAGCCTATATTTAGTTTTTTTTTTTTTTTTTAAATCATTCTTTGACTTCTTGTGGGCTTTCTGCCCCCTGGACGGTGCAGATGGGGACATTTTCCCAATCTGCCTCTCGGGAGGGCAGAAATATTGTTGCCCCATTTAGTTGGGGTGGGGACATGGTCATGGCCTTGGTGGGCATCCACTACCCCTATAGTTAAAATACAAATACCTGGCATCCAATGGGTTTTCTGTCCCAACGTTTGGGGGGTGGGGGAGGCAGAAAGATGTTTCTAATTTTATAGGGGTGGGTGCATGGCTATGTAGGGCAGCTCCCACCCTACAAACCTAATAAATGAATAATCTCTGGTGTCTTGTGGAATTTCAGCCAGCCCCCCATCTCCGGTAGGGGCAGAATGGGGGTAATTGCCCCTATCTGCCTATCTAGGGGGGCAGAAAGATGTAAATATAAAACGAATAAAGGAGGAGTACAAGCCGTTGCCCAAGGGGTCGCTCCCCCCTCCCTGGTGTCTATTGAGTGGACCCCTGCATTTGGATCCCTCTCCTGTGGTGATCCCTTAGCGGAGATCCACTAAGGAGGGGTACTATTTAAAGGGGAGATTCCCCTCTTTCAGTGATACTTCTCCTGTTAGGATCAGTGCTCGGGGGGGGCTGAGGTATACCCCCCCGAGCACTGAGTCAGTGAAAGTAAAAGATGTCCAAGGCTCCCTTGACTTTCACTTTTACTGCAACGACGTCAGCGCGCCCTGCGTGCCGATCGTCAATGCAGTAAATAAAAAGAATTCCGGCTGTCCAGGACGCTCTTCCTGAGCAGCCTGATCTAAAATAAACAAAGGACAACCTCTGGTGCCGCGGAGGGGCGCCCGAAGGACCTTACGTACCGCCCACGCGTTGGCTAAGATGAAAATTAGCATTAGGATTGTTTTTATTATCATTATTATTATTGTTATTATCACTGTTGTTATTATTAATATCGTTCTTATCATTCTCATGAATATTAAAGTTTTTAATATTATTATACATATTATTATTACTGTTATTATTTGTATTATTTTTATCATAATAATTTTATTCATTATTATTACAACCATTATTTTACTTTTCTTACATTACTACCATTATTTTAATAATTATTATTAATATTAATATTATCACTATCATCATTATTGTTTTATTATTACTATAATAGTATGACTGTTATTATTTTTATTGTGATAATCATTATTACTGTCCCTACTATCATTATTAATTATCAGTATTATCATTATTATTGTTTTGATTATTATAATATTTATCATTATTTTATATTATTACTTTTATTATTATTATCACTACTATCATTTTCAGGATCCTCACTATTGTTGTGTGACGGGACGAAGACTCGTACGACACTGTGCCCTGGCGCTCCACTTCTGCTCACGCACCAAAAGACGCACTTATTGTCGCTGGACAGAGATGTACACTGTTGGCCCGATTCACAAGGGTGAGGTGAGACGAAAGCCGAACTTTACGATTTTCCGTATTCACAAAGGGCATTTACGAGTAGTAAAGTTAGACTTCCGTCTCAGTTTACATTTGTGAATCGGGTCCTGTGACTTTAAGCCACATGCCACGGGGCAAGAGGGGGCAGGACTCGATCCGTGGACCTGGAGGACGGACTTTGAATTAAATCTGCGAGGCAACCTGGAAGATGTGGAACAGACAAGGGAGAACAACGAGGAAACACGCCCCTTGAGGAAGCCTCTGAGCACACTGGATCACTGCAGGAGGGAGAGCAGCCAGCCGAGCCCTCCGTCCTACCCTACGAGGATGAACCCGTAGCCCAATCTGGTGAAGGAAGCGACAAGATGGAAGTCGGAGTGTCCCGCCGGCGTGCCAGCTTTCCTAGCCACACTTCAGGAGGATCGTGGCTAATGCAGGTGTGTGCCGGCTTCTGGTTGGAGGGAGGCAACTGCACGGGGGCACCACTAAAGATACCAAGAGGGGTGAACTGCACAAACTACCCTAACCGCCATCTCCCGGGGCCATCGGTAATAAGAATACATAGGGAAGGGCGATTCCATCCGAGCACGAGAGTCTGTGAGCACTAATTGGCCAAACCCCCTGCACTCCTGTTTGTCTGACACTGAGGAAACAAAATGACAATATACAACAGGTGACTTACCTGCCTTGTTCTCCTTTACCGCGAGGATACCGGCGGGAGGACTCCTGACCCAGGACCCGGAACAAGCAGAGCAGAAACGTGTCGTTAGTCCCCAGAGAGACTGTCAGACATAACTGTGTGAAACCACCTGATAATGATCAGAGAACGTTTCAACCACGCTCTGGCGTGCCCTGAACATGTCATACCACAACGCCAGCACGCTGATACATGACGTATTGTTTCTGTTGTTATTAATATTATCATTACATTTATTATTTTCTTTATTATTAATATTATCATTATTGTTATTATTATTATCATTATCATTATTGTTATTATTATTAACACCTGCGTAGGCCACTCTGGGATTTTACACAGTGAACCTTAGCATGAACAGCAGGCAGACATGAACATGACAAGGACATGCACATCTGGAAAATCAGGCAGTTGCATGAAATATCTCGCCCCATCACCCTGATTTTTGGAAGCCCCTTGCAGTGCTAATTACCTATTAGCCCCCACTCCACTAAATCATGCCCTCCACAAAGTTTGAGGCATTGACACTTCTGCCCCAATTCAAAGTCCTGCTCCTGCCGATGGGAGTTCACACTTTAACCGCTCGGCATGCTGGGGCGTATTTATCCTACGTTCACGCAGCGCAACGCAGCAGGCCCCCTAGGCGCGCTACGTAAAAGGGAAAGGGGAGGAATGCGCTGTATTTAACATCATGTAGTGCATCCCTGTCCTTTCTTTGCTCTGGTGCACTGTTGGCGGCCTAGTACCAACGCAGGCTCTCTTGCACCATTGTGAAGTGTAAGCAAGATTGTTTTAGCGCAGGAGGTTACACCTTCCTGCACAAAACAATCTGCTGAGGTATTTTCCTCTTTCTGTGTGAGCTGCGGGATGCAACACACATAAAAAGAGGAAAAACGAGGAAAAATAAAGATCTTTCTCCTCATTACAACTCACCCGGCAAGCCATAGCATGATCATGCATTCCCAAGTGTATGACTAGTGGTAAATCTGGGAATGTTTTAAAATCCATGGAACGCCTCCCAGGGGCAGAGAAATGAAAGACATTGATTTGTGCTGCATTGAGTATTGAGCACGGCTGCACAAGGTGGACTTGCGTGGCTTGATAAATCTGAGTTTAGGGTTGCGTCGCTCTTGGGCCCTTTGCTTGGCGCAAGGGTGACGCAACACTATGATAAATATGGGCCTTTGTGTCGTACTCGCCCGTAACCATGGCTACTGTTGAAGACACTGATTGCCTGTTGCATAGTACAGGGCAAAGCTTGCACGTCTACACCTGTGGAACAGAGGCCTACAATACTGCATCTTTCAGTTCACTGTGCATTAGTGAAATATTTAGTTGAAGAGACTTTGGCTGACAGCTTACTCCATCCCTTACATTATAACTACTATTGGATATAATGCACTTATTACTCGCCGGACGGGATATCAGTCATGTTTGTGAGGGTCTAACTTGTCTGCAAAACGGCAAATCAAGCCCTCTGTGACCCAGAGATGCATAAAAACTCTGCTTGATTCCGCTGCGTTCTGCACTGCAATTTAGCACCAGTAGCACGAGCAGTGCTGACAAAGGCATGAAAGGCACCATGTGTTGAGCGAGAGCCTGCGGCCTTTCGCGCTGATTTTGCTGCCGCTCGAGTCGAAAATTGAGTCGAGCTGCAGCAAATCCACTCGAGCAACAGCCCGCTGACTGCAACCGCTTGCCACTGCTCAGGTTCGAAAATAAACGCTAGGGGACGCCAAATCTCACTCACCGGCTTGCATTTTTTTGAGCTTTGCGTGAGTAAAAGATGCTCTTCATTTTAGAGGAGACGCGGTGCTTCTGCACAGGGAATAGATGCAGTTTCAGCCACAGCTGGAGTATTCGGTCATGCTAACTCAAGGACTAACACACGCTAGGTTGGGTGCAGGTAAGAGCCGTGGGGCCAGGTGAGGGGGATTGCCTGCAGCGCCTGCGGTGGGACTCACACACATGTTGGGTTGGGTGCAGGTAAGAGCGGGGGCGGTGGGGCCAGGTGAGGGGGGATTACCTGCAGCGCCTGCGGTGGGATTCACACACATGTTGGGTTGGGTGCAGGTAAGAGCCGTGGGGCCAGGTGAGGGGGGATTACCTGCAGCGCCTGCGGTGGGACTCACACACATGTTGGGTTGGGTGCAGGTAAGAGCCGTGGGGCCAGGTGAGGGGGGATTACCTGCAGCGCCTGCGGTGGGACTCACACACATGTTGGGTTGGGTGCAGGTAAGAGCCGTGGGGCCAGGTGAGGGGGATTACCTGCAGCGCCTGCGGCGGGACTCACACATATGTTGGGTTGGGTGCAGGTATGACACATGCACAAACTAAAGATACCATCAATATTGTAAATCTTTTGTGAACACCTCTTAATAGCTATGAAATAAAAGGGAAACTGTTTGCTATTGTCTTTCCCAAAGGTGCAATTTCACTTTGTTACAAATTGATTTACTTACATTGATAAGAAAATTGAAAATTAAAATAAGATTGTTTAGTTAAGCAATACAAGGAGACCCTTGTATTGATACAGGGCTTGGGGGAGCCTGGGAAAGCTCCAAGGTATCCCTGCTCCAACAGAGCACAGTAAAGAGGCCCGATTGGGTCACACAAGAAGCTGCCAGAGGGCTGATGGGGGAAACTAGCAACAGAATTCATGCTCCACCAACAGCTGAGCTCCCTGGAGCCTCATCCTGATCATATTCAAATCCTCACAATAGGAAGCTGTACATACAGTCTAGGTTTGGCACTCTCCCCTTGAATGACCTCCTTTGTAAATGGCACAGTAAAGTACAAATGCCAGGTACTTGCCCCTGATGCTGGCCACTCACAGCCTCTGTGGCCCATGCTATGTCCGCCGGCCCGGCCTATGCCCCTCCCAGATCAAAATGGATCAAACTAATCTGCAAACAAATGGGGACACGTAACTTTCAGGGCGCCATACGAATTCTTAAATCAGATACCAGACCACGTGTCGGTGCAGATGACGAGTTACTTGGCCCCATGTGGGGCATCAGGAAAAAGGCCCAGGAAGGAAGGCTTTGAAGGGGGCTGGTTCTCCTTGTTTATAAAGCGTATTCGGCCTCAACGTGTTTCTGTAAGAGTTTTGCACCAATTATACCAGAACTCGGATGCAAAGAGAGCCCTCCATTGAGCAATGGGCAGCATTGACTACATTTGAGGATTGACAGAATGACTATATTATCCTCTCGTATACATGCACTGTCTATCTTCTAATACATTTGAATGTTTAAGATGTCATCATCTGATTTTACTTTTTATTGTATTTATTTAAAGCTAAAGTTGTGAATTTTTAATATTTATTATGAGAATGTATTATTCTGTTGGACTAATTTTCAAGTACCGTGTATGCGAAAACGTTTAAGGCATGTATGCCAAAATAAAGTATTTGAAGGAATTAAAACTAAATCTATGAGAAAAAAAACGACTTCACAGCCTGACATACCATCAGAAATTACAAGTGCTTGGAGGTGGCCAGGGCGAGGACACATGAAGATGTGTCTCCTTCAAACTCTGCACGCTGGCGTCCTGCCAAAAGCCACACAATTGGTTTTATATTAAAACTTCAGACCTAAACCAAGACCTGCCGATGCCAGGAGCTGCCAGCCGCTCGCTTCACTTCCAAGAACAAGAAATGGAATCAATTTGAAGACGCCTCAATATCGACCCAAAGGGAAAGGGGAGTGGAACCGAGGATGAGAGCCGCCGCAAAGGGAGTGGAACCGAGGATGAGAGCCGGCCCTGGACTGATTGTGTGGGAGGTCCCACCAGGTGCGGCCAATGGATGCTAAGCACTGAGCAAAGGTTGTGTCGCTCTTGAACCGCGCCGGATGGCGCAAAAGCAACATAACCACGTAGGTGCGATTTCTCAAGCCACACAAGGGGGCCTTCTGTGGCTTGAGGGCTCTCTTTGCATCCGAGTTCTGTTATAATTGGTGCAAAACTCTTACAGAAACACGTTGAGGCAGAATAAGCTTTATAAACAAGGAGAACCAGCCCCCTTCAAAGCCTTCCTTCCTGGGCCTTTTTCCTGATGCCCCACATGGGGCCAAGGAACTCGTCATCTGCACCGACACGTGGTCTGGTATCTGATTTAAGAATTCGTATGGCGCCCTGAAAGTTCCGTGTCCCCACTTGTTTGCAGATTGGTTTTATCCATGTTGATCTGGGAGGGGCATAGGCCGGGCCGGCGGACATAGCATGGGCCACAGAGGCTGTGAGTGGCTCGCATCAGGGGCAAGTACCTGGCATTTGTACTTTACTGTGCCATTTACAAAGGAGGTCATTCAAGGGGAGAGTGCCAAACCTAGACTGTATGTACAGCTTCCTATTGTGAGGATTTGAATTACATCAAGATGAGGCTCCAGGGAGCTCAGCTGTTGGTGGAGCATGAATTCTGCTGCTAGTTTCCCCCCATCAGCCCTCTGGCAGCTTCTTGTGTGACTCAATCCCAATAGAGCCTCTTTACTGTGTTCTGTTGGAGCAGGGATACCTCGGAGCTTTCCCAGGATCCCCCAAGCCCTGTATCAATACAAGGGTCTCCTTGTATTGCTTAACTAAACAATCTTATTTTAATTTTCAATTTTCTTATCAATGTAAGTAAATCAATTTGTAACAAAGTGAAATTGCACCTTTGGGAAAGACAATAGCAAACAGTTTACCTTTTATTTCATAGCTATTAAGAGGTGTTCACAAAAGATTTACAATATTGATGGTATCTTTAGTTTGTGCATGTGTTATACCTGCACCCAACCCAACATGTGTGTGTGTCCCGCCGCAGGCGCTGCAGGTAATCCCCCCTCACCTGGCCCCACCGCCCCCGCTCTTACCTGCACCCAACCCAACATGTGTGTAAGTCCCACCGCAGGCGCTGCAGGTAATCCCCCTCACCTGGCCCCACGGCTCTTACCTGCACCCAACCCAACATGTGTGTGAGTCCCGCCGCAGGCGCTGCAGGTAATCTCCCCCTCACCTGGCCCCACGGCTCTTACCTGCACCCAACCTAGCGTGTGTGAGTCCTTGAGTTATCGTGACCGAATACTCCAACTGTGGCTAAACTGCATCTATTCCCTGTGCAGAAGCACCGCGTCTCCTCTAAAATGAAGAGCATCTTTTACTCACGCAAGGCTCAAAAAAATGCAAGCCGGTGAGTGAGATTTGGCGCCCCCTAGCGTGATTTTCGAACCTGAGCGGTGGCAAGCGGTTACAGCCAGAGGGCTGTTGCTCGAGTGGATTTGCTGCAGCTCGACTCAATTTTCGACTCGAGCGGCAGCAAAATCAGCTCGAAAGGCCGCAGGCTCTCGCTCAACACATGGTGCCTTTCATGCCTTTGTCAGCACTGCTCGTGCTACTGGTGCTAAATTGCAGTGCAGAACACAGCGGAATCAAGCAGAGTTTTTATGCATCTCTGGGTCACAGAGGGCTTGATTTGCCGTTTTGCGGACAAGTTAGACCCTCACAAACATGACTGATAACCCGTCCGGCGAGTAATAAGTGCATTATATCCAATAGTAGTTATAATGTAAGGGATGGGTGACCTGTCACATTTAGGATGGAGTAAGCTGTCAGCCAAAGTCTACATCAGTCCCAGAGTCTCTTCAACTAAATATTTCACTGATGCACAGTGAACTGAAAGATGCAGTATTGTAGGCCTCTGTTCCACAGGTGTAGACGTGCAAGCTTTGCCCTGTACTATGCAACAGGCAATCAGTGTCTTCAACAGTAGCCGTGGTTACGGGCGAGTACGACACAAAGGCACATATTTATCAAAGTGTTGCGTCACCCTTGCACCAAGCAAAGGGTCCAAGAGCGACGCAACCCTAAAGTCAGATTTATCAGACCCTGAGAGGCTAGGTAAATCCAGAGTAACGCAACAGTGTGCAAATCGCTGCGTTGCATTTCTCTGCTCCAGGGAGACATTCCATGGGTAGTGCATGGGTGTTCCAACGCAACACCCATGGATTTTGATAAATTCCCAGATTTACCATTGTGCGAAAATTCTACACTTTTCCCGGGGAGGCGTAATGTGGAGAAATATCTATATTCCTCCTTACTGTTTCCTCTTTCTCCTTATACTGCATTCTGGAGCACACATATAAAGAAGAATTATGCCTCAGGGCATTATTTTGTGCAGGAAGGTGTGCCTTCCTGCATAAAAACAACCTGCCAAAAATGCAGACACCTTTGCACCATGATCAAAGGTGCTAGCGCTCGGAAAAGGCAGAAATGCACTGCATTGTGATAAATACAGTGCATTCCGGTCCTTTTCCTTTGACTGTCACGCAGCGCAGCACAGTAAGGTGTCTTGAGGCGCTGTTCTAGAATTTGATAGCTATGGCCCTGGATGTACTGCTGGACATCGCTTGCCTGCCTCTTCCACAGAGTGGAATATGTTCATTTCTCCTTGTTTTTCCTCTTTCTAGGTGTGCTGCATTGTGTAGCACACACAGAAAGAGGAAAATAGCTCCATGGATTGTATTTGTGCAGGAAGGTGCCCCTTCCTGCACAGAAATATTCCTGCCAACAATGCAGACACCCTTGCACCATGGTGCAAGATTGCCTGCAGTGGCTATCAGCACCAAATCGTGCATCAGCGCAGGCAGAAAGGACAGGAGTGCACCGTATCTTGTAAGTACGGTGCATTACTGCCCTTTTGAATTGATGCAGGGCAGTGCAGCGCAGCAAAAATATGAGCACTGCTTCCCTACGCCAATTTATTGTAAATGAGGCCCTTAGTAACCATGGGAACCAGAACAGCCGCACGACTCCTGATGCTGGCATAGAACCGGGCCAAAACTCCTATACCAGCCTCAATTCAAGACTTCTTCAGGCCTCAAAAGCAGGCGTCCAACTTTCAGAAGCACCAGGCAGCACGTTTCACATCAGCAACAGAGGAACCTCTCGCTCAAGGACACTTGACCAAAAGATTATTTCTGCGGCCAGAAGTAGGAACATTAATTCTTTAAGGGTGACAATTCCACTGTTCCAAGATGTTTTGGTGCTGATGCTGGACAAGCGACGAGACTTCAAGGAAATTACCTCTCATTTGGAAAACACAAGTTCCATTCAGATGAGGTTTCCCATTCCACCTTTTTCACAATCGCTGCCTTGAGTTACTCTGCGGCAGGGGGGCATTCCAAGGGTGAAGCGTGGGTGTTCCGACGCTTCCACCATTGGATTTTGATGCATTCCCAGATTTACCATTAGTGGTAGACCTGGGAATGCATCAAAAGGCTACGTCTCCTCATGGGAGATGTAATAAGAGGAAATATCTTTATTTCCCCTCATTTATTCCTCTTTTTATGTGTGCTGCACATATGGAAAGAGGAAAATGCCTCTTAGGATTGCTTTTGTGCAGGAAGGTGTCCCTTCCAACACAAACGTATCTGCGCGCAATACAGGCACCCTTGCACCATGGGGCTAGGGTGACTGCATTGGCACTGGGCAGCCGAAGGTGCGCCAGGGAAGGGATAAAGGCAGAACTGTGCTATATAATAGCACATACGGGACATTGCTGCCCTTTCCCTTCCACGGCAGCGGTGGGACTGAGGGACACCAGAGACCAGATTCAGATTCCTTTCAGTGTGAACACCGATGATGACAAGGAAAGATGCTTTACTAAAGTCTGCACCCAGGTCTGCAACAATTGTGGATGATTTTATACGATACTCCGCCCTTCGCAATGACCATTCACAATCCTTCCCGAGCAGGACACTACCACCACCAGCCCTTTCCCAAGAAGAGGAAGCCTTTTGGACATTTGGTAAAACCAACATGCCAAGGGCAGGGACTACACATTCTATTCAACCGTCAATAAATCTTATACTATAATCGACTATTTCCAAATCTCAAGAGATCTACTACCTAGGATCCCAAACTCTACCATAGAAGTTAAAAATAATTTGACAATACACCTATGTGGCTACAAGTCATCTCTCTCCAGTCCACTCCACTGCCTTCTTGCATCACTCATGTGCTCACTGACCCCCTCCCCCCAGAGATCAAGAGCACCCTTATGCGGTGTGACAGACTGTCCACCCCAAGCCCCCCCTAGTAATCCTGTCAATACAATCCCGCATTATTATAGGGTACACCACGGGCAACAACAACATCAAAAATATGTACATATATGAAACACAAACAAGTTTTAGCAGCATCGCCATGTGGGTAAACCCAATGTAAAATGTATTGTGCTTTTGGCATGAAATCAATGTTTAAAGAGGCACCGCCGGCCAGTGTAGTGAATCACTGGTGGTCCACCTACCATCACTCCCACTTACACACACTCAATCTGCACCGCTACACAGTGCGACAGGTACCAGCCCAGTCCATATAGAACACTATTGCACATGCACTCAACACCCTAATGTGGTGCCACTGGTACCCAACAGGTCAGTAGATAACACTCTGCAGACTCCGTGGCCCCAGCCTCCCTCCACCCTCTAGTTCACCCCAATTGCCCTATACCCCTGTATGGAAGATAAACAGCCCCGCCTCCCAGATACTAGGCTGCACACACCAAAAGTCACACTTAGTCTGGGTCCTTGGAAAGTAGGTGGGGATATGTAGCAAGTTTTAATTAGGCGTAGACGTAAACAATGGGAGTTTAGCAGCCACTCTGGAAGTTCATCCACAGGTCTCAAAACACAGAGTCACGCACTCTTTTGACCCGCTTCCAAACTGTCTCCACTGCTACCTGGCCCCAAGATGTCTTCAGGAGGGGCCAGTTGTGGAAAGGGCAGTTGGTCCGCCGCAATGAGGGTCAGCAGGGAACAACCAATGAATGGGGATTAACACTGGGGAGACTTGATAGGAGTAGGCACCGCGAGCAGTACACAATGATCTGGGTCTTGGCCAGGCAATACCTGGAAATGAGGCACAACGTCTGGTGCATGATACAGGCTGCACCAGACAAGTCTGGTTGCACACCCACAAGCTCAGGTTCAGCAGAGCCACATGAGGTAGAATGAGGCCCTATTACTGGTACACCCCCACCTCCGAGGGTCGCACCCTCTGAATCAAACACCGCACGCAATAAGCATACAGTCGGCGTGTCGCATGAGAGAGATGCAGCACGAACAGCGAGACAGACCACGCAGGGTCCCACAACCAGTGAATTTGCTCACCAACAACTAGACGCTTATGGCTGTCAGGGTCCCTGACGAGGCAGTTGGTTCAGGTTGTCACTTCTGTAAAGGAGCTTACTTATGTGAATAAAATATTAATGCGACTCACGGCGTGAAGATGATATCTTATTGAAGATTACGGCACTGGTGACGAGCGGGGACACAGACGGGAAGCTGGAAGCCCAGATGGAGAAATTCTACTCGACAAAGTAATTTTAGACGACATTCCGGAGCCGTGGAAATCCGAAGAGCACTGTCATTTACATAGCTGATACGGAGGTTGCTCACTGGGCAGTAAGACTATTGAACTAGCCATGACCTAAGGCTATCAAAAGGTATGCTTTTACACAAAAGACATGCCCCTACCTGAACTTACATGACCAGAAACATCATAACAATGATAAAGAAAGAACAACAAGGTAGAGAGAATAAGAATAAGAAGAGATCAAATATTCGCATGAGAGTCAACTGTTGAGCCCTGAAGAAGTCCTCAAGAAGGACGAAACGCGCTGGCTACTAGGAAGAAAGAATATAAGAATAAAGGACAATATAAAAACATACAAATTGGATGGACTTGTGTTTTGTATTTGAGTGCGGATCAAAATTCTCTAAGTTACTGTATATAGTGGAAGTTTCTTTCACTTGTTTGGGAAGCGAAGGGGTCTTGCTTCTTTGATCCTTGCACCATAGAACTGATAACATTCCCGAGATAGGGATAAGTGCTGTAATGAAATCCTAGACCTCTTTTGTAAATCTTTTGGAGACTTGATAGGAGTAGGCACCGCGAGCAGTACACAATGATCTGGGTCTTGGCCGGGCAATACCTGGAAATGAGGCACAACGTCTGGTGCATGATACAGGTTGCACCAGACAAGTCTGGTTGCACACCCACAAGCTCAGGTTCAGCAGAGCCACATGAGGTAGAATGAGGCCCTATTACTGGTACACCCCCATCTCTGAGGGTCGCACCCTGTGAATCAAACACCGCACGCAATGAGCATACAGTCGGCGTGTCGCATGAGAGAGATGCAGCACGAACAGCGAGACGGACCACGCAGGGTCCCACAACCAGTGAATTTGCTCACCAACAACTAGACGCTTATGGGTGTCAGGGTCCCTGAAGTACAGGAACCACACACCTTAGATGAGGCAAGATGTCTGGGGCTACGCACTAGACAACACTGTCTCCTTACACAAGTCTTAGTTTTGCGCTCACACCATGCTGCTAGTTGGGCACTTGAGAAGGCACCGCTCTCCAGATGTCACAGATAGATGGTGTAGGTCCCTCTTAGGAGATCTTTGATGTTCCTGAGAACTGCGTGAGAGCAGGAGGCCCGCAGGTGGGCCCTTGGAGAGCACACTAAAGGGTGCCACACTTCAGCAGGTCTTCGACTCTGACCAGCCAATATTCAGACACGGCATGTGGTCCGGTTCATGGGCAGTTATCCTTAATGTGCACAAAAAGACTCCTCTGGCAATGTGCACCACACAGTCCGGGTTCTTGGGTCCAGCATCCCTGCAAGCATATCTCACCCTTTGCTGAAGGATGGCACCAGTAGTTATACCATTGTGTGTCTTAGACGCTAGGGGTGGTTTAAGGGGCTTCCCTTTGAACAACAGATGTCTCCCCTAAATTGTAGGCCTGTCCATATTCTGTGAGCGAGTTATGCCAAAACCCTCCCTTATCATTGATAGAAAACTTCATGAGGCCGCTCCACTGCGATCCACTATTGCAGCCCGAAGTGATGTAACCATTTCCCTTTGTGAGCCTGTGGAAAGAGCAAGCCTCATAGGTAGTGAAAACACACACAGGTATTCCTCACTACCTGGGTGCACCTGCGCTGGTTCGCACACAGACCTGCGATGGCAGGTTGGACACACTGTCCCCCAGCACAGGGGTGCAAGAGCACCCACCTGAATCTGCAACAGCAAACTGGACGCAGGTTAAACTAATACGTGTGTCAGGGCTCACGGACAACGCTGCGATGGCAGGTGGCACATGCAACCCCAGGCACCGTAGGTATGGGTGTGCACATACAGTTATATATCTCACAAAGGTGATGGAATGCTATTGACCTAGAGAGGTCACTACTGTGTCTATTAGCAGGAAGACAAGAAATAGAATCAGAAGTTTTAATTTATAAAGACGAGAACCCTCACTCACCCAGAGGTGACATGCTTCATCATTGGGTCCCCTCTTACGCACTGCCACCGCAAGGTAGACAATGTGGGCTACAACTCTCCACAAAAAATGAGAGGAGCGTGAGGTGTTTTACAGAGTCACCAATTTAGGCAATGGGAGTAAGGGACAGAGTGCACAGTACAAAACAAAAAAGTGCATTAAAATTAGCTCCTGGGTGACAAAAAAAGTTTAATAGTAGTCCCCATGGGCTAAAGTAAAAGCATATGATAAAGGACTGAAAGAATATCCTATTTATCAATGGTCGACATGTTTCTGCCAGTTTGAACATAAATTCGCGGCATTCATCAGGACCTATGATGTTGTCACTCTGTGTATAAACTCAGTAAAATAGACATACAAAACCATACTTAATTGAATATGGTAGTTCTTGGACAAAGGCACCAGCTTCAGTCAGGTCCGATGTCTAAGGGGTAATGTTAGTTTACCTCTTCCTTAAGGGGAGTGTGCCCTCAGATCACAGTTTTCTGTAGATAAACGGTGTCCTATCTTGGTGTGGCAACACATACAGAGGCCTTCCCTGGCAGGCGGCTTATGAGTTTAATCATAATAACTGCCAATGCGCGCACACCAGTCTGCAATGGCAGACTGGGCCGTGGGCTTACAGAGACCCCAGCCCTTTAGGTGCGAGTGCGCACCCAACACCATGCCCGGGCCAGTCTGACTCAGTTCGAACCCCCTTACAGGTGTGATTATGCACACGCGGCCTGCGACAGCAAGCTGGGAACCTTGCCATGTGTACAAGCACGCAGACATAGGCCTGCCATGGCAAGCCTGGCCTGGGTGTTTAGAACACTGGGAGATGCAGGTTTGCAATCACCAGCCCGCAATGGTGGACTGGGCACCTATCCACAATGCCATAGGTGCCTGGGCGCATTCTCCAGTCTGCCATGGCAAGCTGGATATGTATTTGAAACAGCATAAGGGCTGATGAGCACACCCTGGCCTGGAATGGCAGGCTGGGTGCATAGTTGACACCCCCCAGGTACAAGTGCGCCCTCATTGGTCTGTGTTAGCACATCGGCCCATGTTTCTGTACAATGTGCCAGCACATGCAGCAGAGTTACAACAATATTGTGGCCAAACATTAAACATTTATTTACACTAACTATATTCATGCATTTCCACAGATCACAGCCCGGATATGTCAGGACCCATGGCATCTGAAAGGGCTACTGACTGGTGGTCATTGAGGCTATCAACCCAACTCCATCTCACCACTGCCAAAGTTTGAGGATAGCAATGCGGTACAGTCAAGGAGCAGGGACCCGACAACATCTGAGACCAGGACACGGGAAGACGCAGATGCCAAACCTCAGCAGCACCCATCACATGCCCCTTTCATGCAGATACCTGCTTGAAAGGGTACAATAGTCGCAAAGCGACGTTAAGCCATGCAACGTGGTGTAACACCACTTTGTAAATATGGAGCAGGGCACTGTGCAATGCCCTTGTGAATATGCCCCTAGGTGCCTACATCTCCGTGAGAAACTCAAGGAGTTGGGAAAAGCGAGGTTGTTTGACTGGATCAAAGAGGTGATCAAACAAATGCCTGGATGAAAGGCCCCAGGGCCCGATGAATTCCTGGCCTCATTTTACATGTCCCTTCCAGTAACACCTCTCTACTAATTCAACCACTTCCTGATATCCTGGAAGGTGACAATGCCTTCCTCTCACCTGCCCAGCCTTCTGAAACCAGATAATGACCCTAGAAATGTGGGTCGTATTGCCACAGAGCATTGCTAACTTGTGACGTGAAGTTCTTTACTGGTGTGGAGACTCCACTCATTGTGGTCTCAATTAATTTAAACCCACCGGAACAAAATAAACAATTGATTGCTATTCTCAAGCTAGATGGGCAGAAGACCTGTAATCGAGTTGACTGGTCTTATCTAATTAACGTTCTGGACAAGACTGAAGGGGCCTAAGATGAAGACGTATAAACCGGTACATGAAAATTCCTCTAATAAACTTAACATAAATGGTGAATAATTAGTTAAAATCCCTGGGCATATTTATTAAAGAATTGCATCACCTTTGAGCCACGATTGGGGTGCAAGAGTGACGCAACACTTCAGTTTGATTTATTAGGCCACGCAAGGCCACCTTGCATGGCTATAAATCTAGAGTAACGCAACACATAGCAAATCGCTGCGTTGCTTAGCTCTGCCCCAGGCAGGCATTCCATGTGTGGGATGTGGGTGGTCCCACGTATGCACCCGAGGATTTTGGTGAATTCTCAGATTTACTATTACTGGTAGACCTGGGATTGAGTCAAAATGTTATGCCTCCCCAGGTGAGGTGTAACAAGGAGAAATATCCTTATTAGTACTTGGTTTTTCCTTTAGAAAGTGGAAAATGCCTCACGGGTTTGTTTATGTGCAGGAAGGTGTGGACGGAACATCAGGGGTGTGAGAGGGGAGACTTGGAGAATAACTTGCTGTACTTTATAACTAACACATAGTCAGCAACATCAGTATTAAGGAGTGTCACACCCCATTGAAAAATTAAATAATAAAACCATTTCAATATCATTTTCTTTTTCTTAACTTATTGTCAGCCGACTCAAGGTTAGGGCAGGCCATGTGACGAGCAGTAGGGAGGAGTGGTAAGCACTTATACATGCGCCTGACAGTCTGGCTGGCCATCTTAGGCCGGCCAAACAGACATGCACACTTGGGTTTCTCCAACCCTGCTGTGTTGTACAGCTGGGTTGAAGAAAAGCGTCAGGCTCCCTGTGCTTGAGCGAGAGTTAAACGAGCTCACTAAGGCCAATCAAGGCACTAATCTCATGCTAGGAATAGCATGAAACTCCAAAGCTATATAAGGTTGAGCCCCTAATCAGTTAGGCTAGGCCCTCTCAAACATCAAACAATATCTCAAGTGCCAGTACTGATATCAATTGTTTGTTTCGTTCATACATCATGATTACACAC
Source organism: Triturus cristatus (assembly GCF_964204655.1). Lineage (NCBI taxonomy): Eukaryota > Metazoa > Chordata > Amphibia > Caudata > Salamandridae > Triturus > Triturus cristatus. The sequence goes on along the minus strand of NC_140594.1, from coordinate 8,257,267 downwards.
CTCAATTGTCATTTCCTAGGAATGATGTTCCTGGTAGATGTGAGCTCTCCTTTCATTCATTCTCACTATATTGACAATCTAGAACTGGATGGAGAAAAATGACCCTTCTTTTTTCTTCCCCTTTTCCTTTGTTTTCTCAGATGGAGGTGGAGTAAAAGTTGAATTGGTATCAAAGCTTGAATCTTGGGGAAATGAGGTAATATGGTGTGGAAGTAGTGTGAAGAATTAGATTTGGATACAATGAATGAATATGGTTGTTTGTTAATATGACTGTGATTTATTATTTTTCAGCTCATTTGTGTTCTGAGTCCTGAGGAGAGCCGAAAAGAGACAAAGAAGGGTTTGAAACGCGTTGACTGTTGTTTCCATGACCAAACAAGTGTTGTACATATGCAGTACCACTGTGCTCACCACTAAATGTTTTGATTTGTGACAGTCTCCTATGAGCTCACAGGGGCCACTGTTTGGTTGCGCTCTTGTAGAAACAAGGGATTATTGTACTGCAAAACTAGTCTCATGGGCATTCGTTGGTTCTAAATAAGGTGTTACTTTAACAGAACCTGAGCTTAAAAAAACTCGAACTGTTATATATTATGAGTTTTTCAGTATTTTCTATGTTATTTGTTCATTGTTGTAAATATTGCATTATTAATGTCCCTGTGTATTAAAAAATGTGGATATACATTTTGATTAAAAGTATTTCTCCTCATTGTGGCAATCTAATGCCTGCTTCTAAGTGGCACTGCCTCAATTTACTGATCCTTATAAATTTGGGGCAGCATCAAAAAGCAATGGGTGTTGCGGTGGAATGCCCAAGAAAACACCCATTGCACGTCCCTTTCACGCAGACACATGCTTGAAATGGTAAAATATTAACAAAGAGAAGTTAAGCCATGCAAAGTGGCTTAACTCAACTTTGTGAATATGAAGCAGGGCATTGCGCCGCGGAAGCGTGGTAAAAAGTGGGGTCGTAAACAGTGGAGTTTGACCTAGTTGAGAAAGTGTTAGGGTTTGGGATGAATTATACGAAGTCCCTCAGAGCAAACCCAGAATTCAACTGGCGGATTCCGAACTACAGACGTTGCATGGTCGGCAACTCACATAAAACATTGAGGGGTTAACCTCCCCATTGACACAAAAACATACATCAGTGCAATGTTGCAACTCTCTTGTGGTGGTTGTATGAGAAGTAAACTGGAAATATCATGGATGGTAGGACAAAAAGTCTCATAATTGATTCTTTGCCACGCCTCCTCTACTGTGCCCGGTCCTTGCCCTTGAATTTCCCCAGATACAAAAGTGAACTATTTACTTTGTATGGAGGAACATGTCCCCCACAGCCACCAGAACACTGGTCACATTCGCAGATGGAGGGCTTAAGGCAAACCAGAAAAAACAAGGAGATGATGAACTTTTCAGACACTTGCCCCCAGTCACAGATCTGGGTTAAATCTATCATCGTTCTTGAGCTCACTTCGCCAGCCCAGCTGCATCCAGCATCGGACTGGATCTGTACACCACAGAAAAACAGTGGGTGCAGATGGAGCACGAGTTTCCAGAACCCCTCTTCCCCACCTCCCTGGGCTCTCTCCAAAGCCTAGATCTGCACTGCATGCCCTCAGAAGAGCAGCTGCTCCAGACCCACACCGCACACCCTCCAAAGAGCCGCCTCTTCAGACCCGCACTGCATGCCCTCCCGAGAGCAGCCTCTCCAGACCCGCACAGCATGCCCTCTCGAGAGCAGCCTCTCAATACCCACACTGCACGCTCTCCAGAGAGCAGGCTCTTCAGAATACCACACTGCACACCCTCCCGAGAGCAGCCTCTCCACACCCACACTGCACACCATTCTGAGAGCAGCCTCTCCAGACCCACACCGCACGTCCTCCAAAGAGCAGCCTCTTCACACCCACACCACATGCCCTCCAAAGAGCAGCCTCTCCAGACCCACACCACATGCCCTCCAAAGAGCAGCCTCTCCAGACCCACACGCCCACCTGTGAGCAGCCTCTTCAGACCCACACGCCCACCTGTGAGCAGCCTCTCCAGACCCACACTGCACGCCCTCCCGAGAGCAGCCTCTCCAGACCCGCACCACACACCCTCCAGAGAGCAGCCTAAACAGACCCGCACAGCAGGCCCTCCAGACACCAGCATCTCCAGACCCACACGGCACACTCTCCAGAGAGCAGCCTCTCCAGACCTGCACCGCACACCCTCCATAGAGCAGCCTCCCCAGACCCGCACACCCTCCTGAGAGCAACTTCTCACTTGTTAGACTGTGGGCACCAAGTGATGAGAAAAAACGGTCTAGTCGCATGCGTCCCACTGGCGCTAGGGGTTCATTCACAGTGTTGATTTCCCACCAGCCTTAATGATGGTGGTTTTCAAAACTAGAAGCAGAACAAGCCCCTAGACTCAGAGAAGTGTTTGAAAATGGTCATCTCTTGTCCCGAGCTGCATCAGGGGAGAGGTTCAATCTCAACAGAGGTGATGACCAGCGTCTGTTACAGGTACAACATTAGACGCATACAATGCTGACTTCAATCAGGAAGTATTGGCAGTCATCTTGGGACTTGCCTTTTAGGCAGAGTCCCACAAAAAATGTTTTAAAAAAAAGGGTCAGGGTAGTAATACCCCGCCGGGGATAAAAGCATTTTTTAAGGTTCCATTATGCCGCAAATTCGCGGATGGATTAGTGTATCCGAGGCAAAGTTGAAAAAGAAAGACGTGCGGGTTCCCATGCATCTTTTTCCGAAAAAACCAGAGTTTGCCAAATCCCGGGGCAGTGGTTTGTAATTATACGCAGCGTTTTCACTCTGCACCTCTATCGCCTGGTGACCGCCACCTCCCCGGGATAAACAATTGACAAATTAGGCGGAGGCCCACACAGCAAACCTACAGCCCTGGGGACCGCCACCTCCCCAGAGCTATTTATTAAATTAGTGCAGGAGAGTCCACTTTGGCCTCCCCACAGCCTTAGGGCTAATGCTAATAAAATGCAAGGGACTTGTGGACTCTACCTGCCCGGAGGACCACCACCTTCCTGGTGCTGTGTTTTTCAAATGGGCGGGTTCACCGACGCCACAGGCTCTGGGGAGCACCACCTTCCCGGGACAAACATAATATTTTTTATGGGAGGGTGGCTGCGGGCCACCCTCCAGGGCCATTCTCAGCCCTGGGACTGACACCTTCCCTAGACAGGCCTTAAAGCAAATAAGGAGGGGGGCCACATGGCCCTCTGCCCTTGAGCCATAAATGGCCCAGGGAACTGCAATCCCTCAAGGCCTGCTACTGCTATGTCACCCGGGACATAGCTGTTTGCTATGGCTTGATGGGAGCTTTACTGCTCCAGCCAAGCAAACGTTCTGCTTCTTGCAAGAAAGAGCATAAACATATTTCTCAATTGCTAGAAGCGGAGCAGAATTGCATTAAGACACAGCTCCCTATGTCTAAAAGCAATGCAGGCTACAGCAGGAGGTGGGAAGCTAGAAGGGACTGCAGTGGACTTAAGGCTCCCCCCGCAGTCCCATTGGAGAGTGGGTGCCCTGATGGCACCCCCTATAGGATGGGCACGACCCGGGGATAGGGTCCCAGGGCCCAAACTGGGCCTGGGGAGAGGGGCACAGCCCTTCTCCCCTCCTCCCCATCTGTAATGGCCAGGCCATGGAGATGGGGTCCCCGGGGCCAAAATCGTCCTGGGGCCAAAATCGTCCTGGTGAGGGTCCACCTTCGCTAAAGGTTTTTTTTAAACGGGCTGGAACCTCTGGGATGAGGTCCCCCAGGCTAAAATTGGCCTCAGGAGGGTGGGCATACAGCCCCCTCCCCTATTATAGGGAGGCTAGGCCCCAGGGATGGGGTCCTAAGGGCCGAACTCAGCCCAGGGAGGGAGGCCACAATTGGCCCAAGGAGGAGAGCCGGCGGCCCCCCTCCCCTATATTAAAACAAAATTAAAAGGCTGGGCTTCTGGCATGGGGTCCCCGTGGCTGAAATTAGTCCATGGAGGGGGCCTGTGCAGCCCCCTTGCCCAATGTAGAAAGGCCAGCCCATGAGGGATGGGATCCCTGGGGCCGAAATCAGATAGGGGGTACAGTACAGCCCTCCTCCCCTAAATGTTTTTTTAAAAGGATGGGCCCTGGAGGATGGAGTCCCTGGGGCCAAAGTTGGCCAAGGGAAGGGGGCACATGGTCCCCCTCCCCTATTATAGGTAGGCTGGGGCCTACAGGATGGAGTTCCAAGGGCTGAAATCAGCCCAGGAGGGTTTGCATACCCCCCTCTCCTAAAGGTTAACAAAAGAAATCTGGTCCCGGGGGATAGGGTCCACGGGGCTGAAAGCTGCTCAGCTCCCCTCCCGTATATTAAAAAAAAGGCTGGGCCCAGAGCATGGGGTCCCAGGACATAAAATCAGCCTGTGGAGGTGGACTGTGCAGCCCCAATTGCAGAAAGGCCAGGCCCAGGGGGATAGGGTCCCGGGTGTTGAAATCGGCCCGAATAAGGGGGGGCCAAGTGGCCCCTCTTCCCTAAAAATAAATGTTAAAAAAAGGCTAGCGAATCGCCGTAGACCCCACCCTCTTTAACCATCACTGGGCAAACACGCTTCCTGGCTCACTACTAGTTGAGGGATGAAATCCCCTTGAATGCTGATGGTCCTTGGGGGCCAACAAGCCCTCCTGTTACCTCCAGTAAGTCCCACACAGTGGAATTGCTGAGAGGTCTTCGAAGGCCTTGCCCCCTTTCTCCACCAGTCTGCAAACGCATCTCCTGATGCACTACTGGTTGGGGGTTGAAGCCCCCTTGGATGCTGAGGGTCATTGGGGGCCAACGACCCCTCCTGTCACCTTCAGTAAGTCCCACACAACGCGATTGCTGAGAGCTAGTCAGGGACCCCATCCCCTTTCTCCACCACTCTGCAAATACACGTCCTGGCACATTAATGGTTGGGGGATGAGGTCCTCTTGTATGCTGAGGCTACTTGGGGTCAAAAAATCCCTCCTTGTATCTCCAGTAAGTCCGACTCAGTGGGAAATTCCGAGAGCTGGTCAGAGGCCCCTTTCTTTCTCAACCACTCTGCAAACGTGACTACTAGTTAAAAGAACGTAGAAATTCATTGAAAAAACCCCAAAGTTTACAGGGAGGTTATAGCTAGGAAATAGAATTTGAAAAAACACAAAAAATAATTTAAAAAAACAAAAGATACAGGGACGTTATAGTAAGGAAATAGAATTTGAAAAAACATAGAAATTCACTGAAAAAAACAAAGGTTACAGTGATGTTATAGTTAGGCTCAGATTTCACTCATATAAAACCAGTGAAATTCAGCAGTTATGCTTACTTGAGCTAACTATAACTTACACCCTCACAATGCACTGCTTATAACCTCACATATTACATCACTCATGACATGGCCAATGACATCACTGATGACACCACGGATGCCATCTCAAATGACATCACTGATGACATCATGTGCAAAACCCCCACAACCCCATGCAATCTCTCATATCTCCACTCGCACACCCACATAACCATTCACCCATTCAAAGACCCATACCAGTACTCACACACATTCTCACACCTCCATAGAGGCACTCAAACACTCACTCACTTGTGCAGCCACTCACACAACAATTCACTCCCCCTTACAGCCACTCATACAACCAGTCACTCACCCATACACAGTCATATAGCCACACACTCACCTATACAGCTACTCACAGACCTACCTATTTCCTTACACTGTCACTCAGATACCCACTCACTCATCTATACAGCCTCTCAACAAAGCCACCTACTCACCCACTCTCTCACATATCCACACAACCGCTTACGTACCCATTAACATATATGCTTATTCTTCCATGCAGCCATTCACACTGATGTTCACTCTCCAATTTAACCACTCACATACTATCTTGCTTAACCAAACACCCACTTAAACAGCCACTCACTCACCCATACAGACACTTACACACATAGTCACTCACTCATGCAGCCACTGAGACACATAATCACTCACCCATACGGTCACTACACACCCACATACCAACCCATAGAGCCACTCACACTATCACTCACTCACCCTTACAGCCACTGCCACACCAACTCACTTACAAATACAGACACTCACGCAGCAACTCACTCACCCACACAGCTACTCACAAACCCACTTATACACCCATACAGCCACTCACACACCTATATACACAAGAATACACACCGCCAAGCAGTATCACTCAGTAGAAGTGCACCAAGTATACTAGTTTAGCTTTTGTAGTACGTTAGTAGATATGTTTAACATTCATAAACTTGTAGAAAATACTTACACTCACTGGTTGATGTCATCAGTGGTGTCATTTGAGATGTCATCAGTGATATGATCAGTGATGTCACTGACCTTGTCATGTGTGATTAATATGTGAGGTCATAAGCAGTGCATTGCGGGGGTGTAAGTTATAGTTAGCTCAAATAAACATAACTGCTGAATTTCACTGGTTTTGTACAAAAATAATTCTGAGCCTCACTATAACATCCCTGTAAACTTTTTGGTTCTTTACAGTGAATTTCTATAACAAATGTCATCAATACTCAAGTTCAGTTTCAATTGCCTGCCGGTCCTAATTCCAATTTTATGTTGGGACTATACTAATTTTAATATTTTGTACAATCCTTTTACATTTTTACGTCATGTTGTTGTATTTTATTGATCAACGTGTATCGTATATTTGTATCAGCTACCTTACTTCCTCACTTCAATTTACACCTTTTTTATCCGTAGTTCTATTTCTTTAGTGTCATTAGATTCTATCCATATACGGGAAATGTTTGCTTATATACTACATTGCACGATGTTCCACATTTCCATCTCACTAACCAAACACAGTTGCTACACACACAATGTCATACTTCTCATAGCTACCACAGGCTGCAGATGTGGCTGCTGCACATACAATGCCACACTCCTCGTAGTTACCACAGGCTGTTGCACACATGTCACACTTGTCGTAGCTACTACAGGCTGCACACATGGACGCTGAACACACAATGTCACACTCATCATAGATGCCACGGGCAGTAAACGTGGGTGCAGCACACACAATGTCACTCTCCTCATAGATGCCACAGGCTCCAGATGCGGGTGCAGCACACACAATGTCACACTTCTCATAGATGCCACGAGCTGCAGACATGGGCACTGCACACACAATATCACAATCCTCATAACTGCCACTGGCTGTAAACGTGGCTTCTGCACTCACAATGTCACACTTCTCATAGCCACCATGGGATGCAGACTTGGGTGCTCTAAACACAATGTCACACTCCTCCTAGATGCCACACACTGCAGACGTGGCTGCTGCACTCCCAATGTCACATTTCTCATAGCTACCACGAGTCGCACATGCAGCTGCTGCACATACAATGTTAAACTCCTCCTAGCAGTAATGAGCTGAAGACGTGGTCACTGCACACACAATGTAACACTCCTCATTGATGCCACAGACCACAAACATGGGTGCTGTACACACGTCACACTTCTCGTAGATGCCAAGGACAGCAAGAGTGGGTGCAGCACACACAATGTCACACTCCTCATAGCTTCCACGGGCTACAGACATGGCCTCTGCACACACATCACACTCCTCATAGATGCCACAGGCTGCAGATGTGGGTGCGACACACACAATGTCACACTCCTCATGGATGCCATGAGCTGCAGACATGGGCACTACACACATATCACAATCCTCATAACTGTTAAGGGCTGCAGACGTGGCTGCGGCACACACAATGTCACACTCCTTATCGATGCCACATGCTGCTGACGTGGGCGCTGCTCACACAATGTCACATTCCTAATAGCTACCATGGGCTGCAGACATGGGCGTTGAACACACAATGTCACAGTTCTCATAGATGGCACAGGCTGCAGACATGAGTGCTGCACACACAATGGCACATGTCTCGTAGTTACCAGAGGCTGCAGTTGTGGCTTCTGAACACACAATATTACACTCCTCGTAGCCACCACTGGCTGCAGACGTGGCTGCTGTGCACACAATTTGCACACTCCTCGTAGCTACCACAGGTAGTAGACATGGCTGCTGCACACACAATATCACACTCCTTGTAGCTACCGCAGGCTGCAGACATGGCTGCCGAACGCACAATGTCACGTCTCGTAGTTACCAGAGGCTGCAGATGTACACAAAGAAAATATGATCCAGCACACCATAGAAATTATATATAATACAATAAGTAAATTCCAACAGAAGTGAGTCCAATCAGCAGGTTCCGTTTAAAAGTTCTTTATTCAATATTCTTCTTAAAATCTGCATAGCCAACGCGTTTCGTCCTTACGGACTTCTTCAGGGCAAAATGCTTATTTCAACGCACTCTTCTTTATGTATTCCCACAGGTGTAAGAGCAGCATGCATTCTTTCTTATATGGACCACATTGGTTTTTGATCGTTTTGAATATCCTTATGCGAGATTCTCTGTATGATGTTTCCCAGTTAGGGGTAGACACAATATTTCTAGCTTCCCAGTTCCAAGAGCAGGACTGCTATGAGGAGTGTGACATTGTGTGTGCTTCTGTCAGAGACCACCCCCTTCTTTTTTTTTTAAAAAAAACCTTCGCCGATGCAGTGTTTTGCCAAAAGGCAATATGCACAAGTGGGACACTTTTTTTTATCGTGCCCGGGCCGATTTTTAATCCCAGTCCAACCCTGGAAGGATCGTCGATGGCTTTTACCTGCGTGCATGTTGCGTAATTACGGGATGTGGCGTAATAGCATAATTGCAGGAATTTCATGTACCGAGGTAATGTAGAAACTCTGAATTCATGCTACATTACACCCACGTAACAGAAATTTCATCCGGGCCTGGCAGATAAGAGGGATTCGGATAGTGGACTCACTCGCTCAGCTCGCACATGCGTGCACACGCGTGTGCTCTCATGTTTACGTCCAAACAGCCCAGAGGCTCCTATGACAGACCTTATTTTAAAAGATGGGTACTGGTGGTCACAACCCCTCCTAATGCAGCCTGGGAGTGAAACTCCTCGAGTGATGCTCACAGCAGAGATGCAAAGACTGGGAGGTCCAAACCGAGCAAACCAGGGAAGCTGAGGGGGCAGGGCCCCCCTCAGACTTGTATCCAGTTCCAGTGACATCCTTGCCGTCTTTTGATGGCGTCCAACATGTTTGCTCCACCAGCGACACCGCTGAACTGGGACTGTCCCTGCTCCTTCACCTTTGATGTCTACTCCGCTCAAGTATCTTCTCTCCATCTCTGCCAACAATATGAACTTTTATGGAATTGGTAAATTTGATGGTCATTTTTTTGCATGCAGGGCTCCACGTCTCCTCATTGCTTGCTTCACTGGTGTCTTGTGGCATCACGTGTCTTCCTTTCCATATATTTCTCGCTTTTCCTCAGTTTTCCTTTGAACCCCGACCCTACCTGCAGTGGACACGCCTTTGAGGTTTCTGGATTACCTTTCTTTCTTAACATCCACAATCCTTACTTTTATTCTCTTTCTTCACTCCTGGTTTATACTTGGGTTTAGGGTTTTAGTCAGGCTTACCATCAATCAATCAACTCGTATTTGTATAGCGCTGCTAATCACCAGTGAGGGTATCCAGGCGCTTATACCCACGTCTCAGCTTTCTTCCCGGATCTCATCACTGCCTCTCTGCTTCGCACCGTTTCTCACCTTTCTGTATATTTGTCGTTATTGGATTTGAGTGCTGTGGTTGCTGAGTCATAGAAATCCATGTTTGAGCTTTGTAAAGTCCTATCGGGCACAGAACGGGTGCGAGCTCCCAGGGGCGGCTCTAGGCTCATGGTGGCCCTGTGCAGGGAGCGCAGGTAGGGGGCCCCGGAATAGGGGGTCCGGGCGGGGCGGAGCTCAGGAAGGTGTTTTAATAAAACGTCCAGAAAAGGCGTTAGATGACCAGTAACATGGTAACAGAAAAACAACGTTCACTTTTTGAGTGCTCATCACTTGGATACTTTGTTTTAGAATCTGGGTCTCTGGAGGGACCCCTTTCAACAAGAAAAACACGTTGCGCGTCCGTAAGAGAGTTCGGCCACAAAGCGGGATCCCTCCAATCACATAAATCATATTCAGAACACGGGTCTGTAACATGGTCTTGCTCTTTGGCTTCCTTTTCAATACCAGCATCATCCGTCTGTAAACTCTGAACCTCCTTCAGAATGCCAGATGTTGATGGACCGATGAATGATGTTTCAGTTTCTCTGTCTGAGGGTCTTTTGTAATAATCCTCATCCTTGGTAATTGCTGCATGTTTGTATCAATTTCAGAGTCACCTTGTTCATTTTCATTGGTCTGCTCATGAGTATCATTCTGCTCATGGATATCATCATTGTTTTGTTCTTCTTTATGGTCGTCAGCGCCTGTTTTACCGAGTGCATCAGCAGTACTCTGGCCAGAGGATTCTCCATCTTTAGGTTTCCCTTGGGTGATAAAGTTCAGGATTGCTCCTTCCTGTGACACTACGAAAGCCTGCTGAGCCACCTTTCTCTTTCGTTTCGAATAACCAGATTTGTGTACTCTAACTCTCTTCATTTTGCTTGCAATGCAGCGGGCGAGGCTAGCAGTGGGTAGGGAAAAAAAGAAGACAATCAGCAGTGGCGGCTGCTGAAAGATTTTGATGTGTCATTTTTATTTTCTTGCAAAAACAACAGTTGATGGACAGAATGCAGAACAATGTCATACATTCACCCCAGTACAGAGATCTGGGCCTAAATCCATCGTTTTTTTGCTCACCACACCACCCCAGTTCAGACATGGCCATATGCAAATCAGCCTTGACCCTGTGCCTCATGGGAACAGTCCAGCCCGAACTGCCAAACCATGTCTTCCCTGGACTACACAATGAAGGACCAGCATACCTTAATGAACGAGTGAATTTCCACCAACCTACCAGGAAAATATGTTCCAGAACCATCAGCAGTACTCTGGCCAGAGGATTCTCCATCTTTAGGTTTCCCTTGGGTGATAAAGTTCAGGATTGCTCCTTCCTGTGACACTACGAAAGCCTGCTGAGCCACCTTTCTCTTTCGTTTCGAATAACCAGATTTGTGTACTCGAATTCTCTTCATTTTGCTTGCAATGCAGCGGGCGAGGCTAGCAGTGGGTAGGGAAAAAAAGAAGACAATCAGCATTGGCGGCTGCTGAAAGATTTTGATGTGTCATTTTTATTTTCTTGCAAAAACAACAGTTGATGGACAGAATGCAGAACAATGTCATACATTCACCCCAGTACAGAGATCTGGGCCTAAATCCATCGTTTTTTTGCTCACCACACCACCCCAGTTCAGACATGGCCATATGCAAATCAGCCTTGACCCTGTGCCTCATGGGAACAGTCCAGCCCAAACTGCCAAGCCATGCCTTCCCTGGACTACACAATGAAGGACCAGCATACCTTAATGAACGAGTGAATTTCCACCAACCTACCAGGAAAATATGTTCCAGAACCATCTCCCTAGCAGCCACCCAATGCAGCCGCGGATAAAACAGTGGAGGCCGCTACTTCTCCCACATGGCAGTGAAGACCTGAAAACCCTCCCCCTGCACCTCAGAGCCTCACCATCGCTCCAGCAGTTCAGGAAGGACCACAAGACCTCGCTGTTCAACCAACAAGCAGCATGATCCAGCAGCATGAATCCCACACCGCCTCGAGACCCTTATGTGTGAAGCAGCTGAGCTTTACAAACCCTGACTGATTGATAGTAATTACCCTTCCCACTACATGTATGACACATTATGAGGACTAGCCACATATGGAAGGTTTATTTGAAGAGTGTTATAAAACTATAGGGTAGATCATGTGACTTGGCATACAAGGTCTGTTTTCTCAGTCCACTGAGAACAGTAGAGCCTGGAGAATAGTTCATGATCTATTTGGGAAGTGACCTTAGCAGGAAGAGAGTAAGCTACCTTGAAATCATGGCACACAGAGACCTGTCTCAGTACGTCACTAACTGATCCTGAAGACAGCCTACAGGTAACCAAAGACTCGTCCACTTTACCACATTGTCAAAAGACAAAATACAATATATTTAATTAAGGTTTCTTGTATAGTGCCATATTCCAGCAACCAGTTCTGCTCGCTTTCAGAGCACCTATTAAACAAGGATTAATTACAGTGAGTCCTAAGGCTATGAAAAGGCACTAGAGGTTCACTGAAGCAAAATTAATGTGCAAGGAACATCCAGTCAGGAGACAACTTTCAAGCAGACGAACGAATCACTAGCACAGCGTACCAACGACCCCATGGGCCGTGGCATAAGCAAGGAAAATGGCCCCCTTGGCTGCTGCTCAGGAAGTAAAATATAGCAATTATCAGGGTTCAATGGGCCCCTGAGGGTTTTGGGTCTCAGTACCACTGTACTTGCTGAACCAATGGTAACTATGCCCATAGTATGGACAGAGAAGGCTGCTTCACCAATTGCAAACTGAGGACTAGTTAAACTAGTTTTCTCTGCTAGTCACATGACAAGCACTGGAATGTAATTAAAGAAATGATCAAGAAGCCAGTCTCCTACCAAGGTCTCTGCAAAAGGGCATTAGATTGAGCTAACATGGGTAGGCACTGCCATCCTATTCCAGGCGTCCATCCATAGGTGCTTGCATTTCATGTCTGCCTCAACACCATATAAACAGACATAACCAAATGCCAAGTACATTCGAACACTCGATGTTTTAAAAGATTTGTGCGGGCAGATCCACTCATTAGATCACAAGTATCAGCTTCATGCTCTGTTTTCATGATTGTTGATAAGGATTCATTAAAATGATTACAATTACTTAACATTACGTCTAACACCTCGTACCCTGCTCTCCTCTTCCCCCCAATACGACCGTGCCTCCCAAGTTACACCTCCAAAAGTCACCATGCCTCCCCTCAGCCACCAGGAAACACTCACTCTTCCCTCAACATACAGCGCCGATCTGTACCACTCCCTACCCCTGGCGCACGGTGACCACCTCTCCGACCCGCGCCCTCTCAGAGATGAATCGTGAGAGAGAGGCTCTCTCTCACGATTCATCATGCCCTCCCTTCCCATGACCACCAGAATACCTCCAGCTCGCCACCTCACATGGCTTACCTCCACCCAGACCCAAAGCATACACCATCTACAACAACATCCTCACCCAACCTTCCCCACGCCCCCGGCTCCTCACCCCCACGGGCTGTGATACATTCCTACGCCTGATCTGCCCTCCTCCCCAGGGCTCCCCACACCCTCGTCCAATGGCTCACCTTCCCTCGGGTTCACTCTGCAGTGGCACACGCTGACCTCCTCACTCCCCCTCCCCATGCCCTGACCCTCGGGCTGCTCACCTCGCAGCTGGCACCAAAGGTTGCACACTGGCATGCTATCCTCTGCAAGGCGGCCTTTCTTGCCCAGGGTCTCTAGGCGCGCCGGTGCATGGCCTCGGCCGGTCTCGGTGCTTCTCTCTGCACGCCGGGCACGGGTGCTGCCACCCCTTCTGCCGCCAGTGATGCGTGGTGCTTCTGTAACCCCTTCGCTGCAGGACTCGCGGGCACTGCGCATGCGCGCGCATGCGAGCCTCCGGAAGTGCCAGATCTGGACTATTAAAACAAGCTCGATTCTCCTGGAAAAAAAGTTCTAAACAAGCACAAGACCTTCCAGAAGAGCCCGAAACAAGGCTGACCCCACACAAAGACGAGACTGGGTTAGAAAGGAAAAGAGTATAAGAACAACCATTCAGCGTGCATCACATTGGATTTAGCACGCCTCAGTCGTTCATGCGCCAAATCCCTGCCAGGGGCCGCCACGAATGTGTATTGTATCTGATTCCTCGTGGTGGCCCCTGGGGTTTGGTGGCCCTGTGCAGGTGCACAGCTTGCACATGCCTAAGGCCGCCCCTGGAGCTCCACGCTGGCGCATGCGCTCTCCCAGCTCACTAGTCATCGGATCCACTCCTTGTGATTTCACCCATGAAGTGCTCCGACTCCGGCCTATATGACAAGAACACTCTCTGTGGATCGTTTGCATCGTGGGACATATATTTTGATGACTAAGATTGCGCAATATCCATCAAGGCCATATAATGCCATTTCTTTCTTCAAACAGTCTGGTTCATTCTTGTAATTCCTGTTACATTCCTTGACTGTTTGTAAAGCCCTCGCTGCGCTGCCTGCCAACCAGACCCTCTCACCTTCTTATTACCGTCCAGCGCTGCTGTAACCGGACAGCAGAGGGCGGGGCTTCATTGCTCAGCAGTGCGGCTGCTGCTGAGTGAACCTGCAGCAGCTGGGTGACCGAATGCTAATCTTTAATCCCCGCCACACCATCGAGGATCGGAGTATCTGGGAGGTGATTGCATCCAGGTAAGTGTGATGACCTCAGGCTGACCCTGAACCTCTCCGGCCAGGCGTGGCCTGAGGCTATATAATAAAGGGGCGAAGAGCGCTCGAGGTCTCCCGCCCATGCGCAGACGTGTGTGTGCCCTGTTCTAATGCACAGTCAGCGCCACGCTTCCACTGCGGCCTCGCCCGCCACACACACCTTCACACTGGTGACCAGGGTGGGGTCTCTGCTCACCCCACCGCTCACAACTTGATACAAGCCCCAGTTCCGACAGTGGCTGCCCACGCGTGACGCTGGCCCCACTTGTACACCGAGTGTCTGAGTGGGCAGCCCAGCCACTAAGTCGGCCCTGACCCTACCTTCAGCACAGATGTCGCTGCACGGCGGGCCCTCCACCTCGCACGAGGTAGGCCGGCTCCATCTGCACCACGTGCACCATCACAGGCCAGCCGCCTCAGGCCCCGTGGCGATCAAAGGCATTCATGCGGCCAGCCCGTGAAGAAAGCAGCGCTCCGAAGCGGCCCCTCCCTCCCTGCATCTCTTCTTCTCGGATGAGCGCCTCCCCCGAACGTCTCCCTGGGGCTCTGTCTGCCTGCTGCCAGCCCCGCAACCTCAGAAATCTTGAAACTCCTACACGACAGGGCGCAATAAATAGAAGGGCTGTTCTTCCATTGGCCTGGAATGCACCCTGAGGTGGCATACTAACCATGCAACCAAGGGTAAAACTCCAGAACTAACTTTCTCTACCATAAAAGTACCAGCAGCCAGGAGTCTCCAACAAGCACAAGCTGCAACAACCGCAACTTGGAGTAATTTTCATCAAGTATTGACTGCTACAAAGATCTCCTCCCGCTCAGCTGACAAACCAGTCCAACTTCTCGTCTATGCCTGCCCCTCCTCAAGCATGGCTGATGAAACTGGCAATGCTGTGCCCCGGGAGACACCACCTCCCACCCTAGCCACAACCCAGCACCCGCAGGTCAGCGCGCTGCGGCCGTTCAGCGAACTTGCAGAACCCACCTCCGCCTCGCCCCACTAGAAGACCTGGATTGACATACTGGACAACTATTTCATTGCGACCCGGGAGACTGACGGCACGGTGGAGAGGTCCCTTTTGCTCCACTACATAGTGGAAGAGATCTACAAACTTTTTGCGCACCTACCCAACACACTTGTGACAAATGACTATGATGCAGCGGTCAGAGTGCTCAATGTGCACTTTGACGCGCAACCTAACCTAGACTGCAAGCGCCTTAAACGACACAAGGCACGCTAACGGGAGGGAACGTCTATAAACAGATTCTATGCACGCTTGCAAGAACTGGCCAGCATGTGCACCGCAGACAATCAACCTAAGGACGTGAGAGCACAAGTCATACAAGGCTGCAGAAATGAAAGACAAAGAGGCCTTTTTTACATCAACCTGATATCGCCATAGATGACATCCTCCTCATCCTGGCGTGGTCCCATAACCTGTCCAGAGCTACAGAAATGGACATCGCCATCAAGCAGCGACCGGAAAGAAATACAACAGTGAAGATTAAGCAGTCTGCGCACGTGGAAGGGGGAATAGTCCTTGACAATCAGCCAATCCCCTGTCCGGCTCCTGATGGGGATATTGTGGGAGAGAAGAACATCCCCTTGAAGACTGCCCAGTGCAAGGACAGACATGCTCTAAATGTCGCACCCTAAACCACTTTGCCACCATCTGCGGACCAAGGTTAGAGGCACACGTGGTAGACGACCACTGTCGAAGTCAATACGGCAACTGTCCATAGAAGATCCAGAATCCCAGGGTGCCTCATAAACATCACCGTGTCATCGCCACCGCATAGAAGACTCGTCCCCTGATGATGAAGAAGTGTTCCTCATCTCGTTCACAGGTGACCTCAAGCAGACTAGGCGTCCATAACCCCCAATCGTTGTTGAAGTCGCAGGCTCCTGCATTACAGCCCTGATCGACACAGTGGCCTCGGTGAAAGTAATGCGGATTCAGCAATATTGATATCTCCTCCCACGTCCGGCGCTATTTCAATCCAACAACAAGATTTTCACATATGGAAGCCAAACACCATTACCGCCAAAAGGAACAAGCATTTACAATGCAATGGTCTCGGCATTGGTAAAGTTAGAGCTATTGGCATTGCTCATGACATTATTTTTGTTTATGTTTTTGTTTTTAAAACATTTAAAGAAACGGAATTGTCATGAGCAATGCCAATAGCTCTAACTTTAACAATGCCGAGAGGTGCCCAGGTCATGGTTAGTTGCAGGGGGTGGTTGTGCTCTATGCACATTCAAATCTTGGCCTCTCCTTTTGGTGCGAGCTTGTCGCCTGTGCTCTTTCTTTCTTTGGCCTTTCCCTTCTAGGATTACCCTTGGGCGTGAGGGCAGCAGAGTTCTACCCACCTGTCCATTTAATTGCCTGCCCCTCTGCGGAGGGGTCGTTTTCAATGAATAAACAGTGTCAATCTTATGCACATTCACTGTTTGGCCTCTTTGTTTATCTGCTCTCTCTCCTCCCCAGGCCCCCATCTCTCTTCGAATGGACTGGACTGGAGGGGCTTCTATTGAAACCCTAGTGCTTTGATTACCAGCTGAATCCTTTGCCCCCCGCGACTCCACGTGCCCCTCCACTCCAGAGCTTTCCCCTCACAAACCGTGTGTCCTGGTGCTTTTGCTCAGTCAGGCCAATGGACGTGAGACAGGATTACAACTAATAATGCCAATAAAGGTTGTAATAAAAAAGCATTTATACTAACAATACTAAACATAAATTGTGTTACTATAGCGCTTGTAACCTCAGTGTTTTTTTCTAGGCTTTATAAATAGCTGATATTGTTTCTCTCCATTTTAATGACACTCGGGTTGCAAAAGCTTATTAAATGGAAACCTGAGCTCGAGAAACACGGTCCTTTATAGCCTATAAAGGGCCGTGTTTCTCTCCCCGGGTTTCCACTTAATAAGCTTTTAGACCCCGAGTGTCATTAAAAAGTAGAAAAACAATATCAGCTATTTATAGTGCCAGGAAAAAAATACAGAGTTAACAAGCGCTAGAGGGTAACTGTAAGTATGCCACCCAGGCAGGTCCGGCGCCCTCACCCCGTCTTTGAGACGGTGACCCCAGTACATTGTCAGAGAGCAGCAGAACCAGGTGAGTGCCCCCCCACCCCCCACACATCCCCTCCTCTCCAATCTAGACCCTTTGTGTACCACCCTGGGGGGGGATGCGTTAAATGAGCCTCCCTGCGGCTCGGCCTGCCCTGTTGAACAAACAGGGGGCTTGGGGGCTGACCTCAGCTGCAGAAGCCATTGTCAGGTGGGCCCCTGAGCTCCGAGGACTGGCCCCCGCGGTGACTAATGGCAGCCGGGCTCAGGCAGGAGCCGGCCTTCCTGTGCGCTTTGTGTCTTCACAATACCCCCAGCATGTTTGCTCTTGGACACTTTAAAGGGGCATGCGTCTTACAAGACATGCCTGCCTGTTTGCACAGCTTATCTTTTCTTCTCCTTGTCTAGGGCCTGAATTCCTTGAAAATCCTGCTCTGTTTTTTTTTCTTTTAATGTCACAAAACCTGCTTTTTGGCGGTAATTCATGAGTCACTGTTGTGGGATTAGGCCCGAGTTAAGTGACTTCCGCCAGCGCGCTCCCCTGCCTTTCATGTCTGATATCACACACCGCGCCCTTCTCCGGCGTGGCGCTGGCACCTCAGTGCCACGGTCTACGCTGGCTCGGGGTGTTTGATGTTTGCTGCGTGATCCCTGAAAGGGCACCTGGAACACTGGTGCGGTGTTTACAGCGGAGTAGGTGCCTGCCTGCCAAGCTCACAGCCCTGATATAGCGCACGTCACCTACGCACTCTCCTGCGGGTCACGTGCGAGGACAATGCCACCTCCGGGGGAGGAGGGGGCGACTCGGGCACCGGGGAAGGAGTGAGGCGATACAGCGGCGGAGAGCACAACTTGGCGCGCGGGGGGAGAAGGCGGTTTAGAATGGCCTGAGACTGGCACAAGGCCCGCCCCCGACATAGGAGAAAAAAACAACAAAAAGCCAGATCACGCTGCAGAGTCGTTGAGAAGTGTTCATGAAGATATGCGACACTCGACAAGACAGATCCCCGATCGGCCCTGGAGCCACTAGCAAGATGTATATAGAATTAAAGACACAGAAACGTAACAAATCGTAATAAAAACATGCATAGTCAACTACTGTAAAACTACACAACACCACCGCCAAACGCAGCGTCCTTTTCGGATTCGGGGGCGTGTTTTGCTGTTGTCTCCTCCCTGAGACTTTTCGCAAAAAACACGCCCCCCGATCCGAAAAGGACGGGGCATGATTGGAGTGACGGGACCTCTTCTCCAATGGCTGGCCAGCATTTACGAGGCCAGCCAATGGAGAACAGGGCAGAAGAGGGGCGGGTTCAAGCCCCTCTTCTCCCAAGTCATTAAATCTCCGGACTTCCGGTCTGCCGACCGGATGGTCCCAAGACCTAAAAATGACCACCCAGTTGAGGGCTGAAGACCAGGAAATCACAGCCACCTTCCACGTAGTTGACAGAGAGCCGGACTCCCTCATTGGAAGCCACACGGCAGAGGACCTAGGTCTAGTTGTCTTTGCATGTGTTGTAAAAGCTTTGCAGACTGAAGAGATACTAAGCCAGTTCCCTCACTTATACACAGGACTCAGGTGCATAAAAGCTCCCACGGTCAAATTACATATCGACAAATCTATCAAACCAGTGGCCTTGCGCCACTGACGAGTACCGTTCCACCTGATACCTCTGGTTGAACAGAAACTGCACAAGCTTGAACAACAAAGGGTAATCGAAAAAGTTTCTGGTCCAACGACGTAGGTGCCACCCATGGTGATCGCAGAAAAGTAGAAACAACCAGGCACAATATGGCTGTGTATAGATATGCGCTGTAGGAGAGTAGGATCTGCTTCACATGGGTACCCCCACTTTTTAGTGGTGTTTCACTGTTTTTCGACCTTAGTCTGGCTGTGGCCCTGCTAATCAGGACCACAGCCTGGCTGCTTCCTCTCTATAATAGTTTCCATGTACATCAGGTACATATCTAATTGGATTCTGGAGTGCCTTATAAGCCCCTAGTATATGGGATACTATGTACCTAGGGCATAGGTACCTCAGAGGCCTACCAGGGGCTGAAGCATGTATTATGCCACCCCAGGGAAGCACTCCAAAATGGCACCACAGGTCTGCTACTGCAGCCTGGGTAAGGGTGTGCTTGCACCCCTTACTGTGGTATAGGCTACCTATATCACTATCATTGCACACACATATAAAACCTATAAGTCACACCTATGGCAGGCCTTAACAATCCTGAAGGCAGAGTGCTTGGTTTTTATGTGAGAGGGTGCCCCTGCATGAGCAGAGCCCCTCTGCAGGATTCAGAGTACCTCCTCTGATGCTGTTTGTGGTGGAGCCTGACCATATACTCTTAAGTGCGTTATAACCTCGTAGTAAATGCTAACTTTGGAATGGCTGCAAGGAAACATGTCGTGTTTGGTGTCAAAAGCTTTGGAATACTACCCCCCCTGCCAGTTCTGGCGGCGGGGGTAGCATTCCACCCTTCTAGAGGGAGAGATATGTTCACACTGGTCTAGCCCAGTAGGACTCTCTACAGCCCTGGCATCACAAAAGGGATGCCTCTGCCACAGACACAGGTCTGGCCTCCTGCTGCTGACCGAAACTCCGGCAGGGGAGGCCTGGACAATAGGTTTCCTGTCCCAAGGAGGTGTGACCACCTCCCCAGACAGGCAGATGTGTATTGGGGCTGGGCGGGAGCACTCTCTGATGCTTTGAAGTCCTGCACTGGGGGCACACTTGGTGTCTATGTACATAGTCCAGTTCAAACCGGTTGCAGGGGCTACCTGCCCCTACTCTGGCGTGAATCTCGACAAAGGAAATGGGTGTAACCACCCCTCTTTCCAAACCCTCCCATAGGTGGGTCCCTAGAGTATGTCCAACCCCCAAACTTAGTATAAGTATGGGAACCCAGTCCTTGCGACTTTAGATTACCATGGACGAAACTCTGCAACATATATCCTGGACCTTCAATGTTCTATCCTGACTAGAAGACTGAAGAAATCTCCCTTGGGGTCAAGGAGTGACTCCCCTGCTTGGCAGGCACCAAAGAAGCAACTGTCCGGACTGCAATTCCAAACCTCCCATTGGACGTCGAAGTCTCTGCATCACCAGAGGTGGATTTCCTGACTTCCCCGAGGCCACCCTGAGTCCACAGCAAAGCTGAGGCCTGTGGCTTTCGTGGGTGATGAGGGCACCGTGTACTATTGCTGGTACATCAACTTCCGGTTTATCCTTGAAGTTCTGCTTTGGGCTTCGAGTAGCCCCAGCCTTGAGCACTGACTGCACCAAAGATCTCTGGCCTCCACTCCACAAGTGATCCGTGGGCCGGGTTCCAGTGCGACCGCCCGAGGCTCCTTCGCGATCGCTAGCCCGTTGGCTAGTGGGTTCCCATAAAGGCAACTCCTCTTCTGCTTGGGCTTTCCTGGTTGCTCCATATGTGCCCCGACTTACCCTTACTGGGTGAGTCCCTCAGATCTTGCTGGTCTGCACCGACGTCCTTCTTCTTTTTCCACAAGAATTGCCCTTGCCAAGGCTTGTTGGGTCCATTCTGGTCGCCGACACCGCAGCACTAGACAGACTTCGTGGGACAGTTCGAATCCGGCTCGTGGACTTCGTCGACGCCTCCTGGACCTCTTGGCTGAAGAGTCAAGACACCCATCAACTCACCTGAAGCACCCGACATCTGTGGGCATTGGTCCATCCTGCCCTCTGTCACTGGCAAGTGACCCAGACTCTGTCCCCTCTGCTTTCAGGTTCCTTCCATTCTAGATCCAGGCTTGGATCTCTTTGGACACTTCTCCTCTTCACGGCAGCAGCACTTCTTCGCCAGCTGCCATTGAAATCGATGACGCGACCCGACACCAAAAGACACCTATGCACCCGGCTTCCCTGGGTGAGGTAACACGAGTACTCCGGTGCTCCCATGGGTGCTAGTCCTAGAACTCCTTAAGTCCAAAAGGGTTTGGTCCTAACTCGATTCTAAGTGTCCCTAATCTTTAAATTTCCAACCGCGACATTGCCCATAGAAGCTAACGGGAATCCGCGGTTGTGTTTACATACTGCACACGGCCCCGTGGGTCCCCTGTGTCACTACCTTGGGTGGTTCCTTGGGGTCCCAGCGATTCTACAGGCTCTAGGCCTTGTGTCTAGTTCAGTCGTAGTTCTTATATCACTTTTTTGGTATATGGTTTGGTACGCCCCTAGGGTCCAAACGTGTATTTGTGCTATTACTGAAGCTTGCTCACTTGTAAACAAAGTACTTCGAACTCCAGCCTCATAAAGAGACTAGAGGTGTGTGTTTTATCTTAAATACATATATTTAAAATATATACCTGGTTTGGTTGTCCTTTCATTTGATCATTCAAGAGATTATAGACTGGAAAAACAAGCTGCTTTACATTCCTTCATGACTTAGCCTGAAGGCTGCTCTCCATAGCTACCACTATGATAGCTTTCAATAAAGGTTGTCTTTAACCTATTCACCTATGGGGTTGTTTGGACTGATACAAGGTGCCCACTAGAACTAGTGGACCGCATATATCATGCCAACTTCTCACATGCGCCTCCTCAATAAAGCATTCAAGCGGTAGAGATACATAACACCCACGATGGATGACTTATTAGCTGACTTCAACGGCTCACGGTGGTTCTACAAACTGGACCTCAATGCTGGATATCACCAGCTTGATGGTAGCAGAAGAAAGCCGCTACATAACCACATTTTTAATGTATCTAGGACTACGCCAGTACAAATGGCTGAACTTTGGAATCTCATCAGCGGCGGAGGTTTTTCAGGATGCGATTCGAGAGACCTAGTCTGGTCTGCAAGGGGTACTGAATGCAAGTGAGGACATTCTAATTCATTTGATGTATGTTGAAGAACACCACCAACACCTGAGAGTGGCACTAAATCAGCTATTCGACCATGGTGTTACCCTCCACAAAGACAAGTGTTCATTATTCCAGCAATCCATCGAGTTCTTTGGCTATGTGTTCAACCAGCAATGAGTTCAGGTAGACCCTCTTAAGTAACTGTGCTGGACGCTAAACGTGGGAAAATCAACAGATGTCTTAACACTGCCCTCACACACTTGGTAGTGTCATGCTTCATCATTGGGCCGCATCATACATCCAGGTGCAGACCAACACCTTGGATGGAGCGCAGTTTTTTTAGTATATAAGATGAAGAGAAGTGGTGAGGGTAGAGTATAATAAAGAAGACAGACAAAATGAAACACAAAAGTGTAACTCAAATCCAAAAAGGAAAACAAATCTTCTCCTGGAAGAAGGGACCAAGAGAGGTGCAGATATAGATATAAAACTGTCTCGAGGTTAACCCACACATTTTATTATTGTCAACCTCTGGCAGGGTTAAAACCAACAAAATGGGGTATTCAGGGAAGGTAACGACCCTTCAATCCCCACTGCAAAAACCAACATGTTTCTGCCAGCTTTTTATGTGCCCAACCGGATCACTCTGGCATTCATCAGGGTGTTGGTCCCTATTCAATGGTCTGTACCGCTACTCGGGTATTCTTTACCTTTTCAATTGGGGTATTGCCCCAGCGTCACTCCCGACTGGAGACAGTGTCTCTTTGGAGTAAGTGTGACGACAAGAGCACCCTTCCCCGCAGTCCCGGGTTCAGAATAGTACTCGTAGACTCTTAATTGTATATCCTTTTGCCTTCTGGATTCCTTCTCCAACACCCACTAGTTCCTGTGGAAGATGACACTGATAACACTGACACCACAGAAGACTATGTAAACATGATGTCTCAAAGAGCCTGTCCACACGTGCTTACCATCAAAGAAATCAGTGAAGCAGCCAGAGCTAACCCGGTCATGACAAAAGTCATGGACACTCTCCAACATGGCTCATGGCACAACTTACTATGGGACGCAAACAACTACTTTGGCCAAGACAAAAAGCACCTCAGGAAGATGTGGAGAGTGTGTGACAGCCACGGCAGATGGTCTGATACTGCTTGGGTATCACATCATAATCCCTGAGAGCCTCCAGCCCACAGAGGTCATCAAGGAACTGTTCGGATGAATTCCCGAATGAGGGAGAAGGTCTGATTCCCAGGACTAGAAGCTGCAGTAGATGACTTTTTGCCCATCCTGCCAGAAGACAAGCACTCCAGAAGCCCCAGCAGCCATCATCACAGAAGAACCATGTACGATCCCCTGGTCCCAGATAAACCTCGTCTTTGGGTGTTTTTCAGTAGGGCGTATCACTACAGTCATAATTGACAGCTACTCCAAATATCCGATAGTTGAAGTAATAGAGTTAACGGCCTTCATGAATGTCTCCCTGGCGCTAGAGAAGACCTTCGCTCTACTGGTGCTCCCTCAAGACATAAAGATGGATGATGAACCACCGTTCCAAGGAGCCGACTTCAGAGACCTGCTCACAACCCTCAGCATAAAACATCGCTGCATCACCCCACAGTGGCCACAAGCCAATGGGGAGGCTGAACGCTTCATTCGTACGCTGAATCAAGCACTAAGGATCTCAGTGGCAGAGGACACCAACCCTGAGATCAGCCTACACCAATTACTGCGAGAATACACACCACACTGCACTACGCAATGGTTCCCCTGGTCTTTGATGCTGAACGGACATTGGCGGGACACCATCCCTGTGTCCAGTCAGTGGGCAGCAATACCATACGAACCAGCAGATGCCCAGGCCCAGCGCTCCCAGACAAATTAATGTGTCAGCCTGAAAACGTGGGCCAAATCCCAGCAGCTCCTACCAGGGGACCTTGTGCTAATAAAAAATCGACCGCCGGGATGGAAGTTCCAGACGCCTTTTGTACCTGTTACCTGGACAGGCTCACACTTGAATGGTACTATGATCACTGCCAAATGGTGGGGAGAGGTTGTCACGAGGAATGTGTCGTCGTTAAAAAAAGTAGATTGCTCCAGCCAAGAGACCACCCTGTCGGGAGAAGAAGAAGTCAACTGGGAGAAGAGGGTGGGGTGGGCTTATATCCAGAATACAGGAACAGAAACAACTAACCACAAACCAGGGGCCATTAAAAACACTAACATTAGTGAGAAACCAAACTTACCTCTCAAGCCAGCTCCCCGAAAGCTGTGCTGGCATCATCAGAAGCGCTGCCCAGACGACAAACCAGTGAGACATTGCCAGAAGAGGTTGCCCAAGAAAGGTGCTCGGACTTCTCAAGCTCATGTCTCATTCATCGCCAGGAATTTGAGCAACCAGCCAGCATAGTGGAACAGCAGTCAGCAACAATGCCACAAATGTCGGCAATCACAAACATCAACAAACCATTGGATGCCATGGCTAAGGCTACACTCCTACATGCAGACAAGCTGGAAGTGCAAATTTCCATATTACATACGATCGCCACTTTGATAACAAGGATTGACTGCAAACTAGACACCCTAAATACTTAAATCATCAGAATACAAGACTTAGCTCAAGTGGAACAAAATCAAGATCTGTGAGTCTGTTGTCCAATAATAGAAAAATGATCAACCCTACCAGCAGTGATGACTACCTTGATTGACGACTTGAAAAAGTCCACCAGGATAGCACTAATGGGCCAGCTCGATACCAAAGCCCAGGAGTACAAAACCCCATCAAGAAGGCCACCACACCAGTTTGCAACCAGACCCATGCAGATGAGAATGTACCTTATAAAGTCCGGGAAGTTTGTACTGACGACAGAATACCGGTGAGGGTTGAAGTCGTCTTTATTTATTTTAGTAGTTACAGCCAAGATCCCACAGACGGCCCTCAGCCATGCGTGCAAGCACGGCGCCAGCTCGACCAACTGTCATGTACCAATTGTCAACACATAGAATCTCTCTCGCGCACCAACGGGCAGCGCGAGCCAACAAGGCATGGAATGTCCACGCGCGAGGGGTGCGCGAGGACAAAACTCTCCCAAGTTGTAATGATAAGTCGGATGCTCCACCTGATAACCACTGTTCAACAAAAACAAATATCCCAAGATATGCAATGCCCTGAATCAGCCCTGCCCAGGGCAGAGGACATCGCAACCACAAAATAAAGACATAAACAATAACCCGGTGTCACCTGACAACCCAAGACCTACCCTGTCCAGGAAAAATAAGAAAAGAAAGAAAAAATTGCACAAAAGCAATAACAGAATATCAACTCCTATCTAATGACTATGCTCAGCGCCAGAAGAGGAACACGGGAAAGGTGAACCCTGCAAGCCAAAAGATAAAGGGAACTACAAATCCAGCCAAGTGGTGAATGCCGGTGGCTTGGGGGCCCCTGACTTGAATCAAAAGAAGGCCACCAAGGAAGCCCCGGAGGCCACGGCAATTAAAAAACAAGCATTGGCATAGCCAATAGGTCTCGCCTTTGGGCCTTATAAGTGTCTAGCCATGCAACAGTTGATGCTGTTCCACCAATGATATTGTGCTGCATAACTAAATACTTATAAGGTCCCAAAGGCGAGACCTATTGGCTATACCAATGCTTGTTCAAATTGAAGCAGTTCAATCGCTCAGTACCTGCCCATTTAAAGCACCGAAGCATCGTGACTGCGCTTCTGAAATAAATGTGTACTAACGAAACCTCATAGCATAACATATTGTTGTAATTAATGCAGCAAACCAAATGAGGTTGTTCTGCATTTTTACAATGTCTCTACTAAAATGTACATGTTTTACTGAGAATGTCAGACTTCATCCTCACATGACTGAGAAAGATAATGTGAATTTACAGAAAATAAGCTCTCAGTTTAGCTTATAGATCACCTTCCAAACCTCTGTGGGAAAAGCATGAGAAAATAGTTTTCTCTCAAACATGATTCATGATATCCCAGCAGAAGGCTTTTTCACATGGTAAAATCACCTTAGAACATACCACAATTCCTAAAATGAGTATGGTATCATCAACACATGATTTATAATGTAACTAAAGTCTTAAAACCTTCTATTAACTGCATTGCTTTTTAATGAGGTGCTTTCATGTATATTGGTCCCAAGATGGCTGCCAACACTTCTTGGATGAAGTGCTGACAGCCAATCAGATCTCACGATGAGATGTGTGGTTAGGCTCCGCCCAGATATATATGTGATTTTACTTTTGATTTTCTCAGGAACTACTGAACGGATTTACACCATTTAAGCAAAAGGCACGACTCTGAACCAAGGTCTACCTTTCTGCCAAATTTGGTGTAATTCCGTTCCGCAGTTCGGGCTGTAGCTGCGACTAAAGGTCCCTATGGGAAATTGCATGGGGAAAACACGTTTTGGGACCCCCCTTTTTTCTCGGCCCCTGCTTGACGAATCACCCCGAGACTTTCAGAAAAGGAGCGGACTGGAGCGGGCCACGAGTTTTGTAACTTTTGCGAAGATTCGTCAACCGGCGCCAAAGTTATTCTAAATAGAATGTTGCGGATTTCCTATGCATAATAGGTCCTAACTAATATATTGCACACAGCTGCAGAATTCTCAGTGCAACGCCAGTTTACAAAACACCCAATTACACACCATGACGCTGCACCAAAACCAGAACAAGCGAATCACACTGGTCCTCAGACCCATCATACACTACTCACACAGTTCACAAGTCAGACTGACACTTCCACCTAGCTGCCTGATACCCACTTCAGCAACTCATTGGGGTTTTGAAGTGTTAATGCAATTATAAGGGGCAAAAGTGACCTGGTACTTTATTGGCTTTTTATTGCCCCCTTTTTCAGTTCACTACCCTCCTGTTTAGCTCCACTGCCCCAGAACAGACATGAGTGTGGTCAGATCGAGGGATGGAGGGGCATGCACACTGCTGTCTCATTGGCCTCAGAATATTTCATAGTCCATTTGGGCTTCATATACTTGTCAGTAACACGGTTTGAAACCCATGGCACAATATATCCCTGTAAACAATGATTGGTCAATGCCTTCCACAGGTCTGTGCGTTAAGCTGCAGCATCGCTCACTAAAGTGTTTTTACTTATTCTGCGTGAACACCTGATCTAAACGGAGTTTTTTGCACTTAACAGGATTCCCCTGCTCCGGGAAGAAACAAAGATGGTGGCAGGCTGTCCATCAAATTAGAAGACACGTCCAGTCTCACTTTGTATAGAAACAAATGATGGCAAGCATTTTAAATATGCGATGTCAGTGGAAGATGTCAGCCTCCCTTTATTTGGGTGTTGTCAAGAAATCTGAAATAGGATTGCTCCACCTAAAGAGGGGATATGGGCAAGTGTATATTTAAGATTCTAGTGAGAGACGAGGTAGAGTAAATGTATTCTATTTATTTAAAAAGAAAGCATGGGTGTAGGATCGCCGCTTACTCACACTGTGAGCCTGATGGAAGTAACTGGGCTGACACCTCATGTGTGGTACTGTACTTATTTATTAGGAACCTTACACACAGAAGCGCCGGAGCGGAGCTCCGTACAGTTTCGGAATCGGCGCTCTAATCCCGATAGCATGGCTGCTCCCGGATGTCTGCTGACGTCACACGCAGTGTGCGCCCGCAGACTAGACCGCTACACCACATCGCCCCCTTTTATAATAACTAATAACATAACAACTCCCCAGAACTTGTACAGTCTTACTTGTTGTCCATACTGAACTCCCCAAATCTCCTGGGCAACATGACTCTTCTTCTGCACCGTGTCCACTTACTGCTCTCCCCAGTTTTCGGGTTGGTGGTGACCCCGTCCAAGCAGGGAGTTCCTTCTCCTCCCTTTACTCCTGCATCTGTCCTCTCCTCCTTCTCAGTCCCCACCTGGCCGGTGGACGCCTATCCTGTTGTTTCCTCTCTCCCTCTGCGACCACTTCCCGACTGGGGACTGCCTTCTTCTTCTTTGGGACACTCTCGCACTGTCTGCAGGTCCGGCCTGGCACCTGCTGCTCCGGTATCATCCGACCCTGCACTTGCCAACCTTCCCTCGGTAGAGGAGCATCTCGCCATACGGTCTTGGGACCATATCTTCCCGTCACTGAGGAGGGCTGACCTGGAGTATGGTTCCACTGCTCGGAACGGGGAGGTGAACTTACTGTCTCCTTTCCTCCTTTGTGTAGGCAGTTTGACTCTTACCCATTCGCCCTTCTCAAGTGCCACTTCTTTGGTGTTGTGCCTCTTGTCGTAATACTCCGTGTATACAGTCTGTGCTCTTTCCAGGTTCTTGCGTACTACCGCTGGGGACCAGTGGTTTTGCACCGTGACACGTTTCCATGCCACGTTATCCTTCGTGAAGGGCTCTCTCCCTCTCAGCACCCGGAACGGACTGTATCCCGTGGAGGTGGGTGTTATCCGGTATGCCCACAGCAACCGTTTCAACTCCTTTTCCCAATTTACGCCTTGGCTGATCGCTGCCTGCACTGACCTCATGATTACCCGGTTGAACCTTTCCGCCGCTCCATTTCCCGCTGGGTGATAGACCGGCGTATGTCGGACTGTGATGCCATTTCTGTCCATGAAGGTTTCCCACTTGTTTGACGTGAATTGCGGGCCATTGTCACTCAGAATCCCTTTGGGGATTCCCTCTCTTATAAAGACGTCTGTCTAGTATTGTTTCGGTTTCCGCATTGTCCATCACATGGACCTCCGGCCACTTGGAGTAACGGTCTATTACGACTGTGATGTATTTCTGGGCGTCATTCATGTCCTGTATCGGTCCCAGGATGTCGATGGAAACTTCTTCCCAGGGATTCTCTGGACACTCACATCGCCCCAAGGGCGGACGTAGCACTTTTTGGGTCTTGTCCGCATTGCAGCATTGCTCACATGCATTGCTCACATGCCCTCACATGGCGTTCCATCACGATGTCCATCCCCGGCCACCAGTAGTCTTCCTTCGCTTTCCCTTTCATTTTCACAATCCCCAAGTGGCCTTCATGTGCAATGGACACAATGCGGTGCCTCAATGTGGACGAAGGGATTACTTTACTTCCTCGCAGCAAGAACCACGGGTTGTCCCCTACCGACAATTCTTCCCGGACTTCCCAACACTGCTTCAATTCTTCCTCTAGTAATCTCTTTTCCGGCCATCCCTTGGTAAGGTACGCTTTAACTGCTCTTAATTTCTCATCCTTTTCATATTCCGTCTCCCATTCCTGTCCACTTATGGCTCTTTCATGATCACCTGTGAACGCCACCGCATAGTCTTCCCATCCTCCTTCATCCTGGACGTCCGTGGCTTCCTTGCACGCTGCTCTGCTTAGGAAGTCAGCTACTTTGTTCTTGTGTCCAGGCAGATACTCCACGTCATATACATAATCTAGGAGTCTCAGCGTCATCTTGGCGATTCGTGGCGTGGTATGCTCGTGCCCACAGGACGTGAGAACTTTCACCAGCAGCTTGTGGTCCGTGCGCAACAAGAATCTTCCACCCCACAGGAATTGCCGGAATTTCTCCATTGCCCATACCGCTGCGAGCATTTCCTTCTCGATGACACTAAACTTACTCTCGTTGGGAGCTAACACTCGGGACGCGAAACTTATCGTGTTCATCACTCCTTCTGTAGTCCTTTGCGTGAGCACCGCTCCTAATCTCCGGTCACTAGCGTCCGTGGTCAATACAGTTTGCGCATTTGGGTCAAATCCATGAATGGGTACTGCCTCGCTGATGTGTCTTTTCATGTCTTCGAATTCCTGTTGTTGCTCTTCCGTCCATCGGAACGTAGATTTGTCTTTCAGAAGTGACCTCATGTGGTGGGTTTTGGAGGCAAAGTGTGGTACAAACTTACTGTCAAACTCCGCCATCCCCAAGAAGGTTCCGACATCTCCCTTGTTCGTGGGCGTAGGGGCCTCCTTTATGGCTGCAACGTTGGACGCTTTTGGTTCAATACCGTGTTTACTTATCTCGTGCCCTAAGTTCGTGACTTTGTTCATGCCGAACTTGCACTTGTCCCATTGGGCTGTGAGTCCATTCTGCCTTAACACGGTTAACACCTCTCCCAACTTCCTGTTGTGATCCGCTTTGGAAGACCCCATTACTAATATGTCGTCCTGAAAGTATTGGATGCCTGTGCATCAGTTTTTGGAAGACTGCTGCCGCTGAGGCAAGCCCGAACGGCATCCTCAGGAACTTGTAGCACCCAAACGGAGTGATAAATGACGTAAGATGGTTGCAGGATCGGTGTAAGGCAATCTGATGGTAGGCAGACGTCAAGTCTATGGTAGAGAACCAATGTGCTTCTTGGGTCTTGGCCAACATTTCGATGATGCGTGGAAGCGGGAACTTGTCCACCACAATGTTCTTATTAGGCTCCCTTAGATCAACACACAACCTCACCTTCCCGTTGGGCTTCTGCGCTACCACTAACGGCGCCAACCATTCCGCGTTGTCGATAGCTTCTATCACCCCATTGTCCTCCAGTCTCTGCAGCTCTTCCTGTACCGCAGTCCGGGTCTGGAATGGGATGTTGCGCACTTTGTGGGACACCGAATGGGCTCCCTCTTTCAGATGGATCCTATAATTGAACTTTGCCATACGACCAATGGAGTCCTTGAAGACTTCTGGGAATTCTTCTCACCAACGCCGCGCTTCATACTCAGGTCCGTCCTTGGTCATGAGAACTTGCCTGTGTCCGCCTGGGTTCAGTTCCATCCCCAAAGCTCCCTGGTCCTTCCAGCCCAATACAGATGGTCCTATTTCTGCCACGTACAATTTTCCTTCGCACGTTCTGCCCCTGAACTCAAAGAGTAAAGGGCAAACCCCTACCATGGGTATGGGCTCCCCGGTGAACGTCACTGGGTGGATGTCCGTGGGCCTCAGGTGGTGCTTCGTCCTCGTTACAAAATCTTCCTCCCATATTTTCCTATGTATAATTGTGTTTTAAGCGACCCCGAGTCTGCTACCATGGTAACACTCACTTCGCCTATAGTCATTTTGCATCTTGGTTTCTTACCCGCTGAGC
This sequence comes from Triturus cristatus, assembly GCF_964204655.1. Lineage (NCBI taxonomy): Eukaryota > Metazoa > Chordata > Amphibia > Caudata > Salamandridae > Triturus > Triturus cristatus. Next base: position 8,225,901 of record NC_140594.1, on the reverse strand, counting down.
TTTCAATGCCCAGTATATGTTCTTCCACTATCAAGATCTCGTCTTCCTCATCTTCGTTCTCCTCATCAACCTCCTTGCGTGTTTCGTGCCCCACGTACTTCACTTCCTGCCTCTGGGACTTCCTGTGGCACACCTTTTCATAATGTCCTATCAACCCGCAGTATGCGCACTTGGCTCCGAACGCCGGGCAGCCCTTGTCGCTGGCGGTATGCGTGCCACTGCCGCATCTGTAGCAGGCATTCTTACTCCACTGCCATTGTCCTTGAGGTCTGGTAGTCCGGGCGTTGTACCTTTTGTAGTTCCGAGTTCCTCGCTGTCCTGCTGGTTGATTGCTGTCTCTATCCGTCCGATCCTCCACTTTGCACACCGCTTGTTCCGGCTGACTTTCGCGTTTGGTCGCTTCCGCGCACCTCCTGGTCAATTCTGCCTTCTTTACTAAGGCCACGACTGTCTTCAACGGTGCATCACCATTTGCCCATAGCTTCTCTTGGATGGAAGAATTCACCGTGTGCATGATGATCTGGTCTCTTATCAGTTCTTTTTGTAGGGTTCCGAATTTGCATGTGAGAGCCAATTTCTGTAGGACCGCCACATATTCATCGACCGTTTCCCCTTTGTTTTGCTTTCTATGGTAGAAGTTATACCTGTCGATCGCTGTGCATACTGCCGGGCGGTAGTGGGCATCCAGATCATCTAATGCGTGTTTGAACACATTATCGTCCGTTGCTGGTCTCACTTCTTTCACTAGGTCGTCGTACACTCTTTGTCCCGCCGGGCCCAAATGGTGTAGAAGAATTTTCTTTTGTCGTGCGCTCGAAAATTCCGCCTCGCCCTCTTCTTCTAGTGCCGAGAGGTAATTTAGGAAGTACCTTTTCCAGTCCTCCCATGGCATCTCTGGTTCCCCGACTTTTGTTAGGAAGGGTACTGGGTTCGCCAGCGAGAATGTCTGAGAGCTCATCGTTCCCCCGTCTCTGGCACGTCGCCTTCTAGGGGTGGAATTGTTGGGTCTCCTTGCAGCTTGGGCGTGCCCCCCCCGCGTCGTCGTCCTGGCTGGACTCTCCGCTCCCCGTGGGGTTTCCACTGGCCTCTTCCAGGGTGCGGGACGCCTCCCCTTCTCCGGGATTGGAGGGTTGGCGCGCACTCCCTGATGTACTCAGCGTGGTACTTATCCCCGAATCCCTCCACTGGGATCGGGGTGGGTGCACTGTTCCTTTATCTCCTGCACGCCACGCAGGGTGCTTCTCCACTACTCTGCCGCGCTCTCCTGTGTGCCTGCACGTGGGTGTACTGCCGGGCTGCTGCTCTGCACGTGGACTCGGTATGGAGCACGTGGTACTCCCTCACCGCCTCGTCGCCATTGTAGGATCGCCGCTTACTCACACTGTGAGCCTGATGGAAGTAACTCGGCTGACACCTCATGTGTGGTACTGTACTTATTTATTAGGAACCTTACACACAGGAGCGCCGGAGCGGAGCTCCGTACAGTTTCGGAATCGGCGCTCTAATCCCGATAGCATGGCCGCTCCCGGATGTCCGCTGAAGTCACACGCAGTGTGCGCCCGCAGACTAGACCGCTACACCACAATGGGCTGTAGTGTGATAAAAATTGTGCTACAAAAATGGAATATTGTCTAGGAGGCTGCCGCGCATGTCACTGGGACTGGCCGAGGGCGCAGAAGCTTCTCTGGGAAATGGGCTTGCTTGGATCTGTGCTGCTGCAAAATCGGAAAACAAAAGCTTTGCTGTCTGCAAGGCAAGAAGACATTGTTTTATTGCATGGAGAACCCCACCCCGGGCTAAAGTCAAACTTGCAAAAAATCTACTCACCCTCTAGGGCCCATGGCTTTCCACATCCATGCTGCTTCCTCCTCTTGTTAAACTGAATTACAGTAGGCCCCTTAGCACCACCCTCTGCATTCTTAAAGGGACCGCAGACAGGCTTTAACGTTTATGGTAATGAGAATCCGAATTCTTTTTACATCGTGAGCATATTTGCTTTTCAGGACACAAATTACAATCAAGGATTGATAAATCCAGTCTGCCTGGTTATGTTATTAGTAAATGGACTTGTTTAGTAGACCACTGCCAAATCCTTAAAAAGCGTGCGCGAAAAGCATTGGCCGCGCGGGCGCTGAAAGTCAAAGTGATCACGATGCACTTAATTACCCTGACAGAGAAAAGACAGATGGCGGCTGGGCGCGTGCACGCTCGCGTGAACGCAAGCGCTAGGCCACCAAAAGCCTGTGGCAGCACTTTGAAAACGCGCACACTAAGGGGCAGATTTATAACGGACTTGCGCCCCTTTTACGCCGCCGTTGCGTCACTTTTGTGACGCAGCGGCGGCGTAAACCCTGCGCCATGTTGCGCCCCATTTACAACGTGACGCATCTAGGGAGATGCGTCACGTTGTAAAGCTTGCGCCACATGTGGGCGTACCTGCACAGGGGGGGTGTTCCGGTGCAGGAACACCTCCAAAAAGTGGCTGAGTGAAATCTACAAGATTTCACTCAGTCACTTTTCCGGCCATGCTGCGTCAAAACCCTGCGCCTGCTTGAAGCAGGCGTAAGGATTGACGCAGCATTGTAACGATAGGGCACCCCCGAGCCTTGCTGGAGCTGTGTCGCGCTTGTGACGCAACTCCAGCAATGCGCCAACCTTCCGCCATCAGATGCGTCACACATCTGTTTATCCTTACGCCATGATGCACCGCAATGTAAATGCGGCGCATCTGCGGTGGCGCAAGGGCAAACTTGCGTGACGCATCTTCCCTGGCGCAATCATGCTGATTTGCAGGGATGCGCCAGGGAACATAAATCTGCCCCCAAATTTCTCACAGGGCAGCGCATGCGCTGGCTCAGCGAGACCTAACAAAGCCAGTGCTCCAGCACGGCCCCCAGAAAAGGACCCCCCCACCCACCCCCTTCATCCACCCCAGATGATACAGTCAACCCAGCTGAAGGAAACCAGTCCCTCAGTCCTCTTCAAGCCCTCAGTAGGGTCGCAAACAACCAAAACAACAGCATTGCTAGAGGCCTGAGAGGTGGAGGTGTTCTGGGAGAGTCAGGCGAGCCATCCAACCACCATTGGCCGCAAACAGGCTCATTAGTAAAACAGGGAGCCCTAACAGGCATGACAAAGAATCAAGGGGATGGCAAATCACAAAAGGAGTCAGCACCGCCCCTAAACAGATCAAGGGAATGGAAAGGAAATCCCAGGGAGACCCCAATAGGAAGACCCCCTCCTCAGAAATCGATTAAACCAAACCTGGAATAGACCAAATAGTAAACCTCTACATAGAATACGCATCAAGATGAACATGGGATATCATCAATAGAGGAAACGTCTTGAAATAATGCGCAAATTTACCAGGCCTGGAACAAATCCGCTCTGCTGACATAGAAGGGGCAGCCTTCCTTCCCCCAGGGAATGTCGAGACCAAGGAGCGCATTGAAATCATCTTTACGAGGTCAAACCTCGCCAATGCTCTTAGGAAAGGTAAGACTCAGCTTGAACTGTGGGGCATAAAACGCGTTGATCCCGGGGTAAGCAAATACTCCGCCTGTTTCCTGGAGCAGGATGTATGCATAAATAAAGGCACAGGTCAGGAATGCACCTCAGAAAAAAGGAACATACCAATGGTTGGCTCAGTTTTAAGGGGCACGTCAATGGGGAGCCGCCCCCCAGAAATGATGGAAGAGATTTTAACAATAACAGCAAGCAGATCTGGTGAAGGCCGTCATTGTACAGCCCAACATACCACTCCAACGGATTCGGCGTTGTTAACCATGTGCATTAAATTCCCACTCCTAGTTTAGGGCCCCACAATACTACAAGCCAAATAAGGAGGCCCGCCTGAAGTTAAGCTCATGGAATATAAGAGGGCTAACCATGCTCAGCAGTCAAAAACTAAACTATGTAGTAGCTTCAGAAACAGGACAGTATCGCTCTCCAAGAAACATGGGCACTAAACTCCTTCCCTTGGCAGGACATCACAGTATATGAATCCCCCGGAACAGCTTCACAAGGTGGGGATCATGCCTCCGGTGGGGTATCAATCTACATAAAGAACGATTTAATGGCAAAGACCAGGGTAATAAATGCAGGAAAGGTGACTATATCATCTTGAAAATAACTGGCCAGAAGTGGGCGAATGAAGACAAGGCTATCCCTCATCATAGGCTGCATCTATTACATCAAACCAGGTTACGAAGGGAATCTACCCTAATGTCATTGCCCCAAATTTTGCGGGATCTCAGCACGGGCCATTTAAACAGGGAAACAGCCATCACATTGCATGCATTACAACACATGCGATTACAACACGGTCGTTACAACGACCGTGTTGTAACAACGACTAGCTCCAGGGGGCGTCTAAACTAAGGAATAGTATAATTTACTATTCCAACACCTTTCCTACTGTTGCACACACAGGAGTTGGAATAGTAAATTATACTATTCCTAAGTCCAGCGCGCCCCCTAGAGCAAGTTGTTGTAACAACTTGCATTGTAATGGTATTGCGATGAAACAACGCGGTTGTTGTAACTACCGCGTTGTAATTGCATGCATTGTAAACGCATGCAATGTAAAAGGCCATATTCTTTAAACACTAACGCCAACCTAATGCAAGATGAGTTGAGCTCAGCCTAATCGGTTTCCACAATGAGATTTGGGATATTCAGCCAATCAATGCGCAACCAAGGAGGCAATAAGTACGGCAAAGCGCTTGCAGCGCAACTAAAACAGCTGGGCCTCTGCATTATAAATGGTGGAGTAGCACCGGACATTGCAGCAGCTTACACACACGCCTCTTCTTTTAGGATGGCCACCCATGACTTCATGTGGGTGTCTAGGTCACTTCCAACGCATAGGCAAATTTGTGGTCTCCACGACCTTAGCCAGCGATCACACCATCCTTAGCTGTGAAGCCACAGTACTGTGTCCCTGCCACCCTAAAGCGGTCCTTATAGGAAAGCAAGATGAACTTGAATCCATCAACAGAGTAAGGCGGGACATAGACAACAAGAAGGGCACGATATGTGTGGGGATGACTTCCAAGATGCGATTCTGACTGCTGGCAATGAACCCCTTAAAGTCCTGAAGACCTCCAGAAACAACAATGGGGAGAACAAATGGCTGCGATTTCATATCACCACCATATGGAAAAAATACAGAAAAGCCCTCTATATCCAAAGAAAAGAAAAAGAAAAGAGGAGGAAGCCAGAAAATGGGCTGAATTATTCATGACAATAAAATCAAAGGACCAGAGGAAATTCTGTGGATCAATTAAAGCCTCACTCCAAAGCCTCAGGAGACAGGTGGCAATATCTTTCCAACCCTTTGGCAATCATATGTCACAAGCCTATACAGGGAACAGGCAGAGGACACAAATGAAAACAAAATTGAAAGCAAGGCTCTCTGCAAGATCATCAACCTACCATTAGGACCATCTAACCCATGAACTGATGACCTGACAACAATAAGCCCAGCTCGAGTAACCAAGGCGACTAAAGCAATGCGTCCAAGTGGTGCCCCGGACCGAAGCTGCATTCTTGCAGCAGTATACAAGTAGGCTCCAACCAGATGGGCCTTGGTAATGGCTCCCCTATTTCAGCAATACCTATTAGGATCAGCTATCCCAGAGTCATGGAGGGGCTCCTTACTACCACTGATACTCAAAAAGGGCTCCCAGCCATCCCCTGAGAAGTACAGGTTCATTGCGCTCCTGGACACGGAAGGGAAGTGCCTCGCCAGCATCTTACACGTGGAGCTCGAAGCCTGGGCAAGAGGCATCAATGTAATTGCAATCAGCCAAAGAGGTTTCCAAAGGGGATGCCACATTGAGGACAATCTCATCTGCCTGTCCTATTTGAGCGATGCAACCATGGCAACAAAAAGCAGAGCCCTGTATTCTGGATTTATAGACTTTCAAATCGCTTTTAATAGCGTCTCAAGATCGAGGCTTTGGTTAAAATTGAAAGCCGAGGGAATTATCGCGAATTTATTAAAAGCCATCATCGCACTTTCTACAGACATGTGGGTAAAAATGAAAGTGAGCCCTGGATGGGCCCTGGATGGGGCCTGGATGGGCTCTGGATGGGCCTCGGATGGGACCTGGATGGGCCACCACTGCAACAATTAAGACTGCCAATGGCTTATAACACTAATGCATTTTGGCACCTCTACTGTTTAACCTGCACCTGGCTGACCTGCCATCCCACCTAGAGACGGCGAGGGCCTTTCCACCAAAGATGGCAGGCACCGGAATACAGTTGTTACAATATGCAGACGAAACGGTGCTCCGCGACTTGACACCTGTTGGGCTGCAGTGACTCAAATGAACAGCCTGAAGATTAATTTAACAAAGACAGAAGTCCTGATAATTTCATCTAAGTTGAAAAAAGTGTGAGCTGGGCCACTGAGGGGAGTCCTGTTGAAGTTGTGGAAGCATTTAAGGAGTATGGCTGGACCACAGGGGCCGCCTTTCATCTCACATCCATGCGCAGCAGGCAGTCGCTGACTCACTGGAATGGCCCTTCCGCAAATCTCAGAAGTCACCAGTGAATCCTGAGTTAAGGCCCCTGCTGAAGGTGATGGGTTGCACATTATTCCCATCAATGACCCATGGCGCACTCGCCCTTTGAGGAAGGAGGGCGAACTGGCTTGAATGGACCCAGTCCATTTGCCATCGGAGTCTTTTCAACTCCCAATTGCCCAAATTCGAGAGGAGTTCTTCTTGGTCTCGCGCCACTGGGCGCTCAAAGCTACATTTGGAATACACTGCATGAAAGCCAAACAAGCAAAAGTAAATACGCTAAAAAGGATTATTTGGGAAAAATAAAAATTCCCCTGACCAACTGGCACAAGTATTTCAGCTCTGCACTGTATACGGTAGAGGTTGAGACGGTTGAGAAGTTTGAGAGGTTTGAGTGGTTTGGTCCATTGGCCTCCCAGTGCCAACAGCCTCTACATTCATAACCAAACAAGCACAAGCAATCTCAAGGGAACAGGGCGCCCTGACCATTAAGAAACTGGCCCCTGGACGTCCACACTGCACGAACCAGGGGCCCTGTCGACTGATCTTACCCTGCCTTTTAGTCCAGCCCTAAAAAAGGAGCTCATGAGACTGCACTGGGCTTCATTCTGTCAAAAACATATAGTTATGGCCGGACAATGTGCAAAGCAGGAAGAATCATGAATCCTCATCCTTTGCATTTGTGAAAAGCTGCTCCATCTTCGGATTTTCTGGCTGTGTCCTATGGCGTGCCCTGAACATTAGCCTCCGTTGTGCGGCCCTCAAAGCATGCCTGAAAAGCGAGTCCTCACAGGCTGCAGTCCAGTCCCGGAAGCCCCTGAGAGAAGTTTTGGCATCACTAACTTGTGTACTCGATGCCACACCCCCATAGACGGCCAGAGACATCCACATTCTTTTAAAGCTTTACTTCGCTGCTGAGTCTAATACCCATTCCCCTCTTTATCTTGTTTTTATTGAAAGACCACTTACTTGTGATAAAACTTGTCCCCGAGGTCTCCGTGACACTATTTAGCAACTGCGGGGGATATTCTCAAGAACGTGTGATAACTACTGCAAAATCACCTTAACGCAACTCTTCACATCGCAGTCTATCGGGAGAAAATAACTCTGTGTCAACGCGGAATTCCCAACCCGGTGGCACCATGCGATAGTCCCACAATAACGCATCAAATGACCACGATAAAGTCAACGCGATGCCGCAAAAATGCAAAGCACGAACGCAAAATAATCTGTGATGTGGCCAATCGCGATACAAAAATCTGCAAAAACCAGCCACAGGCCTGCAATTCCCACACGTCATGCGGGAAAATGCACCATAAAAGTCGAGAAAAAACACAAACAAAAGCCAAACAACAGCGAAGCCCAATGGAGGTAGCTGGAGCAAGTGCAGAGGACAACCAGAACCCCACAAGCCCCCGAAGGACCAGCCTGGGACTTCGGGGTCAGGGAGGGCAAGGACAAGAAGAGTAGGAAGAAAAGGTTCAGTCCGCAGGAAAACAGGATCCTGATAACGGAGTTGATAGAACACCGTCAACTACTGTTCGTCACCTCCACTGTGTCACTGGGAACCAAAAATGGAATATGGCAGACCATCGTGGACAAGGTGAATGCAGTTGGAGTGCTGAAAAGGACAATGGAAGAGGTCAAGAGGTGCTGGAATGATGTTAAGCGCAAAACCAAGCAGAAACTCTCAAACAACCGGAAGGCAGCAATGCAGAATGGAGGTGGGAGCCCAGCACCACAGGAGGAGCTGGACGGGATGGAGGAAATGGTGTCCACAGTCATCAGTGGGGAGACGGTGGCAGGAGTTGGGGGACCGGACACTGCTCAACATGACTGGATACAACAGCAACAGGGTGAGTAACAACCAGGGACTGGGGGTACGGGGGGAGATGGGCACAATGGCACACATGCACAAGTAAGCATAGCACATCTGCGGACAAACCATGCATCCAAGTATGCAATATCTCAGCACTGTATAATCACAGAAGTCAGAGGAAACCACATGTAAGAGATAAGGGGCAGCCACATCAGAGCTGCAGAGGCGACTCCCCCAAAATGCGGCACACACACATCACATGCAGAGCACATCAACATTGACAACGCTGTGGCACAATCTGCAACACGTCCACAACAGAACAGAGGACACAACTGGTGCTGCTTGTGTTCAGAAACTGGCCAATCACATATTGCATCGCAGGGAAATTTGAGTTGACAATGTACAAGTATAAACACACATCCGTGATGTTGTCGAAATGTCCACTGTCCTGCATCATATAGGCAGCTCCCCACAGTCACAATGTACACTGTCATTCAGTCTGAATGTAAACATGTACAATGTGTCAACATACATGTGAACACAATGTTACACTGCATCTCCCTTTCACATTGCAGAGAGAAATTTAACACCTCCTGCAGAGCAGGCCGAACCCCTCTTCTCTCATGACGAAGAGGACCACCACACCTTCGACTCCGACGCCCTCCAACAGCTCGTGGAGAGCCTCCGCAGCCCACTTCCAGGAGCAGGGCAGCCCAGCTGCAATGAGGAGAACCCACCCCCTGCACAGTACACAAGGCAGGCAGCACCCACCACCACGGCGACCTCCCAGGACTCCCATGACAAACACATAGCCTTCCAACTCCGTGTGTTGGGGTGCCAAGATAAGCTGGCTGAGCAGGTGCAGGTGGGGTTTGACCGCATGGCAGACAAACTAGATGCCATACTTGGGTGTCTAAGTCCCATCAGGGACCACTCACAGTCCTTAACGGACACCCACAGTCCGTTCCATGCCCTCCAACGAACCATGGCTGACATCGCCAGAGTCTTGACTCAGAGACAAGAACGACTGTCCAGTCAGAGTGGCTCCAGCGAGCTCGCCCGGGAGTCGGGACTCATGCAGCGGCTCATGGAGGACATGGAGCAGATGTGGGCGGAAAGAGCGGCTGCCATGGCTGCACACCAGCGAGAGGTAGCTGGGTCCCTCAATGCCCTAAAGATCATCCTCATGGCATGCTGCTGCTACCACTCCATCCACATCTCCGGCCCCTGATGTGTCAGTGCCACACAGTGCAGTGGAAATTCCACCTCCGGCCCCTGAGGTGTCACTGTCACCCAGTGTTGCAGACAGAACACCACCACCCACATGTGAGGCACATGCAACAGCAGAGGACAAAGATGCGGATGAATCTGCCTCCGTGGTCAGAAGGATGCGGTAGCATGCATCTCCCCCATATGGCCTGTTTCTGCTTGGTTCTGCACTCTGCATCATCACCTTCCACTGTCCCACGATGCACTCTGCAACATTCACCTCGGACCTCAACATGGACTGCCATATTCTGTTTGGTCATCAATGGCACAGCTATCTGACTGTGGACTGAACTCCTCCTCTTCCTTTGGACTTGTCATTCCCTGAGGGACTCTGGCTGGCACTCCACGGGCCAAAACTGCAAGGTGCGCTTTGCATGGCCCTGTACTGCTCCAGCTACAACACTCCATTGAATGTGCATTAAACATTCATTGTCACACCGATGTTTTATGTCTATGATCTTGCAAGTGTGGCGGTATGGATGAATGTAGGGTCAATGACTCCCCCTATCGTCCATGTTGCTTAGTTTGTGGGATTGGGTCACAGGGTGACACATTGCCGATAGCGTTCCGGGTGGCTCCGACACTAGAACGGAGACACACACATTAGTCACTTCCTTCTCCAGCCCAGAACGGAAGTACACCCAGAGTCCCGGGTCATTGTTCACACCCTTACGCTGGACTGGCATATGCCAGGTCAGCCCACTCTGCTTACGCTCATGGGGGGGGGACAACGCTACATGTCCCAGGTCTTACCTGTAGGGATCTGCTGCTCACAGGTCTAGTTGTCGGCATGCCACAGCCACTCCCTCACGGCTGGTTCACACCCACACCGCACCCATTCAGCACAGGCATTACAGGACATGTGACCCTGCCAATAAAAAGGACCTGGCGCACGCGCTGGACGCCAGTTCCACTCTCCAACTGGGTGGCTCCGTGTGGGTATCATTTATGCCTGAGGGCCTAGGGCCATGCCACCTCACATTGCCCAGTGCCAGGGGTGACATGAAGGCATCCGCACCAGGGGACTCAATCATAAAGAATCCATGGCTTGCAGTGCACAGACTTGGTGGCACCAGATACACTGTGGCAGGCACAGGTGTCTTTCAGTGCACTGAGGTTGGGGCTGCTGAAGTGCTGAGCGGGTGTGCAACCTGTGATGATGCGCCGTCCAGGCGATCCGGAATGGTGGCATCAGTGTGAGCCCTGCTGGACCGCAGAGTAGGCCTGAGCCAGCGGGCAGTGCCGGCCTACGACACGTGGCGTCGCCTCACGGTTCACAGAGTTAGTGGCACCTTTAGGGCTGAGCGGGTGTGCAGCCTGGGATGAGGCTGTGTGCACTGATATGGTCTCTGCCATAGCGAAAGCAAGACCCAGAATCAAATGTGTGACCTGGTGGCCCACGGTGTGGGGCTGCATGATGTGGAGTGTGCCATGGTCGCGGGCCCCGGGCTTGGAGCGCCCACCGGCACGTGGTGGGTCATCTTGGAGACATGCCGGTGGCGGAAGGTGAGCAGTGAGGCCTGGATGCGCAGGGGTGGGCAATCTCTGCTGGGCGGCGGTGATGTTTACAGGCCCCAGCTAGGCCCGCAAGGCGCAAGAAGGGTTCGCTCTCCTGTAACGGAATCTATAAGGAAGTTGGCACGGAAACTGCGAAGTACAAAAACAGCATTTATTAACCCTTAAGGGTGGCCCTACAATCCACACAACACCCTTCAGTATTGCATGGAGTAGCACACAGAACTTGCGTACACAGTCCCCTTTTATACACAACAGAGGGGCTCATAAGTGGGTGGATACAACATGAGGCCGAAGAACATTACCATTTATGGTCATTCTCGATACTGAATCAATACATGGGCGGAGCCAACACACTCCTTGAGCCCGCGAAACACATGGTCAAGCAAGGCTAATTATAACAGATGTGGTCAAGTCTGGACATGCGCCAGATGGACAAGAGAGAGCTATTTATAAACTGTTACTAGGCAGATTACAAGAGCAACTAACACAAAGGTCGGACTCTCCTCGTGGCGAACACGTGGCACATGATAATACAAAATGGATCCCGAACTTCGGTCAACATAACGGAGAAAACATGACCTAAAGGGAAAACATTAATGTCTTCAGTAAATGCTTAATCACATTGCTGTTTTAATTTACAACAGACGACCCTTTCAGCATTTACTGAAGACATCCGGTTTCCAAAAATCATCATGTATGTCAATTATCATCATTCCTTTAACCTCTTTAGCTAGACGCTTCTGATGAGCAACATCGGCAATAGCTTTCTTATCCGGGATGCAGAATTAAATACATACGGAACAGAACAATGGTCCACATTGAACACACATACAGAAAAAGAACAGAATTGCTATAATAATACAAAGACCAGTTAAGACCTTCCATCCCCAGGCAGTAACCAATGCCCAAAACCATCCAGAAAAGGACCAAGTGCCGTTTTCTGTGTGGATTTCAGCTGCTATTTTATGCAGCTTGTTAATGGCGTTATAAACGGATGGCGTATGATCAGGGATAAACACACAGCAACTACTTCCAATAATTTTACAGGCTCCACCTCGATCAGCTAGCATTACATCTAATACCATACGATTCTGCAATGCAACAATCCTAGTTATTTGTAACTCTTCCGTAAGATTCCCAAGAGCAGCAGCAGTCTGATTTGTCACAGCTTCTACCACTCTTGTTAATCTTCGGATCTTCCTACTATTCAAAGCGGCTCCAACAAAGAAAAACAGTCCTAAGTTAAAATCAATATACTGCTGCAAGCTGGTATCAGTCTGATCCACATCATCAATCGATAAAGTACGTTTATACCTATTTACAGTCACATTATTCAACAATTTCAAATCCTTATGGTAAGATGCTGGTGCTAGGAATACAGGAGGTAATAGGAAGGATACATAACATACCCCAGACCACCCAGCCGGCAGACGGTAATAACCTTTATTTCCGCACACAAAATAGGTATTATGGGACGCTAGGAAGGTACTGTTATTCAATCCATCAATGTTCAAGACAGTTAGGCAATCACTGACACCAACAGGGATAAAACCCACACTCTGGACACACAGGTCCGCTTGAGCCTGTGCCACTTGGATCACGAATTTGTCCTTCCCCACAGTGTCTCTGGTGTTCGTGAAGATATAGGGAATGGATTCATTGTCTGGTCGGTACTCTTCCCATTCCCAAATTGTCCCATTCGCTTGCGGATATCCATTTTTATCCTGATGACATTCTTTATTAAGTCTGAAAAGCAATCGCCCCACCGTCGGTTTCCGAGTGGCAAACAGTAAGGTGTACCATGCTCTACAAGAGCCATTATGAGAGAAAGGAAGTGGTATGAATGGCGTACCTCCTTTCTTCTGATGGGCCGGCATCATCCCACATATCCAACAGTTTGTAGTGTTCGTAGCAACATGGGTATGATGCAGCATCTGAATGAAAGTGTTATTCAAATAAGACTGTCGATGCTTCAACTCTTGATACGGCAATGTATAGAAGTAGTGCTCCGCAGGCACCGGAGTCGTCAACACAAGTGTTTTCCGAGCAGGAGTTACCTCCTCTACAAACCATGTTGTTATTCCAACAATAGCTACTGTTAGCATGAACCCCAACGCACAAAGGATTTTCTTCTTCTCCATGTCAAAGGAAACAATACCCTGATATCTTCCTGAAACTAAAAAGTCTGTCAGAACTCTTCCCCTTGGGCAGCGGTTGATTTCTTCACCAGCGGGCCAAGACGGGTGTCACTACACTAATGCAGGGCTGATCCCCCCCCCCTTGCCTCATCAGCTCTCCGTTTCACTAACCCAAGGGCCGTTCTGACAGTATGTCCCGGTACTGGAAACCTCACTTCCTCGGTCGAAGATGATATCGTCTTCCTCCAGAAGTCGCGTGGTCCAGAAAGAGCTCCTCAGTGTCACCCGGCTCCGCAGCACGGCCTGTCTCTGCTGCCAGGATTTCTCGTTGATCGGTCAGCACGGCAGACTCCACCAATCCGGGCGGTACCTTTCGACCGTGCAAGGAATGGATCCAATTCTTCCTGTTCGAGACTCGCACAGCCGTCCTCGTTGCAAGGAGGACTTGCTCAGGGCCCACCCATCTCGGCTCCAAACTGTTCGTTCTGTCGAAGACTTTCACCATGACATGGTCACCAGGCCGGAGACCATGTCCTTCACCGGTAGACCGATCAGGGAGCGCCTCTCGGACCTGTTGATGAATAGAAACCAAGTTATCCGTTAACTGTGCCAGATAATCGCTCATCATTACACAAGGTACATCATACACAGCCTTAGGTCTTGGCGGACCCCAAATGTTCATTGGGCGTCCAAATACTATTTCATACGGCGTAAGGCCGGTTCGAGAGTGTGGCACTGATCTAATTGACAATAACGCCAGTGGCAGGGCGTCTGGCCAAGTCAAAGACGTTGAAGCTTGGATTTTGGCTATCTTAAGCTTCAGTGTACCATTATACTTCTCGACTAGTCCTGCAGACTGAGGGTGGAACACGGCGTGGAACTTCTGAGTGATGCCCAGGCCCTTCAAGACGTACTTTATAACATCCGCTACAAAGTGAGGCCCATTATCACTCCACAGAAGTCTACAGACGCCGTATCGAGGGAAAAACTTTTAGCAGTAGCTTCGCCGTGGTCATTGCAGTATTGTCTTTCGTAGGGTACGCCTCAACCCATTTACTGAAGGCGCAAACCACTACCAGAACATACTTCAAATTGTTACAGCGCTCAAGCTGGATATAGTCCATCTGCAGAACCTCAAAGGGTGCAGTGGGCGTCGCAAATCCTCCTGCTGGAGTTCGAATACCCTTTCCTGGGTTATACTTCAGACAGATCATACAGGTCTGCACCACCCTCTTTGCCGTGCTAGCAATCTCTGGATGCTCCCAGACTTGGGTAAGCAATTTCACAATTGCGGAAGCTCCAACATGTGCTAGCCCATGTGCCATCTGAACCATAGGTTGTACGAAAGCCGTGGGTAATTTCCATCTATCCATCTGCTTACTTCTCCAACAACCCTCATCATCCAACTCTCCCTCGCTAGCCCATTGCTCCCGCTCTTTATCGGAAGCGGTCCGTTGCATTTCGCGCACTTCCTCCTTCACATCACGCCATCTTTCCACCTGTGACTTTACTACATACATGGCAGTAGCACCGGGCTGCATCGCAGTCTCCCGCGCTACTCGGTCTGCTAGCGCATTCCCTTCTCCAACTTTATCAACTACTTTCCTATGGGCGCTACACTTAACAATGGCAATTTTCTTTGGGTATGTCAATGCGGTTAAAAGATTGTGAACTAACTCTCCATGCATTATCTGCACCCCATGTGACGTTAGAAACCCTCTCTCCTTCCAGAGTAGGCCGAAGTCGTGCGCTACTCCGAAGGCATAGCGGCTATCTGTGTAAACATTCACACACAATCCTGTACTGAGCTCACATGCTCGTGTTAATGCTATCAGTTCCGCTGCTTGAGCTGACTTCTGTGGTATGCGTGCTGTCTCCACTATCGTTTGTAATGTGGTAATTGCATATGCTGCTGAAGTCGTACCATCTGGTAGCTTCAGACAGGATCCATCCACCCACAGTTCTCCATCTACATCGGAAAAGGGCGTATCCTGGAGATCAATACGACCCTTTGTTTGTTCCTCAGTCACAAGAATACAATCATGCGCTTTCCGCGCCTCAGGCTGAGTTTCGGAGTATGGCAACAATGTTGCCGGGTTTAGTGTTACGCACCTTTTCAACGTAATATGAGGAGCCAAAAGCGTCAACTCATATCCCGTCAAACGGGCACTGGTCAAATGCTGCGTCTTTGTTTGGTTAAGCAGGGCATCAACAGCATGGGGGACTAATACCAACAGCTTATGAGATAACACAATTCCCTCGCTTTGGCGTATTGACACAGCTGTCGCCGCAACCGAGCGAAAACACCCTGGTAATGCTCGGGCGACAGGATCAAGTACAGCCGAAAAATATGCACAAGGGCGCTGCTTGTCGCCGTGCATCTGCACTAAAACTGACAATGCACATCCATCTTTCTCATGCACATACAACGAAAAGGGTTTTGCATAATCAGGGGTCCCTAACACTGGTGCTGAACAAAGGGCCTGTCGCAGTTGCTGAAAAGCAGCATCACACTCATCTGACCAAGGGATTGGGATAGGCGTATCCTTTGTCAAAAGGGCTAACAATGGCTTAGCTATGTGTGAAAACCCCAATATCCACTGTCTACAAAAAGAAACGAGGCCCAAAAATGCACGGACATCCTTCTGTGTGGATGGTCTCGGTGTATCCAAAATTACTTGGATACGATCCGGTGTGAGTGCACGTCCCTCCTTAGACAAAAGGTGACCCAAATAAGTCACCTTTGGTCTACAGAACTGCAATTTCTTCCGAGACACCTTATGATTGTGGGATGCTAAAAAGGAAAGTAAGGATAGCGTGCTTTTCTCACACAATTCCAGGGTGTCAGCCGCCAACAAGATGTCATCGACATATTGAATGAGGGCGACCCCCTCGAGTAAAACAAAGGAATCCAACTGTCGTTTCAAAGCCTGACTGTAAATACTAGGGCTTTCTGTGTAGCCCTGAGGAATTCTACAAAAACGATAAGATCTATTGTTTAATGTGAACCCAAAAAGAAATCGGCTATCTGGGTGAATGGGAATAGAAAAGAAGGCATTTTTCAAATCAATCACTGAGAACATGGTCGCCGTAGGCGGGACCAAGGTAAGCAACGTCGTGATATCGGAAACCACCGGGTACTGAGGTATCACGATCTTGTTTACCTCCCTCAAATCAATTATGAACCGATAGACCTTTGCATCCGTGTCCTTTTTCAGAATAGGGAGAATCGGACTGTTACAGATATTATAGGGAACTTCTTCCACTACTCCCACTGCGATCAAATCTTGCACAATCTGTATGAGAGCGTCCTCGCACTCCTGGGAAATACGATACTGCGGGAGGCGCGGTAACACCGCCCCCTCCTGGACACTAATGTGGACCGGAGGAATCACCATTTGTCCCACATCTGTGTCCGAAGTCGCCCATAAAGCTCGAGGGAGGGTGGCCAACAACGCATCCTCTGATATCGTACACATCCGCCCTGACCGGGGGTAGTTGTCATTTAAGATCACCCTCACACCCTCAGGGGAGCAGCGGATCGTAGCCCTAAAGTGCTTTAACATATCAAGGCCCATAATGTTATCCGGTGTATACGGAGCAAGCAGAAACGGACAGGGCGCAGAAAAAGAATCAACCTTAAATGTAAGGGGCTGTGAAAGAGGGCTTCGGGAGAGTGTACCGTCAAACCCTACCGATGTAACCACTGAGCCGGATGGGGGAGCCCCCGGAACCAAGTACCTAGACAATGCACTACGTGTCGCTCCTGTATCCACTAGGAACTGATCAGTAGAACCTAAAACCTCAGCCGATACATAAGGACCCGTCTGATCGACCGGCACCTCAACTGATTCAGACCCCCATCCAACGCATTCCTATGCATGCTGAGAATCATGATATCCTGATCGATCAATCTCCGATACGTGATACTGATGCTGGCGATCGAAAACATTTGAGCTATCTCGGTGCTGCCCAGCGGTATCGAAACGAACATGATCGTTAGAATTCCCTCTAAAGTTCGAGGAACCCCCTCTACCTCTCGGGCCACCCGGAGTATGCCCCTGACGCGAAGCACGCAACACTGGGCAATCCCTGGCCCAATGGCCCAATTGCTTACAATACGCACACTGGTTCCTATTCAAATCAGATCGGCCCGAAGGGGGACCATAAGATCCTCCCCTTCCTCTATTATTACCCCGTCGGGGCGGGCCATATACTTGTGCCAACATTACCTTAGTCTTAAGATCTTTCGATTTCTTTTCCTCCTGGCCCTTCGCCTCGTGCTCCTGACGCTCATAATACTGAGCGATAGTCAGAAGAGCCGTCGGCGTCGCGGAGGACCAGGAACTCTCGCTCGCTTTTAAACGGGCCGCAACTGCCGGTAGCAGATTAGCCACATATTTGTCCGCGAAAAGGTGGCGGCCCGTGTCGTCAGTAAGCGACTGGCCACTAAAATCATGAAACGTTTCCTCAAAGCGCGTGAAGAAATCTGCAACTGACTCGTCAACTTTCTGTTTACATGCAGCTAACATATTCCAGTCAATCTTTTTAGGGGGAATAATTGTTTTCAACTTAGCCACAATAGCAGCAGGGAGATCTAAAATATTCTGGGGTGGTTTCTGTGCGGGCTTCCTCTCCCTGTCTTCATCCTCAAGCTCAGACCACCGGGCCTTGAAGGCAACCGCATCATCCACCTTTCGGACAGACCGCCACGTGTCCGGTGGTAGAATAAGACCAAAGAACAGGTCTATATCCGCTAAGGTCATAATGCAAGAATTCAAGGCCCCCTCGACTTCTTCATAGAAGGCCGCTGGATTCTTGCGGGGGTCAGGCAATGCATTCTTTAACGCCATAACATCGGCCCTATGCCATGGAGTATAAACCCAATTATACACAAAATATCCCCTAGCATCGGCGGAGTTAATGTCCGAGCTAGTCCCCGCTCCTTTAGGAGGAACATACAAAGGCGCCGCCTCTCGCATTGGTTTAGCATGCACTACGTCATCCTTATCTGACTGGGAGGTGGATGAGTGGCCCCCTGCTGCAAACGAATCCGACTGCTTCTCCTCCTCCGTTTGTTGGCGTGCTTTCTCTCTAAGGGCCAGCACCTCGTCCCGCAAAGCGAACAACCGCCGAGCCGCCTCAGGAGCCTTAGGGGGAGAAAAAACACCATTACGTAATGCTCCGGCATCCGAAGACACTTCGTCAGGCTCAAGGACACTAGAATATTTTCGAAAAGCAGTAATTACTTCATCCGCGAAATGAGACAGAAAATACACCCTCTCTCTATCTTGCCACGACCCCCAAGTATGGAACAACTCCTCCTTAGACATCTTGCCCTTAAGTGCACGGAGGGAAAGTTTCCGAAGCTCAGCCATATGCTCGGCCGATAACATGGACCGTGTGTCTACCTTACCCGAAGCCGGGCCAGAATCTTGCGGCCGCGGAGCAGATGCGCCAACATAAGGGGGCGGAGAGCGATCTAGCAAATAAAAATCATCATCAGGATTATTAAGGACAGGATAAAGTGGCTGGCGAACAACATATTGACCCGAAACTTGTAGCCTACGCTCTTTCTCTTGTCTGTCCGCCTGCTCTTTGTCCTCCCGACGCTTCGCTTCCTGTGCTCGCACATGATCATTCTTCCGTTGGTCTTTATCATACAGCGCTTTCTCACACTTCTCTCGCTCACGCACTTCCTTCACCCATAATCGCACACACTCAAACATATCCTGACGAGCACGTCGCTTACACATACACTGTTCCACATACTCAATCTTACGTATATCAAACGATCCATACAAAGGCCATCGCAACTCAGGATCCTTCTTCGTGTATTTCCTCCATACTGTGCTGTACATTATGGAAGAAAGACCATGCTTCACATACATATCCCTATTAGGCGTCCCCTCTGGGGGAGCTGGAGCAGATTCCTCGAGGTTCAACCGGTTTCCAAAACAGCAGCACCACTTACGGAGTGCGCTGAAAGCAGGCATGCTCAGAAATAATGCAAAATATGCAATATTAAAAAAAAAAAAATGGCACTTAATCGTTGCGCCGTTCAAAGTTACACAGCTCTGGAGAAATCTCTCCACATTACCTGCCTATATGTGTTGCAACGCATATATTTTCACAAAGACAAATACAAAATATGACTAGTCATCATCAATCAAACTCAAATAGCCAACTCAGGCTTCAAAAACTCGGAGCAAGTACCGTACAACGGTTCTTACCAATCAAGAGTCCAGATTCCAACTGCCAAGCTCCACAATCGCCCAAACGGCTCTCACGGCAGAACCGACAGAAGAGGTCTCAGTCGATGACCGGCGCCACCCAGACGGTCAGCTCGGAAGGGAAGGAAGAAAAACCTCGGGATGCCAGGGCTAAGACGCCGCTGGCAGTGATCACGTCCCCGGCCAAACTCCTCACCTTCGTCGCGACCAGTCCTTCGAGCATCCGAGTCGCCGATGAGCCCCACGTAACGGGCGCCAATTGATGTTTACAGGCCCCAGCTAGGCCCGCAAGGCGCAAGAAGGGTTCGCTCTCCTGTAACGGAATCTATAAGGAAGTTGGCACGGAAACTGCGAAGTACAAAAACAGCATTTATTAACCCTTAAGGGTGGCCCTACAATCCACACAACACCCTTCAGTATTGCATGGAGTAGCACACAGAACTTGCGTACACAGTCCCCTTTTATACACAACAGAGGGGCTCATAAGTGGGTGGATACAACATGAGGCCGAAGAACATTACCATTTATGGTCATTCTCGATACTGAATCAATACATGGGCGGAGCCAACACACTCCTTGAGCCCGCGAAACACATGGTCAAGCAAGGCTAATTATAACAGATGTGGTCAAGTCTGGACATGCGCCAGATGGACAAGAGAGAGCTATTTATAAACTGTTACTAGGCAGATTACAAGAGCAACTAACACAAAGGTCGGACTCTCCTCGTGGCGAACACGTGGCACATGATAATACAAAATGGATCCCGAACTTCGGTCAACATAACGGAGAAAACATGACCTAAAGGGAAAACATTAATGTCTTCAGTAAATGCTTAATCACATTGCTGTTTTAATTTACAACAGCGGGAGGGGCTGGGGTGCATTGGCCTGTGTGCGCAGGGGCGTGCAAGGGATGATGGCGTGTGCTACTGTGTGGACTCTGCCATCCATGTCTCTGGAAACTGTTTCAGATGAGGGACCTGGGGGACTGCAGTGTGTACCGGCACGTGGTTGGAGACACACCGGTGGCAGCAGGTGAGCAGTGAGGCCTCGGTCCGCAGTGTCGGCACTCTCTCTCTCCCTCTTTCTCTCTCTCTCTCTCCCTCTCTTTCTCTCTCCCTCTCTCTCTCTCCCTCCATCTCTCCCTCTCTCTCTCTCTACCTCTCTCTCTCTCCCTCTCTTTCTCTCTTTCTCTCTCTATTTCTCTCTCTCGCTCTCTGTACTTTGATGAGCACATGAGATGTCCTGAGAAGACCCTACATGACTCTTCCGAATTGTTGTTTTGGGTTTATTCTATAATAAACCGATTATTTGGATATTCTGAGATGAATGTATGATTCTCCTTTTTCTGATCACACATGTATGTTAGGTGTTGTGTTTGTGCGACAACAGACGAATTGTGTGGTTCATGATTACGTGGAGTTGATGTGCAATATCTTTGTCCAAAGGGGAGGAGTGGGGGGATGGGGGTGCGGGCCTGGGGGTGGTGGCGGTGGGTATTGTTGTCCTATTGGGGCTCCGGTCTGCATGTTCAGTTGCTTAAGGGCATCTGTTGTTCTTCATGTGTGGCTCTGGGCTGAGCTTCCTTGTCTGGTGCCGGTTCCCGTCCGACTTTACACCAGGTCAGAGCAGGTGTTAGTTTCCTGCTGCTAAAGCGCCTTATCGCCTGTTTTATGGTCTTATCACTGATGTGGCTGGTCGTTGAGAATGTTGCAGAGTGGTGTTGTCGCGGCTTTTTGCTCGGGAACGCCTACTCTGCATCTCATTAGTGATAGTTGCCGGTGTCATCTGTGGCCATGTTTTTTGCGTCTGCTATCGCAGGTAAACTGGTGACATGGGCTGTTAGCACCAGCTTGTGAATGGTGCGACAAATTTATCGCGACTTTGGCTGCGCTAAAGTGCCGATAACTTGGCGATAGATTCTTGAGAATATGCCCCTGCATTTTTATCCGGGGACAACTAAGAGGCACCGGCATGGAGAAGCACTTCTACGAGCCCATGGTTCTTTCCTCTTCTATTTTTGGCTTCATGGTAAGACTACTTGTGACAGAACCTGACCTCTTCGACTCTGTGACACTATTTAGTGATTGGATTTTAACCCTGGCTCTGTTAAAAGGCACCGTGCATGGATAAGCACTATCCTGCCTGGAGCATCCTTTTGACTAGTTCTCCAGACAGTTTAAAAGACTCTACGGTGGTATTGGTTGTAGGTTAACGGCGCCACAGAGAATATTTACATATGTAGTGTTCTGAATTCCTTCTTTGACGGTGCTAAAAGGTAGGAAGAACCACCGGACTTCCCAAAATTATGGGCAAAGGCCCTCTACAATAGAAATCAATCCTTAGCAACACGTGTTTCGTCGCTTGAAGGGAAAGTAGCCCCGCGACTTTTTCAAGGCTATTTTCAGATTAGAAGTAGCATTTAGTAAGCGGTGATAATTCCAAACTGCAGAGCGCACTCGACTCCGGATACTATCAACAGGCGTCACGCAGACACTTGCACTACAGTGGAATAAGCACTGAGAGAAGATAACGATATTTTTGATAAGAGAGACGCCGCCACCACGGAAACAATCTGCGGTTTGAATTATCACCGCTTGCTAAATGCTACTTCTAATCTGAAAATAGCCTTGAAAAAGTCACGGGACTACTTTCCCTTCAAGCGACGAAACATGTGTTGGCTTGTGGCTGCTAAAGACTGACTAAGGAGAGTCGCATACAAATAAAAAAACAAATAAGAAGAAGAAAGACTAATTTCTGTTATGTGTATATGTTTATATGTGTAAACACGCTATACTTACCAGCAATATTTAATTGAAAACGTGTGCTAAGGATTGGTTTCTATAGTTCTCCAGACAGGTCTTGACTTTAAGAATCCATTCAGCAGCTGCTCTTTACTCTGGGTTTTATCAAGATGCAAAGGTGTGGGTATGGGGCCAGCCCTGTACCCCATATAGGGGACAGAATTCTTGTGTACTGTATTATCTCCACCTTATGTTCATCCACTTTTAAAATGCACAGCGACCTTTTTAATTCATATTTTCTCAATTGTAGCTTCTATCAATTTGCTCAAGTTGTTATGCCCCTTCAGCCCAATGTAAGCACCGGTGTATCTTGTTATGTAAAAAATGCATGTATGGCTTTTATTGTAATGATTAAAAATAATTGCACAATAGAGAATGTATCTTATCTACCTGTCAGGGCATCTCTAACATGTAAACATGTAAGTGCAACACTCTGAGTCTGGAATGTAACCTTTGACCTCTAAAACTAATAAGCGTCATTCAGCAACAGCCCTCACTCCAACAACCCTCTCTAGGCTGCCTTCTCGATGGTGGTGACTGTGTACGTGAGTGTGCCAACGTCTTCTCTCTGCTCTCATTTCCTTTAAAGTCTCCTTTTTACAATTAAATGCCGGGCAGACTGAGATTATGCTCTTTGGAGAGGCCGCATTGCTGTGGACACCAGAGTGGTGGCCAGGGGAGCTGGGTGTCTCTGCCGTCCCAAGGACATCAGTTAAAAACGTAGGGGTTCGCATTGAGCAGAGCTTGAACATGAAGGAGCAGGTGGCCCACACGGTGAGCTCCTGTTTTCGTGTGCTGAGTCTGCTGAGAAGAGTATTTCCTTTCCTTCCAGACTCTACACGGAAGACTCTCATTCAGACGCTATTTTTGAGTCGACTTGACTACAGTAATGCTCTGCTGGTCTCGGCTAACGAGGCCTCGCTGGACGCTTACAGGTAGTCCAAAATACAGCGGCTCGGCTGGTATTAAACGCCCCTTACAGATCAGCTTCGATTCCGCTGCTTCAGCAGCTTCATTGGCTTCCGGTGCGCAAACGAATAAAATTCACGGCTCGCTGCATCGTTCATAAGGCGGTGTTTGGTAATGGTCCAGCCTACCTTGCAGAGAAATGTAACCAGTATACTCCCCATAGAGATCTTCGATCTGGCTCCAAATCCCTCCTCAAAGTTCCCCGGATTAACAAGTCAAGGACGGGGGAAAAGCTTTCTCGTATCTCGCTCCGCGGAACAGGAATTTGCTCCCTATTACACTGAGGCAATGTTCAGACTATCTTCAGTTTAGAAAGTCCTTGAAAACATTTCTGTTCTAGACTCCTCTCATAGTGCCAGCACTCTCACGTCTGTCCACGAGCACAGAGATACCCCTTCGGGGGTGATTCAGGCGCTTTACAAACTTAATAATAACTAATGATAATAATAATGACATTCCTTGACTCCCACCTGGCATTAGTTCACTCCTCCTCCATGTATCTAAAGGAGGTATTCATTTCCTGGACCCTTGGAGTCCTAGCAGTTCACCTACAGTTCGAGGCCCCTCTGGGACTTCCTTTCTCCTGAAGCAGTAGTCTACAGGTAAGGAGGGAGGGTCACAAACACACACCTGGCCTAAGTTCGCTCCTCCAGGTATCTGAGAGAGGTACTCATTCCCTGGACCCTGCTTCATGTTTGGAGCCCTGGCAGTTCACCTGTTGTCTATGTCCCTCAGAGACCCCCTTTCTCCTGTAGCAGTGGCCTACAGAAAGGGAGGGAGGGTCACAATCACACAGCTTGCATTAGCTCACTCCTCCAGGTAACTGAGAGAGGTACTCATTCCTGGACCCTGCTTCATGTTTAGAGCCCTGGCAGTTCATCTACAGTTCGAGGCCCCTCTGGGACTTCCTTTCTTCTGTAGCAGGAGTCTACAGAAAGGGAGGGAGTGTCACAAACACACACCTGGCTTTAGTTCACTCCTCCAGGTAACTGAGGGAGGTACTCATTCCTGGACCCTGCTTCATGTTTGGAGCCCTGGCAGTTCATCTACAGTTCGAGGCCCCTCTGGGACTTCCTTTCTCCTGAAGCAGTAGTCTACAGGAAGGGAGGGAGGGTCACAAACACACACCTGGCTTTAGTTCACTCCTCCAGGTAACTGAGAGAGGTACTCATTCCCTGGACCCTGCTTCATGTTTGGAGCCCTGGCAGTTCACCTGTTGTCTATGTCCCTCAGAGACCCCCTTTCTCCTGTAGCAGTAGCCTACAGAAAGGGAGGGAGGGTCACAAACACACACCTGGCATTAGCTCACTCCTCCAGGTAACTGAGGGAGGTACTCATTCCTGGACCCTGCTTCATGTTTGGAGCCCTGGCAGTTCACCTGTTGTCTATGTCCCTCAGAGACCCCCTTTCTCCTGTAGCAGTAGCCTACAGAAAGGGAGGGAGGGTCACAATCACACAGCTTGCATCAGCTCACTCCTCCAGGTAAATGAGAGAGGTACTCATTCCCTGGACCCTGCTTCATGTTTGGAGCCCTGGCAGTTTATCTACAGTTGGAGGCCCCTCTGGGACTTCCTTTCTTCTGTAGCAGGAGTCTACAGGAAGGGAGGGAGGGTCACAAACACACACCTGGCTTTAGTTCGCTCCTCCAGGTAACCGAGGTAAGTACTCATTCCCTGGACCCTGCTTCGTGTTTGGAGCCCTGGCAGCTCACCTGTTGTCTGTGTCCCTCAGGGATCCTCTTTCTCCTGTAACAGGAAGGGAGGGTGAGTCACAAACACACACCTGGAATTTCAGGAACCTTGGAGGGGTCTCTCATGATGGCCTGTGTAACCCTAGAAATATTAGTAACCTCAGTGTCACAGAGACACGTTTTTCTAACAGGGTTGAAGGGATACACAAGTGACTCTTGGCTCTGCCTTTTCTCTCCTTTTCCTCCTAACATCTGTCTCCTCAGCGTCTCACTCAACCCACTTTCTTCACTCAGCGTCATCATTCTGTAGAAGAATCCCCGAGCCCTGGGCAACAGCACCCAGACCTCTGTCCTGCACCCCAAATGCGCAAAGGGACACAGGAAAACCTGAGCCACAGACCTCCGGTTCCAATCAAAGGCGTATGCGATTGGCACCAGCATCCCCCCTGCTGTGCCAGCTGCTTCCGGAACAATACCTGCATTGGCGTTACAAGCACGGACTATGGGTTCCCTGTAAAACTTTCTTCAAACTACCTTGGAAGACGACAATCGAAGTCTTTCCGAAACTTGAATCATCATTTGCAATAGCCGGGACTTTGGCCGGAGTTACTTCAACCCACGCCAGTAGAAAGATACACTACATTGACAGGCTGACAAGTTTTGTTGAAAAGGTCTATATTCTACATTCGCCAGTCTCCTCTTGGTTGGCATTGGCTGCTAGTGAGCATCTGGTCCTGATGAGAATCCCCACAACTTGAGGGATTCGAAACGCGTAGACCTCTTCGCTGTGGGCTAATCGCACAAATAACAACTCAATTACTTTTAAACTACCACCATTAGGCTGCAAACAAGTCTTCGATAGCCCCCCTTCTTTTCATAAAATCGCCAAACTGTCATTGATTATTTGTCTCAAATGTCTCACAGTATGATTGAGTAGTATGAATGTATGGTATGATTGACACTTGTATGCCAGTAGTAGTGTCGTGTGTATTTGTGTAGGCAATGTAAATATTAATGTTGTATTGTTTTTTCTACTATTTTTGCTAATGTGTTCTGTGTAAATAAAACCGTGCTTAAAAATGAGTTAATGAAGCACTGACCCCCTAAAATTGTTGATTAAAATCAAACGGAAAAAGTGGTTTACAGTGGTACTGTTTTGGTTCAGTCCATGATCCGAAGTATCTTTTTTATATCTAGTGCAGCATTGGCAGTACTTTTGTTTTGTTAACTATATATTGACTTGGCCTTGCTGCCCTTTAAGTCAAAACCCAAGGTTGTTCCTAAAGCTGCTTCCGGGAAGCACGTGACTCGCTCCTCATAGAGGGTTTAGGAGGTTACACATCAACACTCCAAACTGAAAGCCTTACGACTGATCAGTGAGTATTTCACTCAATGTTTTTTAAGAATGTAAATGAAAATAGAAAATCATGTTTAGATAATGTGCATCAAAATAAAATACAAAAATCTGAGTGTGACATTGGGGAAAAGAAATGAAGGGAAGCCATTAATTGAGCCTCTAAATAAGTGTACTTTTCCACTCCTCCAAATTAGGGGTGGGCGTAACTCACGTTATTCCATGTAGTGTAATCACGTGGAATTACCCATTAATTGAGCGCGATTACGTGGAATTACGCTACTAAAGTAATTCTGTGTTTAGCCCTATTTTCGCAGCACAAAAATGTCCCCTTGCTGCATAAATGGACTCAAGGATGCATTTTGTGCTACAAAATAGTGCAAAATGCAACAGAACATAAAAAGCGATTATTAGCCACTGCTCGCGCTCACTAAATGTGAACTTGGATGGGGTTTTCACTCAATTTACTCCCAGCATCTAGCACTAGCAAAATGCACCCTTGCCTCCAACATGGAAGCCAGGATTTATACCAGTAAATGAACCAGAAGGTAAGCAGCCGCTCGCGCAGGCGCTCGCGCAGGCGCTCGCGCGTGCTAAATATGCCCATGCGGTAGGATTATTCCCCTCAAACTACTAGTAATGACGCAAGTGGGTGTAATCAAGTTATTATTGGTAATCAAAGAATACCGGGAAATTACTGAAATTACCCCAATTACTGCAGCGTAATCTTGATCATTCCTGAATGTGATAATTCAGTGTCTGAGATCAGGTGATGTTTCAGCTTCTCAGACTTCAGCACAAACTCTAGGGAGGCTGTAAACACCGCTTCACGCTAAGCTCTTGGGCGCCCTGACCCACCGCCCCTGCCAGCCGCTGGCACATATTGTACCCGCCGCAGAGGCATTATGCAAACCGTGAACTCAATTATAACAACAGCTTTGGTGTCAAACACGAGATAATGAAAACAACAAAACCATCTGAAGGCGACAACGTGTTGGGAGTGAGAGCGCGCAGACGCCGGAAGTACGCGACAAGACAGCGCTTAAAGACCAACTCCTTCAAAAACACCCTCAGCAAGGACCATAGTTATGATTCGAAGGTAAAGTATCACTCATGGACTGTCCAATCATCAAGGAAGCCGTAGAGCATGGCTGGCCTTCTCTCTCTCTAGAGCACAACCAGTGCAGAGAAAAGAGGAACTCTCAGTCGTGAGAGAGTCCAAAGCAACATTTGTGTCCATTAAAATAGTGTGTCCGGTACAGGACCAAAGTGAAAGTTGTAACAACATCAGTGAAGTTCTCCCTTTCCACATTCAGGGGGTACCGAAGAGACTGTTGCCTGATGCACGTGTTCTGGGAATACCGGAAATACAACCATACTGGGCGCTAGGGTAGGATACACAGATGAGGCTCCGCCCTTGGTGCGCATGCCCACCCTGCATCATGTCCTGAATGTGGGGGCTACCTGTCCTCAGACACCGCTGGGCCGCCCCTCACTCACAGAGGCAACAATATATATCCTAAGGCACTGACGTCAGGTGGCGTTGTCCACAATAGACCAAGGTCTGTTACAACTGTAGCCAGCTCTGTCTACAACATCAGAGCCAATGAGAAGCTTTTATGTCATATGGAGCCGCTTTCTCAGAGACATCAAAGATGAAGAGGTGCAGTGGCCTTCACACATTAACCTCTCGCCCACACTGTTTGCACTCGTACACCCGATGTTTCTAACATGTACTCACAAAGATATACCACCTCCCCATCCTCGTTCCATGAGGCTCAGACTCCTTGTCCACGACTGACCCGTGAGGGACCCAAACTACCGGCTGCCTGCTAACCCAGCTCCCTGTAACCTGTGCCATGTACAACCCCCTTGGGTTTTGGGGTCAACAGGCCCACACCAGACTTGATGTCCAAATAGAGAGATATTGGAACGACCATGGACTCCCTTTCCATCTGCCTACATGTGTGCCCCCTTCCAAAGGAGTGGAAATACATCTTAAACAGACAAACAGACTCTCAACATGCGACAACCCATCCACCCAAGGGTATCGCCATGACTCGAGCGGTGGTAATGTTGCGTCTTGACGCGCTCACAAACCTGACCCTAAACATGCAGCAACCTGTCCACCCTAGGATATCACCATGACTCAAGTGGTGGTATTTCCCCATCTCAAAGCACTCATAAACCTGACCGTGAATATGCGACTTCCCGCCCACCCAAGGATGTCACCATGCCTCGAGTGGTGGTAATGGTCCTTCTCAAAGCACTCATAAACCTGACCCTGATCATGCGACTACCCCCCCACCCAAGGATGTGACCTTGACTCGAGTGGTGGTAATTGTCCATCTCAAAGCACTCATGAACCTGCCCCTAAACATGCGACAACCCGCTCACCCAAGGATGTCACCATGACTCGAGTGGTGTTAGTGCCCCACCTTGAAGCACTCATGAACCTGACCCTGAACATGCGGCAACCTGCCCACCCAAGGATGTCACCATGACTTGAGTCTTGGTAGGGTCGCGTCTCGAAGCACTCATGAACTTGACCCTGAAGATGCGACAACCTGCCCACCCAAGGATGTTACCATGACTTGAGTGGTGGTAGGGTCGCGTCTCGAAGCACTCATGAACCGGCCCCTAAACATGCGACAACTCGCCCACTCAAGGATGTCACCATGACTCAAGTGGTGTTAGTGCCCCACCTTGAAGCACTCATGAACCTGACCCTGAACATGCGGCAACCTGCCCACCCAAGGATGTCACCATGTGTTAGAATCCGGGTTCTCTGGTTGGCACAGGTAGGTACTTGTGTCAAGCAGGGAACCTTTCCTCTAGTCAGAGTAGGGGGGTACGCTCCAACAATAACCCCTGCTCACCCTCTAGGTAGCTTGGCGCGAGCAGACAAGGCCTATCTCAGAGCGTTCAGGTTAAGCATTTGTGAACACACACACAGTAACTCAGTGACAACCCCACAAATGGACTCCACACTTGGATATAGAAAAATAATACTTTATATATATAGTTTAGGCTTAGCACAAGACCAGATAACGTTTAAACAGCCCACAATACTTATTAGACAAAGAGTTCTTGGTTTTAGCGTAGTTTTAAAGTTATGTGCGCTTCGTTCCTGTCCGTACGCTTTGTACGCGGTAAAAACTGCTTGGGAATGGGTCTCACACGCACTGTAGGCACTTCGGGATGAAGCGTACACCCTACGGTGCGAACAGGCACAGTACCTTTACTTGGTGAGTTCGTCATGGATGCTGCGCTGACATCAAGCGGGATGTACCGTGCGTTGTCCTCCTGGTGCGATGCGTACTACGGTACGTTAGACCTTGGGCGTGCAGGGCTGCAGGGGACGGTGCGTAGGTACGGTGCGTTCAAAGTTCGTCGCGGCATTCGTGCCGTACCATGAGAGCAGCAATCTTGATTCGAAGCGCTGGATACAAGCGAACAGTACGCTCCGTACAGGGGAGACGTACGCAAATACCGTACGCACCGCAGCCTTTCCAAAGCAGGGGAAAGGAGCGTATGCCGGCAGTACGGTTCGTAGGGGATAGTAGCAAGTACGGTTCGCAGTCCTTCCGTTATGGTGCGAGCTACGGCTCATAGGGGCCTGTTAGTCGCGTTGCTCAGGCCGGACAATACCTTCCTTTGTGGTGCGAGCTATGGCTCGTAGAGGGGCCTTAGTCACGTTGTTCGGGCCGGACAGCGGGATACCAGCTTTCAGGGGGTATGCTGCAATCAGCGAGACGTACGCAGCAGTTCGAGTCGAAGATGCGGGGAAAACGGTCTGTTTTCCAAGGCGATCTCACGGCAATGAAGTCCACTGGTCCTGGGACTTCGTTCAGGGGGCAAGCTCACTCACAAGCCCTTGGAGATCTCTCAGCACAAGTCAAACAAAAGTTTCTTGAGTCTTTTCTTCCTCTTCTTCAGCAGCAAGGCAACCACTGCAGGCCAATCCCCCAGGTCAGGGACAGTACTCCTCCATGCAGCTTTTCCAGTTCCTTCAGGTCGGACAGAGGTTTCTTCTTGGCAGGACAGGATCTAGTTTCTTAGGAGCAGGGCTCCTACATTTATACCACAAATCCTTTGTTCTCTCAGGCCAGGTGGGCCCTTGCCTAGTTCAGTTCAGTTCTGGAGCACTTTGTTGATGCGATGCAGGCTTCTTTTTTCAGGGTGCAGGGCAGAGCCATCAGACGCTCCACAGGGGGCGGAGCCAGCATTGTGGTAGCAGAGCACAGTCCTATTCAATGTCCAGGTGTACTCCTTCCACCCATCTACCTGTTCACCACCAGGCTACCTAGCCCTGCCCATCTGGGTTTCCCCAGCGCTGTCACTCACACAAGCCAGACAGCAGATACACATTACGCAGAGGCGGGCTGAAATGGTTAGGCAAGCAAAGGCAACTTTCTAAAAGTGGCATTTGCAAACGCAGAATATTAAAATAAACCTTACGAAAAGATGTACCTTATTATTCTGAGTTCAGGCATACTAAACTCGATTTTCTACCATGTTCTCTAGGCCTGTTAGGATCATAGGATGTAACAATCTTAACAGCCCATTCTGGCCTATGAGAACAGGGTAGCATTACAATAGTGAAAAACGAAAATGGCTGTAATTCACTATTAGGACATGCCACACACATCAGGGCTTGTCCCACCTTATGCTACAATGCACCCTGCCCTTGGGCCTACCATACGGGTGACTAACATGAAGTTAAGGGAAGGTTTTAGGGACTGGCAAGTGGGTGCACTTGCCAGTCAGCATGTCAGTACCAGACTGCACGCAGGTTCTGCAATGGCAGACCCTAGACACGTTTTACCAGGCCGCTTCTGTGCGTGGCACAACCAGTGCTGCGAGCCCACCAGCGGCATTTGTATTTACACGCCCTGGCACTCCTGGTGCACTTTACTGGGGTCTGACAGTAAACCAAATAAGCCAATCATGGAATCCAGCCAACATATACATTTTACTCAGGGAGCACTTGCAATGTGGCACTGGTTGGCAGTGGCACAGCGCTCTGAGCGGCCAAGACCATAAAAACACATGAGGCACAGCGACAAAAAGTGGAAGGGAGACTCACGCCAAGGTGCCAGGTCTAACACCATGACTTGAGTCTTGGTAGGGTCGCGTCTCGAAGCACTCATGAACTTGACCCTGAAGATGCGACAGCCTGCCCACCCAAGGATGTTACCATGACTTGAGTGGTGGTAGGGTCGCGTCTCGAAGCACTCATGAACCTGACCCTGAAGATGCGACAACCTGCCCCCCAAGGATGTCACCATGACTTGAGTGGTGGTAATGCCCCATCTCAAAGCACTGCTGAACCAACCCTGAATATGCAACACTCTGCCCCCCAAGTATGTCTCCATGACTTGAGTGGTGGTAGGGTTGCGTCTCGAAGCACTCATGAACCTGACACTGAGTATGCGACAACCTGCCCACCCAAGGATGGCACCATGACTCAAATGGTGGTAATGCCTCATCTCAAAGCACTAATTAGCCTGACCCGGAGCCTGTGGTCACCCGCCCACCCACCCACCCAAGGATGTCACCATGACTTGAGTGGTGGTAATGCCGCATCTTGAAGCCCTCATGAACCTGACACTGAGCATTCGACAACCTGCCCACCCAAGGATGTCACCATGACCCAAGTGGCGGTAATGCAGTGTCTCGAAGCACTCAAATGAACACCACACTCTTCGACCAAGTAATATATATAACCGAGCCACCCCCCAAACACTAACACAAACAAGTGGGCACTCAGATGCTCAGTGCACAGCTAGACGACAACACCTGCTCAACCAGCTGGGAATAACGTATACGTGTGGGCTTGGGTGGGATTTAATCTTTATGGATTGCGCAGCTTGACTGTAACCATCTAGGTGGCGCAATTTGAGAAACACTGAAAAAAAAGTGCCTGAAAAAGGCATTGATGGTACTTACCTGACTCATGTTGTAACGCTCTGCATGGTAAAGAGCGTGTAGTAAATGTTGCACACGGCTCAGGCTGCATTCCAGTACATTGTTTTTTGCTCACTATGACATTCTGGACCGAGACCAACTCCATGTGAATTACCCTCCATCCTGCTCCAGTTGGAACAATCCAGCTCAAACGGCCAAGCCAGGGCCCTTCCAGACTGGAGCACAAGCGACCTAGACCGGTGCCAGCCTAATTAGGCCTCACCAGTGAGGTATAACATGAGTTCTGGCACAGTGAGCAAGCGACCCACGCTGGGCAGACCCATCCATTTAAAGTGTTGCATTGAAGAGCACACAAAGGTGATGGGAAGAATACTTACACAATAGTCTCTGCCTCCAGCAATCACTCAGGGATGCATTGCAGCCAATCATGTGCCACCCACAGTGCCCTCTAGACAGAGACCAACTGTATGCAAATCAGCCATGATCCTGGTCCAATGTAGAGAAAGAAGGGGAGAGTAAAAAGGTCACAGACATGTCTCCACGTAAACCTAAAAAGACTTAAACCGGAATATTACCACAAAATGTCTGTAGAATGAAAACTCACCCCTCGCCGATGATGGCAAAAACATCAAATGAAATAGCGGTGCTGAATCTGAATTAAAGGGGGGGAAAAAAAGGGGAAAAAAACGAGATAAGTGTTTGTATCCATCTCGAGTGAAGTCAAAATCAGGGCCAATCAAAGTTATCAAACAAGCATTTACAATGCAATGGTCTCGGCAATGTTAAAGTTAGAGCTATTGGCATTGCTCATGACATTATTTTTGTATGTTTTTTTTAAAAAGCATTTAAAGAAACAGCATTGTTATTTACAATGTCAATAGCTTAATCACTCAAATGCGGGACCTATTGCATTTTGCACACACACAGAGCACCCCCCACCACCCCGGAGTGCCCAGCCCACCCGCCACTTAAAGTGCAATAAACGTGATACAGCGATGTCTCTGTGTCTCCGGCCAGGTGCAGGGTGATAAGCCCATGATTCATGGGTGGGGGCGGGGGTCTGTGTGAGCAGCCAGGACTGCGGGGAATGCGGTGAGGGAGACGCACTAATTTCCCGGGCAGGGACGGAGGCTCCCGTCTGACGGCCCCCGCCCTGCCAGGGGCTCTGGCTTCCATTGCCGACTGTCACCCCTATCTCCAGCGGCCTCGCCAGCCCCACCCGGCCCTCCCACAAAATTAGCCCTCGCCCCACTCGAGAGAACACTCACCCCTGGTACTACACCGCAGTCACTCACTCCACCTCTGGGGCATCAACATACGGGCAATTCTCATGCACTCACGTTGTTTATTCAGTCTCTGGCGCCTTCCTGACTCGTGATGGTTTGATTGTGTGTGCTTGTGTTTCTGATTGTGTCTGTATGTATGTGTGCTTATGAGCGTGACTTTGTGATTGTGCCTTGTGTGTTTGTGAGTCTGTGTCTTTTTGTGTGGGTTTGAGGGTATTCGTGTCTGGCTGTGTTTGCGTGAGTCTCTGTTGGTAGGTCTGTGAGCGGGAACGCTCAATGTGTCTGTTAAGCGTCTGTCTCTAGTTGTGTTCTGTGTATGCGTGTCTGTTTGTGTACCCCATCACCTTGTTTCTGTTAGAAGGGGGCTTAGTTTTACCCTCAACAAAAAATCTACACGCCCCTCTGACACATATACATTTTTTTTGCTCCAAAACACAGCACAGTGCGCTCGATTCATATCTTTAACTACAGACGCGGAGTAAAGACCAGATCAACACCGAGGAAAACAGAATGGTGGGCAGGGTGGATCGAAGGGGGTCACGTGTGCCAATGACAGAGGAGGAAATGATGCCGATGCGGGGGCGCTGACTCTACCCTCCTCGTACCTCGCCAACCTTCCAACCTCTTGGAGCTAGAACACCAACTATACCCTCCCTGCCCCCGCGCAACCACCAGTTCCATCACCCGTCGTGCTGCCTTTCGGCCCCTGTAGACAAGTGGGCACGGGAATGTGAAAACACTTTCATGCTGGTGCCCACGTGGGTACATACTTTCTACCAGCCAGCCTCAGCGAAAGCCACCCGAATGAACTGCATGTACGGCTTTACGCCTTGAAGCCGCGGCTCTATGTGCTGTGAAATCGCTTAGCCTCGAGGCCTAACAGTGTAAAAGTGTTGTATGTAAAAATGCAAAAATCTGGCGTAGATTCTGTGGTGTGGTGCTGTTTTAAGTATGTTCCCTATGCCCCACCCACCCCTCCATCGCGTGGACACCATGCGGGACAGCCTCAAGGTGCGTCCGCTGCAGGAAGAGTGAGTGTCCTCTGAGAAGATATAGCGCCTCGTGAAGGACGCGCGACTCGGTGCACACAAGAGAACGGCGCGGGATTCCGAGACAGAGGTGACCGTAGTGGTAACAGCACAGTGTGCTCGATTCATATCTTTAACTACAGACGCGGAGTAAAGACCAGATCAAAAGGCTGGACTGCCTGTAGCACACCGAAGCCGTGCTAAAGTCCGAATGGGCGCTGCAGAAACATGTCTAGCGTAAGTAGGGATACTAGGGGTAGCAGGAACAAAGCATAAGAAGGAGCATAACATACTTCAGAACCATGGAGGAAAGGAACATTGACATCTTAGAGAGCCCCAAAGCCACCTCACAGTGAGTATAGGCGCTGTAGAAACACCGCCGCCTTTCTCCGAGGCGAAGCAGAAATGCCTCGGAGAAAGGCAGCGGTGGTTTCGAATTCGGGGGCGTGTTTTTCTTTTCTCTCCTCTTGCCATTGGCTGGAGGAGATAATTAGACTTCTTGAAAAAAACACGCCCCCGAATCCGAAAAGGACGGGGCCTAATCGGAATGACGGACCTCTTCTCCAATGGCTGGCCAGCATTCAAGAGGCCAGCCAATGGAGACCAGGGGAGAAGAGGGGTGGGTTCAAGCCCCTCTTCTCCAAGTCATTAAATCTCGGATCGAGACTGCGCAAGCGCAGCCTTCGAGCGAGACCTAAAAAGGGGAGAGAGGGTTTTTTTTCCCCCGAATGCTTACCGCTACGCGCTGGTCACAAAAATGCAGGCAGAATGGAGGGAAACGAGCAGGCCGCTCGTCTTCCGTTATATAGACCCGCTCGGCATCGCTCATTGTGTGGCATCATAGACAGAGACAGAAGACTCACTATGTGCCCGCTCTGATTGCGATTGAAACGTATAAAAATAGGGTGAAATAAATAAATATACTGCAAAAGCGAGTCTGAAAAAAGAGGAAATTTTTGGGGGAAAAAAATTACATTTCTACCCGTTAAGAGAAACAAATTTCCTATAATGATAGACTATAGAGTTACTTATCGGAAAAAATTCAATTGACACGTGGTTCTGTAGACATGATCTAAGCGATATATAACAGAGAATCCCCTCATTGTTTAACTTATTTTTGGAGGCACAGAATAGACAGCCTCACCCTTCCTGGAGCAAGATAGCCACAGTAGACCAATACCTAACATCAAAGTACATAGGGGCAGATTTATGACGACTGGCGCATCCCTGCATATCAGCAGGGATGCGCCAGTTATTATGCGCCACAGCTGCGCCACCATGGATGCGCCGCATTTATAATGCGGTTCACCATGGGGCAAAAACGGCACAGATGCGTGACGCATCTGTGCCGAAAAGTGGCGCATTGCTGGAGTTGCGTCGCAAGCGCGACGCAGCTCCAGCAATGATCTGGGGGGCCCTAGCTTTACAATGCTGCGTCAATCCTTACGCCTGCTTCAAGCAGGCGCAGGGTTTTGACGCAGCATGGGCCTAAAAGTGACTGAGTGAAATCTTGTAGATTTCACTCAGCCACTTTTAGGAGGCGTTCCTGCGCCGGAACGCCCCCACCTGCCCTGGAACGCCTAGATGTGGCGCAGGGCTTTACAACGTGACGCATCTGGGAGATGCGTCACGTTTGTAAATACCCCGCACCATGGCGCAGGATTTGCGCCGCTGCTGCGTCACAAAAGTGACGCAACGGCGGCGTAAATGAGGCGCAAGTCAAACATAAATCTGCCCCATAGTTTCACGCAGATGGCTTATGGGTATACAGTATACTGTTTGTAGAAAATGAGAGTAACAAGCCCATCCTCATTCAGATGATTCCATAGATAACATTGTTTGTATTACATTCGGTAAATGACTGTAACTCTATTTAACTCTATTTGATGGAGCTTGTATGTGAATTTCTTTGTTTGGATGGTCATTTTACAGGCCTTACAATGGCCACATTTGTAGTGGCCCAAACTTACAGGTAGATCCCAGAGAGTTCGTATGGATGGTGTTTCTGGATTTTCAAGGAAAGAACGATCTACATGATCTTTTACACTTTTCGCTCTTTTGAAAGAATGCATAGGTGGATTCGGTTGTTCAATATCATCAGATATGAGTGACCAATGTCTATTGATCACCTTCTTAACAGCATTACTTTGGGTACTAAATGTAGTCACACAGATCATCCTATCCAATGTTCGATCACTCTTGTCTTTGACAGCAAGCAAGGCTTCGCGGGGGCTGTACCGAGCTCTCTTCTGCGCTCTTTTCACCAAACGTCGTAGATATCTCCTTTCGAGAAGACGTTGGCTCAGGTCATCAGATTCCGTCAGGTATCTACTTTCCTAGAACACTTCCTACGGATGCGTAGGAACTGTCCCACGGGTAAATTATCCCTCAAACCCCGTGGGTGGTGACGACTCTACCATAAGCGTGAGTTCCGCTCTGCTGGTGCACGGTATAGCGTAGTTTGGAGTTTGTGGTCTTCATGGAAAATTGTAATGTCCAAGAAATCGATCCTGTTCTTATCCGACTGCATCGTGAACTGGATGTCATTGTTCTGCATATCAAGCCCTCCGTGGAATTTGACTAAATCCTCAGCTGTGCCGGTCCATATCATAAGCACGTCATCTATATATCTTATCCATTCTGTCACTTTATCATAATAGGGGTTATTCAGATTATAGATGAATGAACATTCGAAATCATCCATAAAAATGATGGCCAGGTCCGGTGCGAACGCTGCCCCCATGGAAACTCCTTTGGTCTGCAAATAGAAGCTCCCTTGAAAGAGGAAGAAGTTTTTCATCATAGCGATAGATAACAATGCAACAATGAATTCTGTTGGCACAGCCATGGGTGCAGGTCGTCGGTCAAGCACTCTACGCATAACTTCAAGAGCCATCTGCTGCGGGATACTTGTGTATAGCGAAACTATATCACATGTCACCAGTAGTTGTTCATGAGGATCAAACGGAAGTTGATCAATAAGATTAATAGTTTGGAGAGTGTCTCGCAAGTATGTCTTTGTTTCTTCCGCAATGGGTTTAAGGAAGTGGTCGATATATTTACATAAGGGCTCCAGCATAGACCCACATCCCGACACAATGGGCCTACCGGGAGGATTAGACATATCTTTGTGGATCTTGGGCAGTGTGTATAGAGTTGGGAGCCGAGGGTCTTTTTGATTAAGATAATGAATAAGGTTTCCAAGGTGCCTCCTTTTCGTTTTTTTGCCCGGCCCATCCGGTCTGGCTCGCCTGCATTACGGCTGGCGTGACAAAGTTTCTTATCAGAGGCTTCATCACGCTGCCTTGCACGCGGCATCCACTTCGCCAGTCCGGCTCTTTGATTGGGCCGGACAAAAAAGCAGACAGGGCGCCGCGTGTTTATTTTTGCATCTCGCTTTCCTGTAACAGAGGAAGTTAAAGTAAAAGAGTGAAGTGGGCTCTCTTGACCCCCTCGGTGGCGGAAATGCAAAAACGTGGCGAAAACGGCAACGCCGCAAACCTCATCTCGATAGAAATGAGAAGTGAACTTTCCGGCCTTTGCGAGTCTGTCATGCAGACCCCTGATTAATATTCTGGGCTTGGGAGCCTTTCCCTGAAAACATAATTTATTGAGGCCCAGTGGCTTAGCTAGGGAGGGCGGTGGGGGCGGTCCACCCCAGGCGGCACTATTTTGGGGGCGGACAAAGGCATTCAGATAAGGCTCAGCTTGCTTTCGTGGACGTTCGGGGACGGGCAGAGAAGGAATAGGACTCGGGCAATGTCCTCTTCTTTTTTGTGCTGGCAGCTGTCCCCCCTCTCTTCCTATTATTCCCTCTCTTTCTGTCTTGCTCCTCACTTACTGAAAACCGTAACTTGAAGAAACGGTTCACAACCTCTCTTTCCTTCTTTCCTTTAGTTGCTTCCCTGGGAAATGGATCCAAAAAAGAAAAACACTCTTGCGGGAAATGCCCTTTTTCTGACATTTTTCTATTCCAAAGTGCAGCGGGATGGAGAGAAATAGAAGGTTTTAAATATGAAAAATAAATACAAATAAAGCAAGACAGAGTAGTTGCAAAGTGGCCAGATTGGTTTTATTTACATCCAAACACATCAGCCTCACTTTGCAGAGTTTGCCAGTGAAGCGCTACTTTTGTTTTCTCGTCTCTCTTTGAACAGTATTGTTGTCCCCAGGTGGGGAAGTGCACAATTCCTGGAGGTACTGCAATACCTGGTTGATGGGTGGATTGGAAAACAAAGGGGCAGATTTATGACGACTGGCGCATCCCTGCATATCAGCAGGGATGCGCCAGTTATTATGCGCCACAGCTGCGCCACCATGGATGCGCCGCATTTATAATGCGGCGCACCATGGGGCAAAAACGGCACAGATGCGTGACGCATCTGTGCCGAAAAGTGGCGCATTGCTGGAGTTGCGTCGCAAGCACGACGCAGCTCCAGCAATGATCTGGGGGGCCCTATCTCTACAATGCTGCGTCAATCCTTACGCCTGCTTCAAGCAGGCGCAGGGTTTTGACGCAGCATGGGCCTAAAAGTGACTGAGTGAAATCTTGTAGATTTCACTCAGCCACTTTTAGGAGGCGTTCCTGCACCGGAACGCCCCCACCTGCCCTGGAACGCCTACATGTGGCGCAGGGCTTTACAACGTGACGCATCTGGGAGATGCGTCACGTTTGTAAATACCCCGCACCATGGCGCAGGATTTGCGCCGCTGCTGCGTCACAAAAGTGACGCAACGGCGGCGTAAATGAGGCGCAAGTAAAACATAAATCTGCCCCAAAATGTGTACCATGGCTCTGTTTATGGATGTGGTCTTTTTAAACCATACTGCTTACATTTATTAAGGATATAAGCAATGGACATTGAAACGGTTCCCTTCAGGGCCCTGTAGTCATGGACTTAACTTTTCAGGTAAAACCACTCGCTGATTTCTGAATAGTGAGTGAGAGATCGTTAAGGTAACCATGTTGTTTCTGCTTACATTTCACATGCTTTACTTAATCTTGCATTCCCTATGAGTGTTTGCTTGTACTTTTTTTTTTCAGGCAGCATATTACTCTTATCAAGTGCATAATTTGAATTGAGCCACATCCAAGTGTTTATAGCGGGCACAATTAGGTTGTAACTGAAGGCAGTGCGAGTTTCCCTCAGTGGGGCAGTATGGTGTTCAGTGGGGGAGAGGATGTGGCACTATGACCAGAGCTGTTGAATTTGGAACTGGGGAACCAGGTTCAGCCTTCATGACCAGTCCACCAGACCACTCTACCGAGGGAGCATATTCCCATGCTAGACCTTACAAGGCCCCGCTAGACCTTAGAAAGCTTGATGTCTTAACACAAGCAGGTGTACCCTAGTGGTGTCAATTGTGGGTTAACCTTGAAGGCCTGTCCACCACAATCCATACTGAAGTTCATCTCCAGTCTTGCGGGCAGGACTACGAAGCCGCGCACCCTAGAGCAACAGTGATCCGGTCACTGTGACTCTGTCACTGAGGTCACATGAACCTTGAGCAGGTTAGGGCGGTGCGAACGGTGTGACCGCACTGGGTACCTATTTCGGGTGGGTGCGTAGTGTTTGCAAGGATATTATGGTTTTAAAAAAACTTGCTGCCTCCTTCCTGGTCTCCAGCAATTTTCAGAAACAATAAAAAGGTCATGATAACTTCGGTGATTAATGTTCTTCCTAGAGAGAGATCGGAGTTTTGTCTAGTGGAAGGGTTGACTCCTGGAAAGGTAGCACAGAGGGTTAATGTGCCTGCTGCAAAGAACATGTACCATGCAGATCACAAAGTGCACTGCTTTAATGGGGGCACCATGATGAATGGTCATTTAATGTCAGCTGTAGATGATGGATCTCTGAACAGTGTCATGTATGTGCATGTTTGCATTGTGCTGAGGGGATTACCAGGTAATTGTTCACGCAGCTCTCTGATGGATGTCACATGCGGTGTTTGTGAGTCCCCAGATAGATCATGCAGACTGTGTGTTCTCTTTTGTACTGCCAGTCACCGGTGTATTCAACTGTGTAGCCTTGGTCCGTGTCATGTATGTGCATGTAACTTGCATGATCGAGGTAACTATTAGCGGTGATACTAGTGTCTCTCGGTCCTCTTTCAAGTGCTTGCCGACCTTTTTACCCAGCAACCCCTCACCCCCCCACGCCCCCCCCCCCAGGGGCGGCAAGCTGAAGGATAGCCCCGGGCGCCATAAACTCTAGCTACGCCTCTGTTGAGGCCGCAGTGACAGTAAACAAGCAATTTGAAATTAAACCGAAATAACAGCGTCTTTACTTGCAAACGTGAACAGATTCTGTGCAGAGATAAATGAAGTCACCGCATTAGAGAGAGACGGGCGGGGGGCGGGGGGTGATAGAGTCGCTAATCTCTACCTGTCTGTGTCACGCTGACAGCCATCTCCGAGACCGGACTCGATCCGCTGCAGCTGCTCCCGGTCCGTGCGGCTCCCGGTGATGAGCAGCAGCACCAGGTACTTCTGGAAGAGAGGGAGGGGTGCCGAGAGGTGTGAAACCCCCTCCCCTCACCCTCCCCGGGCGCACAGCACCTCCGTGCACACAAAGCAGCACACTGACTGTACACAGAACACCCCATGATAAATGGCACCACTGGCACAC
This sequence comes from Triturus cristatus, assembly GCF_964204655.1. Classification (NCBI taxonomy): domain Eukaryota; kingdom Metazoa; phylum Chordata; class Amphibia; order Caudata; family Salamandridae; genus Triturus; species Triturus cristatus. The sequence goes on along the minus strand of NC_140594.1, from coordinate 8,184,701 downwards.
AATTCCTCACTCCACAAACAGCACCATGCGTCATATCCATCCCCCCCCCCCCCCCCCCAGCCCCATTATGAGTGGCAACAGGTACTTCTGGAAAAGGCGAAGAGCAGTGAGGGGCCCTGACCATCACATCTCTCGCCCCTCCCCCCAGGCATAGAGCACCTCACTGCACAGACACCACCACATTGCACTCTAGCGCTGCATGGCGCGCGGCACCAGGCACTCATGGAGGGACGGAGAGTTGTGTGGGGCAGCCTGCAGCCTGACCACTCGCCATCTCTTTACATTGGCAGCGCCACACTGCCAGGAAAGCACCCAGCGAGGGGCGGCACCTGCACCCTTGGGAGAGACCAAGAGGAACGCAGGAGTGCATCTCCCTGCACACAGAGCACCACGCGGCACAGAGGGCACTGCAGAATAACCGGCTTCAGGTTCTTCTGGAAAAGGGGGCGGGGGGCATATGTGATGGACACTGGAGTCATGGTGATGACAGAATGAGAAGAACTACAGACGAACAGTGACAAATGTAGAGGGGCGACAGGAGCAGTGAACATCTGCACTAGAAGGCAGTGTAAGTTAAAGTAACAGAGGAGCTTAAAGTAAAAGAGTGAAGTGGAACATCAAAGCGAGAAGAAAGACAGGAACACGGCGACGGAACGGATAGAGGCAACAAAGGAAACATTGGATGGCAGAGAACCGATGGGGTGGGACAGAGGAAGATAGTCAAGGGTTAGAGGTAACTCAGAGTGAACACTGGGCCAGGGGAGGGTGGTCAAGGGACAGAAGTAACAGAGGATATAGGCAGGGCTTTAAGTGGGATGAAAAAACTGGAAGGTCTCTCAAGGGGGCGTGGCCAATGTAATTAAGGGCGTGGCCTACACACGTAAGGTAAAAATCTGTGCTTAGCATAGTGTGCCGCCCGACTTGTATTTTGCTGTTTCTGTCATTGCATCTAGATATATGCTACAACAAGTAACATCATACCTACAACGAGTCGGGACTATTGGCTTTGTCAATGGTTGCTAGTTGCATAAGATAAATAAGCAGCAACTATGGTTTGTACATAATATTGAAGAATGTTCCACTTAAAGCCCTGGTGACACCACGACAATGTTGCTGCTCCTGAGTTTCATTAAAAATGCAATAGGTCTCGCCTTTTATTAAGTTAAAGCCATTTGCTTTGCTTTACAATACCATTAGCAAAGCAAATGGCTTTAACTTAATAAAAGGCGAGACCGATTGCATTTTCAATGCTTGTTGGTTTAGAGCAAGGAGGTCAAGAAAATGAAAGAGAGGCAGGGAGAACTAGAAAATCAGGTCTGTAAGAAATAAATAAACACCCGACACAAAATGTAACCAAAGGTTGTCAGATTCATGTTGTGAATTGTGCATATAAAGGCCCCTCTGCCACAAAGGGGGGAGGGGGGCATGGTCTGTGTGCAGCGACAACACTGCTGTGCACAGCAGACAATGTCAAAAGGGGATATCTCTGCTGAAATACTGTGTCATCCCAGGAAGACTGCCTACAAGAAACTGCCCTGTGGAGCTTCTGTGCCAGAAACAACTGACCCTAAAGAGAACAACTGTCTCTTCAAGGCACGAGTCTCCGAGGCAGCCGCTCTGAAGGGCTCATTGACTAACATTACAGCAAATAATTCTATGGCATAATGACAGGGCATTATTGTATGGGTGATCTATCTTGTGCCACAGGGTAAGTGGTCGCACGCTCACGTGCCAGAGTCTGCGCCTTATATTCTTACGGTGCCATAAAATAGCTGGATATTATTGTATGGGTGACCTACAGCTCTTTAAAATGTTGTGCCACAGAGTAAGTGACCCCCAAGGCGCCCGTGCCAGAGACTGTGCCTTCTGAAGATACCTTGCCGCCATGGGCGTCCGCAGAAATTTTTCCAGGGGGGGGCGAACCTGGCAAATGAAGGGGCGTGGCTAATGTTAATCAACAGGGGCGGGGCTAAAATGGCAGACAATCGGGATCGGGTAATGTTCGGGCCAACCTGAGAAAAACAAGCACTGGCATAGCCAATAGGTCTCGCCTTTGGGACCTTATGACTGACTCACTGACTGAAGAACTTGTGCAGCGCACTTTTGCCGAGGCGTCTTGGCGCTGGGTAAGTATGATGCCGGCAGTATAAGTATTTAGTTCTGCAGCAGGTCCCAAAGGCGAGACCAATTGGCTATGCCAATGCTTGTTGTTATATCTGGGCATGTTGAGAGGCTAGGGGACTGGGTCTCGATGTCGGGTTGGGAGCACAGCAATGACCTACTCAATTTGAATGCATAGGTAATATAACCGGAGGGGTGAAATGAAAGGTTCACTACCAGGAATAACAGGAAGGTAGAAAGTTAGGCTGGTTAGAAAGGTAAGGAGGGGTAGAGGCAGGCATGGTGGTGAGGGGAGAAACAGATGCATGCTAGGAGAGCGCTGTGAGGGAGGGAGGCAAAATGGGAAGAGGCACTGAAGGTAGGTCGGGTAAAGACCGTAGTGAGGCAAACAGAAGGGTAGCGAGGGGTGAAGGGTAGACAAAGAAGTGAGGTGTAGAAGAAAAAGATTCAGGAGCAGAGGCAGGTAAATCAAAGCTGGAGAGGGGAGAATAACGCAGTCGCAGAAAGTGAGGGGGCCAGGTAGAGAGAGGGAGAGGTGTGTCATAGACAGGTAGAGACAGCTGAGGAACAGGGAATAATAAAGACTGAGGTAGACAGGTGAGGTAGAGGAGTGCGTTGATCTAAAGGAAGTGCAGAGATGTGTCACAGATGTTACTGAAGAGGAAAAGAAGTAGAGATATTGAGAAAGAAGTAAGGCACTAAAAGAAGTAAGGGGGTGAACAGAGGTAGAACGAGTGGAAGGGGAGAGAACACGTAGAAGATGAATGGCAGGGTAAAATGAGCGATCAGGCAGTGAGTGTGAGGAGTGGGATACAGAGGGATATGTGGCAGTGAGCGCGAAGTGCGGGGTACAGAGGGATATGTTGTGGCAGTGAGCACAAGGTGCGGGGTACAGAGGGATATGTTGTGGCAGTTAGCGCAAGGTGTGAGTTACAGAGGGATATGTTGTGGCAGTTAGCGCGAGGTGTGGGGTACAGAGGGATATAAGGCAGTGAGCGCGGGCAGGGCTGGCCTTAGCGCTCGTGGCGCCCAGTGCGACAATGCTTTTTGGCACCCCCAATGACCACCTCCACTACAGGTTCTTCATAACCATCCTTTCACAGCGCCCCTCAAGCCTCCGTAACCATTCAGTCTCAGGTGCATTTAATTCATTTTATAGCGCCACTCCTATCAGTGTAAGGTGTCAGAACACTTTACATCACACAGATTACATAGAGACAATCAATCATAAGTGTGTAAATCAGTGCATAGGAAATGTTACATAAGAGGACAAGAAGGTGTAGGAGTCACAGGTCATCCGTACAGGTAGGCAGGATAGTTTAAGAGGGCTTGGTCAGGAGAATCAGAAACCTAGAATTTAAAACCTAGCACCATGGATGGGGGGTTCTCTTTATTAATAAGAATGGATTTCTACCCAAATTAACCCATTTTGCCACATTAGGATAATGAAAAACTGGGGGGAAATCATAACGCCATAGCCCAGTTTGCATGCATCTTTGATAACAGTTACTTGCTCACTGTTCCACATTAGGATTTTAACTCATAAAGAGTTATCAACAATATGGTCTCTCTGACAAGTGTGACCCACTGACCTATTTACATTACATTATACGCACTTTGTGAGCTGCACGTTCTTTGCAGCAAGCATAGTAACCCTCAGCGCTACCTTAGGATGAGTAGAAACTTCCATTACACAAAACTTTGATCTCTCCCTCTCTCTCTCTAAGGAAGTGCATTAATCACTGCAGTCTAAATTTTTATTGGTGGCTGAAAATTTCTAGGAGTCCAGGAAAGAAGCAGGTGCTTTTAAAATCATCATATTAGGGCACCCTACACGAAGTCAGCACACGGTGCGGTGGCACCGGTCGCACCGCCCTAGAGCCGGCCCTGAGCACGGGGAGTGGGGTACAGGGGGATATGAGGCAGTGAGCACAGGGAGTGGGGTACAGGGGGATATGAGGCAGTGGGGTGCAGGGGGATATGAGGCAGTGAGCACGGGGAGTGGGGTACAGGGGGATATGAGGCAGAGGGGAGTGGGGTGCAGGGGGATATGAGGCAGTGAGCACGGGGAGTGGGGTACAGGGGGATATGAGGCAGTGGGGAGTGGGGTGCAGGGGGATATGAGGCAGTGAAACACAGCGTCGGGACGTCCTGCCAGACATGATAGGGTGCATACTGGCAGATAGATATGTTATTGACACGAGTCTGTGTACGTTTTAGTGGGATCTGAAATCCGGGCTATGCTGCAACCCCAATTTTTGACTTGGGAGAATAATGCATCGACTCCCCCCAGAACTTCATTCAGAAGACCCCTTGCTCTTAGGCTACACAGTGTTAAAAAGAGGTATTTGTGTCCAGACCTAACCACTCGTACTTGTGGCGCGCAGCTCAAACTGGCTGTTGTCATTCTGTTTGTGATAATCAGCCACAGACAGGATGACAATGGGCGGGAGGGGCTGCGAGGAGGAGTGCGAGGCGCCCCATCAGGGAGTTGAGGCCTCTGACAGGGAATAGCTCTGCTCCCTGCAGGGCCCGTAATTACTGACAAAATGCGTCTGTAAAAGCATGCGTGGCCGCAGGGGGGGCAAGGAGGAGCACTCCAGGGGGGGGGCAAGCGCCCCTCCTTGCCCCCCCCTGCGGACGCCCATGCTTGCCGCATAATATCAAAATATTATTGTATAGATGATCTACTGCACTTTAAAATATTGTGCCACAGAGTAAGTGCTTCCTCCCCCATGATCGTGTGTCAGAAACGGTGCCTTATAAAGATACCGTGCCATATAATAACAGGAAATTATTGTAAGGATGATCCACTACACCTTCAATATTGTGCCACAGAGTAAGTGACCCCCAAGGCGCCCGTGCCAGAGTCGGTGCCTGCTGAAGATACCTTGCCACATAATATCAAAATATTATTGTATAGATGATCTACTGCACTTTAAAATATTGTGCCACAGAGTAAGTGCTTCCTCCCCCATGATCCTGTGTCAGAAACGGTGCCTTATAAAGATACCGTGCCATATAATAACAGGAAATTATTGTATGGATGATCCACTGCACCTTCAATATTGTGCCACAGAGTAAGTGACCCCCAAGGCGCCCGTGCCAGAGACTGTGCCTTCCGAAGATACCTTGCCACATAATATCAAAATATTATTGTATGGGTGACCTACAGCTCTTTAAAATATTGTGCCACAGAGTAAGTGACCCCCAAGGCGCCCGTGCCAGAGACTGTGCCTTCTGAAGATACCTTGCCACATAATATAAAGAAATTATTGTATGGATGATCCACTGCACTTTAAAATATTGAGTCACAGGATAAGTGCCCCTCCCCGACTCCTGTGTTAGAGACTTTGCCTTATAAAGATACTGTTCCATATAATAACAGGATTTTATTATATGGGTGATCCACTGCACTTTAAAATATTGTGCCGCAGAGTAAGTGCACCCCCACCAGGCTTCTGTGCCAGAGACTGTGCCTTATAAAGATACTGTGCTATATAGTAACAGGAAATTATTGTATGGATGATCCACTGCACCTTAAATATTGTGCCACAGGATAAGTGCCCCCCCCGCTTCTGTCAGAGACTTTGCCTTATAAAGATACCATGCAATATAATAACAGGAAATTATTATATGGGTGATCTACTGCACTTTAAAATATTGTGCCACAGGATAAGTGCCCCCCCCCCGCTTCTGTCAGAGACTTTGCCTTATAAAGATACCATGCAATATAATAACAGGAAATTATTATATGGGTGATCTACTGCACTTTAAAATATTGTGCCGCAGGATAAGTGTCCCCCCCACCCCCGCTTCTTTCAGAGACTTTGCCTTATACATTTGCCGAAATGGAGACGGAGATGGATTAGTTTGAAAGTCTGAAGCAGTAACCCCTGACAAAGGGCGCTCTTAGCCCGAAACGCATTAGGTTTTAAATAAATGCTGCTTTGGACGAACTCTTGCTATTGTCGTGTTTTAGCGAAAGGTCCAGATGGGCACAGCTTTAACATAAGTAACTTGAAAATGGCATAACATCCCGCGTGTGGATTCTGAGTATCAGACCCAAAATATGGAGATATAATAAGAATTGAGTAGATGTTTAAAAATGGATTATAATGATGAAAACATGAACTATTTGCCAATGCGGCGCAATGCAGCTGTGCGGTCAGTTTGGGGCAAGAGAATGCCCCACCCAATCATGCTGTCAGTAACTTAGGTACCTATTGGGCATGGTACCTTACTGACGACCACGCATTCTTGGACAATTAAGAACAAGTATGGAGAAATATGAAAATAAGGCGTGCACCCCACCACTTCAATTGCATTATAAAGATACTGTGCCATATATTAACAGGATATTTTTGTATGGGTGAGCTACTTTTCTTACACAGTGCAGTATACTTGGATACTGCACTCGGACCTTTCCTGTTAACAAGTAAACGCGTTTTTGTTATTTAGTTACAGTTTTAAAGGTTTTCATAGATTTTCTAACTCCACACTTAGAAACTTTTCATAGAAAAACAGTCAATGTTATCCTACGGAGGAAAATAGTGTTATCGGTTAGCAGGTAAGTACTTTGTTGTGGGAGTTGGTATTCTGGGGTTAGACTCAGGGGTCCCCCAGGGTCAAGGATACACTCTTGTTACACCCTCAGCGGCACTAGGGCGGCCGAGTGCTGAGTCCCAATGTTATCCAATGGGGGATAAGGGGCCTCCGCTTGGGGGCTGCTGACGAACAGGCCACTGGGTTGTGGGAGCAAAGCTCCTGGACTTAAGCTCAGGGCAAATGGGGGCTTGAGTCAGCACAAAGGGTGCACCCTCGCCAGCACTCAGGCGGCCGGGTGCAGAGTGCTATTTTGGCATCGGAAGCCTTGTAGCTTATATGAGGTGTCTCCGGTTTGCAAACACGCTGCAGGCTCGGGGACATAGGTCTTCCGGGTGCAACCACCACTTCGAGAGGTAAGTCGGGATGCTGGGGGTTGGTTAGGCACCATCGGTTGGGCCACCCAAGGCCGTGGGGCGTCGGGTGCAGGGATGCCTTTTAGGGTCGGATTTTCTTACCAGATCCTGGTCGCGGTTGAGGGGACCTTCCGGTTTGAGGCTGTAGGTGTCAGCTGGAGGCTTGAGGAAGGGCAGGGGTTGCCGGATCTTAGGTCAGGATGGCCGGAGAGAACTTCTCTTAGTGTTGGGCCACTCAAACTCAGGACGGGGGCGTCAGGTGCAGAGTGGTGCAGACTCGCATACTTTGGCAGACCTGGAGTCTGTTGGCGAACAAATCCTGTGTTCACGGGAGACGGTGTCTTTTCTGTTGAAGGCAGGGCAGGTCCTCAGGGTTCTTGAGGCTGCTGGCTGCAGGACACACCGGAGTTTCGCTTCTGCAGGTTTGAGGTGGGGACAGGCCGGTAGGGCTGGTGCCAAGTCAGTGGGCGCCCTCCTCTTGTTAGCTTCGGCACAGCTGTTTGGTCCTTCTTTTCTTCATCTGGTTTCTTGTCTGAGGAAGCAAAGTTCAGGAGTACCCCTAAATACTAGATTTAGGGGTGTTATACGTAGGTAAAAAGAATGGTTGTGGGCCGATAAGAGGACAAGTGAATGAGTCTTTGCTGGGTTTCAGCAGGGAAAGGAGGAGAGACTTAGGAAGAGATCCTGGGAGTGTCCCGGTATCAAGTGCCTCGATGTACACGTTGGTCAGTTTAGGGCAGTGGTCATCAAACTTCTTAATGGCACGCCCTGTGTAAAAATAAAAAAATCATCTTCTCAATTTTCTGTTAAATGGCAATGTTTAAATATGACTAAACATATTTAACGATTGCAGTTAAGGTTTGTTACCCCTTTTACACATACTCCCGAATAGGATATAAATGGCAAAAGATGTTAGTGATGGCCCATTGCAGAGCAGCATCCTGCCGCACATTGATTATCAATCAAAACAAAGCATGAGGCTTCTCATGCCCAGAGCCTGGTGCCCCCCTGGGATCACCTGTGGCCCCCCCAGAGGGCCTGCCTCTCAGTTTGAGGACCTCTGGTTCAGGGGCCGGGTGGGTCGAAAAGCAATCGCAGTATTCCAGATGGAGCCCGTCCATACCTGGTGTTTTATTTCTGGATAACTCATGGATAGCTTTTTAATCTCAGCCACTATGATAGGATCATTGACTGCTCTGTGCCCGATAGCTGAAATACTGGGGAGGGTAAGGGTTCCCAGGATTGTCACTGTTACATCATACTCTGCTGCACAGGGTGCCCGATAAATGGTGGAGTAGCAGTTATAAAATGCTTGTAATGGGCATGCTGTGAACACAGGGAGCGCCATGGACAGGGTTTATTTCAATTATGAGAGGTGTGCTGGTCTCCTGACAGGATTGCCATGCCAAGAGACGTTCCGGTTTATCCTCCTTCTAATGTATTTGAGCAATATAGCCCGCAAAGTTGTAGCAGCGCAAACGTCTAGTAGAGTTGTGTATCAGTCTTTGGCTGACGCCAGAGCTATGCACTTGGCAGCATCGTGAGGGGCCTTCTGCTCGAGGTCTGCCAGGGTTGCCTCAAGGTCCCGGTCTAGTGTACAGCGCACTCCTACTATTTTTTTAAAGCCGTGCCCCTGGTTAGTACTTTAAAGGAATCCCACTCGATAGCACACATAGTGGCTGTTGCATGGTTTTCAGCAAACTAGTGGCTTATATTCATAAGTTGGGAGAAGACTGGACCGTCAAAAACGATTCATGGTAGATGGCAGGTAGGGACTGGTGAGGGAGGTGCCCTCCAGTCCATGTCGGCTCTGTGTGCTGTATTATCAGAGATGACCTGACTGAGGTAGTCCGAGTGTTTTAGCGGAGGTAAGATGGAAGAAGAGACAAGGAAACGATCAGGGCAAACGTATAAATCGCGGGGAGACGACTAATATGATTATTGCTTAAGGTGTGGGTTGTATGCTCTCCAGGCATCCCATAGTGCCCTGTGCCAGACCCAGGGGGCAAACTGTGTTGAGTGGAGATGTGCAGGCACTTGGGGGAGGGGCAGGTGAGACCTGTCTAGATGCACATCAAGGATGGCGTTATAGTCCTCACCCAGTGGCCACAGGATATCTGCCCATTGGGCCAGGACCGCTGAAAGCGATGCCTAGAAGCTGGATTGGCCCAAATTGGGAGCGTAAATACACCCTAGAAGCACCTGGGTGCCATCCAAATGGGCGTCCAGGAAGACACACTCGCCTTCGGTGTTGATTGTGGTGTTGAGTGTCTGGACGGGTGTGCCTGGGTACAGCCACATCAGCGTGCCTCGTGCATATGCAGAGTAGGTCCTACCATGTATGGTGCCTCTCTGGCGATTTCACAGCCTTTGGAGAACCCCGCATCTGAGGTATGTTTCCTGAGGGAAGCTTAGGTGCACATGTTGTCTTTTAATGTAGGAGTAGATTGAGTAACGGCGGTGCACTGTGTGCATGTCCCTGACTTGAGATATAAAACCCTCGTCTGTAGACGGTGTGTCTTGGAGTGCAATAACACACCGTTGGCCAATGAAGCAATATCCTGCAGCAGGGTGGGGATTTATGCCACAGTATTTACATGTGCAATAATAGTTCTGCATTGGGGTGCAAAATCACATTTTTGTGTGTATTTTCTGAAAAATTGGGCAAAAATATGTGAAATGTGTTTTGCCAGTATCCAGAGTGCAAATTTCATGCAAAGGATTACTTTGCATTAAAAATAGTCTCACAAGATACCAGCAGGGCACTGGTTTGAGGAGCAAATGTCTCTTAAGCTAGCAATTTCCCCGTGAACCAGTGTCCATTGCCTGAAAATCATGCACAATATCGTCATGGCAAATTTCAGTAAATTTTGTGAATTACATAATGCAAAATTCACACATTTCTTGAATGTCACCAGCAAAAGCTATTTCACTCACATGATTCACTGCTCTGACATAATCTGGCTAACGTCAAAGAGTCACAACCTATGAAATGTTGTTCAGGCCATAAACTCGCCTTCAGACTCAGGGGGGGTCTATTTATGACATGTTCTCACAGTGCAGCGCAGCAGACCACCTCGCTGCACTGCATGACAGAGAACGGGCAGGAATGTGCCGTATTAAGGCATACAGTGCATTCCTGACTTCTGCGCTGGAGCCCTTTTGACTACCTAGCAGCAACGCAGAAGCCCTTGGACCATGGTGCAAGGGTGCCTCTGTTGCATGCAGATTGTTTTTGTGCAGGAAGGGACACCTTCCGGCACAAAAACAATTCTACGAGACATTTTCCTTTATATGTTTGTGCTGCAGAATGCAACACATGTACAAAGAGGAAGTACAGAGGAGAAATAAAGGTTTTCTCCTCGTTATGCCTCTCTGGGAAAGAGTATCTCTTTAGCCCATTCCCAGGTTTACCTGGTTTATCTGGGAATGTGTAAAAAACCATGGGAGTTGCGTGGGAACAGCCATGCAACACCCATGGAATGCCTCCCTCGAGCAGAGTAAGGCAACGCAGCGATTTACGCTGCATTGCTTTACTCCATATTTATGGAGCCCCTCAGGGCCGCACAAAGTGGCCTTGCGTATCTTCATTGGTCTATCTTAAGGTTTTTGCCATGGATGTATTCCATTGCGTGGTGCAAACGTGATGCAAACCGCTCGAAAAGTGGCCCCGCAGGTTAGAGCTGTTTTTATGCTACTTGGATAGCTGAAGGGAAGGTTCTACGTTAGCCCTCGAGAAAGCAAAACTCCGCGGCAGGAATCGACCTAATTAGAAGAGCTGCAGACTCTGCAGAACGTGGATGACAATGTTCACAAAGTTACAGAAAGTAAAACTTTATAAAACTGCTGATGCCAATCTGTGGGCGGCCCGAGAATCAGAAGAGATTCTTTTTTCTGAGTGTGCGTCAGATGAAAGAACAGCTTTTGCTGTAAACAGCGGCACTGGTGAGAAATGATTCAAGATTTGTATAAAAGTTTCACGAGCCTGTCATGGTGGAGGCTCGAGGTACAAGGGAGCCGGCAATTCTGCGTCAGGTACAGAGGTGCCAGGAGTGCCTTAGAAGTCTGGCGGGCTCCTTGTTAATTACTTATATATGTCGCAAAAATGACAGACTTTTAAGGGGTTTTCCTCCCTGCATCAGGAATGAGCTGGGGTTGTTACTACTCTGTTGGTAAAAATATCACTTAGGGCCTGATTACGAGTTTGGCCGACTGGGTACCTTGTCGCAGATGCAACCGAGAACTCTGCCTTCTGTGCACAAAAACAATCCTGCAAGCAACAGACCTCGGGTGCAGTTTAAGGCAGAAGGTACCTCTGTTCTGTGTGCCACTGCCAGGTAAAACCTGGGGGTGAGGGACATAAAAACACATGAATGAGCCCCACACCCGGGGAGACACAGGTATGGGGCTCAATAGTTTTTACTTTTTCAAATCAAATGTCCGCTTTTAGAGTTTGTTTCTGAAAAACAAAAAACTGAAAAGATTTTGTGGATGACTGCCAAAACTAACACCAGCTGCCCACCAAACGTCTTGCACATCGAAAGGAACAGCTGTCTCGTTGATGACTAGGCTGGCGGGCATCTTGAAATGTGCCAGACAGTCGTCCACGAGAATGGGGAAGGTAATGCCCTCCGCCACCCTGATGGACGGTGTGTTGTCTGTCAAATTCTAAATCAGGCGCCCAATGCCGTGTTCCGTCTCACACCTGGGCCACATTGTGGTGTCTGATCCTCACTCTAGTTCTACATATACGGGGAGAGCAAACCCAAGGTTCTTTATGACAGGAAGCCACAGGGAAGAAACATGAAGAAGGAAAGGACCTAGATGGCAGTCGAGATCCTCAGAGATGTTCTGCGGCTCTAATGTGACTTACAGTGTCTTCTCACCTGCAATGGCCGCATGTTGAGCCACATGTACAAACATTAGGAATATCCATTTTCGAATTGAGGTTCTCTCTAAATTACAATTAGGAAATCGCTAATCCTAACGTATGAAACTCTTTGAGTTCCATTTACGGATTCCTTATGGGTCGCAAATCGACCAACCTCATGAATATTAATGAGGCAGGTCGCAGTTTGCGACCTATTAAGAGTTACAGCCATCACGGGGATGGTGGCCTGCTGAAGTCAGCAGACCACCATGTTTGTGATTGCTTTTAAATAAAGGAAACTTTTTTTTTTATGCAGCCCATTGTCCTTAAAAGGAAGCAGGATTGTTTAAAAAGAAAGAAATGTGGGACCACTGCCTGCTCTTAAAAATATTATTATTTACATTCTCAAAGGCGAAGGGGTCCTGTGGGGACCCTTCCTCTTTGCACATGGGTTACCACCAGTTTTAAGCTGGTGCTAAAGTATTATTCTTTTGCGACCGGAATTCGATTACAAAACAGTAAAACATACCATGCGATTCAGTATTAGATAGGGAGGCCCTAAACACGACCCTTCCTTATATTAAATCACAAATGCAAAATGCGATTTGGTAAAAGTTACTCTTAGTTGGTTGTTCCTGTGTTCCTGAGACGGACAGCAGTCGCCAGCAGCCCTCGCCCTCTCTTAGTTTATCGTTCCTGTACTCCTGAGACCGACAGCAGTCACCAGCAAGCCCCTCTCCCTCTCTTAGTTCATTGTTACTGTGCTACGGAGACAGATAGCAGTCACCAGCAGCCGCTCGCGCTCTCTTAGTTCATCGTTCCTGTGCTACTGAGACAGTCAGCAGTTGCCAGCAACCGCTCTCTCTCTCTTAGATCATCGTTCCTGTGCTACAGAGACAGACAGCAGTCACCAGCAACCACTCACTCTCTCCTAGTTCATTGTTCCTGTGATCCTGAGACAGCAGTTGCCAGCAACCGTTTGCTCTCTCTTAGATCGTCGTTCCTGTGCTCCTGAGACAGACAGCAGTCACCAGCAGCCACTCGCTTTCTCTTAGTTCATTGTTCCTGGGTTCCTGAGATGGACAGCAGTAGCTGCAGCTGCTCACTCTCTCTCAGAACGCTGTTCCTGTGACAGACAGCAGTCGCCAGCAGCCGCTCTCTCTCTCTTTGTTGCTACTGGGCTCCTGAGACAGACAGCAGTAGCCGCAGCCGCTCACTCTCCCTTAGGTTGTTGTTCCCGAGATGGACAGCTGTCGCCAGCAGCCGCTGGCTCTCTCTTGGTTTGTTGCTCCTATGCTCGTGAGACGGACAGCAGTCGCCAGCAGCCGCTCGCTCTCTCTTGGTTTGTTGTTCTTGTGTTCCTGAGACGGACAGCAGTCGCCAGTAGCCGCTCGCTCTCCCTTAGCTCATTCTTCCAGTGTTCCTGAGACAGACAGCAGTCACCAGCAGCCGCTCGCTCTCTCTTAGTTCGTTGTTTCTGTGTTCCTGAGACGGACAGCAGTCGCCAGCAGCCGCTCGCTCTCTCTTGGTTTGTTGTTCCAGTGTTCCTGAGACAGAAAGCAGTCGCTAGCAGCCGCTCTCTCTCTCTTAGTTCGTTGTTCCTGTTTTGTGTAGAGGTACAGCAGTAGCCAGCAGCCGCTTGCTCTCTCTGAGAGTGTTCTTCCTGTGCTCCTGAGATGTACAGCAGTAGCCAACAGCTGCTCGCTCTCTCTTAGATTGTTGTTCCTTTGCTCCTGAGACAAACAGCAGTCACCAGCAGCCGCTCGCTCTCTCTTAGTTTGTTGCGCCGGTGTTCCTGAGACGGACAGCAGTCGCCAGCAGCCGCTCGCTCTCTCTTGGTTTGTTGTTCTTGTGTTCCTGAGATGGACAGCAGTTGCCAGCAGCTGCTCGCTCTCTCTTGGTTTGTTGTTCTTGTGTTCCTGAGACGGACAGCAGTCGCCAGTAGCCGCTCACTCTCTCTTAGCTCATTCTTCCTGTGTTCCTAAGACAGACAGCAGTCACCAGCAGCCGCTCGCTCTCTCTTAGTTTGTTGTTTCTGTGTTCCTGAGACGGACAGCAGTCGCCAGCAGCCGCTCGCTCTCTCTCGGTTTGTTGTTCCTGTGTTCCGGAGACAGAAAGCAGTCGCTAGCAGCCGCTCTCTCTCTTAGTTCGTTGTTCCTGTGTTCCTGTGTTCCTGAGATGGTCAGCAGTCGCCAGCAGCCGCTCGCTCTCTCTTGGTTTGTTGTTCTTGTGTTCCTGAGACGGACAGCAGTCGCCAGTAGCCACTCGCTCTCCCTTAGCTCATTCTTCCTGTGTTCCTGAGACAGACAGCAGTCACCAGCAGCCGCTCGCTCTCTCTTAGTTCGTTGTTTCTGTGTTCCTGAGATGGACAGCAGTCGCCAGCAGCCGCTCGCTCTCTCCTGGTTTGTTGTTCCTTTGTTCCTGAGACAGAAAGCAGTCGCTAGCAGCCGCTCTCTCTCTCTTAGTTTGTTGTTCCTGTTTTGTGGAGAGGTACAGCAGTAGCCAGCAGCCGCTTGCTCTCTCTGAGAGTGTTCTTCCTGTGCTCCTGAGATGTACAGCAGTAGCCAACAGCTGCTCGCTCTCTCTTAGATTGTTGTTCCTTTGCTCCTGAGACAAACAGCAGTCACCAGCAGCCGCTCGCTCTCTCTTAGTTCGTTGCGCCGGTGTTCCTGAGACGGACAGCAGTCGCCAGCAGCCGCTCGCTCTCTCTTGGTTTGTTGTTCTTGTGTTCCTGAGATGGACAGCAGTTGCCAGCAGCCGCTCGCTCTCTCTTGGTTTGTTGTTCTTGTGTTCCTGAGACGGACAGCAGTCGCAAGTAGCCGCTCGCTCTCTCTTAGCTCATTCTTCCTGTGTTCCTGAGACAGACAGCAGTCACCAGCAGCCGCTCGCTCTCTCTTAGTTCGTTGTTTCTGTGTTCCTGAGACAGAAAGCAGTCGCTAGCAGCCGCTCTCTCTCTTAGTTCGTTGTTCCTGTGTTCCTGAGATGGACAGCAGTCGCCACAGCCGCTCGCTCTCTCTTAGCTCATTCTTCCTGTGTTCCTGAGACAGACAGCAGTCACCAGCAGCCGCTCTCTCTCTCTTAGTTCATTGTTTCTGTGTTCCTGAGACGGACAGCAGTCGCCAGCAGCTGCTCGCTCTCTCTTGGTTTGTTGTTCCTGTGTTCCTGAGACAGAAAGCAGTCGCTAGCAGCCGCTCTCTCTCTCTTAGTTTGTTGTTCCTGTTTTGTGGAGAGGTACAGCAGTAGCCAGCAGCCGCTTGCTCTCTCTGAGATTGTTCTTCCTGTGCTCCTGAGATGTACAGCAGTAGCCAACAGCTGCTCGCTCTCTCTTAGATTGTTGTTCCTTAGCTCCTGAGACAAACAGCAGTCGCCAGCAGCCGCTCGCTCTCTCTTAGTTCGTTGCGCCGGTGTTCCTGAGACGGACAGCAGTCGCCAGCAGCCGCTCGCTCTCTCTTGGTTTGTTGTTCTCGTGTTCCTGAGATGGACAGCAGTTGCCAGCAGCCGCTCGCTCTCTCTTGGTCTGTTGTTTTAGTGTTCCTGAGACGGACAGCAGTCACCAGCAGCCGCTCACTTTCTCTTAGTTCATTGTTGCTGTGTTCCTGAGATGGACAGCAGTTGCCAGCAGCCGCTCACTCTCTCTTAGTTCGTTGTTCCTGTGTTCCTGAGATGGACAGCAGTCGCCAGCAGTCGCTCGCTCTCTCTTGGATTGTTGTTCCTGTGCTCCTGAGACATACAGCAATAGCCGCAGCCACTCTCTCTTGGTTTGATGTTCCTGTGCCATAGGATTTCTGCCTCAAATTGATCCTAATTACTCAATCTGGCAATATCATGTAATCTCAGCAATTTTCACATCGTAAGAGTAATGTGTAATTACTGAAATTACCCTGATTACTCCAGCGTAATGAAAGTTTCTCCCAGGCCTAATGAAAATTGCATTTCTCGATGGCCCATCTTAATGTACGAGGGTCTACTTGAAACAAGTGCTCACTGCAGCCCTTCCAAGGCCAGAAATCTCCAGAATAAGAGGAAGTTGGCAGCAGAGCCCCCAAAGCCCGTGCTGTGTGATGGGTGCAGCAACGTGCTGCATGGGTGATTTATTGTGGATGCTGGTTCTGTGCCATCCGTTGTCGGATGCTCTCTGTAGGGAAGCTCCACAAACATACATCCACCGTCTCATTATCTGTTGCTTCTAATGGAACAGATAGACACATCATGGCTTCCTTCCTCTGCCAAGCATGCTCTCACAGGCTCCCCTCCTGTGCTAAGAGGGCTCCCTGTGGCTTGCTTCCTGTGCCAATATTCATGAAGGCCATCTCAGCTCCTGTGCTTCCAATGGGATAGACACATCATGGCTCTCTCCCTGTGCCAAGAGAGCTCTCTGTGGCGTCCTTGGTGTGCCAAAAGCTCTCTCTGCAGCTTCCTTCCCATGCCAAGAGGGCTCTCTGTGGCTCTCTTCCGTGCCAAGAGGGCTCTCTGTGGCTCTCTTCCCAAGCTAAGAGTGCTCTCTGTGGTTTCCTTCCCGTGCCAACCGGACTCTCTATGGCTTTCTTCCTGTGTCAAGAGGGCTCTCTGTGGCTTCTTTTGCTTGCCAAAAGCACTCTCTGTGGCTTTCTTCCTGTGCCAAGAGGGCTCTCTGTGGCTCTCTTCCTGCGCCAAAAGGGCTCTCTGTGGCTTCCTTCCCGTGCCAAGAGGGCTCTCTGTGGCTTCCTTCCTGTGTCAAGAGGGCTCTCTGTGGCTCTCTTCCCATGCCAAGAGGGCTCTCTGCGGCTTATTCTGCTTGCCAAGAGCACTCTCTGTGGCTTCATTCCTGTTCCAAGAGCGCTCTCTATGGCTTCCTTCCTTTGCCAAGAGCGCTCTCCGTGGCTCCCTTCCTGTTCCAAGAGGGCTCTCTGTGGCTTCCTTCCTGTGCCAAGCGCGCTCTCTGAGGCTCTCCTCTCGAGCTAAGAGTGCTCTCTGTGGCTGCTTTCCTGTGCAGAGTTCTGAGGGCCATCTCAGCTCCTGTTCTTCTGATGTGACAGACACATCATGGCTCTCTTCCTGTGCCAAGAGGGCTCTCTGTGGCTTCCTTCCCATGCCAAGAGCACTCTCTGTGGCTTCCTTCCTGTGCCAAGAGAGCTCTCGTGGCTTCCTTTCCGTGCCAAGAGTGCTCTTTGTGGCTTCTTTTGCTTGCCAAGAGCACTCTTTGTGGCTTCCTTCCTGTGCTAATAGCACTCTCTGTGGCTTCCTTCCTGTGCCAAGAGGGCTCTCTGTGGCTTCCTTTGCTTGCCAAGAGCGCTATCTATGGCTCCCTTCATGTGTCAAGAGGGCTCTCTGTGGCTCTCTTCCTTGTTAAGAGCGCTCTCTGTGGCTACTTTCCTTGTTAAGAGCACTCTCTGTGGCTTCTTTACCGTGCAGAGATTCCCAAAGGCCATCTCAGCTCCTGTTCTTCTAATGCGACTTTCTGTGCCAAGGGGGCTCTCTGTGGCTTCCTCCCATGCCATGAGGGCTCTCTGTGGCTTCCTTCCTGTGCCAAGAGGGCTCTCTGTGGCTCCCTTCCCGTGCCAAGAGTGATCTCCTTGGCTTCCTTCCCATGCCATCAGGGCTCTCTGTGGCTTCTTCTGTGCCAAGAGGGCTCTCTGTGACTCCTTCCCGTGCCAAGAAGGCTCTCTGTGGATCCCTTCCCATGCTAAGAGGGCTCTCTGTGGCTCTCTTCCTGTGCCAAGAGGGCTCTCTGTGGCTTCCTTCCGTGCCAAGAAGGCTCTCTGTGGCTTCCTTCCCATGCCAAGAGGGCTCTCTGTGTCTTCCTTCCTATGCTAAGAGGGCTCTCTGGGGCTCTCTTCCCATGCCAAGAGGGCTCTCTGTGGCTCCCTTCCCATGCCAAAAGGGCGCTCTGTGGCTTCCTTCTTGCTCCATGAGGGCTCTCTGTGGCTTCCTTCCTGTGCAGAGTTCTGAGGGCCATCTCAGCTCCTGTTCTTCTGATGTGACAGACACATCATGGCTCTCTTCCTGTGCCAAGAGGGCTCTCTGTGGCTTCCTTCCCATGCCAAGAGCACTCTCTGTGGCTTCCTTCCTGTGCCAACAGAGCTCTTGTGGCTTCCTTTCCGTGCCAAGAGTGCTCTTTGTGGCTTCTTTTGCTTGCCAAGAGCACTCTTTGTGGCTTCCTTCCTGTGCCAAGAGCACTCTCTGTGGCTTCCTTCCTGTGCCAAGAGGGCTCTCTGTGGCTTCTTTTGCTTGCCAAGAGCGCTATCTATGGCTTCCTTCATGTGTCAAGAGGGCTCTCTGTGGCTCTCTTCCCGTGCCAAAAGGGCTCTCTGTGGCTTCCTTCTTGTGGCAAGGGCTCTCTCTGGGGCTTCCTTCCTGTGCCAAGAGGGCTCTCAGTGGCTCTCTTCCTGTGCCAAGAGGGCTTTCTGTGGATTCCTTCGCGTGCCAAAATGGCTCTCTGTGGCTTCCTTCTTGTGCCAAGGGCACTCTCTGTGGCGTCCTTCCTGTGCCAAGAGGGCTCTCTGTGGCTCTCTTCCTGTTCCAAGAGGGCTTTCTGTGGATTCCTTCGCGTGCCAAAAGGGCTCTCTGTGGCTTCCTTCCCATGCCAAGATGGCTCTCTATGGCTTCCTACCTGTGCCACGTGCGTTCTCTGAGGCTCTCCTTCTATTCTAAGAGGGCTCTCTGTGGTTCGTTTCCTGTGCAGAGAGTCCTGAGGGCCATCTCAGCTCCTGTTGCTTCTAACTGAACAGACACATCATAGCTCGCTTCCTGTGCCAATAGCTCTCTCTGTGGCTTACTTCCCATGCCAAGAGCGCTCTTGGTGGCTCCTTTATTGTGCCAAGAACACTTTCTGTGGCTTCCTTTCTGTGCCAAGAGGTATCTCTGTGGCCCCCTTCCCATGCCAAGAGCGCTCTCAGTGGCTCCCTTATTTTGCCAAGAGCCATGTGGGCTATCTCACCTCCTAACTGAACAGACGTATCATGGCTCTTTTCCCAAGCCAAGAGTGTTCTCTGTGGCTCTCTTCCTGTGCCAAGAGGGCTTACTGTGGCTCCCTTCCCATGCTAAGAGTGCTCTCAGTGTCTCCCTTCCCATGCCAGAGTGCTCTCTGGGGCTCCATCCATGTGCCAAGAGTGTTATCTGTGGCTCTCTGCTCGTGCCAAGAGGACTCTCGTGGATCCATTCTTGTGCCAAGAGCCCTGATGGCTATCGCAGCTCCTGTTTCTTCAAACGGAACAGACACATCATGGTTCATAATCTTTCCTCATCAGAACAGAAGACCTCAGCAGTGTTTTCCTTCATGTCACTCTGGAAGTCTGTGTTCTATGACAAGAAAAGTGAAACTTAGCCCCTAGCACAAGGAAGCAGCCTTCTAAATGAAAGAAAATGACTACAGAAACATCCTTGCCAATTTGCAAAGTTTGTAGCCACCAGACCTGCCACAGGAAAGCAGAGTGTGCGTAATGTGAAAGTGCAGCGTTTAAAGTTATGCTGACCCCCAATTTCACTATGTCAGGCCTTCTAGTCTACCGGCCCCGGGTCCCGCAACAGGCTTTAGGGAGGACTTTCTGAGTAGAACTGCACTCTATGCGGGCAGGGCGTCGAATTTTACTATTTTAGGTGATCTCAACCTTCATTTTGAGATGCATGAGAAAGCGGAGATTTCGAATCTACTGGCAGATTTGGAGACCTTTCAGTTGGTACAATGCGTCTCTGCGTGTACTCATGAGGCAGGGCATTTGTTAGACCCTATTTTCTCGAATTTTCAACCTTTACAGGTCTCCTCTCCAGTTCCCCTGGCCTGGACGGATCATTGTTTAGTCTCTTTTGCGCTGCGATTGCAGGGGAAAGCTGTTCCCCTATGCTCTGTCCCTGTGCTGAAGCGTCCTTGGCATAAATTAGATCTTTGCCAACTCTCAGCTTGTTTGGCAGATGATAGGCCTCTAATGCCCTCTGGCTTGGAGGCAGCAATTTCTTGCTTCCAGGAATGGGTTGTTTTGGGCCTCGATGCCTGTATCCCGGCTCGTCTGGGAGTAAAAAGTAGAGGGTCCTCCAACCCTTGGTTTGATACATCACTTGTCTCAGCCAAAAAGGGCTGTAAGCAGCTGGAACGTGTCTGGAGACGTTCTTATGACGTCTCACCTAAGCTGGAATATCGGGCTGCCATTAAACAGTATCACCGCCTTATCCGGAAGGTGCAAGCTGAGTATGTTGCTAAAGAAATCTTGGCAAGCACTAATCCAGCCAAGTCGGTATTTGCCCTGCTTAAAAGTATGAAAAGTGCAGGCTCTGTGGTATCCTCCCCGATTGTCTCCAACCAAGAGTGTAGTGAGTTGGCTCGTCACTTCTTGGAAAAGGTTGAGCAGATCAATTCCAACCTGCCGCCGGTAGATCTGTGTGCTGGGAGTGAGTCTTCTATCACATCTGGCCCCATGGTGGGTCGTAGCCTTGTATCCTTTCCATCTCTATCCTCCAACGAGTTTGATGCACTCTGTTTGAAGATCAAGTCTGGATCCCCAGCTGATCCCCTGACTCCTGCCTTATTTCGCCAACTCCACTCCGTGATCTCCCCTTGGGCTGTGGGTTTAGTGAATCTATCCTTGTCCTCTGCAGTGGTTCCCAGGGTTTGGAAACATGCCAAAGTTGTTCCTTTACTTAAGAAACCCTCCCTGGACCCTGTGAAACCGGGCAATTATCGGCCTATCTCCCTATTCCCATTTCTAGCTAAGGTGACGGAATCTCATGTCAACTCTGTCCTCTCGGAGTATATAGATCAAAACGCCATTCTGGACCCCTCGCAACATGGCTTCTGTGCGCGTCATGGGACCGAGTCTGCATTGTTGGCAGTATCGGAAGCTATCAGGGATAGTCTGGATAAGGGTGACTACGTGGCTTTGGTCCTTTTGGATCTAAGTGCCGCCTTCGACACCATATCACATGCAATTTTATTAACTCGTCAGCAGGAAATTGGTGTTGAGGGCGAGGCTTTGGGCTGGCTCCGCTCCTTCTTAGAGGAAAGGTCTTTCCAAGTCTCTATGCCTCCGTTTCATTCCCAGGAGTTTGCTCTGCATCAGGGAGTTCCGCAGGGCTCAGTTTTGAGCCCGCTTTTGTTTAATATCTATGTTCGCCCCCTGGCTGCGGAAGCTAAAGACAGAGGGCTTGTATTGGTGTCATATGCAGATGACACCCAACTGCTGATCTCCCTCTCTAAGAACTGTGATGTCAATCTGGGGAAATTCAAGGAGGATCTTCAAGCAGTGGCGGACTGGATGGCGGGTAACGTTTTGCAGCTCAACGCCAGCAAATCAGAGATCTTACTGTTTGGGAAGGACCGGGAACTGTGGTCCGAACAGTGCTGGCCTGAGCGTTTAAAACCTGTGCCCTCTCCCAAAAAGGTGGTAAAGAATCTAGGGATATGGTTTGATCAGGGTTTGACGTTTGAAGTGCAATCCAAAACTGTGGCTGGAGTGTGTTTTGGGCTTCTACGTGGCCTCAGACCCGTGATTGGCTTTTTCCCCCCTGAAGTGCGTCAAACCATAGTCCAGGCCCTAATTTTGTCTAGGCTGGACTATGGTAACGTACTTTATTTGGGCGCTAATATGGCCAGTATTATGCGTCTGCAGCGGATCCAGAATGCCGCTGCGCGGCTGTTGGTAGGACTTCCTAAGTCTAGCTCAGTGGCCGCTTTGCTCCCTAAATTGCACTGGCTTCCTGTGGAAAAACGCATCCAGTTTAAGGCTCTATGTGTGGCGCATAAAATCCTGTCTTGTCAGGCCCCGTTGGGCTTGGCCAAGCTTCTTAAGCCTTACACCCCACGACGCCTATTAAGATCAGCTGGCCGCACCCTGGTCTATACCCCCCGCGTTTTCAAAGCCAGAGCAGGTGGCCGCTCCTTTCGGAACTTAGCCGCCAAACTCTGGAACTCATTACCGGTTCCTATCAGAATTATTCAGAAGCACTTGGCTTTCCGCAAAGCTATAAGAACCTGGCTCTTCTCTGTCCCTGCTAATCTTTATATGTTTAGCTGTCATCTTGCGTCTGTCTCCTGGTTGTTGGTCTTGGTCAGAGTCGCGCTGGGACGCCCCGTTGCTGGGGCAGCCATGCGCGCTACAAATCGAACTAATAATAATAAAGTGTGTGCAATGCCAGAGGGTCTCTATAGAGAAATATTGCAAGCTCAGGCGTGGCAGACTTGAAGTTGATGGGTCATGCTTTGTTCCTCAGCAGTAACTCGACGAGACTTACTCATCACCGGCATCCACAGCCCCACCACTCTTACCTGCACCGGACACCACTGGAGTTACACCCTTAGGAGCCTAGTACTGTCAGGTATTTTCATAATGGGGGTGGGTAATGGTGTCCTTCTCAGCTTTAATCCCATTGTTGACACGAGTATCATGATTGGTTGAAGGCACTGGAGTACATCCGAACTGTCTTGTGGGACATCCCTTCCAAGCTGTGTGAAGGTCCCAACCTTTGGTGATGCAAAGGGTCATGAACGGCCACAGAAAACACCCTGGCTCATTATGTTACAATGATGCAGCTTTACAGGAGGCTGCATTCCAGGGTCCCAATAGGGGTCAGGTGAGTGTGTGTTAAAGGTGCCCAAGGTCAGAGGTCAATGGGTTGCTGCCGCTATGTGAAAAGTGATGATGTCTGTAGCATCCACCATAGCTCTGGAGCGTGCAAATGACTATGCCACACACGGACCTCTGTAATACAAGTCTTTATTCTTCGGAATGCAACCGTTAACTGAACGTATTGAGTCATAGACATTATTGAGCACAGACAGACACACCCAAATACCTCCCAACTGATTACTTAACTTTGTAAGGAGTCCACCAAGGACCACAAGGGGCCTACTGCACATGATCACATGACACTACAATGTCATGGCAGCTCTCTGTGGTGAATGTGTGGGTAATGTCCACAGTCACCATGTTCCTACCAAGGGGAATCTTACACTCAGGCCCCTGGGGTTCCCAGGAGAGTACTGGGAGGTCCTTCTTGTCTGAAGTTCATGTGACGATGACCTTGTGCATGGAGGACATCTGGGCAGATGCAATATTATCAGCTGAGAATGGACAGTAGGTGGGGGAGGCGGTCTGAAGACGCAGCTCCCAACAAGGACCACATTCTCCACTTACAGATTTCTGAAGCTCCTCAGACAGAATGGGGGAGAGGACTCTTGCTGTGATTGGCCCAGAGGCTGTGTTAGGAGTTGGCGTCATTTTGCCATTTTTGAGGCAGATTACGGTTCTTCCGGGACAGGACTGAATTTGATGGTCTAGAGAATGGTGACTGGTATAAAACCTGTTTTCGGGGGGAAGGTTCCCCTAGAGCAGTGTCTCATGACAGTGCCCAGAGCATTCTGTTAGTTCTTGAGATGTTGGGGGTGAGTCTTCAGAGCACCCCAATAAACAGTCAAGAATAAGTAAATCTGTTTCTAAGCGGAACTATTCAATGAATGTTTGCTAGGAGGTTAGATCAGGGATTTAGTCGCTGGGGTGTCGTTGAACCCTTGCACATTACACTATGAGGCAAGTCCCACTTTTGTTCACAAGTAGCTGTTAGGTAGCAGCTCCCCAGTGGATGAATAGAAGGTACCGGGGCGGACAGGAGACCTTCATTGGACCACCCTTTAGGGTGAAAGCGACCAGCCATGTCAGTTGAATAGTCTCTGACTTTAATGGGGTGGAGAAAACCTTTCCACTCACTTTTGGGAGGGGCCAGTAATAAATAAATATCAATAACAGTGTATTTGTAAAGCGCACATTCATCCAAAAGGGTATGCTGGTGCTAAATAACGGATGTTTATTCTTACCCAACTAAATGGCACTCATTTTATTGACCTTAGGAGAATGAAAGGCTGAGTGAACCTGCTGGGATTTGAACCTGTGACCACGAGGTCAGACACAGGACCCTACAGTTGGTGCATTAGTCCACTAAGCCAACAGAGCCACCGATGCATGATTGGCCCTCTCATGCATCCTGCCCCATGGCCGGTATTTTACTTAAGGGTTGGTTGAAAAACTTGCGGGGAGGAGGCAGGAAACAACGCAGTCCAAGAAAGTAGAATCAAGCTCATAGATTAAAAGACACAGAGGAGAGATTTGTCAGTGTGACGCGTGGCCATATATTGGGTAAAGTCCATTTGAAATCTTTTCAAAAGCCAAAGGGGCTGATACTGTCATTTCCACCAATGAGTGGAGCACAAGGCATGTTAGAGTCACAGAGAGACTGAGTAAAGTACAAATCCATACGATATCCAATATAGTGAAATAGGTTTATTGGTAGTAGAAATCCAGACAACATTGGAGTGCGTCTCTTCTCGACGAAGATCAGAGTGCATCTGTAATTAAATGCACTCCGAACTTGCCAACAAGAAACTGCCTCACGCGGATACTCATTCAAGAGAAAACATGTTATTGTGGCATGGGCGGCACGGTACGTATACAATTAAAGGAATACTATTTACCGTAGTGTTCTGCTAGCTAACAAAATACATGCATCATTCATTACATCATCCCCCTTCTTTGCAAAATAAATTTAATACTTGGAAAAATCCTTACATTTTGAAGGCAAAGGACAATTGCGAGAAGACATCGAATTTACCAGACACGCTTGCTCATCCAAGGTACCTAAACAAGGAGAAACGTTTACATGCATAGAAGAATCTCCCATATGTTCAGCATCCATAGAGGCAAGAGTGGATTCCCTGAGCTTAACAGAATCAGCAGACTGACTAGCATTGCCTTCATTGTCAGCCAGGGTACCCAGCATTAAGAAAGAGTCAAAGTCAGTATCTTTATCATTAGAGTTTTTAGTCGCGAGACACTTTGACTACAACTCTTTTGCTCGCCACCCATTCTTATCCAAAAAGAGAGAGCCTTAAGATATTCTCAAATCTTGCACTGGATCTGAAAACTTAGGCGCACCTTTAATGACTCTGTTGAGTTTCTTAACTATTACCCAATCACCAATTTGTAAATGTATGTAAATGTATGGATACTTGTATAGCGCACGACTACCCGGAGGCCTCTCGGCGCTTGTACGAATACCGCTGTGGAACCCATCCAGGCTTTTCCCTGTGAGGCGTCCACTCCTGGCCACCCCCAAGGTGAAGGCCAGGCATCTTTAGCGTTGTGGGGGCCGTTGTGGAGATTAAGCAAGCTATTGCCCAGAGTTGCAGAGTGGGACTCCATGATTAGAATGGCACCGAGGCGAGAATTATCAGGTCCGTGGAATTTTTGAGCCCAAGACCCGCCGAGGCGGGGAATTGAACCCTGGTCCCGGGCTAGATCTCTGCATCAGGGTCTGCCGCTCTAATCATTGAGCCACACTTCTCCGAAAATCAGGACCTATACGTGTATGTTTGGAGTCAAAATTACGTTTTTGTACCATTTGCTGTGTTTATCATTACAAGCAATACACGGAACCCTGTTCTTTTAATTCTTTCAGCCAATCAGGGCATAAGTTGCCTTTCGGAACTCTTTTTCTAAGCAACCTGAAACAAGACATTTTTGTGGTGGAACGGGGAGTGTTCAGATATGACAAAGCTTTCTTTTTTATGAAATCTTCAACAGGTAAATTACAAGATAAAGCAGATTGTATTCCTTCTTTAATGAATCTGTTCATCCTTTCAATAAGACCACTGGATGAAGGCGAGTAAAATGCTACCCTGACATGTTTTATATCATGACGTGTAAGGAAGTCCTTCATCTTGCCGGACGTGAAATGCGTGCCATTATCGGTTACTAATTCTTTGGGAAATCCTTCAGAATTGAAAACACTGGACTGGATATTTGTGAGAAGTTGGCCTGGTATATGATGTTCACTAGTTAAAGTGACCACCTTGTACCATGCCAAGCAACCCTTATGGTGTGGTTGTAAGTCAACCTTTTCGGACTAGCTGCCCTAGTGGTAGCGTAGGCTAAGCAGTCTTTGAGGCTAAACTCGTGAAGCGTGTTAAGCCAGCTGTTTTACCAAATGTAACCCCCTTTTATACCAATGAAAGGACACCACACAGATATATATTCAAAATATATATGTATTTATTTCTCAAAGTATCCCCTAGTCTCTTTATGAGCACAGGAGCACAAATCGTCAAACAAGATTACA
The DNA here is from genome assembly GCF_964204655.1 of Triturus cristatus. NCBI lineage: Eukaryota > Metazoa > Chordata > Amphibia > Caudata > Salamandridae > Triturus > Triturus cristatus. Next base: position 8,158,673 of record NC_140594.1, on the reverse strand, counting down.
GTAGAATACACAGAAGTTGCACTTTATATGGATAGGCCCTGGTGGCCGCTCAAACCATATACTAAAATAGAGGTATAAGTACCACGAACAGAAAAGGGAAAAGGCCTAGGGCCTCTAGAATCGCTGGGCCTACAAGGAGCTAACTTCAGTTAGTGACCAGGAGGTCCACGGGTGGCGTGTGCAGAGCAAATAGTCACATGCGTGCTCCCATAGGTTTCAATGGGTGCGTAAAAAGTACAAAGTTACTGCAAAAAGGATCTTCCGGATGGACTATGACCTTAAGATTGGAAACACAGACACTAGAGATGTTACTCTACACTTGGGCACCGGAGTGCCAGCTTTACCTCACCCACAGGAAGCGGGTGCATAGGTGTCGAAGTGCGTCGGGTTTCTTCTATCGGGTCAATGGAGCCTGTGGACAAAGATGCTGCAGGCGGTCGGTCCGGAAGGGATGCGGTGGATCCAAGAGTGGATCGGAGTTGTAGAAGACCTGTAAGCAGAGGGGACAGTGTTCACAGTCACTAGCCAGTGACCAGCGTGGCACCAGGTGGGTACCAGGCGATGTCGGGTGCAAACAGGAAGAAAGGTGTAGCTTGTCTCTGCAGCCACGTGGTCCCTGGAGGTTGACGGCGTCCAGGAGTCGGTTCACGAGCTGTCCCACGCAGGCTCTCGCTGTCGGCGGTGTCGGCGACTTGATCGAAGCAAACAAGCCTTGGCAAAAGCAATTGTGGTGGAGAACAAGATAAGCTGATGGTGCTGACCAGCAAGGTCAGAGGGACTGCTCCTTTGGAGGGGAGCAAGGGCCCGTCTGGAGCAACCAGACCAGTGGTGTGTTTCTTGAAGTTCGTCGCCAAGATGGCCACTAGCCAGCGGGCCAGCAACCGGTTAGGCGCGTCAAGTGGCAAAATGCAGAAGGGCCCCACGCAGATCGTGGAGATGCTGGAGGGCTCACCTTTAGTGCAGATGCTGCTCGAGGGTTGGGCTTCTCAGATCCCAAAGCACAACTTGGAGGGAGCCTCGGTTGTTGCACTTGCAGCTTGTCGTGGTCGTTTCAAGATGGCTGGCTCCACGTGTCTCGGTGCCTCCACGGGTCTCCTCTTTTCAGGGACTGTGGATCGGGCGGTGAGAGGTCTGGAGGTCCAGGTCTTGTCAGTCTCTGGGCTCGGGCTCCAGCGGGAGGCGGCGGCAAAGCAGACGTTGATTCCCTGGATGGTGCTTGCGTTAGCAAGGTGGTCACTCCCTGACCACAGGGGAGATTGGCTTCAGTCCTCTGTGCGGCAGAGCGTCGAAGTTCCCGTCTTCTTCTTAGTTTCAAGTTGATTCCAGGATGTCTGAAGTCTTAGGACACAGCTCCTACCTTTAAGCGGATTCTAGGGGCCGGACTACCTGCTAGGTCCCTCCCTAAGGGTGGGACCAGGAAGGGGGGTGGTTACACCCCCAATCCTTTGTCCAGCTCGCCCCAGGCCCGGGACTGGTGTGCCCCAGGACCGGATTGAACTGGCATATGCACCGAGGCTCCTTGTGAGCCACAGGCATGTCTGGTTTCTTTCAAGCCCTACCTGACCAATACACAAAATCCTGTCTGGGGTGGTGCATGCACCTCCCCTGGCAGGAAACCCTTTGTCCACACCTCCCAAGCTGGAAGGACTCCCAGCAGCAGGAGGGCAGACTTGTGTCTGTGGTGGCAGCATCCATTTTGTGGAGCTGAGGCTATGTCTGATTTTACCCGGGTTTCAGGTACTGTACATGTCGTGTCCCTCTAGAAGGGTGGAATGCTAACCCCGTCGCCAGAATTGGTGAGGGGTTAGTATTCCAATTCGTATGACACCTTACTCGACATGTTTTGATAAAGCCAAACCAAAGATAGCATTTAACCGCGAGGTTCATAATGCACTTAAGAGTATATGGTATGACGATATCTGGAAACAGTAGAAGGAAGTTGTTCCGACCGCTGCAGTCAGGCTCAGCTCATGCCAGAGCACCATCTCACTTGGAACCACGCACTCTGCCTTCAGGATTGTTAAGGCCTGCCATAGGAGTGACTTATAGGTTAACATGTGTCCCATTTAAGGTTAGGTATAGGTATACTACACCTAAGTAAGAGGTGGTTACACCAACTTACCCCAGCTGAGTGATCAGCCAGTTGTGTCAAATTTGTTAGGCCAAGCCTGGGGTGGCATAATACATGCTTCAGCCCCTGGCAGGCCTTGGAGACACCAATGCCCTGGGTACCTAGTGTACACTGGTACAGGGGCTCACAGGGTGATCCACTTCCAATTGGTTATGCACCTAGGGTGCATAGTGTAAATTTAGTAGAGAGAACAGCAGACTGGGGGTCTGATTGGCAGGCCCACAGCCTCAATATGTCAAAAACCAGTGAAGCAAAAAGCAAAAATTTGGGGTGACCATAGGATAGCAGACCCTACTCTCCTACACAACCCCCCCCAAATGCAGGGACATTAAACTAGCCTTGACCAGTCTCGTCTTCATGTCCTAAGTGGAAGTACCTGGAGAGACCATCTGCATTCCCATGGTCAGTACCTGGCCGGTGCTCCACTGTAAAGTCCATCCCCTGTAGGGAAATGGACCACCTAAGCAGTTTGGGGTTTTCACCCTTCATCTGATTTAGCCACAAGAGGGGCTTATGGTCGGTCTGAATCTTGAAGTGAGTGCCAAACAAGTATGGCCTCAGCTTCTTCAGGGCCCACACCACAGCAAAGGCCTCCCTCTCAATAGCTGACCAATTCTTCTCTCTGGGGGTCAACCTTCTGCTAATAAAAGCAATGGGTTGGTCTTGACCATCTACATTAAGTTGTGACAGCACAGCTCCCACACCCAACTCAGAAGCATCTGTTTGGACAATAAACTCTTTGGAGAAGTCAGGACTTTTCAGGATAGGTGCAGAGCACATGGCCTCCTTCAGGTCATCAAATGCCTTTTGACAGCTTACTGTCCACTGAACCTTTTTGGGCATCTTCTTGGATGTCAGATCATTAAGAGGAGTCACAATGGACCCATAGTTCTTAACAAACTTCCTGTAGTACCCAGTCAAGCCCAAGAAAGCTCGAACTTGAGTCTGGGTGGTTGGAGGGGACCAGTCCTTGATGGATTGTATCTTACTCTCCAGTGGTTGAACTTGGCCTCCACCTACAAGGTGGCCCAAATACACAACCTTACTCTGCCCTATCTGGCACTTAGTGGCCTTGATAGTGAGGCCTACCCTTTGCAGAGCCTCAAGAGCCTTCTTCAGGTGGATCAGGTGATCCTCCCAGGTGGAGCTAAAGACAGCAATGTCATCAAGATATGCTGCACAAAAGTCATCCAACCCAGTAAGGACTTGATTCACCAACCTTTGGAAGGTGGCAGGTGCATTCTTCAGACCAAAGGGCATCACCAGAAACTGGTAGTGCCCACCTGGGGTTGAGAATGCTGTTTTGGCCTTAGACTACTCAGCTAATCTGATTTGCCAATAGCCAGCTGTCAAGTCAAATGTGCTCAAAAACTTTGCAGAAGCTAGTTTGTCTATGAGCTCATCTGCCCTTGGAATAGGGTGTGCATCTGTCCTGGTGACAGCATTGAGACCCCTGTAGTCCACGTAGAACCTCATCTCTCTCTTGCCATCTTTGGTGTGAGGTTTGGGGACCAGAACCACTGGGCTAGCCCAGGGGCTCTCTGAGGGTTCAATGACACCTAATTCCAGCATTTTATGTACCTCAGCCTTTATACAGTCCCTGACGTGGTCAGGTTGTCTGTAAAGCTTGTTCTTTACAGGCAGACTGTCACCACTGTCCACCACATGGGTACACCAGTCAGTTTGGCTAGGTATTAGGGAAAACAGATGTTGAAATGATTGTAGAACTTGACTACATTGAGTCTGCTGATGGGCAGTGAGGTTGCCTCCAAGGGTCACTCCTTCAACTGAGCCATCTTCAGGGTTCTGAGACAACAGGTCTGGGAGAGGGTCACTCTCTTCCTCCTGTCCCTCATCTGTAGCCATGAGCAAGCCCATGTCTGCCCTATCAACATATGCTTTTAACCTGTTAACATGGAGTACCCTGTGGGGACTCCTGGGAGTTCCTAGGTCCACCAAGTAGGTGACCTCTCCCTTCTTTTCCAGGATTGTATGGGGTCCAGACCATTTGTCTTGGAGTGCTGCTGGGGCCACTGGCTCCAACACCCATACCTTCTGTCCTGGCTGAAACTCAACCAAGACAGCCTTTTGGTCATGCCAAGCTTTCTGTAAGGCCTGGCTTGCCTCAAGGTTTTTGGATGCCTTCTCCATATACTCAGCCATCCTGGAGCGGAGACCAAGTACATAGTCCACTATGTCTTGTTTAGGCTTTTTGAGAGGTAACTCCCATCCTTCCTTCACTAAACACAGTGGGCCTCTTACAGGGTGCCCAAACAACAATTCAAAGGGGCTGTAGCCAACCCCCTTTTGTGGGACCTCTCTGTAAGCAAACAGAAGGCAGGGTAGAAGGATGTCCCATCTTCGCCTGAGCTTTTCAGGTAATCCTTTGATCATACCCTTTAGGGTCTTGTTGAATCTCTCAACAAGCCCATTGCATTGTGGGTGATAAGGGGTGGTGAACTTGTAGTTGACACCACATTCCTTCCACATAGCTGTCAAGTATCCTGACATGAAGTTGGTACCTCTGTCAGAAACTACCTCCTTAGGAAACCCCACTCTGGAGAATACTCCCGGCAGGGCCCTGGCCACAACAGGTGCTGTAGTGGTCTTAAGGGGAATTGCCTCTGGATACCTGGTGGCATGATCCACTACCACCAGTATAAATCTGTGCCAAGATGCAGTGGGAGGATCCATGGGACCCACTATATCTATTCCCACTCTTTCAAAGGGGCCCCCCACCACAGGTAGTGGTATTAGGGGGGCCTTTGTTGTGCCACCTGATTTGCCACTGGCTTGGCAGGTCACACAGGAGCGACAAAACTCCTTTGTATCTTCATTCATGTGAGGCCAGTGAAAGTGAGGGACAAGCCTGTCCCAAGTCTTGTTCTGGCCTAAGTGTCCTGCTAAAGGAATATCATGGGCCAAGGTAAGAAGGAAGCCCCTAAATTGTAGAGGTATAACCAACCTCCTGGTTGCACCAGGCTTGGGGTCTCTAGCCTCTGAATAAAGGAGCCCTTCATCCCAATACACTTTATGGGTACCTTGAGCATTCCCAGCAGCCTCAGCAGCAGCCAGCTGTCTGAGGGGTTCAAGAGAGGGACAGGATAACTGAGCCTGCCTCAAGTCAGCCCTTGAAGGTCCCCCTGTCCCCAGAAACTCAACCTGATCAGGTTCAAGCTCTTCAGGGACAGTTCCTTCAGGGTCCTCTAGATCAGCTTCCTGGGAAGGCTGATCATCACTCTGAGGCAGGGGGGAAGGCACAGCCTTGACCCTCCTGTTCTTCTTCTTGGTAGGTGCTTGGTCCATTGTTCCAGGATCCAAGACCTGAGGTTCAGTGAGGCACTTTTTGGCCTGTGACCTGGTCACAGCAAGGACATGTGATGATATACCTAACATCTCTGCATGAGTCCTGTACTCCACTTCAGACCATAGAGAACTCTCTAGGTCATTGCCCAACAAACATTCTACTGGGAGGTCTGCACTAACCACAACCCTTTTGAGGCCAGTTACCCCTCCCTATGAGAAGTTAACAACTGCCACACTATGTGAAGTAGTGGCATTGCTGGCATTGGTCACCAGGTAATTCTCACCTGCTATGTACTGTCCAGGGTCCACAAAGCCTGGTGTCACCATAGTGACACTGGCACATGTGTCCCTGTAGGCTTGAGCCACTTTTTCGTTAATTAAAGGAGTCTGTCTGTACTTGCCCAGGTTACTGGGGCTCACAGTCAGGGACAAATCAATGTCCCCATCACAGATCAAGACTGCCTGTGTCAGGGTTCTGTCTAAGTCAGAATCTCCTTCAGTTCCCATAGTGATTCCCACTACACCCTTTGTCTGGGGACCAACACTGCTAACAGTAGTACTGGGAGCAGGTGCCTTAGGGACAACAGTGTTGGGGTCTCCACCCTTCTTACAATCACTAGTCCAGTGAGTTGTATTCTTGCAATGATTGCACCAGGGTTTCTTTTGACCTTATTTCTTCTTTCCCTTGGATTGTTGTTGGTGACCCACCCTCCTTAGCAGTAGTTTGGGGCCCTGTTGAAGACTTTTGGTCTTTAGATTTCTGATCTCCACCCTTTTGGTCTGTTTTCTTCTGATCACCCCCTTGGCCCTGGTTCTGGTTCTTTTGCTTAAGCCTGGTTCTGACCCATTTGTCTGCCTTCTTTCCCAATTCTTGGGGAGAGGTCAGATCAGAGTCAACCAAGTGTTGATGCAGTTGCTGGTTTTGACAGTTATTTAAAATCTGTTCTCTCATCATCAAATTGTACAATCCTGTATAATCAGATACCTTACTTCCCAGCAACCAACCCTCCAAAGCCTTAGTGGCACATTCAATGTATTCAGACCAGTCCTGAGTCTGTGTCTTCTGGGTGTCTCTGAACATTAACCTGTACTGTTCAGTGGTTAAGCCTAACCCATCAACTAGGACACTCTTCAGGGCTCTGTAATTTCTGACATCCTCCTCCCTAACAGAGAGGAGTCAGTCTCTGCCTCTTCCTTCAAAGGAGAGCCAGAGGATTGCTGCCCACTGGTCTTCAGGAACCTGCTGCACTTTGCAGGCTCTCTCAAGAGCAGTCATCCATTTGTGGATGTCATCCCCACTTTTGTAGGGGGGCACAACCTTAGACAGGTTCCTATTATCAAAGACCCTATCTTTGTCCTTAGGGACAATGCTGCCACCAGTGGGTATAGACCCACTCTCTCTAGGTTGCCTAGCCTTGTTCAGTTTCTCTTCCATCAGGGCTACCTCTAGCTCCTGCTTCCTGATCCTCAGCTGGGCTTCCTGCATTCTGGCCTCATGCTCCCTCCTCTGAGGGGTGGTCATCCTTCTCCTGCAGTGACCTTGAGAGCCTCTAGAGGCATGAGAAGCATTAGAGTCACCTGAGTGATTCCTTTGCCTCCCAGACCCCTGGTTAAGTCCACTGGGGAGATCCAATGGGATGATCCCATTGTCAGTCCCCAATAGCCTTAGTTTAGCTGGGCCAAGTATAACACTTGGCACTGGGCTAGTTCTCCCTTCATCCTCACTACTTTCTGTATCCTCCCCACTTTCCTCCTCTGTAGTATGATTCTCATCTAAGGGATGGCTATTGGAAAGGGGTACTTCAGTAGCATCTTCAGAAGGGGGGCCTCCTGTTCCTGTCCCTAAGGGGCCTAACTGGGAGGCTTTCCTGAGAGCTTTCTGATCTTCATCAGCCTGTAAAAGCTCTCTGAGTTCAGCAGAAGTAGGATTCTTGGGCTTTTTAAGGCCCCTGATATTTGCCAACTGCCTGAGCTCATTTTGATTAAGGGTAGCAAAGATGGATGGTGCCCTCTGGGGGTCACTCTCAACAGAGATGGGTACAGTGGACCCCTCTGCCCCAGCCATTGCTCTTAAGTGTGGGTGGATGTGTTGCAATCTACCTACACTTGGGTTTACCTACTAAACCTATCTAGTATTTGTAGTCAGGGTGTGCTACTCCCTTTGCTCTACAACAACTAAGTTCAGTAGAACTGATGTATATCTAATCTTGTTTTATATGTACCTACAGGTACCTATGTGATCTTTCAATTGGTAACCAAGAGATTACAATGGTGATTGCAGGAATCTGTTAGCATGAGCTGAAAGCCATTTTGTTCCTGGCAGCCATTTTAGTTAGCCATGTGCTTTCTCCCTCTTCCAGAGCCTTGCACATGCTCAGAGGAACCTGTAGCTGCCAGAATGCACCTGCTCCTAGTATAGAACTGTCAGGATGTAACTGATGTCAGCAACTCATTACTCCTCCGACTTGTTGACTGTGCATTTTCTGTGTGACCATCTATGTGTGTAACTCTTCTCATGTGTACTTGTACTGCCTTCTTTTGACCCCTGTGTGGGTATATAAGGCCCCTGTTCTCTGTACTCCTTAGAATGTCTCCTACCGTTGCCTGAGGGTACTGTGTGACGTAGTCTCCCTCATCTGAGGTTAATAAATGCATTGTTTTTATATCACAGCCTCTGCCAATCTCTTCTTTGTTGGTTTAAAAGGACCAGGTGTATCAGTGAACCCCTTAGAAGGTTTTTATTTCTTCAACCTGAGAATATCCAGCAATGAACCTAGAATAATATTCTGTCATGCCTAAAAATGACGTAAGGTGTCCTTGTCTTTGGGATTGGAACGTTGTGAAATTACTTGTGTATGTGAAAATGTTGGTTTGATTCCTGATGCAGAGATGTTATGACCAAGGTAGTCCAGTGAGCGAGCAAACCATTTGCATTTTTCATTTCCTAGGGTTATTCCAACATTTTTAAACACTGTTAAAACCTTTTTTTAAATGAGCATGTGTTCAGATTTAGTTTTGGAATAAATCAATACATCATCTTGGTATGCCTGTACACCATCAATTCCCTAGAGTATGTCGTCCATGATTTTTTTAAATACACTGGCCGCAGAGGCCAAGCCAAGCGCTAATCTTAAACATTTGTACGCACCAAAGGGTGTTACAAAAGTAGTCAAATCAGTAGATTTTGAAGCCAGGGGAATTTGATGATACGCTGAGTGAAGATCTAACAAGGTAAAACATTCTGAACCACTAATACCTGCCAGCAAATCTTGTATTTTTGGCAAGGGTGACAGTCTTCTAGAATATTCTTACTCAAAGAGCGCAAATCCACACACAGACGGATGCCGACCCCTTTTTTTCAAACTACCTCTATGGGACTTACCCCTCGGAAGTGTCAGTGGACTGAATAATGCCCTCTGATACCAACTTATCAAGTGATATCTTGAGATCATCCCTCATGCTTAATGGTATAGATCTGGGTTTATGACACATGGGAATAGCATTTTGTTTTAATTTATTCAAGTGTTCACATTTTGTAATCTTGCCAATACTACTGCTAAAAACTTCAGGGAATTCAGTTAAAATCTCTTGTACATCTGTGTCTCCAGATTCAGAAATCAAAGAAATATAAACATCATTTAGTTGTACAGGATTATCTGAACCGGGTACTAACTAAGGCCCAATTTGGCCAAGTCTTGCCACCCCACTATATTTTTCCCTTTAGTGGCCACGCAAACTTAGGTGTAAACATTTCTGCTCAAGCGAGCTACATTTTCAAAAAAGATACCAAGCATATCAATCTCTGTATCTCCATAAGCCTTTGGAATAATCGCTGTGGCTCAAACATGACATTTGTGCCCCAATGATCTCTAAACAATCGATCAGAAATGATTGTCACCGGGGCCCCTGAGTCTGCCATCATCTTTAGTACAAGATCGCCTAAAGTAACTTCACAAAAAGGACCTTTAATTTTAACAGCGTGAGAGTTTGGTACTTCAACATCAACAGTCAAGAGTAACTTTTGAAAGTCATCTTGCACACATACATCATGCTCATTGCAACTTGCACCATTACAGTCATTAATCTGAATAGTGCTGACACAAACAACACCCTTACCTCTACAGACCGATTGAAAGTGACCCGTCTTATTACATTTTGCACATCTTTTACCCAATGCAGGTCATTAAGGGCTGTTACAAAGATGGGACCTAGAACCACATCTATAATATATTGTTGTCAGAAGTGGAGAAGGGTGGACAGACGATCCTGGTGAAGGTGAGAACTCCGCTACTCTGGCGATGTGCCCGATGCCACGCTCACAGGTACGTCTGCAGGGCCCAGCGACCCGTGAGTGAAACCCCCATTTCACTTCCTCTCACTGGTGCAGCCGGCACCCACCCAGCGCCGCCCCATTGCATGTGCCTACTACTGCGAGTAGGGGCCATGAAAGTGCCGTCATGGCACAGAGGACATAGCGCGTGAGGACACATCTCCCTGCACGGAATGGTCAATCCACCCCAACAGTGAGAAGTGCCCGCACCGACAGCCCCAGTCCGGTACTGCCTGCCAGTTCACCCTTCAAAAGACAGGACTCTCACAGCGAGCCACGCGGCGCAGCAAACTCCCGAATTCGATGAGAGCGCCGACCTCTGCAGTGACAGGGAGAGAGGCCACGAAGTCCTAGGACGGCTCCCCAGCACTGCGCCGAATCACCCGAAGCAGAGGGTGCTGCCTCCCATCGGTGCCACCCGAGGGAATGAGACACATGCCCTGCGCTGCTGCATCGCTGGAACTGTGGAGCCCGGAGATCTAGGAGAAGAGACGTGAACACGGTCGCCGCAGCGCCACCTGCTGGTCTCACGCCGCACCACCACCCCTGCCCAGTGAGAGCGCTGCGTGACACGGCTGCCGGTCCAGAACTAAGGAGTTTCACCCTCCCAGCCCCTCCGGCGGCAATCCGTAGCGCCGAGTGGCTCAACGGTGAAGCGACCCGCCTGACCCACCTGCCCTGCACCGCGCAGAAGTGCGAGACGGTGGAAAGAGTCAGGACCTCACCTCTTCTGAATTCCAGTCCCCCAAGAGCGAAGTTGACGGCTACTCTGCTTTCTGGCCCCAGCGCTGCACACCACGGCTGGCAGAAGACAATACCTGCACCAAATCGGCAAACGCCCCGTTACCGACAAATTCCAGTCAGAAATGCCCGCAGTTTCCGGGAACAGAACTGCCAAAGCCTGGGAACTGACACACGATGCTGCCACCTGGTGGTTGTTTGTGGCACCACACCCTCCTACAGCCGCATTAAGCAGGCCCAACACGCCAAGACATTAAGTCACGTTCAGGATCAGCCAGGATAAGAGGCCCCCAGCCCAGGTCTCCACTCAAAAGAAAGCAGTCACCCACACTGCAGCATCAGATTTTCACCTCCCACACTGCTAAGCGCACCCTGCTGCTGTGACCGGGGAGCATCGCCCCTGCACCTGCCTGCACCACACCCACAGGAACACTGCAAGGCCTTGATGAGTGTCAAGGTGAGGGAAGAGATGTCTACGGTAGTTCCGCCCCAGATAGTAAGACAGACGGTCACTGCACAGAGCCCTGCGCCAGCTCCTACAGCACCCAAAACCTGCAGCAATCAGGGCAAGCCACCGCAATGACCGCATCGCCACCTGGTAGCTCCCCAGACGCAACATGCTGAAGGACGGATGGACTGCCTGGCCAGAGCAGTTAGTCAGCTGTGCCCCGCGACCGTCAACCCAAGCACCACCATAGACCGGAGGAGAGGCCCTGACACCCCACTACCCTGCCGGAATTGGCAGGATCAGCAAGAGGAGAATGCAAAGTGATCCTAGCAGGAGGATTTGCACCGGCGCATCCAAAGAGCTATCCAGCACACTGACTGCCCACCGCGACCGACGTCAGCAGACCAGTGACAAATGTAGCTGCACTGTAGCCTACGAGTCAGCATCACCAGAGCACCGCACAGCGTCCTGCTATCCAACCGGCAACAGTAGTCAACGGATCCCAGAGTGCACACCGCCACCACAAGGAAGACAGCCTGCTCACACCCAGTTCCTGAGACTGACTGCACCAGGCACAGCAAGACGTGCCCTCAGAGAGTGGCCCTCTGCACCCTGCAAGTGAGAGCAGCAAGGGCACCTTCAAAGACTGCAAAGCCTCCAGGTAGCTGCGACACCGTGAGCCGCAAGGGAAACTGGTGCCAAGCGTGCACCACCGGTGGCTGTTTGACTCTACCTCAAGCAAAGACACTGCGACACAAGCCCCCAGTAGCAAGAGTGGACGATCAGCCAGAACAGCAATGTCTCAAGGGAACTGTCCCCACTGACAGCGCAAGCAGAGACTGGTGCAGAGCGCGCACCACACGTAGCTGCCCAAACACCACCGCTGGAGAAGAGATCACATCACTTGCTTCTCCTGGTGTACAGACACAGCCGCAAGTGACATCACAGGCACACCAAGTGCCAGAAGAGGGCGCCCAAGGAGAATACGGAACACACTTGGTCTGAAGTACGCAGAAGGCTGCACCAGTGAACCTGCCAGCACAGGCAGGCACCCGGGAGATAGAGACATCTCCACAAAGAAGTACTGCTGAACGCAGCATCGAGAACAAATATATCTCTACTGCAACAGCGAAGTCCTGCAGTGGGCCGAAGGCAACACAGAGTGTCCTCCCTCACACTGCCCCAAGATGGAGTCGGCGGTGACCCAAGCCAGGCAAGAGAGGAGTCGCACACTCCACGTGGCAGGCCGCCACAATAATATGTGCTCCAACAACCGGCGACACATGACCCGACGTCATGTCATCCAGCAAGCAAGGAGCACGTCACGCAAAGTGACCAGTCCGGACAAGCATGCCGGAGCGAAGGCAGAAGCCAGCGCCACAACAGTGCCGCCTCGAGGTCCAAGCACAACGCCCTCGAAGAAAGAAGAGAGTGACAGCCCTGTCACCCCGAAAACCGGATGAACACAGGTGTGCGAACAAACCAACAAGGGGAAAAGACCAAGGACTTGCACGGCAAGCCAAGAGCACACCCTGACACACCAGGCAACCACCAAGGTGGACCGACGTCCCTGGATACAGCCTCACAGGAGAACCGAACATAAGCTGCAGCAAGCGCAAACTGCGTCTCATCCCAACGCTTCCCCAGGTGACTGTCCATCCTAGAGTGTCGGCAGTCCAAATCAAACGGCATCCCTGCTCCTGACCGCAAATGCCATGGGTGAAGATCAGCACTGAGTGTCTTCCTCACACCACCTCAAGATGGAGTCGGCAGTGACCCCAAGCAAGGCAAGAGAGGATCCTCACACTCTACGTGTCAAGCCACCACCAAAAGTCAATCTCAGCAAGGCGGAGGCACAGGGCTGCCAAGTCCCTCCTGACATCCAACTCTCCCAGCATGTCACCATCACCTGTCATCCTGACTCACCACATGGCTGGCAACCGCCATCATGCTAGCCATCAGCACACGCGTCAAACACCCCTCCCAGAGTACCGATGGACTGGAGTCCTACACCGTTGCCACACCAGCCGATAAAAGAAACCAGAGGCTACCAGTGAACCTGGCCTACACCTGAACCGCGGCAGCGAGAGCGAGTCTTGGCCAAGACTCATCCACCCTCGAGGGTTGGGCGTGCGACTAAGTAACGGCTCCTCGGCGGTCCTGCAGCTGCCATCAGTCAGTACACAGCCCTCCTGCAGTCCCGCAGCAACCCCTACAATGGGCCTCCCCAGGCGGGAGAGTGAGGAGAGACATTGCCCCACCGACAGGTTATCGGTTACAGCCAAGCGGTTCAATAGTGACATTTGATCAGGCAACACTTCCATGAACTCTTACCTGGGACTCCTTCCATGTTCATGACGCAACCCACTATAAGGAACTGTTAGAACTTACCACAGACCATCACCGACGTCAGCAAAGTGGAAGCCATGCAAGACTGCAAGACATGTCATCATCTGTGAACTGACGGTATGCAGCGGACGTCTCCAAGCCAGCGGTCGTGTCATGAACCCCTCAGGTTAAACTACGGGTGCCTGCTGAGATGGTCCAGCTGCAAGCAAAATTCACCAGCTCATGTCTGACGTCTTCCTGCCACCTGACTCAGAAGACTGATTGACCCTGTAGTATTTAGTTAACTGTTTGTTTTGTCCCCACTAGTTGGACTAACGTTTTATTTGTTCTTCAATAAAGTTGGGGAGAAATGTAGTGTCCTGTACGACACGTTCTAGTGTTCGGCAGGAAGCTGTACTCCCAGCCACTCCCTCGAGGGCTGGACACACTTGCACCCCCACACCCATCTATCACGGGTGTCATGAGTGACGTGACCCCGCCAATAAAAGGGCCCGGGTGCACGTGCTCATGGCCAGTTTACTGTACCACACCTCACGGTGTCCATTTCAGTTATTGTTACTATGCGGGTCTGAGGCCCGACACCACAAAGTGCAGCTCCAAAGTTGCAATTAGATGCAAGATTTCTCAGAGCAGATATATACTCCTCAACAGATTTGTTAGGGTCTTGCTTTCTCTTCATTAAATTTAATCTCTCATGAATGACGCTTGGTTGATCCAAGAACTATGTTGAGTCTTTGCATTGCATCTGTAAAAATATTCCATCCATCGCCCTCACCCGTTGGAGGAATAGCCACAGGTAAGTTATCATAAATCTGTTGACCTTCTGTGCCTAAATAGCTAAAGAGGATTGGCAATTTTCTTCTGGGAGATTATTCTTCGCCATCAATGGCTACAAGATGGTTCTCAAAGGAACAAAAACAAATTTTCCAGGGTGTTTTTGGTTTGCCAGGAACAGGCAAGAACGGAGTAATTTGTCCTATATTTTTATTGGAAGACATGTCAAATTAAAACATTGATTTTAACTGATAAATAAATAAATAGTCTCACACAGAGTTGCAGATACCTGTAAGGAGAAAAGAGGCCGCTAGGTGGGCGGGGGAGGAACTTATACCTCTCCCCTACCCCCACCAGGGCCGGAAATTTCGAGCAGGACCCCAAAGGGGGCTCGTGACGCTGGGCTGTCCCGTGTGTCATCCTGTGGCACTAAAAGGGCCACCCCCTTAGGAGGGTCCCCTTCGTGGACGTCGGGCAGCCCACAGTGCTGCAGTCTGTTGCAAAGTCGTTGGTCCACGCATGATTCGGGAGGTGGGGGGGCAGAAGTTCACTAGTCATCGTCAGATGAGTACTTCTGTCTACCTCCAAGTGTGTGGAGGGGGCAGCAGTCGTGCAATAATCATTGGCCAGAGAGTGCTTCAATCTGATTTTCTAACAGGATTTGTCTAAGTTCTTCAGCCATCCAATTCGATCGCCCAGCTGTACCAGGCCCTACTCCGGAGAATCCAAAGTTGTTGTTTTTTAGTTTCAAACTTTCCACTACTCCTGGACGAATCGGTTTGTAGTGGGCCCCTGTGATTGGTCCAGCTGAGCGGTGGCGCAGTGTATTCGTCTGACACCATGTTGAGACCAGTAATCTAGGAAGTGAAAACTTCTCTGGCCAAGGGGTCTCGGGGGCCCTGTGCCCAGTATCCTCTGGGGTAGAACTCTGCCTGTGAGCAGCTGGTCTAGCAGGGGTGTACCTCAAAAGATGTGTCTCGGGGTCCCAGTTTTCATCGTCCTCTAGTGGAGAAGTCTGCCTGTGAGCAGCTTGTCTTGGTGAGGTGTACCCCAATAGAAGTTTGTCTCGGGGTCCTTCTGTTAAGCATCCTCTAGGATAGAACACCGCCTTTGAGCAGCTTGTCCGATGAGCTGTACCCCAATAGACATGTCTCGGGGTCCCTGTGTTCAGCATCCTCTAGGGTAGAACTCTGCCTGTGAGCAGCTGATATAGCAGGGGTGTACCCCAATAGATGTGTTTCAGGGTCCCTGTGTCCAGCATCCTCTAGGGTAGAACACACTTTCTGTGAGCAGCTTGTCTTGGTGAGGTGTACCCCAATAGATGTGTCTCAGGGTCCCTGTGTTCAGCATCCTTTATGGTAGAACTCTGTCTGTGAGCAGCTTGTTCGATGAGGTGTACCCCGATAGACATGTCTCGGGGTCCCTGTGTTCAGCATCCTCTATGGTAGAACTCTGTCTGTGAGCAGCTTGTCCGATGAGGTGTACCCCGATAGACATGTCTCGGGGTCCCTGTGTTCAGCATCCTCTAGGGTAGAACTCTGCCTGTGAGCAGCTGGTCTAGCAGGGGTGTACCCTAATAGACGTATCTCAGGGTCCCTGTGTCCAGCATCCTCTAGGGTAGAACACACTTTCTGTGAGCAGCTTGTCTTGCTGGGGTGTACCCCAATAGTTGTGTCTCGGGGTCCCTCCACTCTGCATCCTCTGCGCCAGAACATGATCCCCGTCAGCCGTCCATGATCACACACACTTCTTCTCAAATCCGCATAAACATGAAATGTGAACATGTTTCCATGCTGTGGGTCCCCCAGAGACTCCTGGGCTGCAGACAAAGTACATGGAAGACAGCAAATTGCTTTTTTGTAATCCTCCTGAGTTTCGGAAGTTGGAAGTATCATGTGCAGTCGTGGAATTGTTTTTAATGCATAATTATCAAGATTACGTCTGACACAGCTCCGCTGAGGTGCCTGGGGACAAGCACATTATCAGGTTCAGAAAATATATCGGTTACTTCTGCAAAAATAATCTTAATAAGGTTTGTAGAAGCCTTGATTTCAGATAAAAGCATGTGAGAGAGCTAAAACGTCCCTGCCGCACTGAATGTGAAAGCGAGAAAGACTCACATAGCACAGAGGGCCCTGCCAGTGCTGCACTCAATGTGCAACACAAATGTGTCACATACCACAGAGGGCCTGCCACTGCTGCACTCAATGTGCAACACAAATGTGCCACATACCACAGAGGGCCCTCCCACTGCTGCACTCATTGTGCAACACAAATGTGCCGCATACCACAGAGGGCCCTCCCACTGCTGCACTCAATGTGCAACACAAATGTGTCACATACCACAGAGGGCCCTCCCACTGCTGCACTCATTGTGCAACACAAATGTGCCGCATACCACAGAGGGCCCTCCCACTGCTGCACTCAATGTGCAACAATGTGCCGCATACCACAGACCCCTGCCAGTGCTGCACTCAATGTGCAACACAAATGTGCCACATACCACAGAGTGCCCTGCCAGTGCTGGCCTCAATGTGTAACACAAATATGCCGCATACCACAGAGGGCCCTCCCACTGCTGCACTCAATGTGTAACACAAATGTGCCACATTCCACAGAGGGCCCTGCCAGTGCTGCACTCAATGTGTAACACAAATGTGCCGCATACCACAGAGGGACCTGCCAGTGCTGCACTCAATGTGCAACACAAATGTGCCGCATACCACAGAGGGCCCTCCCACTGCTGCACTTAATGTGCAACACAAATGTGCCACATACCACAGAGGGCCATGCCAGTGCTGCCTTCAATGTGCAATACAAATGTGTCGCATACCACTGAGGGCCCTGCCAGTGCTGCCCTCAATGTGCAACACAAATGTGCTGCATACCACAGAGGGCCCTGCCAGTGCTGCACTCAATGTGCAACACAAATGTGCCGCATACCACAGAGGGCCCTGCCACTGCTGCACTAATGGGCAACACAAATGTGCTGCATACCACAGAGGGCCCTGCCAGTGTTGCACTCAATGTGCAACACAAATGTGCCACATACCACAGAGGGCCCTGCCAGTGCTGCACTCAATGGGTAACACAAATGTACCACATAGGGCCCTGCCAGTACTGCACTCAATGTGTAACACAAATGTGCCACATACCACAGAGGGCCCTCCCACTGCTGCACTCAATGAGTAACACAAATGTGCCACATACCGCAGAGGGCTCTCCCACTGTGGAAATATGGATTTTTCTGGTCAGTTATGTCCCCTATCTTGGACCCCAACGGTTCTATGTGCATGTTACAAGTACATGTATGTTCCCTCCAGTTCCAGTTATGAAGACGCAAATACATGTGCGTCCACCGTTAACATGTCCTCTTTCAGATCCGCCATGAATGGGCCGGATATTCCATTCCTAAGTACAAAAGGCCACCGCCTTTATATGGTTCACTTATGCCATTTTTACAGTCCAGGCAAGTAGGCCCTGATTCTGTCATCAAGCTTTTCTTGCTTTCTGTCTCTGAAGCTCCAGTCCGAGCCTGCATCTGTGACCATGAACTTTGTCTCATTCCCTGCGCGGCTCACGATGCCTGACATCAGCTTGCTGCCTGCCAAGAACTGTATTTCACCTTCGAAATTATCTGCTCCGATCCCTGCCCAATGCATTCCTGTCTAGTAGTTTCAGTAAACATTCTTCCAGCTACCGAGCAAAGGCCCGGCTTCTCTGTCTTCATGCAAGTAATTCATAGCCCTGTTACTATGGAAGATTCCTGCCCTCGCATCTAGTGTAGACACTTAGACGCTTGTACACGCACTAACAGTCAGTATAGTCAGTATAGAATAAGATTCTACTCTAAGAGACCTCTCTCTCGGATAACATAGTTCTTTAAACATAGGATGTTAGATATGATTTGGGATTAGGTTGACTTGACCCTCCAGACTTCTGTCGCCACATGTAGAGCTAAATGTCAAGTCCCCTCCACCCCCTAGCTGCACGTCAATCACACGTCATGCTGCTGCGCGCGCATCTCTGCCAAGTATTTCTGCTGACATTGCGAAATTATTTCATAGGTCCACCCATATGTGACATCATAACCAATGACGTTTTCCTTGTTACTCCCAATTACGCCTTTTTCAGCTACGCATGTGAAATGTTATCTTTGCTATCAATTGTTACGCCTCTTGCATTTACTTCACTGTAATGCCTATTGTATAAAAGTGAATAATTATCAATAATGTATGTACTTCACTTCCTGAACCTCCGTGGTGATGGAACTTGGAGGCCACGATTTTGAAATCGTCCATTAGAATAAAGCCCATTCCGAACTTCTAATACCACGGATTCTGCCTCTTATTTACTGAGCTATTTTTATTATGTTCTGTATCAAATTAAGTCCCGGTAATTAAATTATTTACCACATAAATGGCGCCCGAACAGGGACACTTTCTCATCTCACGCGCCGGCGGTGCGTTGCAGGCCCGGTCTCCTGCCACAGCTGGACGGACAACAACGCGTACCAGCAGGATTTCCTGTATCTCCCTCCGGTCAAGCGGGGGCGACTGAGGCTGCGATCAACACCCAGACGAGGCGGTGAGAAGTGCGAAGTATCCCGACCAGAGCCTAGCTGAGAGAGCAAGATCCGAGGTATACAGAGGCCCACCAGGTTTCCGATGTCCTGACGTGTCCGAAGTTTTCGAGTAGAGTCGAGTCCAGTCCGGTCCAGTTCGGTTCAGTCCCGTTCCGAGGCCTTCCGTTCCGAGCTACCCGGTGAGTACCATTACTGGGGAGGCGTTCTGGCGTGCACATAAGTTGTGCCGGTCCAGACGGGTTTGGGTACACAAATCCGGTCTGCACTGTTTTAGCAGTGTATCTGTACTGTTTAGCAGTATATCTAGTATATCAAGTATATAAATTCAGAATAATTCAGGTAATGCCGAGTATTATGTTTAAGTGATTAAGTTTTCCTTAGATCGTCATCATCATTGTTTGCTCATTTAAATGTTAAATGTTAAATGTGTTAATACGTTCTGCATATTGTGGTATGAATGACTGTTCATTATCGTGTTTATTGTATTAAGTTTGTTCAAGATCAAGTATCAGATCAGTTCTCAATATGCCGCTCTTTTCGAAATTAAGACAGATCACAACTAGAAAAGGGGTACTCGAAGAAGCTGTTCCTATTCCTCCTAGGGACACTCCAGGGTACTTCATGTATCATAAACACGGCTTAGACGCCATATTATTTCTTGATCTATGGGTAGACTACACCAAGGAATTACCGGAGAGTCAGAGATGGCCCGCAACTGG
The DNA here is from genome assembly GCF_964204655.1 of Triturus cristatus. NCBI lineage: Eukaryota > Metazoa > Chordata > Amphibia > Caudata > Salamandridae > Triturus > Triturus cristatus. The sequence continues at coordinate 8,139,290 of NC_140594.1, read as the reverse complement.
GACCTGGGATGCAGATTGCATCGTGAAAGTAGAGGAAGAATTGTGGAAAAAGAAAGCTAGACAATCACAGAAAGACGCCATTGAATTATGGCGTAAAGAATCGTATAGACGTACAGAAAAAGCACGTAGACAGGAAGAGAAGAGTAAAGAGAATTCAAATGAAGTCCGAGAAAATCTATTAATTGAAGAAGGTACACGAGTGAAATCAGAACAAGTAGACAGACAAAGACATGCCCTTATGAAGGGTATGTATCCCCTTCTGGCCGAGGGATTACCTAAGGCTACTGTGGGGATACCAAAAGACTTGCCACCCCCATTATTTCCAATAAAAGTACATCCCAAGGGGCATCCTAGAACCGCAGAAGATGTTTTTCTTTCCTCATATTTAGATGACGCAGCTCCCGAGTATGCTAACCCCGCCCCACATAGACCGTCGGCCGGGGAGGTTCAACGCCAAGATCCTGTATCTGTATCTCTACAACAACAAATCCTGACACAAGTTCCGGCAAGCACATCTGTTTCCTCATCTGTTCCTACAGCTACTTCTATAGCTATGTCCACACCTATAGTTGCTGTATCGCGTTCAACGAATCCTTTCACGCCCGATACCCCAGACGGGGCTACGGGAGGGGCTACCAACATTTTTTCTACGCCACCCAGAATAAATAAACTTACCTTTCAAGAGTCAGCACATCCACGTACCCCCAAACTCATAAATTCCCGCACGCTTAAGGAACTTCTTGTAGATTGTAGATATGACCCTGTGCCCGGCAAAGAGGACGAAATGATCCTGGCATCATTACGTATCAGACGAGCCGCGGTGTATTTAGGGAAGTTACCAGGAATGACTATGCATCTAGATAATATATATCATTTTGTCCAAACAGGGCGAGATTCTGAAAGTATTAACAGAGCTATGGAATACCAGAAAGTGGAGATACAGGGGGAACTGTTACGTTTCCTCATAAATTGTGTGATCAGAAATCAAGACCGACCGGGGGTAGACCCGGAAACAATGGAAACTCTTACCAGATGGAGCCAGAACATATCAGAAGGGAGACATGACAGGCAAAAATGTATAATAGCCATGTGCAGAAAGATCCGTAAAGAAATAGAACGCCTACACGAAGAGAGATTAGCGGTAGACCAGTTTGAACAAAACGAGGAGGAGGAAGGATCAGGACTGTCCACAGGACAGTCAGAAACCATAGCCTATGTAGGTAGAGGAAGATCTTGTAATAGTACTAGATACTTTACTGACCCGATACGTCCGATATGTCCAGATAATAACAGGAATTTCCAAACACCTATAATAAATATGAGGTCCCCCGAGCATTCGTTCCAAGCCGCTGACAAATTACTGCGAGAACGAAGGGGTTATCATTTTCTTGATTCTATGGATGAACAAGAATTAGCCAGGTCAGCCGTTCATTGGATTGACAGTCCCGGAAAGTATGATGATGATACAGTAGCACACACATTTTTGAACCTCACCCCAGATGAACAGCGTTTAGCTGGGATTTATATGATTCAACAACTTCTTATACTATATATAAGCCAACATTCAGATCCTGGTCCCTTACCTGATATATTGACTGAATTACTCACGAATAGATGGAAAGGTTCAGGTACTAAGTTAATTAAGGAAATACTAGAATCCAGAAAGCAGTACATTCTTTTTGTATGTCCAGAACATGATTCACTGGCCATCAAGGAAAGACCGATGTATTACATGGACAGACAGAATCCCTTACGAGAAGTGCACCCAATAAAGGGCGAGGACAATCAGTTTAAACGTGTATATGTATATACGCCCATATCAAAAATAGAATTGTTGGAAATGAAGAAAGTGGTACCCAGTCATGACAAAGACCCAGCGGGTTTTCACCGAGAAATTAAAGACATGTTACTCATGGGAGAGTATACCTATCCCGACATTATGACAATATTAAAGGTATTGATGCCTGCTGGCATTTATGAAAAACTCAAGGAAAAAGAGTGGGAAGTGGGAGACCAAAAGATAGATTGGACAGCATTAGAAAATGAAGAAAAGGCCCGAGGTCCAGGTTCGGGGCTTGGGGACAAAACTAAAGCACTACCAGGTTTATTAGTACAGGTACTGCCACGTTTATTAACCACGAAAAAGGAAGACTGGGGTGCAATCTCAGCCTGTAAACAAAAGCAAGATGAAGACACTAGTGATTTCTATGCCCGATTCGAAAAATGTTTTGGTATAAATAGTGGTATAAAAGCAAGTAGCGAGTCATACCCACATCTGTTTGTGACAAAATTAGTTGAAAATTCTTTGCCCCAAGTGAAGAATAGAGTATTAAAATTCGAGAGTACCTGGCAAGGTAATACCCCATCACAAATGTTACAAATGTTACAGTACCATTACAATAGAATTAGAGAAGAACAAGAACATGAACAAAGACGCATGAAAGACACGAAAATGAAAATGCTAGTCTCCCAGACAGTTCCAGCTGAAGGACATAAAAAGGGTACGACACATTCCGGTGATTCAGCAGGACCTGTAAAAGGGACATGCAACTACTGTAAACAACCAGGTCATTATATACACGATTGCCCAGTCCTGAAGCGTAATATCGCCACAGGTATTACAAAAGAAAGACCACGGCCACCTAGACAGGATCAGAATGAACAAGGAGCACCGCAGCATGCACAGGCCATGCCAGCTCCACAACAGTCTATACAGTTTGTGCCAGCTGCACCAGCGCTGCCTGCTGCTGCCACACAAACCACGACACGACAGCTGTACCAGACCGCACAGTATGACTATCCTGATTACCAACGATACGCATGAACCAGCCTAGAGAGGGAAGTTGACTTACCCCTTATTGAGGTCCCTGTAGATCAAGAAGGACCTTATGTACATAGTGAATTATTAGGCCAAGATAGAAAATTTTTACTTGATACAGGGGCAAGTCGAACAACTATAAAACGTAGTGAAGTTCCAGGGGCACCCCTCTCAGGCTCACAGAATATTTCCCTTGGTTTTTCAGGAAAACCTATTGTTAATGAAGTATCACAGCCTCTTCCACTTACGATAGGACCCTTGACCAGAACTACAGATTTATTGCTTACTAAATCATGTCCAGAAAACTTGTTAGGTATAAAAACACTGAAAGCTCTAGGAGCTATAATATGTTGTTCTCCGGAAGGAGTAAGATTGTTTTTACGTGATTTCAAAGGTCATTATGTGTCTCGAGACATGGATCCCCGACTGCAGACTTTACCTACACATCTATGGGCACAAGGCCCTACTGATGTTGGTTGCATGAACATTACACCATATCGAGTCACACTAAAGGCAGGAGTGGTACTACCACGAATGCGACAATACAAGTTACCCCCAGATGCTGTAATGGCTTTACTGCAAATCATTGACGAGCTTATCGGCCAAGGAGTGGTTGTGGAGACCGACTCCAATGTATGTAATTCACCGATAATTCCGATTCTTAAACGAACTGATCCAAAGGCTCCCCCAGTATATCGATTGGTTATTGATCTGCGTGAATTAAATAAATGTATTGTACCACAATACCCCGTAGTTCCAGACATCTCTTCATTACTGACAGCTATTGATTCCGAAGCAACATTCTTTACTGTAATTGATCTCAAAAATGCCTTTTTCAGCGTCCCAATAGATCCGGAAAGCCAATACTTGTTCGGATTTAGTTTAAATGGACGTAGCTTTAAATTCACACGCGCACCTCAAGGATTTACAGAAAGCCCCAGCATCTATAGCCAAGCACTGAAACGAGAACTTGACAGTATACACATGCCAGTCAACACTGCTCTGCTTCAATATGTCGATGATCTGCTGATCACCGCCCGAAGCGAACCTGAATGTGAAAAAGCATCACTGACGGTTTTACAATTTCTAGCCGAAAAGGGGCACAAGGTGTCCCCTTCTAAGCTGCAATTCTGTGTCCAGCGAGTTATTTACCTTGGTCACTCGCTGTCCAAGGAGGGAAGGCAGCTTACACCAGATCGCATTCAGTTAATAGCTTACATGCCAATACCCAAGACGCAAAAGGAGGTGCGGGCTTTCATAGGCCTCACTTCATATTGTAGGCAGTGGATCCCTCAGTATGCATTTCTAGCAAAACCACTCATTCAATTAACAACACAGGAGGCAGCCACATCGACTGTCCTCCCTTGGACTCAGGAACACACACTAGCTTTTGAAAGCTTAAAGAAAGCTCTATGCCAAGCACCTGTTTTAGCAACACCATATTACAGAAAACATTTTACACTCTTTGTTACAGAACGAGAAGGTACTGCCTTGTCAGTACTCACACAGGAACAAGCAGGATCACACAAACCGTGTGCTTATTTTTCTAGTACATTAGATCCCGTAGCTCAGGCTCTGCCTGCGTGCCTGAAATCAGTGGCAGCGACAGCTTTAGCAATCAGACAAAGCGATGCCATAGTGTTAGGACATCCATTGACAGTACAAGTACCACATGCAGTAGAGGTTCTTTTGAATCGAACGCAAACACAACATTTAACTATAGCGCGACTTACAGGTTACGAATTAACATTGTTTCAGCCACATATAGAAATCAGACGTTGCAACACATTGAATCCTGCCACACTTTTACCCGTAATTGGAACAGACCCACTAGCCCATGACTGCATTGACGTTATTACAATCACGACGAAACCCAGACAAGACTTGACAGATGTTCCATTGTCAGACCCAGACCTGACGTTGTATGTAGATGGTTCATGTATGAGAACAAGTACAGGAGAGTTAGTGGCCGCTTATGCAGTCACAACAGACACCGAAATTATTGAAACCAAGTGTATAAATACCTTGTCCGCTCAAGCAGCAGAGCTCGTCGCTCTGACACAGGCCTGTATTCAAGCCACAAATAAAAAAGTCAACATATACACTGATTCACGTTATGCATTCGGAGTTGTACATGACTTCGGCGTGCTGTGGCGAGAGAGAGGTTATTTAACTTCTCACGGTGCCCACATTCAGCACGGACCCCTCATTCATGCCTTATTAGATGCAATACATCTACCCATTGCAATATCGATTATGAAATGCAAAGCTCATACGAAAATTACTGATATCATTTCTCAAGGCAATGACCTAGCTGACAGAACAGCTAAACAGACTGCTCAAACTCAAACATCCGACATGACAAAGACAATAGTCCAGACACCAACACATTGCATGATGGTTAAGGATCCCACTCTTGATGTAATTGACATACAGACACATGCTACTCCAGACGAAATAGGGAAATGGACTGAATTAGGAGGGATCCAAACGGATCAAGGATGGATGACGAAGGAAAAATCTGTATGGTTCCTTCCTGATTCAATGGTCCAAGTCATTATTAACACTGTCCATAGTCCAGCGCATCTAGGAGAGAAAGCTATGCTAGACAGCATTCAACATATCTGGTTCAACAAGCATTTACGAGCAGCAGCGAAACAAAAAGTTCGTACCTGTATGATCTGTTGTCAGTTCAACCCAGGAAAAAGCATCCCCGTAGAGCAGGGTGGATTTCAGCCTCCTGATCACCCTTTTGAAATCCTCCAGATGGATTATATCCAGATGGAACGATGTCGAGGATTCAAATATGTTCTCGTAGTTGTCTGTGCTCTTTCCCGTTGGACAGAGGCATACCCGGTTTCAGATTACACTGCCCCGACTACTGCCAAACAGCTAGTTCGAGAATTCTTCCCACGATACGGTTTACCACGTGCTGTCTACTCAGATAACGGCCAGCCGTTCTCATCCGAACTCATGAAACACGTTTCACTTTTGTTAGGCTATCAGTGGAAATTCCACTGTGTCCGACACCCCGAGGCAGCAGGTCTTGTGGAAAGACATAATCAGACCCTGAAAATTAGATTGTCCAAAATATGCAGGGAGAAAGGTGTCGACTGGGTAGTAGCATTACCAGTTGCGCTCTTTTACATGAGAATGGTAGCACACTCTCGAACAGGGCTATCTCCGTATGAGGTGATCTTTGGCAGACCACCAAATATGTGGGGGACGCCTATACCACGTAAAATAACTGATATTGACTGTAATATGCTGACAGATTATTTGGCTTCCTTGATGTCTGCACTACAATCTTGTCGTTCACAGGTAGCTGCAGCTTTTCCTGACAACACTGAAGTGAAACCCCATGACGTAATTCGGGGGATCTCGTTTTAGTGAGGAACTTTGATCGAAAGACTCAGCTGGATCCTAGGTGGAGGTCGCCACAAGTGGTCTTGCTCACCACAAGGACAGCCGTGAAGATCGAAGGCAGAAAAGGCTGGGTACATTCAAGTCATATCAAGAAATTTTATGGACTACCATCGGATATAAAAACTACACCTCGCGTGTCTTCACCCATTGACTCAAAACTTCCTTTGGTTGAAACCAGTAGTCACGAACATTATAAACTAAAACTCAGATCTAATCCGTCGGGCAATTCGATTGTTTAAGTCCTCTCCAAGGTGAAGCGGTTGAATTTGTCTCTGACATGTATCCCTTAGATCTGAATAGAGAAAAAACCCGAAAAATGTTGAAACGACATGCGTATTGTAAATCACTGCGTAGTCAATGCACAGTGACGTTATTAATTTTGTTTTCCTTAAGTCTTTTTATAATTATTGCAAGTATATTGTTGCACGTATATTATCCTATTTCTAGACATGTTTATAATATTACTGCTGAACATTCTTTTAGTGAATTACCTCCGCATGAATTGTCATACAGATTTGCGCTGCGCAATAACACTTTTATTAGTATGTTACATCATTCCCATCAGGTTAGCAATGCTACAAATTGTTGGATATGTGGCCGACTCCCTCCCTATCAGAACTATAAAGGAATTCTACCTCTTTTTTCATACCCGTTCACACACAACGGCTCCTGTGGAGCATGGTTTAGCTTAATTAATTCCTTAGATTCAAATTCTGCAGTTTATCAAGACAACTGGGTATGGGGAAATCTGAACTTAGTTTTACTTAAAGTCTGCCACCCCAACAAGGAGGGACTTCCCAAAAGAACAGGAACTGATCTAGAAAACGAAGTATATGGATTAGGTAATTTTACGCTTAATCTCTTGATCTTGAATGTCGAATCCGAAGTCACTCCAAGTTTGCCCGCCATGTCAGTATTTCCAGTAAAAGGTGAATTATGTGTAAGAAAGAATGGTTCCATACATATGGGCCATAGTAGATGCACCACTGTAATAGAATTTAGTGATCAAGGCAAGTCGACATTTAGAGCTTCCCGTCATTCCTATTTTATATGTGGTCAGACGGCATATGTACGTTTGCCTCTAGATTGGGATGGTACCTGCTACATTGGATTCCTTTTGCCACCTGTTTTCCTAGCTCCTCCTGATTATCACAGAAATACTCATTTAGTACACAATAGAGAAAGGAGAGATCTCCCAATAGTCGATTACACTGAAACAGCATGGGAAAAATACACAGATTTCAATAAAGGTCTCTTTCCCTATATAGGTATCGTTACTAATAGTAAACTGATACGTAGATTAACTAGAACCCTTGAAGCAGTAGTGAACGAAACTATTTCCGCCTTAGGCAATTTAACAGAAGAGCAGTCTGCTATGCGGATTGTTGTGCTTCAAAATCGTCTTGTCCTTGACGTCATCCTGGCCGATAGGGGCGGAGCTTGTAGGGTCATCGGATCAAGCTGCTGTGTATTCATACCAGAAAATTCGCCATCTGTATATAAAGCCATAACCCGCCTTCATAAGATTGTAAGCCAGATACACCAGAATCCAGGCACCTGGACTTGGTCCGGTTGGTTTTGGAGCGTGTTATCAGCCTGGGGATGGAGAGTTCTATCCTTCCTAGGTATTGGCCTTCTCATACTATTCAGTTGCTGCTTATGCCTGCAATGTGGACCAGCGATTTGTGGTCTGTGTGCCACATCGTGCATTCCACATCAAGATTTTCGTTCAAAATCCCGGAAGAAGAAAGAAGAACAAATGATGCTATATGAACAGATCAATGGATTGATGAAGATTGATGTCTCTTGACGGGCAAGTAGGGGACAAGGAGGGAATGTGGAAATATGGATTTTTCTGGTCAGTTATGTCCCCTATCTTGGACCCCAACGGTTCTATGTGCATGTTACAAGTACATGTATGTTCCCTCCAGTTCCAGTTATGAAGACGCAAATACATGTGCGTCCACCGTTAACATGTCCTCTTTCAGATCCGCCATGAATGGGCCGGATATTCCATTCCTAAGTACAAAAGGCCACCGCCTTTATATGGTTCACTTATGCCATTTTTACAGTCCAGGCAAGTAGGCCCTGATTCTGTCATCAAGCTTTTCTTGCTTTCTGTCTCTGAAGCTCCAGTCCGAGCCTGCATCTGTGACCATGAACTTTGTCTCATTCCCTGCGCGGCTCACGATGCCTGACATCAGCTTGCTGCCTGCCAAGAACTGTATTTCACCTTCGAAATTATCTGCTCCGATCCCTGCCCAATGCATTCCTGTCTAGTAGTTTCAGTAAACATTCTTCCAGCTACCGAGCAAAGGCCCGGCTTCTCTGTCTTCATGCAAGTAATTCATAGCCCTGTTACTATGGAAGATTCCTGCCCTCGCATCTAGTGTAGACACTTAGACGCTTGTACACGCACTAACAGTCAGTATAGTCAGTATAGAATAAGATTCTACTCTAAGAGACCTCTCTCTCGGATAACATAGTTCTTTAAACATAGGATGTTAGATATGATTTGGGATTAGGTTGACTTGACCCTCCAGACTTCTGTCGCCACATGTAGAGCTAAATGTCAAGTCCCCTCCACCCCCTAGCTGCACGTCAATCACACGTCATGCTGCTGCGCGCGCATCTCTGCCAAGTATTTCTGCTGACATTGCGAAATTATTTCATAGGTCCACCCATATGTGACATCATAACCAATGACGTTTTCCTTGTTACTCCCAATTACGCCTTTTTCAGCTACGCATGTGAAATGTTATCTTTGCTATCAATTGTTACGCCTCTTGCATTTACTTCACTGTAATGCCTATTGTATAAAAGTGAATAATTATCAATAATGTATGTACTTCACTTCCTGAACCTCCGTGGTGATGGAACTTGGAGGCCACGATTTCGAAATCGTCCATTAGAATAAAGCCCATTCCGAACCTCTAATACCACGGATTCTGCCTCTTATTTACTGAGCTATTTTTATTATGTTCTGTATCAAATTAAGTCCCGGTAATTAAATTATTTACCACACCACTGCTGCACTCAATGTGTAACACAAATGTGTCACATACCACAGAGGGCACTGCCATGTCAATGCTGCACTCAATGTGTAACACAAATGTGTCACATACCACTGAGGGCCCTCCCACTGCTGCACTCAATGCGTAACACAAATGTGTCACATACCACAGAGGGCCCTCCCACTGCTGCACTCAATGAGTAACACAAATGTGTCACATACTACAGAGGACCCTCCCACTGCTGCACTCAATGTGTAACACAAATGTGTCACATACCACAGAGGGCCCTCCCACTGCTGCACTCAATGTGTAACACAAATGTGTCACATACCACAGAGGGCCCTCCCACTGCTGCACTCAATGTGTAACATAAATGTGTCACATACCACAGAGGGCCCTCCCACTGCTGCACTCAATGTGTAACACAAATGTGTCACATACCACAGAGGGCCCTCCCACTGCTGCACTGAATGTGTAACACAAATGGGTCACATAGCACAGAGGGCACTGCCAGTGCTGCCCTCAATGTCTAACACAAATGTGTCACATACCACAGAGGGCCCTACCAGTGCTGCACTCAATGTGTAACACAAATGTGTCACATACCACAGAGGGCCCTGCCATGCCAATGCTGCACTCAATGTGTAACACAAATGTGTCAAATACCACAGAGGGCCCTGCCACTGCTGCACTGAGTTTGAATTCTGACTGCCGTAATCGTAATGTGGAGGTCGGAATTCAAACCAGGGACGATGGTTGGTAAGCCTCCGACAAGCAGTCAGAGGCTTAACCACTGACATACTGATTAGAGCCTTATATTAACACAAATATCACCAACCTGCAGCTTTAAAATAGTACAATAAAGCTTAGTAATTAACCTATTAAAACAATATCTTAGAAAAAATATTTTTTACAATGACATTAAAAACAGCACTTAAAACAATATTCTAACCTACTATATTCCTGTCCACAATATTTTCGACATTACCATATTCTTGACACAATATTTATGTATCACAATATTTTTTATTGGATATTTTGTTCAAACACAGTTTGTGCTGCCTGTAATTCATTTTACAATGTAAGTGTTGGGATGTTTGTGAAATTCAAATGTTTTCTAAAGACAGCGATGCACATATAAATACATAATTAATGAGAAGTGATGTTTTAGGGGTGATTATGATTTCTGTCATGCATTTTACGCACTCAGCTGTATCTTATGCCCTGATAATTATCTTACACAAGCTTGTGCAGTCTCAGCAACAGCGGTGAGACATTGTGGCGTAGGTAACACAAGTGTTGTGCAACTAAACTTTATACACAACTTCCAGTTATGCAAAAATGAGACATAAATATTTTACCCGATATGGCTCCTTAACAGCTATGGTTCATAAGTACCGCTGGGTGGAATGACTGGAACGCATATTTTGTGGTTAGATTTTTAGATAATGTCCAAACTCTCTTAGAGGTAATAAAATCCACAAAGGTTTTCTCATTGACTATGTGTTCTCTTGGAAGTAAGCAAAGATACATTGAGTGAACCAAACTGTAGGTACGCGATCACGTTGTTAATTGTTCACGACACCATACTCTTCGCTTTGAGAGTCAGCATGGCACGGCTTTCTGTGTTCCAAGCTCTACAATGATTTACACCTCTTTATTTCACCTGGGTGAAGGTGAAGGTACGCGTACCTACAGTTTGGTTCACTCAATGTATTGTTGCTTACTTCTTCACAGAGAGTTTCCCCTGAAGAAGGGCCATGACTGCCCTAAACGCATTGGGAGAAGTTATTGAAATGTATGACAGATGCACTTAAGTTGACACCATCGAGTTTCGATATGAAAAGTTGAATATTGTCTCACGAATAAAAGCCTTACAAACCTACATGAATACTTCAGTCCACATTCTTGTACAAATTCAAAACAGACTTGTTATATCTCGCTCAGCGGTTTCCCAACTGTGCTCTGGGGGACTTCTTCTAATGCCGGAGACACCACCTTTTCACGATATTTGTGACACTCACCAACCAAAGAGTGATACCTCGCGACAACCTTGTTACTTCGTTCACAGAGTAGTATGTGTTCTACTACCTATTCTAACTTATGATTAAGACAAGTTACACCACTTTTGTAAATCAGACCGACAATTTCTAAATTAAATATATTAGTATATGGTTGGATGGTTGAGTTTAGGCTCAGATTATTTGTTAGTTAGGGTTTGTAGAGTTTTTGTTATTGTGTCAGAAGACGTGCAGGGCTAAATTTGAATTTTCTTTTGTTTATTATTAGTGTAATGTAAATATATAAATGAATTCATAATAATTAGTGAGTTTGTAGCTAGAGATTTTATGTTTTTAAAGAGTTTTTGGGTGGGAATTCCTGCTTTCATTTTTTAGGTTTGCTCAATTTAGCTTTATTAAAGATTTTGTATGGAAAATGCATTTTTTTCATTTAAGTAAGGAAAATGGTTTGGAGACTTTTACTTTCCAATTATGTTTAACCATTTCCCTCATTTTTGGTATTCCTGAAACATTTTTTTAACCAAGTTTATTTTTTGTTGTCATGCTTTGTAGGGATTCGAGGTAGCATCTTTCAACAAAGTCCTATTTTTAAAAAGTGGATTCGATTTTTACATTATTTTGCATTTTGGGTGATTTTTAAGGGATTTAATTATGGTGTTTATTTCCTATCTAGATTTACTTCAGCTACAAAACCGAGATTATATTTTTATTATTATTTTTTTCATGGCTGATAATGTTGGGTGGGTACTGTTTTAAATAAATATTGCATATATTAAAAATGTTGTTTGTTAAATTAACAGTACTTGTGTACGTTATCTCCTAGAAAGTGTGAAGGTATTAAGTGTTATCAGGTGTTTTCTTAAACAATTACCAATTTACTGTAGGACTGGTTCATTTATAAATTGGTAAATAGGTCTGTGTTTATATTAAAATGTGTTTTGTTTTAGTTCATGCTGCATTTGAAGCGCATGCGCTATTGGTTTATTTAAAATTATGTATAATTTTAAAATTGTAGAAATATTACAATTTACTTCATTTCATTGTGGTGTTTGCTTTTGTTATTGGGTACATGTCCCTGTTTTTTTTTAGCATTGTCCCTGTTTTTTTTTTAGCTTGGTTGCTTTGTATTTGTTACTTTAGTAGTTCGTAGAGTTTCTGGTGTTGTAGGTTCTATTAATGTCTACGCAAAAACGTCTCAGAAGTCTAACCTAGCTTGTTTTAACGTAGGTGAAGTTTTCTTCTGCAGCATTACATGCTTTTGTCTAGTTTGCTGTGAACATTTGGGGAATAGTTTTGGGGCTAGTGATTGTTCTTGGCATGTGTCTTGATAGCTTTGCTCTTTTTGTAAAAAAGAAATCTATAAATTGCTAAAGGTGGGGTGACTCTTTCCAACTGTGCTCTGGGGAGAGTCATGCTATCCTCCTACTCTGGCCCCCGGGTGAGCTGTTAGTTATTACAGAGATCTGCTGGTAGCGGTGCAGTCCATCTCCAACTGCCCCTTCTCAACCTCCCAACACGTGAAACCCTCACATGACGCCAGGGTTCCACGAGCTGCGCGTGGCCGAGTGCACGCACATTGATCACTGCAGTGTGCTCCAAGGGAACATGGAACCTGGGTTGATGACTGTGCCCTGAGTGGAGAATGGATCCGACCCAGTTGCACTCCCCAGTTGAAGTTTGGCATACAGGCTAATCCCTCCCATTCGCAACGGAGAACCCCATCCATCAATCCCTGTCCACCTCATGTAAGGGTTGGACAGCTATTAGCGATGAAGTTGAAATTCCGAGACGTCACTTCCTTCAGTGGGCCTGACATCCGGTGCATGTCCACTTGGTCCACTCATGAAGCCCCTGAAAGGATAATCATGATCCTACAGGACCTATATCAAGCTTCCTTGCTGCTGCAACCACCATAGAAATGAAGGGGTCATGATGGTGAAGCTTTAACCTCTGGTGCCTGGAACCACGGTGGGTTTCCTAAAAAGCATACTGGGAGCAAAGGAAATTGTAAATGCTTAGATCTCTGAGAGCATTACACGGGAAATGTTGAATTTAAGATGGATTATTTTTTAGTATAGATCCCAAATGTTTCTTAATATTTTTAATATGATACATCGGAAACAGTTAAAGTAAAATGAATTGATTTATGTACCTACATATTTTTATGCATATCTATGTATTTTTTAGAAGTGTGATGAGGTGTTTTTAAATTGTCTGCTTTTATGATTTTATATGCCTAAAATTGAATAAAGCTTGTTTGATTAATTGATTGATTGATGCCTAAGTCATCATTGATTTTTATTCCAAGACTTTAGTTTTCACTCCAGACCATTTAGCAGCAGTCAACTACATGGCATCAGCAGTGACATCATCAGTAACGTAATGTATGATTTCAGCTGTGAAATGACATATGAGGTTCTGAGCAGTGAACTCAGCAGTTCTGGTTGCTCAGCTCACCATCACTTGCACATTGTAGTGCTATTTAGTTTGTGGATTTGTCACCATAATATTTCTTCGATTGAATATTTTTAGGAACACACATTACTTTCTATTAAAAGTAACAAAACATGACGATCTTTTATTCTACATTGTTTGAATTACTTGTTTTAGTTTTTTATGCTCTACTTTGGAACACTCTCCCAGTAACCCTAGGGCCTGGCCTGTTGCTATTCCCAGCAATCACTGTTAGGGGAGTGTTATGTAAACATATCAAGCAGCATGCCCCAAGCCACCAGTGACTGCAATAGTGTGAAGTACAAATCTGGTGTTGCCGGACGTAGCTGGCGGTCACTGTAGCACGAAGAGCAGTGTACACAGGAGCTACACATTGGCTGTTGTCAACGGCCTCAGTGTCTCTATGCGAGTGGGCCCGTTCGTGGTCACGAAGAGCCCAAACCGCTGGATTTCACCTTTTTCTTCAGGGGGAGTGTACTTTGATGCCAGCCAAGGGTGCAGGATCTGGGAGCCTCTTGGGGATCAGGGACTCACTCCAGTAGATGCCCACAGGGCTCAGACAGGTCCAGTTGCAGGTCCAATGCAGCAGGGCAACTGGGCAGTTTAAGGGAATAAACTGGAGCTTGTTGTGTCCCTGTAGCTCACAATGACCCTTGGAGTCACCCAGGGTAGACTTGGGAGGAAGGTATTCAGGTTCACTGTTCCTTCTCAGACAGCCAGGAAGCCCTTGACAGCTAGGCAGTCCTTCTGTAATGCCCACAGGTTCAGGGGTGTTATGAAGAGTGCCTCTGGAGGTCCAGTATTTATACCTGGCCCCAAACCTTCGTGGGTGGGGTACTCCCTGTCCTACCCCCATGTCTGGTTCTGGAATGTTCCAAACTGTCTGGGATGACAAAAGACTGGTATCAGGTTTCTTATGGTGTGCTGGGGGCAACTCCTTTTGAAGTGGAAGTGAGGCAGGGCACTGCGCCGCTCCCAGTGATTCTGGCAGGATAGCCCATCCTGCCACACTTAGTCCCCTTTATGTCACAGTCTGGGTGGAATACATAAACCCTTAAATGCAGAGCCATTCACAGTCATGTGACGTGACCAGGATACTAACAGAAGGCACAATTGGTTAGATTGATAAAATGCCAACTTTCTAAACGTAAATATGCAAACAAATGCCTTACCTGTCTTAGTATTCAATTATTTCAACATATAAAGTACACCTCAATATACCGTGTGAGCATAAAAACAAACCTTTTTAGTCAAATAATCTCTTGTATTCGTCATAAAACAATTTTCAATTTGAAAAACGTTGGCAATTATAATACGCCACTTACACAGTTGAACTCATGAAACATGGCTCCAACATAGTACTGAATAAAAAAAAACCAAGCCAGTGTGTTCAAAAGCACGAATTGACTGAGTGATTCTTTAATGTAAAACAAATCAATCTTTCAACACCAGTCCAAGTTTGTTTTTATCAAAAAGTGAGTTTTGAGTAAGAATCCAATAAGTCAATCACCCACGTCAATCAATGGCCATGGGCAAGAGCCAAAACAAGAAATGAAAGATTATATTAAAAACTAACTTACCCCTTCACTGGTGATTATATTATGGTGCCAATTCCGATCCGGTAAAAACCGGGTACGAACCGTCGGACGGAGCCTTTTCTCCGTCCGACTCGTACCCGGTGCGAAATCCATCCGAAAATGCAAGTACGATTCATACGGAAACACCATTTCCGTACGATTCGAACAAAACACCGACCGAACAGAAACTAAACACAATTCCGATCCTGAAAGGAGCCGACGTGACGTCGGTACGCATCCAGCCTACGTTTCACGAACCAGGAAGTACGATTCGAACCGACGTCATCCCGCACGGAAAATATTTACCGGCTGCCAAAAACTGCCGGGAAATCAGGACGACACACGCAAGGAGCAGCTGGACGCGACGAACAGACATGGACCCGAACCTACGTGCCATCCCTGCCCTCCTAGCAGTCCACCTGGCGTACAGGAACCGACGCAGACGCCGCAGAAGGTCAGCACAACAACCAGGGGCAAAGGGGGGGGCAGGGGCAGGACACACAACACCAACACATGGTACCAAATCACACATGGCCTGGACATACCTGACCATCAGGGCCTGGTCACTTCCAGGGGGTGGGGGCGAGGCCAGCAACGCAAGCGTCCGCCACAACGGAAGTGGATGGTCACGCGAACCGGTACGTACCCTACCCAGGCCGCAAGAGCGTGGGTACGGAACGTACCACGCTTCCCCCTACGTCACTCCAACAATAGCGGTACGGCCCGTACCCACGTCAGAAAGGCCTTGGTACAGCTCGTACCAGCATTGCTGGGGTCATGTAGGGGTACGCGTGGTACGACCCGTAGCCACGCCCCCAAGGCCTGTGTACGGTGCGGACCCCACGGCCCCGCAACAATGGTGGGACGCACCGTACCCACACACCAAAGGCATGGGTACGGCCCGTACCCAGGCACGCAGAGCGTGGGCAGGGGTATGTACGGACCGTACCCCCACCCGTGGAAGTACGGCCCGTACCCCCACCCGTGCATGTACGCCCCAAACCCCCACTCGTGTATGTACGCCCCGAACCCCCACCCGTGTATGTACGCCCCGAACCGCCACCCGTGTATGTACGCACCCAAGCGCCACCCGTGTATGTACGCCCCGAACCCCCACCCCACCCTGGTATGTACGCCCCGAACCCCCACCCGTGTATGTACGCACCCAAGCGCCACCCGTGCATGTACGCCCCGAACCCCCACCCCACCCTCGTATGTACGCCCCGAACCCCCACCCGTGTATGTACGCACCAAACCCCCACCCGTGTATGTACGCACCAAACCACCACACCAGCCGTGTATGTACGCACCAAACCCCCACCCCAGCCGTGTATGTACGCACCGAACCACCACCCGTGTATGTACGCACCGAACCACCACCCGTGTATGTACGCCCCCGAACCCCCCCCAGCCGTGTATGTACGCACCGAACCACCAGCCGTGTATGTACGCACCAAACCCCCACCCGTGTATGTACGCACCTAACACCCACCCCAGCCGTGTATGTACGCACCGAACCACCACCCGTGTATGTACGGACCGAACCCCCACCCCAGCAGAGTATGTACGCCCCGAACCCCCACCCGTGTATGTACGGACCGAACCCCCACCCGTGTATGTACGCACCTAACACCCACCCCAGCCGTGTATGTACGCACCGAACCACCACCCGTGTATGTACGGACCGAACCCCCACCCCAGCAGAGTATGTACGCCCCGAACCCCCACCCGTGTATGTACGGACCGAACCCCCACCCCAGCCGTGTATGTACGCACCAAACCACCACCCGTGTATGTACGCACCAAACCCCCACCCGTGTATGTACGCACCTAACACCCACCCCAGCCGTGTATGTACGCACCGAACCACCACCCGTGTATGTACGGACCGAACCCCCACCCCAGCAGAGTATGTACGCCCCGAACCCCCACCCGTGTATGTACGGACCGAACCCCCACCCGTGTATGTACGCACCTAACACCCACCCCAGCCGTGTATGTACGCACCGAACCACCACCCGTGTATGTACGGACCGAACCCCCACCCCAGCAGAGTATGTACGCCCCGAACCCCCACCCGTGTATGTACGGACCGAACCCCCACCCCAGCCGTGTATGTACGCACCAAACCACCACCCGTGTATGTACGCACCAAACCCCCACCCGTGTATGTACGCACCAAACCACCACCCCAGCCGTGTATGTACGCACCAAACCACCACCCGTGTATGTACGGACTGAACCCCCACCCCAGCAGAGTATGTACGCCCCGAACCACCAGCCGTGTATGTACGCACCAAACCCCCACCCGTGTATGTACGCACCTAACACCCACCCCAGCCGTGTATGTACGCACCGAACCACCACCCGTGTATGTACGGACCGAACCCCCACCCCAGCAGAGTATGTACGCCCCGAACCCCCACCCGTGTATGTACGGACCGAACCCCCACCCCAGCCGTGTATGTACGCACCAAACCACCACCCGTGTATGTACGCACCAAACCCCCACCCGTGTATGTACGCACCAAACCACCACCCCAGCCGTGTATGTACGCACCAAACCCCCACCCGTGTATGTACGCACCAAACCACCACCCCAGCCGTGTATGTACGCACCAAACCACCACCCGTGTATGTACGCACCAAACCCCCACCCGTGTATGTACGCACCAAACCACCACACCAGCCGTGTATGTACGCACCAAACCCCCACCCCAGCCGTGTATGTACGCACCGAACCACCACCCGTGTATGTACGCACCGAACCCCCACCCCAGCAGAGTATGTACGCCCCGAACCCCCACCCGTGTATGTACGGACCGAACCCCCACCCGTGTATGTACGCACCCAACCCCCACCCGTGCATGTACGCACCGAACCTGCTATAAGAATGGGGTGTGCAAAACACCCCCAGCAGTGCCCAGACACAGGAGGGGTGGGTGCAGGGTCCTCCCAGCAGTGCCCAGACACAGGAGGGGTGTGTGCCTATCACTCCCAGCAGTGCCCAGACACAGGAGGGGTGTGTACCTATCACTCCCAGCAGTGCCCAGACATCGGACAATATACCCCATCAACAAGTTCAGTGACCTACAAGGGTGATACCCCAGATGCAGGCGGAGCCATCGCTGAGCCAGCATGGCTATATTGAAAGGCAACCCTCACACATCCAGGAAATGTAGGCACAGCACAGCACAGCATTTGGGAGACACCCTGCAGGAAAAATGGCCTGGGCCACAGAGGACGGAACACACCTTGGGACAATGTCACCATACAGTGAGAGCAAACATGACCAAATACCATTTGCAGAGACCTTTGTGATGGCACGCAGATGGCAGGGTACACCCCATGAGCAGCACACTCCAACATTTCACAGACCCCTAACACATTATCACCACCCCAACGCAGGGAGCACCAGCACCAACAGCAAGTCCAGGAAAGCATCAGTGTGCAAAACAAAAAGAAAAGGCTTTATTCAGCAGGAAAATATATCTGAGAAAATGTCCACTATGTACAAGGGCCATGGGCCAGCCCAACAGCAATGTCCGGGGGGGGGGTACACATCGGGACGTGTGTCCCCTAGCTTGCCTGCACAGTTCACAAGTCCATTTCATCCACAGAAGAGGGGGCATCAGGGGGGAGGGTGGAAACAGGCACCGCAGGGACAGGAGGGGAAAGGGTAGGTGTTGTGGGTGCAGGGAGGGATGAATCTGCCACAGGGGGGGTGCCAGCGCCAAAGGTGGAGGACAGAATGGCGCTGCACACGTCGGCAAGTTCCCCCAGCGACTCCCCCGTACCCAATCCAACCACAGGCCCCAAGGAGGGGGGGGGGCAAAGGGATGGGTCGCAGCGCCACTGGGGGAGGGTGTGGACAGGGTGGGGGACTCAACTCCCCTGGCCGGGTCCCGCCTCCACCGCTTGCGGGGTGGTGTCATCCTGGGGCTGGGGGGCACACTCGCAGTGGATGATGCTGTCACTGACTGTTGGCCAGGAGAGCTAAGGGGAGTGGATTTGGAGGGAGTGGGTTGTGTGGAATGCGGACTCCCACTGTGGCTGCGTGTTCTACGTTTCCCCCCCGACCCAGTGGGTGTGCCTTCCTCACCCTGTGTGTGCGTGACAGGAGGTGTGCGCTTCGACTTCCCTGGTGGTGTGGTGCCTGTGTCTGTTGGGGTGCGTGCACGCTGACGTCTGGATGTGCGTGGGACAGGCACGGGAGTGGGAATTGTGGATGGGGCAGGGGTAGGGGGTGTTACGCAGCGCTGCAGGAGATCCAGTGCTGCAGTCAGTGTGGAGTCTATGGACCTCAGCAACTGCCGTTGGTCAGACTGCGCAGCCGACATGCCCTCCATGTATGCCTCCATCTGGGTCAGCACCTGGGTGTGGGCATGGAGGACATTTAGCATCGCAGTCTGACCAACCTGCAACTGCCTCAGGATGTCCACAGACTCCGCACTCACCGCAGCAGTGGTGACAGGGGCAGGGGGTGCGGTGCCTGGCAGGAAGGAGACATGTGGGGACCGAGCACGGAGGGAAGGGCCACGAGCATGTGGGAGGCCGGTGATGGAACCTGAGGTGGCGGGGGGATGTGGAGGGCTGCCATCAGCTGGGGGGGCAGACTCCGCCACCTCTGGGAGCTCAGCCTCGGACCCGTCTGCGTCATAGTCTGTGTTGGCAGTCAACAGGTCCTCCGCCTCACTCCCTTCGGCCTCCGTGCCACTCCATGTGCCAGACAGGACAGCACTGCTGGTACTGGTGCTCAATCTCTCCTCCCGGTCCGTGCTAGTGTCTCCTTCCGTGTCCCCCGGCGATGCTGTGGGCAAGGTGAAGAGACAGGAGAAAATCAGACACCTGTACACTTATGTCACATGAGTCAAATATACATAGGTCACATTGCATAGCCTGAAAAGCAACAGGAGTAACACCTACAAAACAATGTACACATGTAGGCCATGGAACACACAGTTTTTCTACCCACCATGCCACTGAGACACAATGGAGATCATGACACAACAGCAAATCACTGCACCTGAAATTTTACAGAGGAGCCAGCCTCTGGGGACAAATGTGCACAGCACCTGCACCACACTGCGTCGTCAAAAAGGGATGAGCATGAATCATATCCATTTACTCTTGCCGCATGCTGCAAAGGCAATACATGAAACCAGGCCACACATGACAGGGTCACTGCACCTTGAGCGTATGTTCAGTCAAACATCACACACAGGCTAAACCCAGCAAGGAGGATGAAGCTTCTGACATGTATGCCTTGTACGCACAAACCACCCACACCTGAGACAATCTCATTGAGACGGAGAAAGTATGTACACCTCTTACTCTGGGATGGAAACACATGGCCTCCACTAATTCATGACTGTACACACACAGCCCCTGGTGGCCATGTCCACACATCATTGACAGGCAAACATCATCAGATTGTGTCAACAACACACACAGGTAATGCCCACTGTGAGTATGCACAAGCAAAATGGGTCCCCCTGTACAGTGGACACATGTAGCAACCTGTAGGTCCTAACAGTTGAGCCCAGGGTACAATGCCACCCTACGCAACCCATGGCAAAGACACAGTGAATGGCCATATTGTTGGATGACGCACATGATACCTAGGAAGAGGTGCCCCAGGGCACAGTAGTGCCCACACTCCTCCATGGTCCAGGATGGACATGACTGCAAATTAAGCAACCGTCCCTGCACCTAGCAGGCCTCCCACTCAGGCACATCATGTCAGAGGGCACACAATTGGAAGGCTGTACATTTTGGAGACACACCCCTATGTCGTGATTCACAATCAGTGCCAAGTGACATGGACACCACAATGACTGAAATTGGCCATGGCACACGCAAGGTCCCCATACCTGTGGCACATCACCCCCACACATGATGCTGATAGCATAGGGCACCTGCATGAACTGCCTGCCTAAATAACCTTGTGCAAGAGTGGCGACAGACCAGGGAACACATTGCAAGGAGGGGAAGGGAGGGAGTGAGAACAGCACTGTGCTACTTTGTGGAGAAGTTGACGCACTGCACAATCAAACCCTGGCAGTGTATCCATGCAACTGCACACTTACATTGGCTGGGGACACACAACTGACACACATGTACCTACCCCCTTCCTGCTGCTGCCTCTCCTGTAGGCGCCTGTCCATATCGGGGAAGAACACCGCCAGCACACGCTTCTGGATGTGGGTCAGACGACGGCGGCCACGGTTCTTACGGCTCTCAGGTGAGTCCCCCAGCAGGAGCCGTGCAATCCTCCTCGTCCAGCACCGGATGTCCTGCCAGCGTTTCCTCACCTGAGACAGGCTCCGCCTCCGACCCTCTGTACCCCTCACGGCACTGACGGCTTCCCTCCAGATCTCCCCCTTGGCAATGGCGCCTACCTGTGAGGATGCAAAAGAGAGAATACATTAATCCACATGAGCAAAGACACAGAGACACACATATAGAACAATCCTCATTATGAACAGGCCATGGTATGCATGCAACTAATTGCACCTTTGTCATAGGGACATTATCCACTGTGGAAGGCCAAATGCACTACGTGCCAGTGGAAGCACACGGGTGGCATGAGGGGTACCACACACTCACTGACCAGGGATCACACTGTGCCTCACAGGCTACACCAGGATTATGTACAGCACCTCACAGCAGTCACCTGCCCCAGCACACTGATGCTACCTCAGCAGAGTACACAGACACACACAGGTACAGGACAATCACATGGCATTGCCAACTGCGGGTACACACCTCACTCTGCCCATGTGCCAGTAGACGGGGGTGTCACAGGTGTGGGGCTGGCTCAGCACGGCATGCACACAGCACTGCTCCCTGCTCACATCCGATGGCCAGGCCATATCCATCCCTCATGCTGCTTGTGTGCAACACTCCCCATATGCACTCACCCACATGACAGGGGACTAACACACACACCAATGTGCAGGGGACGAACACGGCCTTTGGACACTCACAGCACAGGTACACTGAACAAACACACATCCATGGGTACTGACACCTGTCACACTGGGGGGAACACAGGATCACATCAGGACTGTGGAAACAACATCCCCAGGAGGAGTATGCAGGCAGAATGTGGCATGCACCTTGCATTCATTGTCACAGTAGGCACTATGCAAGTGAGGAGTGCACACAGGAAACACAGCATGCTCTGCATGGGTGACATGAGGCCTTCCACACCCTGGGACCCACTCCAAACAACAGTGCATGTCTGTCACACATGGACACGATGCCAGAAGTCACTGTCACACAAAAGGGGCACAGTCTAAGCTAGTGGAGTCTGCACTCACCTGAACCCCTGGTCGACCATACAGGCTCTGGAACTGTGGGAGGATCACATCTATCAGGGCAAGGTTCTCCTCCTGGGTGAATGGCTGTGACCTCTCCACAGTCCTGGACATGGTGCCAGAGGAATCACTATCAGCAGCAGTGGTCATGGATGAATGGATGTGCAGGCAAGTGCTCTCTCATGGGACCTGGCTGCCTTATATATGCCTGGCTGGCCTGTTCATGTATAGGAGTACAGATTGATTGGTCAGTCACATTAGCATCCTACGTTTCATCCAATCCCTTCAAACCTACCCCAGTGTGTGGCTTTGCATGGTTTCAGTTTTGATAATGATGTCAAGTCAACATCCACATTGCAACAATGTAGATTCTTTCAAACTGACTTCTGCTGTGCACCTGGTGCTCAAATTCAAAAATTTAACTCAGTCTCCATGGCAACCATCAGGCATTTAGGCCCTTATACTTGTCCCTCATGTGTCCCCTATGTGTTTTCATACATTTACACACAGGTACGGTGCGTTCCACGCCCTAGGGCACCCCACAAGCAGTGATACCGACCGTACATGCGCTTGTACGGTCCGGATCACAATATTGGCGCTGGCGTATGCGTACGCCACAGTAGTACGGACTGTACACGCGCTTGTGCGGTCCGGATCACAATATGGGCGCTGGCGTATGCGTACGCCACAGTAGTACGGACTGTACACGCGCTTGTGCGGTCCGGATCACAATATGGGCGCTGGCGTATGCGTACGCCACAGAAGTACGGACTGTACACGCGCTTGTACGGTCCGGATCACAATATGGGCGCTGGCGTATGCGTACGCCACAGTAGTACGGACTGTACACGCGCTTGTGCGGTCCGGATCACAATATGGGCGCTGGCGTATGCGTACGCCACAGTAGTACGGACTGTACACGCGCTTGTGCGGTCCGGATCACAATATGGGCGCTGGCGTATGCGTACGCCACAGTAGTACGGACCGTACAAGCGCGTGTACAGTCCGTACTACTGTGGCGTACGCATACGCCAGCGCCCATATTGTGATCCGGACCGTACAAGCGCGTGTACAGTCCGTACTACTGTGGCGTACGCATACGCCAGCGCCCATATTGTGATCCGGACCGCACAAGCGCGTGTACAGTCCGTACTACTGTGGCGTACGCATACGCCAGCGCCCATATTGTGATCCGGACCGTACAAGCGCGTGTACAGTCCGTACTACTGTGGCGTACGCATACGCCAGCGCCCATATTGTGATCCGGACCGTACAAGCGCGTGTACAGTCCGTACTACTGTGGCGTACGCATACGCCAGCGCCCATATTGTGATCCGGACCGCACAAGCGCGTGTACAGTCCGTACTACTGTGGCGTACGCATACGCCAGCGGCAATATTGGCCCAGGGACCCTATACACGCGCTCCGAGCGTATGTACGATGCGTATAACAACTGTCAGTGGTGACAGGCGGCACACAGACAGGAATGGAGCGGACAGGTATTGCCAAGGGTGGACACCAATGCATTGTCTGTGCAATACCACCTGTGTGTGACACAGGTGTGTCAGGATGTGATGTGGCACTTTACCCCTGAGGTGTGGGCAAAGCACATGTACGATGAGCTGTGTACACATGTCGTGTGTGATGGTGCGCATTGTACCACACATCCCCTGCACTCCTTTGACATGTGTGCATGTCGTACACACTAGTGGAGCCATGAGTCACTTGCATGTCCCAGTCACGGACACCCGCACCTGTCCCCTGATGCCAGGTACACGGAATATTACATATGACACGTGTATGGCTGCGTTGCATGCTGCAACCATGTCATGTGTGTGGCATGTCTTTCCATGATTTTGCTGTAGGTGTGTGGTTCAATGCGTCAGCAGTTGCTGCTGCCAACATGTGTCTGTGTGTCGATGGGCATGGCACACTGTTCCGCACACCAGCCCACATATGTGATTTGCCATGAGGTGTGTATGTATCCAACTACACGGAGTATCAACACAAGTACATATCCACATGCTCCCTATGTATGTTCTGTCTCGACATGTACTCCTCAAAGGCAATGTGTGTGGCCTGTCCTATTCCTATGACATGTGACCAGTGCATATCGCATCCAACTACCTGTCTGTACCATACGCATACTACTTCTGCACATGTGTGGATGTCTGTGAATCCTGTGATGCGTGTGCATGTTCACTTACACTGGCCCACAGCTAGTCTCATGCCATGTCATCGTGATCTTGCCCCCCTCCGTTAGTGGCTGTCCCTTGGTAGGAGTGTAACCTGACTGGCGTACGTGTCCAGGAACTGTGGCACAGACCTGACTCACAACGTGGCATATGTGTATTGGCTGTGTAACATGTGCTCAGTGCATTGACGATGTTGTTGTACAGTGCTCACTCTTAGGTGTTCCTTCCATTTCACTGCAGGGCTCCGCCTCTCCCTCGACGTATGCCAGACATTGCTGCCCTGCATGAACGGGACTGTATACGCCGCTACAGATTCAGCCAACGGTTGATTGATGAGTTGACTGGCCGGCTGGAAGCACAACTCCTCCCGCGCCACAGGTATCCAAGTGCACTGACACCCAAGTTGAAGGTGATGGCAGCCCTACATTTCCTTGCCACGGGTACGTTCCAACATACCATTGCTGATGTCGGGGGCATGTCCCAGACGATGTTCAGCCGTGTTCTGCATGATTTCTTAGAGGCCATGTTGGTTCACCTGGATGAGTACATTAAATTCCCAAATCGTGAGCAGTTGACAGATGTCAAGCGTGAGTTCTATGCCCTGGGAGGGATGCCCCATGTCATTGGGTCCATAGATGGGACACATGTTGCGTTGGTACCACCACAGGCACAGGAGGTGGTGTATAGGAATCGCAAACATTATCACTCCATTAATGCCCTTGTGGTGTGTCTGTCCAACATGGTGATTTCACATGTCTGTGTTCGCTTTCCAGGATCAGCACACGATGCCTTCATCATGAGGCGTAGCAGGGTGCCAGAAATGATGCTGCAGCTGCGGAACGAGCGAGCATGTATTGTTGGTGGGTAGACTCTGGCAGTTCAGTGTTTGGCGTCATCTTCCAATCTCACTGCCTGTGCTGACACACTTCTGTCCATGATGTTTCCTTGTAGGGGACGCTGGCTATCCCAACATGCCATGGCTGATGACGCCTGTCCGCAACCCCAGCACGGCTGCCGAGCACCGCTACAACAACACACATGGGCGGACCAGGAGAGTCATTGAGAGGACGTTTGGACTTCTGAAGAGCCGATTCCGGTGCCTCCACAAGACCGGCGGAGCACTCCCATATGCCCCGGTGAAGGTGTGCAAGATCATCATCGTCTGCTGCATGCTGCACAACATGGCAGTGGAGGAAGCTGTTCCACTCATACTGGATCAAGATGACCAGGACCATCCACCCGTGGAGGATGAAGGGCTTGGTGACGGGGCAAGTGATGTGGAGGAGGAGGAGGCTGTGGAGGACATGCGGAGTCGGCTCATACGCAACTTCTTTGCTTAGTGGTGAGTTCCAGTGTCTGAGTGTGCACGCATTGGGCCGTGTGTGGCATGTGTTGCAATGTGTGTGTCCATCTGCATGTCTGCCAAGTGAGTCAGTGGTGTGTATTGAAGTGTCACTCAAGTGATGGCGCAATGGAAGGATGTTGTCTGAGGGTCATCATTGTCACCTGTCATGTTAACAACATGATACGTGTTAAGTACATGCTTGCGGATGTGCTCCTTTGTGCTGAATCCTTGTGTGTCTCTCTTCCACAGGTCCATGTGCATGCTGTCTGCTGGTGGCATTGTTGTGCTCCTGCTACTCCTCATGAACACAGCGACATGTGCTGATTCAGCGTCACATGCACGGGCAAGTGTTGAAATCTCCTCAGGGTAAGGGATGCCTCACGTCGTTTTGGGTGTGTGAATTGTTTGTAGTCTGTGTGCACTTCTCCGGTTCATGTGTGTTCCATTTGCATACATGGTGATCCTACATGGGGAACATGACATGGGGCAGGCTTCACCTGGAGCCATGCTCAGACTTGGTGACTGTCATGTGGCAGGGGATTGGGGATTGTGATGAGGCCATCATTGTGTGTAACACTGGCCTCGGAAACATACAGGTTGCACCGGGTTGACATGGTGTGTGATTGCCCCATCAGGGCCTCAATGGTGTATAGCGGCCTCTCCGTGGCAGCAGGGGGTGTTTAGCTGTTATCCGTCACTTGTGTGCCAGGTCAATGGGATGCCAGCATCTGTGTTGCAATGGGGGGTGCCAGTGTTGCTCCCACATGTACATCCACATGACCTGTGTATGTGTTGACAGAGTATCATTGTCATTCCAACACACATGACTAATAAATTTGTCCCTCTGTCTCCAAGGTGCCTCTTCCCTGTCAATGGTGCCCTGTTGCCACTGTGCGTGCCGCAGGTCTGGCATAGTTTTCATAGGTGGTGCATATGTGTCTATGTGTAGAGTGACAAGATGCTAGGGGTTTGTCAGGGAGTGGGAACTGTATCATGCACAAGATGCACAGTTCCATCCACCTCAAGGCAAGAGAGACCATCCCCCAGGGCAACTACAACATCCGTGTCGAATCCTACCCTGCAGTCTACGGACATGTGCCTCACGACTCCCATGGTACTTGTCCATATCCGGAGTGCATCTGCACAGCTCTGCTACTGCGTCGGGCAACCAGGCCACATCAACGTCCTAACGGGATGGGGGGAATGTTTCACAGCCAGCTGCAGGATGACCTTCTAGATCCACGCCCACACTCATGATGCAGCCCACAACCCCAACACAACCATGTGGCACAGTGATCCTAAACTGCATTCTGGCATCTCCATGCATCCAACCTTGGCCTAGCCACCATTCTCAACATCCGCCTGACGCAAGCATGCTGCACATTGTAGGGACACATGTCTAGACATACCTGGGAGCGGCAAGCCAGGTCACTCCACATGATCCCTGACCTCTGCGCATGACTGTTGCTCCCCTGAATGTGTCTGTAGCCACAGTTGTGCGGGAACCACTCAGCTGGTTGGGCCCAGCACAGGTGAGTTTGGTACTCCATGTCTGTATCAGATGAGACATTGGGACCCATGTGTGTCCTGGGCAAGACTGCGACCCCACGGTTTGGATGGTTGGAGTTAATTCTGAGATCAGGCATGCTTTGACTGTACGACACACACATGTATTGTAATAATGTAGAATCACGGCATCATCTTGTAAGTGTGATTAATTTATTTGTGGTGGGGTACGGGTTTGTGGGGATGACAAGAGGTGCACAGCGGGAGTGTAGAATCCAAAGTTCACTGGGGGAGTTGGTATCCTTGTCGTAGCAAAATGTCAGAGTCCATGCCACAGTCTTCGTCAACATAGGTCAGACAGTGACCAGCAAGTCCATGTGGCAGAGAATGTCATGTGCTGCTATTGGGCCAGAGGGCCAGGTGCCAGGCCAGGTGACCTGGGAGATGGTGATGTTCTGCTGACTCTCACAGTCTTTTTCGTGGACGACCCACCTTCCTGCGGGGACCCTCGGAAGCAGTCCGTGACGATGTCTGTGACGCTCCGTCGGATGAATCCTCCTCCTCCTGATCCCTCCCTGTGTCTGGTAATGGCCTTCGCCTGGTGCCACAGGGAGGGTTGCCCATGTTGTCGGCAATCCGACGGAGTACACCGGTCATTTGGGTTTGCACCGCCACGAGCTCAGCCTGTCTATCCTCCATCCTTCCTTGGTGTTGCAGTTGACAGGCATGTTGCTGGGACTGCAGGGTCTTCATCTCCTGGAGGGTCCCCTTGATGTCATTGAGGGTGGACGCAATCTGGTCCATGCCCCTGGTGTCACGCCGGTATGTATCCAGGATGTTGCTGACCTGGGACACTACCGGGTCCTGAGCTGCCTGGTCAGGTTCGCGCCTCCGCCGTCCTCCACTCCCGCCACCCCTGCCCACGTGCACCTGGCCTGCCGTTGTGGGTGCATCGGGTCTCCGGGACCCCTGAGGGATGGCATCTGCGTTGCCGCCTGCCTCCTCCTGGGTGCCCGGAGGACCGTGTCCCTCCTGGGCAGACTGGCTGGGTGGTCGTGTGCGGGCAGGGCTCCTGGACGTCTCCTGGGATGTGGCAGGAATGGGGGTGGTGGTTGGCACAGTTGTACCTGACGCAGGTGCTGCAGGTGGTTGGACACCAGAGGGGCCAGGTTGGTCTGGGTCATCCACGGAGTGGTGAGAGTCATCGCTGGCGGTGGGGTCATCATCCCGCGGAGCCTGGTCCTGTGTGACTTCCCCCCCAGTGTTGGGGGGTGTTCGTCGACGTTGACCTGTGTGTGAGAGAGACAATGTTAACAGTGTCACATGTGGCATCCATGTTGCATGCATTTCTGATTTGGCACTCTTCCTCTGGGTAGTTGGATCTGTCCTGCATTCCTCTCACAGTGCACTTGTGCATGGCTATGTCCCTTGGCCACAGCTGTCAGGGCTTTACGCATGTGTGAGACACAATCTTAGTTGATGCATCTATTTGGGTACACAGTCAGCAGTGTGGTGTGCGGGCGTAGCGAGCCATGCAGAGGCGCCTTACGTGTTGCACTGTACGTGGCCAAATGGTGTTTTGGCAAGGCAATTTGATGTTGCAGGTAGGGGACTGAAGCATTTGTGACAGGGTTCTTACCGACACGGTGGGTGGGTATACTGGGTGTGTGGTTAGGTCTGTGCCTGCAGCACGGATGGACTCGTGCACAGATTGACACATGGACCGGTCTTCATCTACGGAAGGGGGGGTTGAGGCACTGCCAGACCTGGTCTGCATGCACACAGTCCACCGGCTGACGAGTGGACATGGCCACACCACCCAAGGGTGATTTAGTCTCCCTGTGTCTCCCTTCCTCCCTCCCTCTGTCACCCTCCTCCCTCCCTCTGTCGGTCTCCCTCTGTCACCCTACTCCCTCCCTCTGTCTGTCTCCCTGTGTCCCCCCTCTGTCTCCTTCCCTCTCATTCCCCCTCTCCCTCCCTCTCTTTGTCACTCTCTGTCACCTCAGGCCAGCTTCCTGGGCACACACAGTTAGCCGGTCTTTGAATGGCCATTGGCTTGTTCATGTGAGTTAGTCCCTGTTCTCCGGGCACCCATTGGGCAGTGTGTCTGAGTGTAGGCTGCTGCTGTGGCGGTGTGTGCTGAGACTCTATCAGAGCGATGCATCTTCATTGTCTGCTGTTATGTGCAAATTGTGCCTTCAGACCCATGGCATCCTGCATGGCAGCCATCATTTGCAGGCAAGACAGTACTGTGTGGGTACACACAGTTTGTATGGCTGTGCCCTGGGCCATATGGGCTGAGGGCATTGTTGTGTGCTTGTGAGTTGCTCAATGTTAGTTTTGCTGCCCCCACTCCCAGCATCGACCACATCCTGTGTTGTGTTGGTGTTTTGTGTGGCCTGTGACTTGGCATGGCCCTGATTGATGCATGGGGCATGGAGGCGCCAGTGGCATGTGTGTGTTTGTGGAGTGTTGTTGTGTCCGGTGGTGGCTTGGGGGGGGTGGCATGCATGATTGATTGTGTATGGCATCCCCCCCATGTGAGGTGAGTTGTTTGTGTACTCACCAGGGTCTGGGAGTCCTGGCAGTCCGTGTAGTCCCTCCACCGCCAGCGTGGACATCACCTTCTCCTCCCAGGGATGGTATTGTACCGGTCTGGGGGGCGGCCCTCCTCCAGTGATGTTCCCCTGGTTGTGATTGTCAGTCATCTTCCTCTTGACCGTCCTCCGCAGATCGTACCACCTGGATTGGCACTCGTGCCTGGTCCTTCTGGTTGTCCCAACAGCATTCACAGAATCGACGATCCTCTGCCACATGGCGGTTTTTTCGGATATGCTGGTCTGTCTGACCAATGTCCCAAAGAGCTGTGGCTCGACTCTGAGGATTTCGTCGACAAGGATCTCCAGCTCCTCCTTTGTGAACTTTGGATTCTTGGTGGTGGACATGGCGTGGGGTGTGGTTGTGGGGGTGTGGGTGTGGATGGCTGTGGGTGTGTGGGTGTGGTAGTGGAGGTGTGTGTGTGAATGTGATGAGGGGGTGTTTGTGTAGGTGGTTGTGTGAAGGTATGCAAGTGTGAGGTTCAAGTATGGTGGTGTGGGTCGTCTGTGGGCTCTGGCAGCAGTGGGTCTGTTGCAAAGGCTCATGGTTTGTGTGTGTGGTCCATTTTTATTGGTCCATTTGTGGGTGTGGCTGTGTTTGAAATTTGTGTGGGTGTGTTATGAGGAGTGATTGAGTTTTGGGCCTCTGTTTGGCAGTTTGGCAGTTGCAGGTGAGTGTATGTGATGTTTGTGGGGTTGTTGGGCCTGTTTGGTGGTGTGGGGAAACTCTACTTGACTCTCCTTGTGTAAATATGGTTTGTCCGGGTTCAGTACGTGTTTTTTTGGCGTCAGTACGGTCCGTACATGCACTGGTGGGGGTGCGGTCCGTACATTCCCTGGTGGGGTGGGTGTTTGGTGCGTACATACACGGCTGGTGGTTCGGTGCGTACATACACGGCTGGGGGGGGTTCGGGGGCGTACATACACGGCTGGTGGTTCGGTGCGTACATACACGGCTGGGGGGGGTTCGGGGGCGTACATACACGGGTGGGTGTTTGGTGCGTACATACACGGCTGGTGGTTCGGTGCGTACATACACGGCTGGGGGGGGTTCAGGGGCGTACATACACGGCTGGTGGTTCGGTGCGTACATACACGGCTGGGGGGGGTTCGGGGGCGTACATACACGGGTGGGTGTTTGGTGCGTACATACACGGCTGGTGGTTCGGTGCGTACATACACGGCTGGGGGGGGTTCGGGGGCGTACATACACGGCTGGTGGTTCGGTGCGTACATACACGGCTGGGGGGGTTCGGGGGCGTACATACACGGGTGGGTGTTTGGTGCGTACATACACGGCTGGTGGTTCGGTGCATACATACACGGCTGGGGTGGGGGTTTGGTGCGTACATACACGGCTGGTGGTTCGGTGCGTACATACACGGCTGGGGGGGGTTCGGGGGCGTACATACACGGGTGGGTGTTTGGTGCGTACATACACGGCTGGTGGTTCGGTGCGTACATACACGGCTGGGGGGGGTTCGGGGGCGTACATACACGGGTGGGTGTTTGGTGCGTACATACACGGCTGGTGGTTCGGTGCGTACATACACGGCTGGGGGGGGTTCGGGGGCGTACATACACGGCTGGTGGTTCGGTGCGTACATACACGGCTGGGGGGGGTTCGGGGGCGTACATACACGGGTGGGTGTTTGGTGCGTACATACACGGCTGGTGGTTCGGTGCGTACATACACGGCTGGGGGGGGTTCGGGGGCGTACATACACGGCTGGTGGTTCGGTGCGTACATACACGGCTGGGGGGGGGGGTTCGGGGGCGTACATACACGGGTGGGTGTTTGGTGCGTACATACACGGGTGGGGGTTCGGGGCGTACATACGCGGGCGGGGGGTGGTGGGGTGTTCGGCGCGTATGCGGGCACATGTCTCCATGGTTGCTATGGGAGTTCAGTTCGGACGGTGTTTTTTGCGTACGGTTGTGAAATGGGGAGGACGGGAGGGATCGTACTTGCGCAGTCGGACTTTATTTTTCCGCACGGTGGGTTTCTCGCCCGGGGACGTGTCGGTGACTTTTCCCGACCCGAGGACGTGTGGGGAAATCTTCCCAATGCGATTCGTATGGACTTTTTTCCGTTCGAATCGTACTTGGCAGTTTGTACGCTACTTTGACGATTCGGACGGAAAAAAATCCGGATACGAGTCGGACGGGGAATTTTTTTACCGGATCGGAATTGGCACCTATGTGTGGAGGAACCTGACCTCTTACAGGAGCTTGGAAAAGATTCCATTTCCTCAGATGATTTTGTTAAAAAAACTGCCCAAACATGCCCCACCTAAAAAATGATGCTTGACAATCTTCGGTCAATTCTGGTAACTCAGTGGACTAACGATTTCCTCCAGAAATATGTGCTTCAGCTCTTAGAGCAAGGCTCACATCACAGTGAGTCCACTTTTATAAAATGAGTACCATCAAACTGGGTAACAAGAGTATACGAGCAGATGTGAAGGAGCCACAGGAACTGGGAGCAGTTCTACGAGTGGCCGTGTCCCCCCAGAACTTTGACCACCTCTGAAATCAACTGGAGTTAAAGACCCAGCAGTGATCATGAAGCCCAACCAATCTTTAGGAGCATCAGTGGATCAATCCACCAGAGGTGCCTTCATCTTGCGACCCTGAGGCTGCATTCTCCTCATCAAGCCTTTTCCTCAGGCGTAGAAGCTGCAGTCCCCCTGATGACGCTGCATCTGGTCTGTCCACCCGACTGTCTCTCGGATCAACTCTGCTTGTTAGGAAGTGTCCAGGGAATCAAGTAGGCAGCAGCCAGAAAAGTACTATGCATACTACAAGATCACGTACCTCCAACCCTAAAAGCATACTACAGATCACATCACTCCAGCCCTACAAACATACTACAAGATCACATCACTACAACCCTACAAACGTACTACAGATCACATCACTCCAACCCTAAATGCATTCTACTGATTTCATCATGCCAACCCTACAAGCATCCTACAGGTCACATCTCTCCATACCTACAAGCATACTACAAGATCACATTACTCTAACCCTGCATGCATTCCACAGGCCACGTCACTTGAACCCTACATGCATTCCACAGGTGATCCACGGCCCGATGGCCCTTCTGCAGGGCTCTCTGCTTTGATCGCTGTGTCAACCAAGGACCTGGACCTACATTAATCTGTTTGGATCTCCAAAGATATATTTAAGGTAGACGGTCTTCAGTACATCAGAAGATGTGCCTCAGTGGTCCAACATTCTCTATTCATGTGCCTAAACTCTGGAACTCACTGATGGTAGAGAAAGGAAATATCTACAAGTGCTTGGAATAAGGAAGGCAGTGAAGAACCACGCTGGACCCATCAAAGCCACCAAGGTGGACCACGTCTTCCCCAGTCAGGCCTACAGTGACCTAAATGGATGACTATTAGCCATGACCTATGTAGTAACACACACTGGCATGACACAAACGTATCCAAACCATGTCACATGTATGATGATAGGGAACTGATTCCAGTAATGTGCAATGGACAGACCTCCCATGAGAGGGGTGGCTAGCAGCCTCTCTCGAGAGGCAAGGGAAGAGGGGACTGTACCCCTAGATAATTCTGCTCTGTACTTCTTCTTGATGTGGGTGGTTATATCTGTGAGGATCTTTCAGTTTTAGTGGCAACATCATGTCTAGATCTTTGCTATGGCAAGTGAGTGAAGAGCACCTCTGGTCTCTAAGATATACATGTAGCAGGTGTCTCACAATAGGACTTTAAACCCTTTGTGGCAGTCACAGTAAGCAGTGTGAGGGCCCATCATGGACCTCTATCACATAGTCAATATGTGGCATGACGAGGGAGGTGGTCTCATGAAAGTAATCATGTGTGCAGTCATGCAAGTAGTCATGTGTGCAGGCACACAAGTAATCATGTGTGCAGTCATGCAAGTAATCATGTGTGCAGTCATGCAAGTAATCATGTGTGCAGGCACGCAAGTAATCATTTGTGCAGTCATGCAAGTAATCATGTGTGCAGTCATGCAAGTAATCATGTGTGCAGTCACACAAGTAATCATGTGTGCAGTCATGCAAGTAATCATGTGTGCAGTCATGCAGGCAATCATGTGTGCAGTCATGCAAGTTATCATGTGTGCAGTCATGCAAGTAAAAATGTGCGCAGTCATTTCATGCAAGTAATCATGCATGTAGTCATGCAAGTAATCATGTATGAAGTCATGTCATGCAATAATCATGCATGTAGTCACACAAGTTATAATGCATGCACGCATGATGATCAGTTCCTCAATGCTCATGGGGTAGCAGAAGACACATCACGATCCCAATGACACCCAAGGGTGACCTCTGTCCCTCTTTTCACCGCTCAACAGCCTCCTACTTCCCACTAAAGGACCAATGAAAGGCCAAGAAGTGAAAACTAGAAAGGGTAAACAAGGCTCGTAGAGCTGACGTTCTGGTCTGAGACCAGGGATAGCAAGGTCAGTGCCAGGGGTAGAAGCGAGGAAGTCACGGGTAGCAGCTGCTACCCTTGCCACCCATAATTGACATCCATGCTGTCTCCCAGGTGGGGATTGACAGATTTCACAGCCTTCTCTGTGTTTTTGCTGATAATGTTTCCTGCACACTTTTTGCGCACCCTGATGCCGGAAGTGGCACTGTTGTAAACACAGGAAGGTGTATCACGATGTGACAAGCGTTTACCTTGAGAGTGCGAGAACAAGGAGAGAGCGCTCCATTTTGTACCGCTCTTCAGATGGCCTTCTGGCCTTTATTCTTACTCCCATGATTAGAACATGGAGCCTCTTTTGTGCCTGACAGCATCAATTACAGGCTACATATGTCACAGTCAAAGCATGCCATCCACACTCAGGACCTTTTGTCAGCACTGGGTGTTCTTTCTCTAGACAATACACAAAAACCTGCTGGGCAAGGCTGTCATTCGTTGTATTGTATTAAATGTATTTGTGTTCTTAAAGCATTTCTTACCTCTTATGAGCTGCTAAAGTGCATTGTGGGCTGGGAGTGCCACAGATGTGAGTTCGTCTGTCACCTGGTCCATAGAGAAAGACCAGGTGCCCCGCATGAGGACCAAATAGCCTCTTATTTTGTTTTTGTCAGTGCATTGATGCATGAGCCTAAACCAAAAATGAGTGAGGGACAAGTAGTGTAAGAATAAGGGACAAAGTCATGCCAGGGTCACATATGCCGTTATGAATTCAGTCATGCAAGTAATCATGTGTGCAGTCATGCAAGTATTCATACATACAGACATGCAAGTAATCATGCGTGTAAGTCATGCAAGTATTCATACATGTGGTCATGCAAGTAATCATGCGTGTAACTCATGCAAGTAATCATGTGTGCAATCATACAAGTAATCATGCATGAAAGTCATGCAAATAATCATGTGTGCAGTCATGCAGGTAATCATACATGCGGTCATGCAAGTAATCATCTGTGTAAGTCATGCAAGTAATCATGCATGCAGTCACGCAAGTAATCATGCGTGTAAGTCATGCAAGTAATCATGTGTGCAGTCATACAAGTAATCATGCATGAAAGTCATGCAAATAATCATGTGTGCAGTCATGCAGGTAATCATACATGCGGTCATGCAAGTAATCATCTGTGTAAGTCATGCAAGTAATCATGCGTGCAGTCATGCAAGTAATCATGTGTGTAAGTCATGCAAGTAATCATGTGTGCAGTCATACAAGTAATCATGCATGAAAGTCATGCAAATAATCATGTGTGCAGTCATGCAGGTAATCATACATGCGGTCATGCAAGTAATCATCTGTGTAAGTCATGCAAGTAATCATGCGTGCAGTCATGCAAGTAATCATGTGTGTAAGTCATGCAAGTAATCATGCGTGCAGTCATGAAAGTAATCGTGTGCAGTCATGCAAGTAATCATGTGTGTAAGTCATGCAAGTAATCATGTGTGCAGTCACGCACGTAATCATGCGTGTAAGTCACGCAAATTCATGTGTGCAGTCATGCAGGTAATCATACATGCGGTCATGCAAGTAATCATGTGTGTAAGTCATGCAAGTAATCATGCGTGCAGTCATGCAAGTAATCATACATGTAAGTCATGCAAGTAATCATGTGTTTAGTCATGCAAGTAATCATGCTTGCAGTCATGCAAGCAATCATGTGTGCAATCATGCAAGTAATCATGCATGCATGCAATAATCATGTATTCAGTCCTGTCATGCAAGTAATCATGCGTGTAAGTCATACAAGTAATCATGTGTGCAGTCATACAAGTAATCATGCGTGTAGTCACGCAAGTAATCATGCATGCAGTCATGCAAGTAATCAGGGCATGCAGTCATGTCATCCAATAATCATGCATGTAGTCATGCAAGTAATCATGCGAGCAGTCATGCAAGTAATCATGTGTGCAGCCATGCCAGTAATCATGCGTGCAGCCATGCCAGTAATCATGCTTGCAGTCATGCAAGTGTTCATGCATGCAAGTCATGCAAGTAATCATGCGTGCAGTCATGCAAGTGACCATGTGTCTAGTCATGCAAGTAATCATGCATGTAGTCATCTTGCAAATTATCATGTGTGCAGCCATTCCAGTAATCAGGCGTTCAGTCATGCAAGTGATCGGGTGAGCAGTCATGCAAGTAATCATGCATGTAGTCCTCATGCAAGTAATCATGCATGTAGTCCTCATGCAAGTAATCATGCTCGCACAGCCACACTTCCGGAATGGCCATGTCTGGGATGGTTCTAGTATATGTTTAAGTCCCTATACTGTAAACTCCACCAGTTTATGATTATTGTAGTCTTAAATGTTAACGCTCAGCCGTAGTTTATGATGCAGATTCTATCCAGTGTGACACGGTGCACAATTGTTGTTCAGTTTTGATGCTCAAATTACCTACGTGTAGTCGGACCTCCTGTTGCGGTGTGCCTGGTCTTCAGAGCTTTCTAGAGTTCCAGGTGGATGTCAATAGCTTTTGTCTTTGCCAGAAGAGAGTTCTGAAGCTTAGCTGATTCAACAACTAAGATGATCGCCCCTCTTTACTTCTTCTTGATATGGGTGGTTAGATCTGTGAGTATCTTTCAACTTTAGTGGCACCATCATGTCTGGATCTTTGCTATGGGGAGTTTTGAAGAGCACCTATGGTCTCTGAGATATGCATGTAGCAGGTGTCTCACCATAGGACTTTAAACCCTTTGTGGCAGTCACAGTAGCAGTGTAAAGGCCCATCATGGACCTCTTTCACATAGTCAATATGTGGCAAGACGAGGGAGGTGGTCTCCATGAACCTTCTCTGAGAATCCTAGAGAAGGATAAATTCACCTTAGGGTCTTGACGGTGAGAAGGATTTTGTTTCGACCCTTTTCACTTGCAGATCCGGGGAAAGACTGGAATCCTTAATCTCTTCCACATTTCAAACTTTATCGATGATGCTGAAGGTACTTGAAGTTGCTGACGTCAGAATGTCGGAGGATGATAGTTCTTCTAGTATACGACCATGAGGACATCTATTGGTCGATGGCTCAGAGGCAGTGGTCTATCCTTCATCTATCAGGATAGCGTGGGTTTGCAATATCATGAGGATTTTGTGTCAGCTGCACACGTGCAGCTTTTTAGGCTGAGAGCTTTGATGAGTTCTGGTAGTAGACTGAAGTAGACATAGAAGAGGAATAAAGTAATGATGGATCTTTGAGTTACACATACCTCTGTATGAAAGGACGGGGTGTGAATGGTGCAGTATACCTAATCTGTCCTATTCCATGCCTCTCCCTAGGGCCCCATTTACAAGCCCATTGTGCCCCCGGTTCGTCACTTTTTTAGACGCACCAGCGGCACAGTGAGCCTACCCCTATTTACAAGGGCACCTAAAGTCATACTGCATGACTTTTCATGGCCTTAATATATATGGGCTTCTTTCCGTATTACTTTGCGTGAAAGGGGCCTTCCATTGGTGTTGCTGTGTGTGTTTCCATGCATCATCCATGGAGCCTGACACAGTTCCAGATTTAAAATGTTTTGTAAAGCTGAGAATGTGTCAGAATCCTATGCCTCCCGAGGGGAGGCGTTGGAGTGGTGCAAAGAGAAGAAATACTTTTATTTCTCCTTGTTTGTTCCTCTTTCTATGCATGCTGCATTCTGAAACATGCATTGAA
The DNA here is from genome assembly GCF_964204655.1 of Triturus cristatus. Classification (NCBI taxonomy): domain Eukaryota; kingdom Metazoa; phylum Chordata; class Amphibia; order Caudata; family Salamandridae; genus Triturus; species Triturus cristatus. The sequence goes on along the minus strand of NC_140594.1, from coordinate 8,100,872 downwards.
AGAGGTGAATGTTATAAATGATTGTTTTTTGCAGGAAGACACCTTCCGACACAAAAACCAATCATCCCGGCAACACAGGCACCCTTGCAACATGACGATCAGGTGTACATATTGCTTCACGGCTTCTGTTTGTGCACCAGTGCAGGGGAGAAGGACGGGAGTGCGCCCTCATTGATTTTGTCTCTAAAAAAAAGAAAGCTTTCCTTCAGAAACAGAAAAATATATTGGCCCATATTAAACTTTTGGAACATGAATTTTATATCTCCTCTAATAATTCAATTTCACCAGAACTCATACGAGCTAAACTTGAGTTTAATAAAGCTACTACTGATAATGCATCATCAATATTGCTTCGCAGAAGTGCTCATTATTATGGTGGTCGAAATAGATCGGGGAAACTCCTTGCGAATTTTCTCAAAGTGCGCAAGGAACGTTCTCTTATAGACTCTATTTACTCTGCCGATAACTCTCTTTTGCATTAAAATCAGGAAATACTTAATGAATTTCAACTTTTCTATCAAAATCTTTATACACCAGAATCTCCTCCCACTCCTTCTCTCATTCAGTCTTATTTTGAGAAACTTCCTACTCCTTCTACTTCCCATCTCAATTTTCTTGGTCTTGAAACTGCTCTTTCCCTCAACGAACTCTCCAAAGCCTTAAATACTCTAACTAAAGGAAAATCACCTGGTCAAGATGGTTATCCTGTTGAATTTTATATGCATTTTTCTGATCTCTTACTTCCTAAACTTTTAATTCTTTTTCAATCCTTTTATTCATCCGGCACAACTGCAGGCACTTTTCAGGAGGCCACTATCTGTCTCATTCCTAAAGAGGGTCGGGACCCTCAATTTTGTAAAAATTATCGTCCGATCTCTCTCGTCAATGTGGATTATAAACTATTTGCTAAACTGCTTGCTTTGCGCTTGGACCCCCTTATGCCTCACCTTATTAGTAAAGAACAATGTGGCTTTGTCAAGGGCAGACTTACTTCGGATATTTCTCGTATTTTTCTTAATGTTTTAAATAAAACCCCCTCTCTTTCTATCCCTCTGGCTGCTATCTCTGTTGATGCAGAGAAAGCTTTTGATAGAGTCGATTGGTCTTTCTTGTTTGAATCATTACGCTGGCATGGTTTTGGTACTAAATTCATATCGCTTATCTCCTTATTATATGTTGCTCCTAAAGCTGCGGTCCTGGTTAACGGTTATATATCATCTTATTTTTCTCTTCACCGGGGTGTTCGTCAAGGTTGTCCTTTGTCCCCACTTCTTTTTGTTCTAGCTCTTGAACCCTTTTTGACTTCTATTCGTAATAATAACTCCATCTCTGGTTTTCCTTATGGGGATCGTCAGTTGAAACTTTCTGCATATGCAGATGATATTCTGTTATTTTTTTCTGCTCCTGAAACCTCTATACCCCCTTTATTACTTGAAATTAACTCTTTTTCACAGGTTTCTGGATACAAAATTAACTCTGATAAGACTGAAATTCTTCCTCTCACAAAGTTCTGTCTTCCTCACTCCTTCTCTTCCACTGGGTTTGCTTGGAGTAGTTCGAAAATTAAATACTTAGGTATTTGGTTCTCAAAGTCCATTGCCTCCTTAATTAATCTCAATATGTCTGCAACCCTATCTCAAATTGAAAAATCATTCTCCGCTTGGAATCCTCTCTTTCTTTCTTGGTGGGGGCAGCTGGATTCGATTAAAATGATGATCGCTCCAATTTTAATATATACTCTCTCTATGCTTCCAGTTCATATTCCTGCTTTTTATTTTAAACGTATTGATTTGTGTCTTTCTAGGTTTCTTTGGAACAATAAAAAATCCAGAATTGCTTTAACATCTCTTCGAAAGCCATAATCTAATGGTGGAGTTAATTTCCCAGACTTTCGTCTTTATAATAAATCCTTTTCACTTCGCCAAGCCTCAAGATGGCTCACATCAGACTCCTCTCCCTCTACTCCCCTTTGGCTTTCCATTGAACAAAAATTATTGTTACCCTTTTCCTTTAAGGAAATCATGCGTTTTTCCACCAAAACCTCTTATACTTCTCTACCCCTATTCTTATACACTTGTTCCCTCGTGAAATCCTTGATACATCCCGCCACCATGTCACGTGAATCTTTCCTAGACACTCCTATTTGGTACAATTCTTCTCAACAACGCACCCGTCTTTTGGAACACATGGAGATTAAAAGGTATCCTATGGGTTAATCAGTTTTTCGATGGAATTTCTCCTTGTTCCTTTCCCCAATTTCAGTCCTTGTTTCCTTGCCCTCGATCCTTTTTGCAGAGGTTTACTAGTCTTATGGCTGTTATTCTTGATACTTATTACTCTCTTCCGTCTTTATCTTCACCTCTTACTCAGCATCCGCGGCCCGTGGAGGGAGTTCCGTGGGGCGGTAAGGCGGGGCGGGGGGTTCTAAAAACTGGAATATGGATAATTGCAGGTAAGTAAACAGTTAAATAAATAAAACGAAGTCTGTAAAGTGAGGCTGATGTATTTGGATGTGAATAAAACCAATCTGGCCACTTTGCAACTGTCTTGCTTTATTTAGGTATGTATTTATTTTTCATATTTAAAACCTTCTATTTCTCTCCATCCCGCTGCACTTTGGAATAGAAACATGTCAGAAAAAGGGCATTTCCCGCAAGAGTGTTTTTCTTTTTTGGATCCATTTCACAAGGAAGCAACTAAATGAAAGATGGAAAGAGAGGTTGTGAACCGTTTCTTCAAGTCACGGTTTTCAGTAAGTGAGGAGCAAGACAGAAAGAGAGGGAATAATAGGAAGAGAGGGGGGCCAGCTGCCAGCACAAAAAAGAAGAGGAAATTGCCCGAGTCCTATTGCTTCTCTGCCCGTCCCCGAATGTCCATGAAAGCAAGCCGAGCCTTATCTGAATGCCTTTGTCCGCCCCCAAAATAGTGCCGCCTGGGGCGGACCGCCCCTACCGCCCCCCCCTAGCTACGCCACCGGGCCTTTGTGAAAGGATTCCTGTTAATCCCAGCACCAGTCATGCGCTGCAATTAACAGGAATATTTTCACAATGGCCCACAATCAGCACCCAGGTGCGCTGTATTTGGAAAAGAAATGAAGCAAGTCCGAAAGCACGATGTGTAAAGCACACGTCGTGCTGTTGGACTTGATGCATGTCTTTTCTCAATAGAGAGAAGCTGCGGGCTGATTGTGGGCATTTGTGAAAGTATTCCTGTTAATTGCAGCGCATGACGGGCGCTGGGATTAACAGGAATCCTTTCAAAAAGGCCTCAGGCAACCGGTAAATTGCCGTTTTTCGCCGCTCGCGTTTTAAACGTGGGCGGCGGCGAGAACGTGTGCGTGCTTCACATGGGACACTGCGCGCTCAGTGCCTTAAAGGTGCGCCAGGCGCACACGTTAGAGGGAACTTAGCCTGTGACGTAATTTCCCATAATGGATATGGGGCAGGCTGATCTAGGTGTTGAATGGACAATGACATAATATGTATATGGGGTATATCAATTCACGACAATACCGGAAAAAAAATGTCGCTTACACAAATATTGCTTTCCTATACTTAAGTAAATAATAACACAAATATCAAGAACCAAAATATTGCAGGGAAAAATATCTATTTCTACGGATCTATCGAGAACAAAAAAATCAGAAACAAAAATACCTTTACATTTAAATAAACATATAGTTGTCCCAAAATATCACAACACACAATATCGACTTCATTAATAGCACCAGACATGAAGACATTGATTACTGAACATTGAAATAAGGGCATTTTATGTTAACCAAAAAAAAAACCTAAATCAACATTATAATGATGTCTTATCACTAAAATATAATTAAACCACCCCTAAAAATATGCACTTCAATTCGTTAAAATATTATGTAAAAAAATAACTTTCAAGTCAGTTCCTATATAGAAAGATTAAACAAAAAGAATTGCAATAATATACATAAATAATACATGCAAAATACTACAAGAAGTAGAAATATTTAGTCAACATTATATCAATCAGTATTCACCATAAAAGGTAATAAGTGAAAAAAAATCAAACAAAATTACTAATAAAAAGAGAATGAAGTAAAGTAACCAATAAGACGAAATTATCAATGAAACAAACAGTATAAAAGGCATACAAAATGCGACAGCTTACTACATCAAAAACTATGAAAGCTGCAAGACAATGTTACTCTGACGGATTTGCCAAAGACAATCCGAAAACTGTACATACAACTACCTTTTAAAGTAAATAAAACATGTATTTAAACAAACTTAAAAGTTAATTCATGAAAAAATTAAAATGATAAATAAACAAATCACTCTACTTATTTTAGCTCTTAAACGTTAGATACTACAGAAAAGTTACTACGCCACTGAGAAAATACTTACATAACAAAAAAGTACAAGTATCACATACCTGGAAAAAGGTAAGTAAATAAAAAAATGTTTCTAAAGCCAAACCCACCCTAAAATGCTAAAAATTAAATTTAAACTCCCTCACCCCCACTAGCTAGCAACAAACAAATGTTTAAAATAAAACTAAAATAACTTTCTTTCCCCAACAATAAAGGAGCCACCTAACTCCGAATTACAACACCTCAAATGGAAATCGAGGAAAAAAAAAACTGCAATCGCCAGCAAGAACACATATGCATGTATAAAATGGAAAACGAGTAGCATAACTTTGTATGTCAATAACAAATGTAATCTAAATATTTTAACATTAAATTATTTGGATTATTACACTATTTTCAGAAAAAATGACAGAAAGAGCAAGATTCATCACATCACAGAAAGGGAAACACTTATACACACAGTCAAGAAAGTACAAGCATTGAAACTATCAATTGGAAATGTACTAAAGATTACTCTAATGCTTGCTATGGGAGGGCGACTTCAAAAGATGTGATTAATGTATGAGCAAACAATCACCCTCCAAATGTCACAAAAATCGAAGTATGGCATGTACTACAAGATTGAAGAGAGGCGAGCACTTGTTCCCAAAAGCCTACAACTAAAATACTAAAAGACATACTCCCTGAAGAATCTGAACACGTCACAGACCAGCCACCATCTATACCCAGCTTAAAGTGCTTAATATCACAAACTAAAAAAGCTCCAGTGATACCGCTCCTACCCCTAGAAGATACCAAGATATCCAAATTCCAGAACACAAAGAGGGACCCTTCCTCTTGCATAATAACCTTAATGAAAAATGCATCATAATATTTGCTACAGCAGTTAACTTATTATACCGAAGCCATTGTCGTACATGAATGATGGATGGGACATTCAAAATTTGCCCAAAAACATTCACTCAGACACGCACCATACTTGGTGATTATAAAACCACTAAGTGCAGCGGTGGTGGTGTTCTGACCACCCTATTACGACCTGGGCTATTCGACCGCCACAGCCCCACTACAGCTGCCAGGTAACCGCCCTTCTCTGGCAGTGTTACAGTGGTCAGGAGACCACAATATGCTTGGCAGGACTGCCCCGGTCCTGCAAGCATATTACAAGTTTGCTCTCCACTGGCGGTGTCATGGAAGTTCCTCCTCCATGAACACAGTGGTGGAGAGGAAACAAAGATGGCCCCTCCACATGTATATGCACACAGGAGGGACCACATGTGCACACCAGTTCCTGAACAGCAAGAACTTTTCAGTCCATGCTTTCCAGGAACTGTTTTTGGCGTGCACATTGCAGTGTCCATTTTCAAGGCCCCTCCTAATCTGGTGGCAGGTCTGACCACAGCTTTGGTGGTGCAGTGGCAGGGCGGGCCCCGCACCACACCGCCAAAGTAGTAATCAGGCCCTAATATATTATTCATATACGCTGTACTACCTAACAAACAAAGTAGAGGTTACTACAAACAACTAAACCACATTAAAATAAAATCAAACAACTACTCGCCACATAAAATGATTGATTCTGAACAAGCCACGATCGCAACTATCCGTAAACTATACCCACACAATCAATCAACATTTTTCCGTTGTGTCACCGTTGTGGGGTACTGGGCGCTTGGGTGCAAGGTCTCTGTCGAGTCAGCTTCCCCTGCGACAGGTCTTGAGGAAACTGCGGGAAGAGGGAAAAACAAGCAGAAAAAGGCAAATCAGAGGGCAGAAAAATGAGAGAGCAGACAAGGCAAAACAGAGCTAGGAACAAGCAGAGAAAGCATAAACCGGGGTCAGAAAAACGAGCACAAAAGGCAAAACAGGTGGCAAAGAAATTAGCAGGAAAGACATAACAGAGCAGAAGAGGGAAAAACAGAGGGCAGAAAAAGCAAAACAGAAGGCAGAAAAATGAGCAGAAAAGGCAAAAAAGAGCAGAAAAGCATGACAGGGGCAGAAAAACGAGCAGGAGTGGCAAAACAAAAATCAGAAAAGCAATCAGAAATAGGCGAAATAGAGGGCAGAAAAACCAAAACAGAGGAAGAAACAAGTAGAGGAGGCACAAAAAGAGGGCAGCAGGAGACAGGCAGCAGAGGGAAGTGGACTGTTGGCAAGCTGGACAGTAGAAGTGTTGCGGGAGAAGCTCGCATGAGGACCTGCACAGAGTCATACAAGGCCTTTTACTACCATTCTAACCAAAGCATTTGGAGACACCTGCAACAGTCTGCACTATGTGTAGAATTTGCTACAAACAGCCAATGTGCCTTCAATATAACGCAAAATGATTGCACTACACTGTGTCCCTGTACCAGAGGCAACTAACCGCCACAAGTCACTTATAAAAAGTCTATTCTACCAACAACAAAAACACAAACCATTGGGCATATTTATGAGAGGCTTGCGTCACGTTTGCACCACGCAACTTGTACATGCGTGACATAAACCTCCAAGTCAGATTTTTGAAGCCATGCAAAAAACTACTTTGCTTTGCTCAGAGTGGCTCTAAATATCAGGAGTAATACAACGCAGTGCAAATCGCTGCGTTGTGTTACTCTGCTCTGGGGAGGCATTACATCGGTGTTGCATGGGTCTTCCCATGCAACACCCACGGTTTTCGATGCATTCCCAGATTTTCAAGACTTTTCAAACCTGGGAATGCTTCAGAAATATCTGCCTCTTTGTTACTTCCTCTTTCTATGTGTGCTGCATTTTGCAGCACACATGGAAAGAGGAAAAAGCTTCCCAGCATTGTTTTTGTGCAGGAAGGTTCCTCTTCCTGCACAAAAAACAACCCTGCATGCAACACAAGCAACCTTGCACCATAAGCACCCTTGCACCATAAGCACCCTTGCACCATCGTGCAAGGGTGCCTGCATTGACGCTAGGCAGCCCGTTGTGCGCCAGGTCAGGGGAGAAGGTCAAGAGTGTGCTGTGTACCTCAATTACAGCACATTCCTGCCCTTTCCCAGTGACGCAGTGCAGCACATCAAGGTGACGCTGCGCAGCGCTGCGCTGCACTGCACCACTTTTACAATATAAAGTGCAACTCTTTATTGACTGCCAAGAAGTGCACTACTTAGAATCAATAGACAAAACCACAAGTAACCAATACACCTAAAGCAAAACTCAAAGATTCATAGGTAAAATATTTTTAACTAAATATTGAACAAATTATTTTTATATATAATACTATAAAAAAAATACACAATATACTATCATTTAAAAGTGTATATATGTATTAAAAACAACTGTACTACTCTCAAATAAAAGAAAATGTTTACATTGTTCAACACTGTCCATAACTTATCTATATGTTTTATTTAATAAAAATGTACTAATGAACATGTTTCTTTTGCATACAAATATATATAATAAATAAATGCATACATATACATTAAATAAATGTTAAAGAAATATAAGTATAAACTACAAACTGTGTTATGTACTTATATTATTTAAAAAAAAGAAAATATTAATAACATATGTGGGAAATGCAATACCAACTCATCTATACTATGACAATGCACACTAATGGGATTACATTGACTCTACCCACTACACTCTAAACGATTGTTAGGTCTTGCTGAGCCGAGCGCATGCGCTGGCTCGGAGAGACATTTTGTATGTGGCTTTTTTTTGTGCTGCTGGCTGGCCTAGCGCTTGCGTGCCGTGAGCATGCACGCGCACTGCCGCCATGCACTAGGCCAGCCAGCAGCACTCAGGAACGCCTTTAGAGCGTCATTGCGATCACTTTTGCTTTCACAGCGATCGTGATCGCGATCACTTTCGTGTTTTTTTAAGAAAGCATTAGCCGTGCGCGCATGCAACTCCCGCTTCTCCCGCTGCGCGCGGCCAATGCTTGTATTTATTTGCTTTGAGCTTGCCCTGATATATTTCACGTTAGTGTTAAATATCTGGCATTTTCTAGCCAGATGTGTACATGGCGGCTATATTTATCACCTTTACCTGCCCACTAATCTGTCTACCAAACTGTTTCTTTTAGGACTAGTCTTACATGTTAAGGAGCGTAGTATGTGGCGGAGATAACATGTCAAATGCAACATTTTCTTTTCTTTTTAATTTCACAGTCAACTTAATGATTTCTGGCGCCTAGATTACTGGGAAGATGACCTACGGCGACGTCGGCGATTTGTTCGTAACGCGTTTGGGTCCACGCACGCCTACGCCATGCTCAAAGCTGCCGTCGAATATGGTCAGTCTTTTTTCTTTACCATGCCTCCCCTCTGACGAGCGTCTCGCGCACTCTGTGTATGTATGGAAAGCGCCATGTTTCTGTGACGCAGGTTGTGGCGCAGTCTTAAATTGCGAGCAGCAAGGTCTGGGAGTTTAACTATGAGTATTGCTTTCAGTTTATTTCTGATATAAATTAAAATACAATATTAGAATATATTTTAAATTTACCAGCTGTGTATGTAACTTGACCAAAGTAAAGATTGTTCAACAAAGAAAACTCCTTAACCCGATGCTTTTCTTGGATTTTATCGAACTTTGCTTTGCCTGAAACATGCTTTGGACTTTTATTTACGATTTCGGTATTCGCATTATGTTTTCCTTTCCAGCATCAAACACTTATTTAACATCAATATTTCCCTTACGCCTCTTGGAGATATTAGCAAGTTGAATAATTGATGACATCGTCACGTTAAAAAGCAGACGTGTAGCAGTTTGTTGTATTTTCAGCCTCCGGGGTTGGGCTGTGATTTAAACCTGCTTGAGCGCTGTGTCATTTTTCATGGAGTGATCAGTTTCCATTCATTTGGAAATCATGTTTGGTTATGGTAATATTTGAAGTGGTGCTGACAAACATGCTCTCAATATTCTTTCCACAGACTCTGAAGGTATGTTCTTTAAATCTAGAGTTCCAAGATGGCTTCCTTTTGCATGTGTTTATATTAGCAGTCGTTGGTTGTTCTCAAATGATTTCTTCATGTTTCGTGTTTCTCTTCACTGCGCTTTCAACGAGTCTTGTTAAAGATACTTCATCAATATTGTTATTTTCTTGACTTCAAATTATCCCCTACGCTGTCTGTAGAAAGAGCGGATGAGGTGTGCAGTGCCTCAGTTTCCATCTGCAGGCTTCCTTGTGCTTTCCATCTGCAGGCTTCCTTGTGCTTTCCATCTGCAGGCTTCCTTGTGCTTTCCATCTGCAGGCTTCCTTGTGCTTTCCATCTGCAGGCTTCCTTGTGCTTTCCATCTGCAGGCTTCCTTGTGCTTTCCATCTGCAGGCTTCCTTGTGCTTTCCATCTGCAGGCTTCCTGCAGGCTTCCTTGTGCTTTCCATCAAAGGCTTCCTTGTGCTTTCTATCTGCAGGCTTCCTTGTGCTTTCCATCAAAGGCTTCCTTGTGCTTTCTATCTGCAGGCTTCCTTGTGCTTTCCATCAAAGGCTTCCTTGTGCTTTCCATCAAAGGCTTCCTTGTGCTTTCCATCTGCAGGCTTCCTTGTGCTTTCCATCAAAGGCTTCCTTGTGCTTTCTATCTGCAGGCTTCCTTGTGCTTTCCATCAAAGGCTTCCTTGTGCTTTCCATCTGCAGGCTTCCTTGTGCTTTCCATCAAAGGCTTCCTTGTGCTTTCCATCAAAGGCTTCCTTGTGCTTTCCATCAAAGGCTTCCTTGTGCTTTCCATCAAAGGCTTCCTTGTGCTTTCCATCTGCAGGCTTCCTTGTGCTTTCCATCAATGGCTTCCTTGTGCTTTCCATCTGCAGGCTTCCTTGTGCTTTCCATCTGCAGGCTTCCTTGTGCTTTCCATCAAAGGCTTCCTTGTGCTTTCCATCAAAGGCTTCCTTGTGCTTTCCATCTGCAGGCTTCCTTGTGCTTTCCATCTGCAGGCTTCCTTGTGCTTTCCATCTGCAGGCTTCCTTGTGCTTTCCATCTGCAGGCTTCCTTGTGCTTTCCATCAAAGGCTTCCTTGTGCTTTCCATCTGCAGGCTTCCTTGTGCTTTCCATCTGCAGGCTTCCTTGTGCTTTCCATCTGCAGGCTTCCTTGTGCTTTCCATCTGCAGGCTTCCTTGTGCTTTCCATCAAAGGCTTCCTTGTGCTTTCCAGCTGCAGGTTTCCTTGTGCTTTCCATCAAAGGCTTCATCTAGTAAGTTTGATAGGCCCTCAAGAGAGGAGTCCGGTATTTCTTGTCCAGCACAAACAAATGCAGCCATACTCGAAAGACACAATGAATCAGCTGCTTCTTTGGTGGGACATATGTGTGCTGAGGACTTGAGATAAGAGGCTCCCTAGGTTGCTGAGAGATGTGCCCGGCTGCTGCCCCCTGATTTACCCGTGCTCTGTCACGCCCAAAATGTGACCTTGATCAACAGAAGGAGTCTCTCTGAGTAAACATATATTAAATCAGCATTGAAAAAGCAAGCGTTGGTCCATAGCCTTGTTGCCAGAGTAGCTTGTTGAACAAGCAGTGTGAGAACATTCAATGTGGCCCAAAATCCAAACATAAAACAGTTCTGGTATATAGCGTATGTCTGATTGCATTCCATGCAGGAAGCTGTTTTGTTCTAAGTTTAAGTTATGTACTCGATGTTTTTTGTTCACTGTGGAAAGTTTTGGTTTCCCTGGGGTTTGTTTGTGTTTTAAAATTATATAAGGCATCGCACAACCTATTTTTAAAACCCTTTTGTGAGTGCCCATAGTGAGTCATTGAAGATTCAGATCCATTCAGCTTACAAGAGCGAGGTGTGAAAAGTATGGGTGTGCAAAATTGCTTAGTTTATTTTGTGAGATGTCATGAAATTTCATAAAATTATGCTTTTAGAGCGAAATGTGTTTTACAGGTATATTGCCTGACTTGTTTTCATGCAAGCTCACACTTTACCTATAAAAGTCGTGCAAGATACCACACAGGAGTCTAGTTTGAGCATTACATTTCTCCAGACAAGACATTTCCTGTGCGAATAAGCCACCAGCATGCAAACAGATAACACAAAATTTTAACCTTATAGTTAACTGTGTAAATTGGGTCAGAAATGCCATTGGTAATGTTTTTGAATACTTCCAGAGTTATGACATATTGGGTGTTCATAACATTCCCAGGGACCTCTACTTCTCATAAAAGGGAATCCTCTTATGAGAGGAAGTGCCAACTGCTTGAGTTTGAGAGAGCTAAGCTCAGAATCAATAGAGAGCAATTGGCCTTAGATAGGGAATCCCTGGAGCTCCAGGGAGCTTCCCAAACGTTGGAGCAAGAGCCCCATGGTGTCAGCAACAGTGTCCCTAGAGGTAGGGAACATACGCATGACCATAGGAACCTGAACAAGATTGTCCCTCCCTACCAGAGTGGGGATGACATCCACAAATGGATAACTGCACTGGAGAGGGCCTGTAAAGTACAGAGGGTCCCTGAGGAGCAGTGGGCAGCAATCTTGTGGTTCTCCTTTGCAGACAAAGGTATAGACAAGCTCCTCACTGTTAGAGAAGAGGATGCTGCTAATTACAAAGTCTTAAAGAGTGCTCTGATTGATGGGTTTGGCTTAATCACTGAACAATACAGGATTAACTTCAGAGATACCCAAAAGGCACAGACTCAAGGCCGGGTTGACTTTGTATATTGTGCTACTAAGGCTCTGGAAGGCTGGTTACTTGGCAGTAAAGTGTGTGATTTTAAAGGATTATACAATTTAATTATGAGGGAGCAGATCCTTAATAATTCAGTTGTTGCATCAGTACCTGGGGGACTCTGATCTGACCTCTCCCAAAGAATTGGGCCAGAAGGCAGACACATGAGTCTGAACCAGGGTTAGGCAGAACGATCAGAACCAAGGTGGTGACTCTAAGAAGCAGGATTCTAAAATCTCTGATAAAGGTGGGGGGAAGGGTAAAAACCAGAAGTCTTCTCAAGGGCCCCAAAAAACTGCATCTAGTAGGGAGTCACAATCTAACAAGGGAAAAGGCAAGAAGAAACCATGGTGTCAAATCCTTAAACGGAAGACCCATTGGACAAGTGATTGTACCATGTCCAAAGACTGAACTCCAGCCACCATTGCCCCTAAGGCAACTGTTCCCCCTAGTGCAGCTCCAAGGTTGGTACTCAGAATAAGGGTGTAGTAGGGTTAACCCTGGGATCTGAGATGGAAACTGGCCTAGTCAGAGTTCGTACTCTGGCTGTACTGATCTGTGATGGAGGCATGGATATGGCCTCCTTATTTGTCAGTCCCAGTAATCCGGGCAAATACAATCAGCAACCGTTGATAAATGTAAAAGAAGCCTTGGCATTCCGGGACACTGGAGCAAGTGTCAAAATGGTGACAAAAGATCTTGTGGTCCTGAGCAAATCATACTTGGTGAGATGTACCAAGTGACCAATTCTAGCAATGTCAGGACAGACCATTCTTTGGCAGTTGTTAATTTCACCTGGGGAGGGGAAACTGGCCCTAAGAAGGTTGTGGTAAGTGCAGACCTCCCTGTTGAATGCTTGTTGGGCAATGATTTAGAAATGTCAGCTTGAGCTGAAGTGGAGCTCAGGACCCTTGTAGAAATGCTGGGAATCCCTGCAGATGTGTTTGCTATGACCAGGTCACAGGCAAAAATGTCTCACACTGAACAGGCCCTGGATCCTGGAAAAATTGACCAGGCCCCTTCCAAGAAAAGGAGCAGTAGGGGTAAGGCAGTGTCTTCCGCCCGACTCAGAAAGCACTTGAGGGAGATGATCTTAGTCCTGAAGAAGGAACTGTCCCAGATGAGCTTGAACCTGAGCAGGTTGAGTTCTTAGGGACAGGGGACCCTTCCAGGGCAGATCTGAACCAGGAGCAGCTGAGCTGCCCTTCTCTTGAACCCCTCAGACAGCAAGCTGCTGCTGAGTGCGCTAGTGAATCCCATAGGATCTACTGGGATGATGGACTCTTTTACTCAGAGAGTAGAGACCCCAAGCCTGGTGCCACCAGGAGGTTGGTTATACCTCTGAAGTTTAGGGGCTCCCTATTGACTATAGCACATGACATCCCTTTAGCAGGTCACCTAGTCCAAAACAAGACCTGGGACAGAATTGTCCCTCACTTTCACTGGCCTCACATATCTGAAGACACCAAGGAGTTTTGTTGCTCCTGTGTCACCTGTCAATCCAGTGGAAAGGCAGGTGCCACAACAAAGGCCCCCCTGATACCACTACCTGTGGGGGTTCCCTTTGAGAGGGTTGGGATTGATATAGTTGGTCCCATGGATCCTCAAACAGCATCTGGGCACAGATTTATACTGGTGGTTGTGGACCATGCCACTAGGTATCCAGAAGCCATTCCCATTAGAACCACCACAGCACCTGTGGTGACAAGAGCCCTCCTGGGAATCTTTTCCAAAGTGGGTTTCCCTAAGGAGGTAGTATCAGACAGAGCTGCAAACTTCATGTCTAGTTACTTGACTGCTATGTGCAAGGAGTGTGAAGTAAATTACAAATTTACCACCCCTTATCACTCACAATGCAATGGGTTAGTTGAAAGGTTCAACACAACCCTCAAGGGCATGATTAAAGGTCTCCCAGGAAAGCTTAGGCGCAGATGGGACATACTTTTGCCCTGCCTTCTTTTTGCCTACAGAGAGTTTCCACAGAAGGGGGTAGTTTACAGCCCATTTGAACTTCTGTTTGGACATCCAGTTAGGGGTCCATTGTGTCTAGTGAAGGCGGGATGGGAGTTACCTCTCAAACCCCCTAAACAGGATATTGTGGACTATGTACCTCTGCTCCAGGATCAAATGAAGAAGGTAAATCAAAACCTTGAGGCTAGCCAGGAATTGCAAAAGGCCTGGCATGACCAAAAGGCTGTGCTGACTGTTTACCAGCCAGGACAGAAAGTATGGGTGTTGGAGCCTGTGGCCCCAGCAGCCCTCTAAGACAAGTGGAGTTGCCCCCATATCATAATTGAGCAGAAGGGAGAGGTTACCTACCTGCTGGACCTTGGAACTCCCAGGAGCCCGCATAGGGTGCTCCATGTCAACAGGCTCAATCCATATGTTGACAGGGCTGACATGGGCTTGTTCATGGCTACTGATGAAGACAGGAGGAAGAGAGTGATCCACCCCCTGACCTGCTCTCACAGAACCCTAATGATGGTTCAGTAGATGGTGTAGCCTTGGCAGGCAGCCTCACTGTCCAGCAACAAACTGATTGCAGAAAGGTTCTCACTCAGTTTAGACATATGTTTTCACTTACTCCAAGTCGGACTACCTGGTGCACTCATGAAGTGGACACTGGGGACAGTCTGCTTGTTACAAATAAGATTTACAGGCAACCTGACCACGCCAGGGACTGTATCAGGACCGAAGTTCAGAAGATGTTGGATTTGGGTGTGATTGAACCCTCAGATAGCCCTTGGGCTAGTCCAGTAGTCTTGGTACCAAAACCTCACACCAAAGATGGTAAGAGAGATGAGGTTTTGTGTTGACTACAGAGGTCTCAATTAGGCCTGGGCGAAGCACTACGCTACGCTCGCGTAGTTTGCGAAGTTCGCGCTACTTCGCGCTACGCGAACTGCACGTAGCACAGTGCGAACACGCGTAGCGTAGTGTTGCGTAGTGCTGCGGACATTTTTTGCTTGCTCGCGGTCCTCAACGTCAAGTTGGCGACCGCGAGCAAGCAAAATGACATCCTGGCGAGACTTTTTCCTTGTTCGCGATCGCGAGCATGGAAAATAAACCTCCCGGCGAGATTCCCAACGCGAGAAGGTCAGGTTTCTCATTGCGAGGGGTCGCGTATGCTCGCGACCGCTCGCGATGAGAAACTACCAGTTCGCGTTGAGAAAGCTGCAGCTCGAGTAAAAATCTACTCGAGCAGCAGAAAACTACAGCTCGCACTGTGCAAGATGCCATTTTCAATGATTGCACAGTGCCGGTTGCTTGTCCGCACTGTGCAATCATTGAAAACAACATCTTGCACAGTGCGAACATGTTACTTCGCAGTTCGCGAAGTGCTACGCGTAGCTCGCGTAGTGCGAACTTCACTTTGCGTAGCCCACCCTTAGTCTCAATGCAGTCACTAGGACTGATGCCCATCCAATCCCTAGGGCAGATGAGCTTATAAATACTTTGGCCTCAGCCAAGTCTCTGAGCACATTTGACCTAACACCTGGCTAATGGCAAATCAGACTAGCTGCTGATGCAAAGCCAAAGACAGCATTTTCTACCCCTAGTGGGCACTACCAATTTGTGGTGATGCCCTTTGGATTGCAGAATGCACCTGCCACTTTCCAAAGGTTAGTGAACAGAATTTCTTACAGGCCTGGAAGCCTATGGTGCAGCATATCTAGGTGATATTGCTGTCTTTATCTCCACCTGGGAGGATCACCTGGTCCACCTGAGGAATGTTTTGGAGGCCCTGCAGAAAGCAGGCCTAACTACCAAGGCCACCAAGTGCCAGATAGGGCAGAGTCAGGTTGTGTACCTGGGCCACCTTGAGGGTGGAGGCCAGGTTCAACCACTGCAGAGAAAAATCCAGATCATCATGGACTGGGTTGCTCCAACCACCCAGACTCAGGTCAGAGCTTTCTTGGGCCTGACTGGGTACTATAGGAGATTTGTCAAAGGTTATGGATCCATGGTGACCCCTTTGAATGACTTAACCTCTAAGAAAATGCCAAAGAAAGTTCCGTGGACAGTCAGCTGTCAAAAGGAATTTGATGACCTGAAGCAGGTGCATGTGCACTGCTCCCATTCTGCAAAGTCCTGACTACTCCAAACAATTCATTGTCCAAACAGATGCATCTGAGTTGGAGGTTGGGGCTGTACTGTCACAATTGAATGATGACGGTCAGGATCAGCCAGTAGCTTTTATTAGCAGAAGGCTGACCCCCAGAGAGAAACGTTGGTCAGCCATTGAGAGGGAGGCCTTTGCTGTGGTTTGGGCTCTGAAGAAGCTGAGGCCATACTTGTTTGGTACTCACTTCATTGTTCAGACAGACCATAAGCCCCTATTATTGCTAAACAGATGAAGGGTGAAAACCCCAAACTTTTGAGGTGGTCCATTTCCCTACAGGGGATAGACTATACAATGTAACATAGACCTGGGAGTAACCATGCAAATGCAGATGGACTCTCCAGATATTTCTACTTAGAACATGAAGACTCAACTGGTCATGGATAGTTTAATGTCCTAACGTTTTGGGCGGGGGTTGTGTAGGAGAGTAGGATCTGCTTCATATAGTTACCCCCACTTTTTGCTGATGTTTCACTGTTTTCGACTTTAGTCTGGCTGGGATCCTGCTATCCAGGACCCCAGCCTACCTGTTTCTCCTATAAATTGATTGCATGTACTTTAGGTACACCACAGATTGGATTCTGGGCTACTCTTATAAGTCCCTAGAATATGGTATACTATGTACCTAGGGCATAGGTACCCCAGAGGCGTCTCAGGGGCTGTAGCATGTATTATGCATCCCATGGGACACCATTCATAATGACACAACAGGTCTGCTACAGCAGCCTGTGTAAGGTGGTTCATGCGCCCCTTACTTAGATATAGGTTCACTATATCTACCCATATCACTGCACATATAAACCTATCAGTCACCCCTATGGCAGGCCTTATGAATCCTGAAGGCAGGATGCTGGGTTTTATGTGAGAGGGTGCCCATGCATGAGCAGAGCCCCTCTGCAGCCTTCGGAACCTCTATTCCAGGGTTCTTAAGTGCATTATAACCTCGCGGTAAATGCTAACTTTAAAACAGCTGCATGAAAACATGTTGTGTTTGGTGTCAAACACCTTGGAATCATACCTCTACACCAGTAACTGGTGTGGGAGGTATGATTCAACCCTACTAGAGGGAGAAATATGACAGCACCGGTACACCAGGGACGAGCTGGCATCAAAAAATGGATGCTGCCAGCCACAGACACAAGTCTGCCCTCCTGCTGCTGGATGAAACTCTGGCAGGGGACAGCTGGACAATAGGTTTCCTGTCACAGGGAGGTGTGACCACCTCCCAGACAGGCTTTAGTGTATTGGGGCTGGGTGAGTGCTTTGATGTCTGCACTGGGGGCACATTTGGAGTCCCTGTGCATAGTCCAGCTCAAACCGGTCGCAGGGGCTATCAGCCCCTGCTCTGGCACGAAACTGGACATAGGACATGGGTGTAGCCAACCCTCTGTCCTGACCCTCCCATAGGTGGGTCCCCAGAGTTTGTCCCACTCCTTCCTTGGGTATAAAGTAGGAACCACTGGCTACAGAACTTTAGACTTACCTGGACGAAACTCTTCTACAGAAACCAAGTACTTCACCTATCTACACTACGTTGGATGACCAAAGAATCTCCCTTGGAGTAAAGGAGTTACTCCCCTGCAAGGCAGGCACCTGAAACGCATCTGACCGGTTTGCATCTACGCAGCTCCTGAAGGACTCTGAAGATTTTGCAACAGAGGAGGTGGGTTCCTAAGCTTCCCTGAGGTCGACCAGTGCTCTCAGCAAACCTGAGACCCACAGCCCTCGTGGGGATCGTGCAACCCAAACCCCTGGACATCGTGCACATTTGCAGCAGCATATGCTTTTTGGCAATCCCTGAGGCTGTGCTTTGCGCTACTTGTAGTCCAGACCTCGAGCACTGATTCCACCGAAGATTACTGGCCTACACTCCACGAGTGTTCCGTGGGCTGGCATTTTGTGATCCCTTCGTGATCTCTGGTCCGTCGACCTGTGGGCCCTGAGAAGGGTACTTTAACTTTCAGTGGGCTTTCCTGGTTGCTCCAGATATGCCCTGACTCTCCATTGCTTGGGGATTCCACAGGACCTTGCTGGTCCACATCGGAGCATCTTTTCTCTGACTGCATGGGTTGCACTTGCCAAGGCTTTTTGTTCTCCAATCTGGACACTGACCCCCCAGCACTTGACATCCTTCGTGGCACAGCTCGCCTGCGGACTTTGGTTGTTGTCGACGTCTCCTGGTCCCTGTGGCTGCAGAGTCAAGCTTCACCTCTTCGCACCTGAAACACCCGACATCGGTGGACATTCGTATACCGAGTCCCTGGTCACCCTGAAGTGACCCAGACTCTGTCCCCTCTGCTTTCAGGTTCTTCTCAGCTCCAATCCAGGCTTGGATCACACCGGACACTTCTCAGCTTCCCGGCAGCAGCACTTTGCAGCATCACGCCATTGAAAACGACGAAGACTCCCGACACCTATGCACCCGGCTTCCCTGGGTTATGTAACACGAGTACTCCGGTGCTTACATGGGTGCTGGCCTTAGAACCTTCTAAGTTTGAAAGGGTTTGCTCAAAGTCCTCTCCTAAGAGTCCTTTAAAATTCCAACCGCGACTTTCCCGTAGGCTTGTTCAGAGCTCCCGGCTGTGTTCTCACACTGCACACGTCCCGCGTGGGTCCCCTGTGTCACTACCTTGAGTGGTTCCTTGTGGTCCCAGCGATTCTACGTGCTCTAGGCACTGTGTCTAGTCAATTCGTGGTTGTTATACCACTTTCTTAATATATGGTTTGGTCTACCCCTGGGGTCCACTGTGTATTGTGCTATTTACTGTCATTCTAGCGTATTAAAATTGTGTACCTTGTTCTCTAATCTCAGAAGGAGGTTAGTAGAGAGTGTTTAGTAATAAATACATATATTTTATATATATACCTTGTGTTTTTCTCCTTTCATTTGGCCATTCAGGAGGTTATAATCTGGTAAACCAAGCTGCTTTACATTCCTTCAAGACTTAGCCTGAAGGCTGCTCTCCATAGCTACCACTAGGATAGCTTTCAATAAAGGTTGTCTTCAAACCTATCATCAATAAGGGTCGTTTGGACTGGTGCAAGGTGCCCACTATAACTAGTGGACAGCATATACCAGGCCAACTTCTCACAACTATTACTATTTCCACCCTCATCTAAACCATCTTGGGGAAGGTATTGGACAAAAATATGTTTACATATTCTATTCCCACTCCAATATAAACCATTTAGAGTAAGGTGTTGGAACTAAAGGGGTTAATATACTATCACCAGACCATAGTAAGACATCTTACTTCCTTTTTTTTTAACAGTAAATAAATAAAATAACTTATAACCCACCGCTACCTAATACATATTTGTAACATAATTAACAGTACAAATTATCTAAAGAAATAATTATTCATTATATTTAATAGTACTGCTAACTAATTATAAAATATTATATGTACTACATAAAATGGCGTATTAACAATAAGTAAACAAATTACAAAATTACAGCCATAGATTTTTAAATTATATATTTAAAATACCATGTATTAATTATAAAACATATATAACATATAATCAGTCAGTCAGTTAATCAATCAATAACTTTGGGGCTCATTAGGATGTCGGTGGGACCGACTTTGACGGCACTGTGTGGTGCCTGCCATACAATGCAGGGAAGTTTAAAAGCATGCCTGTTGGCATTGGGGCTTGTGCTGTGGCCCTTTTGTGGGCGCAACCTAGGCCTCAATGCAAAAGGCATGTTTCCGACCGCCTCCACAGCGGTTGGATCCTAATTAGATGGTTGGGATTGCCGACTACCTGTCGGGTTGTCCCTTTACCTCAATTATGCCAGTTGAACGCTCGTCCGACCTGCATCGTAATTAGGGCCTTTATTTGTTACTCTTCAGTATCATAAAAGTACATACAAAATTCAAGCACCATAAAACTTTCAAATTATAATTCACAAACAATAGAACTCATAATTCTGCAAATATATATTTGGTAAAAAATCAGTAAAAATTCATAATTATGCAAATGTATGTTCCAATTGAGGAGAAAAAGTCAGCCCCCAAATCTTCACATGAATGGGAGTATAAAACATACCAAATCAATACACTATTTAATTATTGCAAGGCTAGCATAAACACATATTTGTCATAAAATGTCATATTAAAAATGTATGAACAAATGGGGCGCAGCTTGCCTGGCTACAAGATGGCCACTGCCTGAGCGAGCTCCGTAAGCCATCTACACTATCCTTCAGGAATCCTGGTACATCCGTGGACTAATTGCATAATACCCGTTACCACTTAAAGCGATTGCAGGGTGCATCCTGTTGGTATGTCTGTTGCTGTCGGTCAGGTTGCTGCCGGGTAGTATTGGTGAAGTCTGTGTGGGGCCTAGCTGGTGACTGCAGTATGGCCTGCGGCCTGCGGCTGCGGCGATATCGCGTTGCTCCCTGTGGTCGTTGAATGCCCCGAGACCTGAGACCAATGATTGCCGGAGTGCAGTGAGTACACTCGGTCTTGTAGGCAGAAGCTGGCGAGGGTTGCACCGGACAGCTCGGTGTGTCACCGCGGACTGCTGAGGAAATATGAATTTTGTGATCAGTTATGTCCCCTATCGTAGACCCCAACGGCTCCATGTGCATGTTACAAGTACATGTATGTTCCCTCCAGTTCCAGTTATGAAGACGCAAATACATGTGCGTCCACCGTCAACATGTCCTCTTTCAGATCCGCCATGAATGGGTCAGATATTCCATTCCTAAGTATGAAAGGCCACCGACTTTATGTGGTTCACTTTCCACATTTTACAGATTCAGGTGAGTAGGCCCTGAATTCTGCCATCAAGCCTTTTCCTGCCTTCTGCCTCTGAAAGCTCCAGTCCGAACCTGCATCTGTATCCATGAACTTTGTCCTACTCCCTGCGCGGCTAACGGTGCCTGATCCAGCCTGTTGCCTGCCAAAAACTGTATTTCACCTTCAAGATTATCTGCTCCGCTCCTCATCCGATGCATTCCTGTCTAGTAGTTTAGGTAAACATTCTTCCAGCTACCGTGCAAAGGGCCAGGCCTCACTGTCCTCATGCAAGTAATTCATAGCCCCTGTTACCATGGAAGATTCCTGCCCCCTCGCATCTCATGTAGACATTTAGACGCTTGTACACACACTAACAGTCAGTATAGAATAGATTCCGTCCGAGAGACCTTTCCTTTTGGATAATACAGTTCTTTAAACATAAGATATTAGATATGATTTGGGATTAGGTTGACATGACCCCTCAGACTTCTGTCTCCACATGTAGAGCTAAATGTCAAGTCTCCTTCACCCTCTAGTTGCACGTCAATCACACGTCATGCGGCTGCGCGTGCATCTCTGTCAAGTATTTCTGCTGACATTGCAGGATTCTCTTATGGATCCACCCACTTGTGACATCATGTTTAATGACGTATTTAGTTACGCCTATGTTTACGCCTTTTTTCATTACGTATGTGTATCATTATCTGTATTATCAGCTGTTACGCCTCTTGCATCTGTCTTAATGTAATACTTTTCATATAAATATCATTACTTGTCAATAATGTATTGCCTTCCCTTCCTGAACCTTCGTGGTGATGGAATTTGAAGCCTACAGTTCGAACTGTAATTCCTTTATAGAGGAATAAAGCCTTTTAGAACCTCTAATACCACGGATTCTGCCTCTTATATTTACTGAGTTATTCTTACTAGACTTTACCGCATAAAAAATAGTACCGGTAATGAAATATTTACCACAGAAATTGCCACAGCTGAACGGACAAAAACGCGTACCTGCAGGATTTCCTGTATCTCCCTCCGGCCAAGCGGGGGCGACTGAGGCTGCGATCAACACCCAGACGAGGCGGTGAGAAGTGCGAAGTATCCCGACCAGAGCCTAGCTGAGAGAGCAAGATCCGAGGTATACAGAGGCCCACCAGGTTCCGAAGTTCCGAGTCCAGTCCGGTCCAGTTTCAGTTCAGTTCCGAGGCCTTCCGTTCCACGCTACCCGGTGAGTACCATTGCCGGGGAGGCATTTAAACGTGCACATAGGTTGTGCCGGTCAAGACGGGTTTGGGTACACAAATCCGGTCTGCACTGTTTTAGCAGTGTATCTGTACTGTTTAGCAGTATATCTAGTATGTCTTGCATATAATTCAGTATTATTTTGTGTCAGTATTATGTCAGTAACTAGTTTTCTATTAATTATCATCGTTCATTAAATGTTAAATGTTTTAATACGTTCTACATATTGTGGTGTGAATGATTGTTCATTATTGTATTTATTGTATTAAGTGTGTTCAAATAATAAGGTCTAAAAATGCCGCTCTTTTCAAAACTAAGACAGATCAAAACCAGAAAAGGGGTACTCGAAGAAGCTGTTCCCATTCCACCTAGGGACACTCCAGGATACTTTATGTATCATAAGCATGGCCTAGATGCCGTGTTATTTCTTGATTTATGGGTGGACTACACCAAAGAGGTGCCAGAAAGTCAGAGGTGGCCCGCAGCGGGGACCTGGGATGCAGATTGCATCATGAGAGTAGAAGAAGAATTATGGAAAAAGAAAGCCAGACAGTCACAGAAAGATGCCATTGAATTATGGCGTAAAGAATCATATAGACGTACAGAAAAAGCGCTCAGACAAGAAGAGAAAGGTAGGGAGAATTCGAATAAAACCCGAGAAAATTTATTAATTGAGGAAGGTACCCGAGTAAAAGCAGAACAAGTAGACAGACAACGAAACACTCTTATGAATGGTATGTATCCTCTTTTGGCCGAAGGGTTACCTCAGGCCACCCCGGAAATACCGAAAAACTTGACACCCCCATTGCTCCCGATAAAAGCACATCCCAAAACAGCAAAAGATATTTTCCTTTCTTCCTATTTAGATGATGTAGCTCCTGAATATGCTAATGCTCCGCCACACGCACAGCCCACCGATGGTGCTCAACGCCAAGATCATCCGTCTGTATCCCCGCAACAACAAACTCCTACGCCCATTCCCACAGGTCCGTCCGTTTCTACCGTTTTTCCCGCATCTACAATTTCTATCTTACATCCAACAAATCCTTTCTTGCCCAGCACCTCAGATGGTGCTACAGGAGGTACGACAGACATGTTTGCCACCCCGCCGCGAAATAAACAGACCCTTAGAGATTTAGCACTCCAACGTACACCCCAACTAGCGACATCCGACATGTTTAAAGAACACCTTGTGGATTGTAGATACGATCCAGTGCCAGGTAAACAGGACAGATTGCTACTATCATCACTACGTATACGACGAGCTACATTGTATTTAATGACGATACCAGGAATGGTTGAACACCTAGACAATATATATCACTTTGTCCAAACAGGGCGAGGCCCAGAAAGTATTAACGAAGCTATGGAATACCAGAAAGTGGATGTACAAAGACAACTACTACGTTTTTTCATAAACTGCGTGATCAGGAACCAAGACAGGCCTGAGGCAGATCATGATACCATGCAAAAACTTGCCAAATGGGGTCAGAACATATCAGACGAGAAACATGATAGACAGGCGTGTATAATCGCCATGTATCGAAAGATCCGCAAGGAAGTAGAACGAATACATAAAGAAAGACGAGAAGCAGACAGAATTGAATCAGAGGGAGAGGAGGAGCAAGAATCAGAACAATTAGATACGATAGCTTACGTAGGTAGAGGAAGACCCCATAATGATACTAGAGGCTTTAATGATCCGATACGTCCAGAATGTAACAGACATTTTCAAGCCCCTATGTTAAATACAAGGTCCCCTGAACACCTATTCCAAGCCGCTGATAAATTACTCCGAGATCGAAGGGGGTACCATATGCTCGATTCCATGGATGAACAAGAATTAGCCAGGTCAGCAGTACAATGGGCTGACAGTCCCGGTAAATACAGTGATGATGCACTAGCACACACGTTTCTGAATCTTGCCCCAGACGAACAGCGTTTAGCTAGTATATACATGATTCAACACCTCCTTATATTATATAAAAGCCAACACTCCGATTTTGGACCCTTACCTGACATATTGACAGAACTACTCACGGATAAATGGAGAGGGTCAGGTACTGATTTGATTAAAGAAATTCTAGAATTTCGAAACCAGTATATAGTTTCCGCATACCCAGAACACGTTCCAAATCCCACTATGGGAAGAAAAATGTATCACATAGATAGACAGAATCCGTTACGCGAAGTACACCCAATCAGAGGTGAAGATAATAACTTTACACGCGTGTTTGTGTACACGCCTATAACTAAAATTGAATTATTAGAAATGAAGAAAGTAGTACCCAGCCATGACAAGGATCCAGCAGGTTTCCACCGTGAGATAAAAGACATGTTGCTCATGGGAGAGTATACCTACCCCGACATTATGAAAATATTGAAAGTGTTAATGCCTGCCGGTGTTTACGAGAAACTCAAAGAAAAGGAATGGGAGGTGGGAGACCAAAAGATAGATTGGACAGCATTAGAAAACGAAGAAAAGGCCCGAGCTGCAGGATCAGGGCTTGGGGAAAAGACTACAGCACTACCAGGATTACTAGTACAGGTACTGCCACGTTTATTAACTACGAAAAAGGAGGACTGGGGTGCAATCTCAGCCTGTAAACAAAAGCAAGATGAAGACACTAGTGATTTCTATTCCCGATTTGAAAAATGTTTTGGTATCAATAGTGGCATAAAAGCAAGTAGCGAGTCATATCCACATCTGTTTGTGACAAAATTAGTTGAAAATTCCCTGCCGCAAGTTAAGAATAGAGTATTGAAATTTGAGAGTACCTGGCAAGGTAACACCCCGTCACAGATGTTACAGATGTTACAATATCACCACAATAGAATTAGAGAAGAACAAGAACATGAACAAAGACGTATGAAAGATACGAAAATGAAAATGCTTGTTGCCCAGTCAGTTCCAGCTGATGGTCATAAAAAAGGTGATTC
This sequence comes from Triturus cristatus, assembly GCF_964204655.1. NCBI lineage: Eukaryota > Metazoa > Chordata > Amphibia > Caudata > Salamandridae > Triturus > Triturus cristatus. The sequence goes on along the minus strand of NC_140594.1, from coordinate 8,075,847 downwards.
CGCAGGTCCGACGAAAGGGACATGCAACTATTGTAAGCAACAAGGTCATTATATACACGATTGTCCAGTTCTGAAACATAATATCGCCACGGGTAGAACACAGGAAAGACCACGTCCACCTAGACAGGATCAGAATCAACAACAAATCCCTCAGCATGCACAACCTAGGTCAGCTCCGCAACAACTAGCTCCGCAACAGGCAGCTCTACAACAGACCGTAGCACCACCACAAGCGCAGCCTATTGCTGCCACACAAGCAACAACGCAACAGATGTACCAGTATGCACAAAATGACTATCCCGATTATCAGCGATACACATGAAATAGCCTAGAGAGGGAAATTGGCTTACCCCTTATCGAGGTTCCTGTAGATCAAGAGGGACCTTATGTACATAGTGAACTATTAGGGGAAGACAGAAAGTTTTTACTTGATACAGGGGCAAGCAGAACAACTATACGACGCAGTGAAGTTCCAGGGGCACCCCTCTCAGGCTCACAGAATATTTCCCTTGGATTCTCAGGAAAGCCTATCATTAATGAAGTAACGCAACCCCTTCCACTTACGGTTGGTCCATTGACACGAACCACAGATTTATTGCTTACTAAATCATGTCCAGAAAACTTGTTAGGTATAAAAACATTGAAAGCTCTAGGAGCTATAATATGTTGTTCTCCGGAAGGAGTACGATTATTTTTACGTGATTTCAAAGGTCACTACGTGTCCATAGACATGGATCACCGGCTGCAGAATTTACCTACACATCTATGGGCACAAGGCCCAACTGATGTTGGTTGCATGAACATTACACCATATCGAGTCACACTAAAAACAGGAGTAGTACTACCACGAATGCGACAATACAAGTTACCACCAGATGCTGTTGTGGCTTTGCTGCAAATCATTGACGAGCTCATTGCACAAGGAGTGGTTGTAGAAACCGACTCCAATGTATGTAATTCCCCGATAATTCCGATTCTTAAAAGAACGGATCCAAAAGCATCACCAGTATATCGATTAGTTATTGATCTGCGCGAATTAAATAAATGCATTGTACCACAATACCCTGTGGTCCCAGATATCTCTTCATTACTAACAGCTATTGACTCAGAAGCAACGTTCTTCACTGTAATTGATCTCAAGAATGCCTTCTTTAGCGTCCCAATAGATCCGGAAAGTCAATATTTGTTCGGATTCAGTTTGAATGGACGAAGTTTTAAATTCACACGCGCACCTCAAGGATTTACAGAAAGCCCCAGCATCTATAGCCAAGCACTGAAACGAGAACTTGACAGTATCCACATGCCAGTTAACACTGCCTTGCTTCAATATGTCGATGATCTGCTGATCACCGCCCGAAGCGAACCTGAATGTGAAAAAGCGTCACTGACGGTTTTAAGATTTCTGGCCGACAAGGGGCACAAGGTGTCCCCTTCTAAGCTGCAATTCTGTGTCCAGCAAGTTGTTTACCTTGGGCACTCGCTGTCCAAGGAGGGAAGACAGCTTACACCCGACCGCATCCAGTTAATTGCTAACATGTCACCACCAAAGACACAAAAGGAGGTGCGGGCTTTTATAGGTCTCACTTCATACTGTAGGCAGTGGATCCCTCAATATGCATTTCTAGCAAAACCACTCATCCAGTTGACAACACAGGAGGCAGCCACATCGACTGTCCTCCCTTGGACTCAAGAACATACACATGCCTTTGAAAGCTTAAAGAAAGCTTTATGCCAAGCACCTGTTTTAGCAACACCATGTTACAGTAAGCCTTTTACACTCTTTGTTACAGAACGCGAAGGTACTGCCTTGTCAGTACTCACTCAGGAACAAGCAGGATCACACAAACCATGTGCTTATTTCTCTAGTACATTAGATCCAGTAGCTCAGGCTCTTCCTGCGTGCCTGAAATCAGTGGCAGCAACAGCTTTAGCAATCAGACAAAGCGATGCCATAGTGTTAGGACATCAATTGACAGTACAAGTACCACACGCAGTAGAGGTTCTCTTGAACCGCACACAAACACAACACTTGACTATAGCAAGACTCACCGGTTATGAATTAACATTGTTTCAGCCACATATAGAAATCAGACGTTGTAATACGTTAAATCCTGCCACACTTTTGCCCGTAAATGGAACAGATCCATTAGCACATGATTGTATTGAAGTCATTACTATCACGACGAAACCCAGACAAGACTTGACAGACATCCCTTTATCAGATCCAGACCTGACATTGTATGTAGATGGTTCATGTATGAGAACAAGTACAGGAGAGTTAGTGGCCGCTTACGCAGTCACAACAGACACTGAAGTCATTGAAACAAATTGTATTAACACTTTGTCAGCTCAAGCAGCAGAGCTCATCGCTCTGACACAAGCCTGTATTCAAGCCAAAAATAAGAAAGTCAACATATACACAGATTCACGTTATGCATTCGGAGTCGTCCATGACTTCGGCGTACTGTGGCGAGAGAGAGGTTATTTAACTTCTCACGGTGCCCACATCCAACACGGACCCCTCATTCAAGCCCTATTAGACGCGATTCATCTACCTATTGCAATATCGATTATGAAATGCAAAGCCCATACAAAAGTTACCGATATCATTTCTCAGGGTAATGACCTAGCTGACAGAACAGCTAAACAGACTGCTCAGAATCAGACCCATACAACTGACACGACAAAGACAATATTCCGACACCAACACATTGCATGACAGTTAAGGATCCCGCCCTTGATGTAATTGACATACAGACACATGCTACACCAGAAGAAATAAAGAAATGGACTGAATTAGGAGGGATCCAAACGGATCAAGGATGGATGACGAAGGAAAAATCTATATGGTTTCTTCCCGACTCCATGGTTCAAGTCATCATTAACACAATACATAGTCCAGCGCACCTAGGAGAAAAAGCTATGCTAGACAGTATTCAACACATTTGGTTCAACAAACACTTGCGAGCAGCAGCCAAACAGAAAGTACGTACCTGTATGATATGTTGTCAGTTTAATCCAGGTAAAAGCATCCCCGTAGAGCAGGGTGGATTTCAACCTCCCGATCATGCTTTTGAAGTCCTCCAGATGGATTATATCCAGATGGAACGATGTCGAGGATTCAAATATGTTCTCGTAGTTGTCTGTGCTCTTTCCCGTTGGACAGAAGCCTACCCGGTTTCAGATTACACTGCCCCGACTACTGCCAAACAGCTAGTTCGAGAATTCTTCCCACGATTCGGTTTACCACGTGTCGTGTACTCAGATAACGGCCAGCCATTCTCATCTGAACTAATGAAACACGTTTCACTTCTGTTAGGTTACCAATGGAAATTCCACTGTGTTCGACATCCCGAGGCAGCAGGTCTTGTGGAACGTCATAATCAAACTCTGAAAATTAGATTGTCCAAAATATGTAGAGAAAAAGGTGTCGATTGGATAGTAGCCTTACCAGTTGCGCTCTTTTATATGAGAATGGTAGCACATTCTCGAACAGGGCTATCCCCGTACGAGGTGATCTTCGGTAGACCACCAAATATGTGGGGGACGCCTATACCTCGCAAAATCACTGATGTTGACTGTAATATGCTGACAGATTACCTGGCTTCCTTGATGTCTGCACTACAATCTTGTCGTTCAGAGGTAGCTGCAGCTTTTCCCGATAACACTGAGGTGAAGCCCCATGACGTGGTTCCAGGTGATCTGGTTCTTGTGAGGAACTTCGACCGGAAGACCCAGTTGGAGCCCAGGTGGAAATCGCCCAAACTCGTCTTGCTGACAACAAGGACAGCCGTGAAGGTTGAGGGACGTAAAGGGTGGTTACACTCGAGTCATATCAAGAAATTTTATGGACTACCGTCCGATGTGAACACTCAGCCCTGCATTCCCTCACAGACAGACTCAAAGCTCCCCTTGGTTGAACAGACAAAAAATGAACTCTATAAACTGAAACTAAGGTCTAGCAAGTCAGACAATTTGATTGTTTAAGTCCTCTCCAAGGTGAATCGGTTGAATTTGTCTCTGACATGTATCCTCTAGACCGAAATAGAGAGAGAAATAGACAGATAAAGCTTAAAAAACATGCGTACTGTAAATCGCTTCGTAGTCACTGCACAGTTACATTATTAATTTTGTTTTTTCTAAGTCTTTTGATCATCATTTCTAGTGTATTGTTACATATGTATTACCCTATTTCTAAGCATGCTTACAATGTTACCGCAGAACATTCTTTTAGCGAATTACCTCCGCATGAGTTGTCTTATAGATTTGCGCTGCGCAACAACACTTTCATTAGTATGTTACATCATTCCCATCAGACCAGAAATGCTACAAATTGTTGGATATGTGGCCGACTCCCTCCCTATCAGAACTATAAGGGAGTTTTGCCCCTCTTTCCGTATCCGTTCACACACAATGGCTCCTGTGGAGCATGGTTTAGTTTGATTAATTCCCTAGATTCAAATCCCGTAGTTTATCAAGACAACTGGGTATGGGGAAACCTGAACCTAGTTTTGCTTAAAGTCTGCTACCCTAACAAGGAGGGACTTCCCAAAAGAACAGGAACTGATCTAGAAAATGAAGTATATGGATTAGGTAATTTTACACTTAACCTCCTGATTCTGAATGTTGAATCCGAAGCTACGCCAATCTTATCCGTTATGTCAGTATTCCCAGTTAAAGGGGAATTATGTGTAAGAAAGAATGGTTCCATACACATGGGCCATAGTAAATGCACCACTGTAATAAAATTCAGTGATCAAGGCAAGTCTACATTTAGAGCTTCCCGTCATTCCTACTTCATATGTGGCCAGACCGCATATATACGTCTACCTCTAGATTGGGATGGTACCTGTTACATAGCATTCCTTCTGCCACCTGTTTTCCTAGCCCCTCCTGATTATCACAGAAATACCCATTTAGTACACAATAGACAGCAGAGAGATCTCCCGATTGTCGATTACACTGAAACGGCATGGGAACAATACACAGATTTCAATAAAGGTTTCTTTCCCTATATAGGTACAGTCACTAATAGTAAGCTGATACGTAGATTAACTAGAACCCTTGAAGCAGTAGTGAACGAGACTACTTCCGCCTTAGGAAATTTAACAGAAGAGCAGTCTGCGATGCGGATTGTTGTGCTTCAAAATCGTCTTGTCCTTGACGTCATCCTGGCCGATAGGGGCGGAGCTTGTAGGGTCATCGGATCAAGTTGCTGTGTTTTCATACCAGAAAACTCGCCGTCAGTATATAAAGCCATAACTCGCCTTCATAAGATTATAAGCCAGATACACCAGAGTCCAGGCACCTGGACTTGGTCCGGTTGGTTCTGGAGCGTGTTGTCAGCCTGGGGATGGAGGATCCTATCCTTCCTAGGTATTGGCTTTCTCATACTATTCAGTTGCTGCTTATGTCTACAATGTGGGCCAGCGATTTGTGGTCTGTGTGCCACATCGTGTATCCCGCATCCAAGTTTTCGTTCAAGATCCCGGAAGAAGAAAGAAGAACAAATGATGCTATATGACCAGATCGATGGATTGATGAAGATCGATATCTCCTGAGGGTCCGTAGGGGACAAGGAGGGAATGAGGAAATATGAATTTTGTGATAAGTTATGTCCCCTATCGTAGACCCCAACGGCTCCATGTGCATGTTACAAGTACATGTATGTTCCCTCCAGTTCCAGTTATGAAGACGCAAATACATGTGCGTCCACCGTCAACATGTCCTCTTTCAGATCCGCCATGAATGGGTCAGATATTCTATTCCTAAGTATGAAAGGCCACCGACTTTATGTGGTTCACTTTCCACATTTTACAGATTCAGGTGAGTAGGCCCTGAATTCTGCCATCAAGCCTTTTCCTGCCTTCTGCCTCTGAAAGCTCCAGTCCGAACCTGCATCTGTATCCATGAACTTTGTCCTACTCCCTGCGCGGCTAACGGTGCCTGATCCAGCCTGTTGCCTGCCAAAAACTGTATTTCACCTTCAAGATTATCTGCTCCGCTCCTCATCCGATGCATTCCTGTCTAGTAGTTTAGGTAAACATTCTTCCAGCTACCGTGCAAAGGGCCAGGCCTCACTGTCCTCATGCAAGTAATTCATAGCCCCTGTTACCATGGAAGATTCCTGCCCCCTCGCATCTCATGTAGACATTTAGACGCTTGTACACACACTAACAGTCAGTATAGAATAGATTCCGTCCGAGAGACCTTTCCTTTTGGATAATACAGTTCTTTAAACATAAGATATTAGATATGATTTGGGATTAGGTTGACATGACCCCTTAGACTTCTGTCTCCACATGTAGAGCTAAATGTCAAGTCTCCTTCACCCTCTAGTTGCACGTCAATCACACGTCATGCGGCTGCGCGTGCATCTCTGCCAAGTATTTCTGCTGACATTGCAGGATTCTCTTATGGATCCACCCACTTGTGACATCATGTTTAATGACGTATTTAGTTACGCCTATGTTTACGCCTTTTTTCATTACGTATGTGTATCATTATCTGTATTATCAGCTGTTACGCCTCTTGCATCTGTCTTAATGTAATACTTTTCATATAAATATCATTACTTGTCAATAATGTATTGCCTTCCCTTCCTGAACCTTTGTGGTGATGGAATTTGAAGCCTACAGTTCGAACTGTAATTCCTTTATAGAGGAATAAAGCCTTTTAGAACCTCTAATACCACGGATTCTGCCTCTTATATTTACTGAGTTATTCTTACTAGACTTTACCGCATAAAAAATAGTACCGGTAATGAAATATTTACCACACTGCGAAGACGGGCCCAGAGTGAGGCACGGCCTGGGGTCTACTGAATGCGAGGCTGGGAGCCTTTAGCTAAATGGCTGCGGGGAGCTGCGCATGAGGACCCTGCTGGCTCACCCATACCTTTAGCTGAGACAGAGAAGAAGCACATGGGAGATGGAGGCCTCTTGATCTGACGCAGGCCACAGTTTGAGATACCACTCGGCAGCCAGAGATCAGTGGTTGCCGTTTCCATCTGCCGTTTGGAGATGAGGCGGCTACGGCAAGGCGTGTCGTTGAGCAGGGTGGCTTGTTGAGCCCTCCGTGCTGGGATATTCACACTGTGTGCGTCTGCCTCCACACAGGCCTATAATCCCTGTGGCGCTCGCCTGGCAGTTCGGAGGGTGGCCTTCCCTTGGTCTGTTGCTGCCCCGCTTCACGCTGCCTTTGAACCTACGGTGGGTCACCATTTATCTGTGGCCTGTTTAATTGAGAGTGGAGTGCAACCCTGTCCCCTTGGCTGGAGGAGAGTTCCATCATCATGCTGCAGGGAAGCCTGAGTGGGCCAGGCCTTAAGGGACCATGGGCAAGGTGGACAAGTCCCAGTCTGAACTGCAGTTTGAGCAGCATAAATTGAGGCATTAGGAGGGAGGGAGGCGCAGACATGGCAGTTGTTGAACGGACGGACACTACTAAGGAACCTGAAGGGGACATTCGTCAAATACTGACTGCCATGCAAAACAGCTTGTCCACCATCGATGGGAAAATCAACTCCCTGGCCTATCGGATGGACCCCATGTCTGAGCACATTGACAAACATGTTGAGCGCCTGGACATGGTGGCGAGACGGGTGTTGAGGTAGAAGAGGCCCAAATGGAGACAGACAACACATATAAGCAGATGGGGAAACTACTCACGGTCCTGCAATACAAGGCAGAGGATTTAGAGGCCAGGTCGACGCGTTGTAATATTCGCATTACGGGCCTCCCTGAATCTACGGCTATGGCAATATGGAGATGTTTCTTCAGAAGCTACTGGTGACTCTACTGGGTCAGGACACATTCTCTGATATGTTCGTGGTGGAGCGCGCTCATCACTCCCTGGGCCGCAGGCCCCCTCCTGGCGCTCCACCTCGCCCTGTGGTCGCTAAACTGTTAACCAACAGGGACAGGGAAGCTGCACTGAGGCACCCGAGGGAGCTACGTGATCTTCATTTTAAGGCATTATCGCTCTAGCTTTTTCCAGATTTAATCATGAAGGTGCAGAAGGCGAGATGGCAGTTTTCACTTTTGAAGCGCCAGCTGCGGGAGCACAACCTGGAGTATGCTATACTTAGGGTCATAATGAACGGTAAATCAAGATTATATACTGACCCTAAGTCACTACAGAAGGCCCTTGAAGAATAGACTAAGGCTGATGTGCGGAAACAAACAATGAAGGAGCTGGATGGGGCATCTGGCAGCGACTTGGAGGAGCAAGACTGATATGTTTGTGAACTGGCCCTCTCTCATTTAATTTTACAGGTATGTTAAACATGTCCTGCTGGCTGTGACGCTCATGAGATGGCAGGAGCTGCCTGGTGACCGGAGTCTGGTGGGTCGCACCGGCAATGACTGCTTGAAGTGGCTGTCAGCAGCGTTGGGACAAACTGTGACACTGCCTGCACCATCAATCTCTGTTGGCTTACTTTGGCCCTGTTGAGGGGCCTATATAAGGTATAAGATTGACTGGCTCAACTCTCTCAGGGTCCAGCTAACTGATCTTGTTTAGATGTACACATTGTGAAAGATGGCTACGTTTTCTTTCTTTGCTCATGGAAGTTTGAGTGCATTGCCGGTAACATCCGACCCTGTGTGTTACCCACTGTATGGCGATATGCCAGAATTGTTATTTTGGTGCTTTAGCCTTTGTTGAAGTACAACTGGTTATGGGGGGTGAAGTATCGTCTATGCTAAGTTGAGGTTCGCATAGCGTGGGAGGGGGCGATATGTTGTCATTTTAGTTCTTGCAGTGTGCTCACAGTACATACATGATACTCAGGAATCACATGGCTTCCCGGGGGGGGGAATGGAGACATAAGGCTGGCACCCGCTGTGCAAATTTGGCAGGGGTACCTCGCTATGACACAAGGTTGCGGTAATAGAGTCCGCCTGTTAACCTGGAATGTTTGGGCCCTCAATGATTTTAGGAAGCTGCGTAAAGTAGTTGCCTACCTCACACAACAGAATATTGATATTGCTTAACTCCTGGGTACCCATCTGCCCACGGACAACAATATGCTCACGGGCAGGTGATTACACATGCTCTTCCATGTAGTGGGATTCACTACACATGCTAGGGGGGTACTCACCTGGGTCAACCCGAGATCAGGGATTACGCTAGAGGCACTTGAAGCGGACCCAGGTGGCAGGTATGAACTTTCGAGGTGCTATGGGCGGGGAGTTGACTTGCATATAAACAATGTTTACGGACCTAACTATGACAATCCGCAGTTTTACCATTATTTACTTAGACGTATGCATGTGAAGACTGCTCTGTCGCAGCTGCGGGGGGGGGGGTTGATCTAAATCGTGTCTTGGAGCCGGCCCTGGACCAATCAGGAGGCCCTGTGCGATGCCCCTCAGCTGCGGCCAGAGCTATATGTGACGTTGCTATTCAGTAAGATCTCCTGGATGTCTGGCTGGAGCGCTCTCCGGGAGTGGGGTTTTCACCCATTACTCAGAACCGCATGACCTGCACACTAGAATTGAATGTTGGTTTATTTCAAGGTCCCTGTTCCCTCAGGAGGGCGCCTGCATGATACTCCCCTGTTCTTTTTCTGATCACTGCCCAATACTGTTGGACATTGAGAGTCCGAGGAAGAAACCCGCTCCCTTCCCTCCATACTCCCTGCTAGATAGTGTCTTCAAGTCTGAGCTGCCTGAGGCCATAGAGACCTTTTTTGACAAGAATATTGGCTCTCTTCTGCAGTTTTCCACTGTGTGGGAGACTTTTAAAGTTTTTATTAGGGGGGTGGCCATGTCTAAACATTTTGGGGTCCTTCGATCAATCAGGAGGCGATTGATGGCTCTTGAGGAACGACTGACTGTTCTGGAATGGAATGGAATGGAATGACATTTATAAAGCGCGATGGCTACCCTTAGGCCTCCCAGCGCTGCAGACACACAGGACAGAACAGTAGACAAAGAAGGAAGCTAAAACAGCCAAGTTTTTAGTAGCCTGCGGAAAAGTAGAATGTTAGATTCCTTCCATAATTGAAGCGGAAGAGCATTCCAACCATTGGCACCATTATATGAAAAGGATCGGCCACCACATCTGGCCCTCCTTATTCTGGGTTGAAGGGCGAGAAAAGATCCAGATGACCGAAGGTCTCTCTTCGGATAATAAGGGGTAATCAACGACTGAAGAATGAGAGGGCCATTCTTCCAGAAAGCTTTGTGGACACATAGCTTTAACCTGGATCCTTTCTCTGATAGGCAGCCAGTGCAAGCTCTTTAATGCCTGTTTGGCAGAGTGCCATCGGGGAATCTGAAGAAGTCTACGGGCAGCACAATTCTGAATAACTTGGAGCTTATTGATGGTATACTGCAGTGCTCCCAGATATAAAGCATTTCCATAATCCAGGCAAGAAAGGATCAGGGCTTGTACCATGATCCTTCTAGCGTGGAAAGGGAGAAGGGCAAGAACCTTATGCAGCATCCTTAATAGCCCGAAGCAGGTAGCAGAAAGTATTGCTGCCTGGTAACTAAACGAAAGAGAATGATTAATCCAGATGCCCAGGCTCTTGATTTGATCCTTAGGGGCCGGAGCCGGGCCTAGGCAGTCTGGCCAGAGAAAGGCCGGATTGAAGACAGGAGAGTTGCCCAGGAGCTTAAGCTCCGTCTTAGCCCCATTGAGCTTAAGGCATGATCGTTCCATCCACTTGGCAACCTCCTCTAGGCAGCAGCCTAGCGTGCTAGATGACCCTTGGATGGACGATCTCTGCCAGAGGTTTCAAATAGATATTAAATAGCGTGGAGCTCAGGGCAGAGCCCTGAGGGACCCCGCAGTTGAGGGGATACTGATCGGAAACTACATCTCCCTCAAAGACCCTAAAAGAGCGGCCACTAAGAAAGGATTGCAACCACTCTACTGCCATACCAGACACTCCCAGATTCAGGAGTCTAAGAAGAAGGGTGGCATGATTAACAGTATCGAATGCAGCGCTGAGGTCAAGAAGGATAATAGCCGCAGTGCCCCCTTGATCCAAAATCCTTCTTGATTCCTCTGTCCCTGCAAGGAGAGCAGTCTTAGTACCCATTTGGGGACGAAACCCAGTCTGGGAGGGGTGTAGTAAATTATTAGTTTCTAGAAAGGCTACCATAGTGTTATTTACATGCCTCTCTAGAATTTTACTCACCCAAGGCAGGAGGGAAATAGGGCGATAATTACCTAGATTGTCCTGATCCAGGTTAGGTTTTTTCAGAAGGGCTTTAACCATTGCACATTTCCACGCTTTCAGAACTGAACCTGAGGAAATAGAGGAATTCATCAGGTCCAAAATTATAGGGCAAATTGTATCGGCTATGTTGTGATCTAATGTACTTTTAATGTATTTGTTATATGGTGATGTCACCATATGGTTGCCTGGCAGCTGTGGCTTAGCGACAGAGGTTCTGCTACGTGACACCAGTCTGTGGAGTCACGGAGAGAGGACAGCTGTGTGCAGGGAGACAGCTGTTGGGGGTTGCTGATTCTTCACTTCAAATAAACCTCTTCTTCACGCAATTGTTCCCATTCCTTCTTCAAAAGCTACCAAGGTGAGAGCCTGGGGGGGAGCCGGGTCAGTGGGAGAGCCCGATTTTATGTGTGCCATAATAGGACCCAGCGAGGCAGAGTCAAGAAGAGGGAATTGTGCCAAATGGGTGTGGGGCCCTACAGTCGACTCAACAGGAGCTGGTGGATAGAGAAGGTGAAAATGCCTGATAGATAGTTTGAATTTTCTTTTAAAAGAACTCTGCCAGAGTATTGCAGTGTGCCAAGACATCACGCAATCTGGGAGGTTTCTGAGGCAGTTTCGTGAGGGTTCTGGCAATTTAAAAAATGTACTTGCGGGAATTGGCAGCTAAAACAATTTTCTGTTCATAAAAGGTAGCTTGGGTGACATTAATTTCGGATTTGTAATGTCTAATAGATTCCCTATATTCCATTTTACTAAGATCAGAGTAGTCCAGCCTCCATTTCCTTTCAAGTCGTCTGCAGCGCTGTTTGAGTTCCCTCAAGTTATGGGTAAACCAAGGTGCAGTTTTCAGCCTGTTGGATATAAGAGCAGGTTTCTTAGGAAGTACTATATCCAAGGAGCCTTGGATCCAGGAGTAAAATCTCTCATTAGCTTTCCCCATATTAGAGTTACCCTCACAAGATGGTCTATTCATTTCCAGAACCGACTTCCACTGATCAATTGGGAGTTTAGACCAGTTTCGCTTACACACTGAGGTTATTTTGGAGGAGCAATCGGGTCCAGGGATTTCCTACATTAACGGAATCAAGAAGTGATCCGTCCAGGGAAGGGGGACAGGGAGTCCGATAATAATTTCACCACAATTGCTAAAAACTGGGCCCAGAAGATGACCTTTGGAATGAGTAGGCCTAGCCACTTTCTCTGTAAGCTGAAGTGCTGACAAATTCTCAATCAGCTCCATTGTCATTTTATCAGATGGATTATCTAGGTGTAGATTGAGATCGCCCAGTATAGTAAAATTAGCTGGTCCCATGGCTAGGTCCGCCACTACAGTAGCTAGTGCATTGAGAAATTGTCTAGCATTACCTGGAGGGCGGTAAACTAGGATGCCAGAGAAAGTGCTAGTGGAGAAGATCTCTAGGGAGAAGGCCAGACTCTCGCAGTCTAATAAAGGGTCTGCAGTAATACGATAGTGATAGAGATCAGGGTATCAAAAATATGCCCACTACCACAGATAGAGTAATCTCACAGTTACACGCACATACATTCTTCATACGCTAGGGCCCATTTCACTAACATACGCTCAAATACTCTACCAGCATAAGACCTGTGGGAAGAAAAACCCTGCATCTATATCTAGGACGATAGGTTCTGATTATAGTGGTTATCCTTAATCATACTCTATACAAACTATACAACAACAATAATCAAAATGTACCCAATAATTGACAAGAAAGAATATTCAACACCATGTTTAAAAGTTATATTGCTTTATCTAAAATTAGTCAAAGTAAATCAATCAGAATAAATCATTTCTCATAGTTACCTATTCTAACTAAGTGTCAGAACGGGTCAGGACCAGTCTCTCGGTAAAGTCTCTCAGGACAGTCCTCAGCATCAGGCCTCAGCAACGCAAGTTCACGCGGCAAAGGCGACGAAAGAGTGGGGGGAGCCCTCCCTAAGCTAACAGTTTTTATAATGAAAAATACAATGGAAACTCACATAAAATTGGCAAGTAAAACTGTATCACTGAGCAGAACGAGAAGGAAGAGATGTAACTTTGCAACATCTTGAAATCTCCGCTCAGGAAAAGTCACAATACGTAAACCACGGAACAGGAACCAAGAAACAGAAACTATTAAAGTATCCATCTCGTTCATTTCCCTCGGCAACCCGGCTTCAACACATTGTTCATTTCAGAAGCTCCTTTGTGCACCAAGGACAAATCATTTCTTTTGGAGATCCTCCAAACTGCTGATGTCCTCATGGAAAGTTTTATAGAAGGACTACGGTCAGTTGTCTTCAACCGATTTCCAGCAGGGGTCTCTCTTGCCACATCACAGATTGCTTGCGCCACGGCTCAGCCAGGCTTCAAAATATTCTCAGCCATTTCATAAAGGCCTTCATAGGCCACAATAGACCATCTTTAATTAAAGAAATAAAAACAACGTTAATACAACATAATGATTAAACAGTGTTAACCCCACTAATACCCTTATGTGTATGCATTTATCTAGCTTTGCGACATAAAAAGCATTAATTCTGACAGCGTTTTGTGCTCAAAATAAATAGCACACAGCAACGTTTGAACATGAAAACTTGCACGTTATTGTAAATACATGAACAGCACACATAAGCTAACCCTCATGTAACTTTCTCTTATGTTAGAACAAACGAGTTGATTATTGAAACATACCTTCACAAGACAAATAATTTATTGTTAATTATTAATGAAATTAATAAAACGCATAGACATGCCAGAGCTTCAAAAGCCCAGAATTTTCTAAAAGAAAACTCTGCTCCAGCAATCCCCCCTTTGGTGATTTTATCACCAAATAAACCCCAAAAAAAAATTAGTGAAAATTTTAGTCCCATTTTAGGAAATCAGAAATGTCTCTTCCCTTTAGACAACATTTAAACACCAGTCACTCTTTCATCATCTCTCTTTGTCTCTAAATAAACACTCTCCCTCAATTCTTCTAGTTCAATCTCTTCTGGTTCTCTCTTTGAAATTTTCGAATTCTTGTTTTTCTTTTCATTTTTCAATTTCTCTTTCCCTCTCCTGTTTTTACAACACACACACACCAATCTTAGTATCAGTAACGCAACAATTATACAAGACAAAGGAAACAATATTCTACCTATAATAGTACTACCCATTTTTGCAATAAAATCCTTAACAGCTATCATTTTATTAGCTAGTTTAGTCCATAAACTCCCAGTCTCAAGTGGTACTAAATCTTCATGCAAATCAGTAATATTTTTGATATAGACCTTCAGGTCTTTACTTTCATCAGGAATGTAAGTGCAACAATGTTGGACTTTCAAAATTCCACAAACTCCACCCTCCTTAGCCAAAAGAATATCAAGGGCAAGTCGATTTTGCATGGACATGGCACGTACGGCACTTAATTCCGTATTCACCAAAAGAAACCCTCCTGCGGTATTTGTCGATAAGCGATCAACCACTGTGGACAGTTTCCGGATTCCATAAGCATTTAAAGAAATTCCCACTGCTGGAATTAAAACCCCAAAAATGTCACCCACAATTTCAGACCAGGTTTCTCTCTTAAAGCGTGTTAAAAGGTTAATGTCTTCCACATCTTTTACTTTATCCGTATGAAAAATCTTAGGGAAAACCAGGCCCACATAACATGTGCCATACCAATGGTCAGGCAACTTGTAATAAGCCTTGTTCCCACACACATAGTACACTCCTGGAAAAATCGTATCTTCTCCACCTCTGAAACCCCAACCTGTCGCAATGAAGTATGTATCATGGCACTCACTAGTTCCCACAAAATATGTATCATATTGGGATTTCCTTCTGGTAATGCATAGTTTACCCCACTAATACCCTTATGTGTATGCATTTATCTAGCTTTGCGACATAAAAAGCATTAATTCTGACAGCGTTTTGTGCTCAAAATAAATAGCACACAGCAACGTTTGAACATGAAAACTTGCACGTTATTGTAAATACATGAACAGCACACATAAGCTAACCCTCATGTAACTTTCTCTTATGTTAGAACAAACGAGTTGATTATTGAAACATACCTTCACAAGACAAATAATTAATTGTTAATTATTAATGAAATTAATAAAACGCATAGACATGCCAGAGCTTCAAAAGCCCAGAATTTTCTAAAAGAAAACTCTGCTCCAGCAATAGTCAAAAGTATTTTTAAAAATGGCTATACCCCCTCCTCTACCAGTTTTCCGGTCAATCCGATTTATAGCATAATCAGGAGGAATGGTTTGCACAAGGGTAGGGTCTGACTCGCTATGAAGCCATGTCTCAGTTAAGTGCTGAGACGAATGGGGGTGGCAGAAGTTTTCCTCAAATTAGTGGCAGTTCTTTATAACTACCCTGTTGCTAGGGTAAGAGTTGGTGACACAGTCACGGCCCCTATCAAGATTTCGAGGTGTACCCGGCAAGGTTGCCCGTTGTCTCCGCTGCGATACACCTTAGTGGCTGAGCCCCTTGTGTGTGCCCTAAGGGAATACCACGGGCATCGGAGGATTCGTTTCCCTAAATATAACCTCATTGTGTCAGCTCACACGGACAACACGTTACTTTATGTCAGAGATCTAGGGTCCAATTTGTCCCCAGTCCTGGATGAGGTGGTGCGGTATGGGGAGCTTTCTGGACTCAAGATCAATTGGGCTAAGCCGACCATCGTTCCCTCGTCTCCGGCTATGGTGCCCATTGAATGAGAATACCCTCTCCAGTGGTTTTCTGACCAGGTGCAGTATCTGGGCATACAAGTCCACACGGACTGGGAGTTGGTTCTCGGTGAAAACTATGTCAACGTGATTGCTAGGATAGAGGAGGCCTTGGTCCTTATTGGGACGCACATCCCTTATGAAAATGGTGGGTACTTCCCAGATTTTTATTCTTGCTCTTAAACATCCAGATGGTGCTCCGTGGGCACATGTTCAAGGTTATTCGTTCTCTTCTAGTGCAACTGGCCTGGGCCGGGAAACATCCTCGAGTCAAATGGGATGTTCTCACATTAACCTACTCAATGGGGGTCTTGAGGCACCGGATCTAAAGTTATATTATAGAGCGGCACAAAGCTCATATGCATCTCACTGGATTCATGACGGGCTGGGCCTCCCGCACTTGCAGATAGAAAAGGTGGCAGCGGAACCTTCTCCTCTCCCATTATTGCTGTTTCATGCTCCCTCTATGCCGTCTGGTATTCTGGACTCTGTCAACTCTACAACACATGCCTGGTAGAACCTATTGAAGAGGCAGGCGGGCACGGTCCTGTATTCCCCCCTGATTCTGATAGAGTGGTGTCACTGGTTGCCAGTCTGCAGGGAAAGGGAGGTGGTACACGCTCTTGCGATACTTTTTATCACCAAGATTGCCACTTGTTTTCTAAGCAAAACACACAAAAGATGATTGGCGGAATGTTGCATATTGGCACAGGGTCAAGACTGATTTGCATATGGCTGGGTTCAAACTGGAATAGCATGGTAAGCAAAAAACTGATGGATTTAGGCCCAGATCTCTGCACTGGGGTGAATGTATGACATTGTTCTGCATTCTGTCCATCAACTGTTGTTTTTGCAAATGTCACCCTGAGTGGGAAGGGTATGCCCAGACTTGGGTCCCGTGCTCTCCATGCCACTGGAATCAAGCTATCCTGGCTGAAGAAGGGTGAAACCCCGAAACCGGTCCTAGGATGCTTGTTTCCAGTCCAGGGGGAACTGGCTTGGCAGTTCGGGCTGGACTGTTCCCATGAGGCACAGGGTCAAGACTGATTTGCATATGGCTGGGTTCAAACTGGAACGGCATGGTGAGCAAAAAAACGATGGATTTCGGCCCAGATCTCTGTACTGGGGTGAATGTATGACATTGTTCTGCATTCTGTCCATCAACTGTTGTTTTTGCACTTGTTTTCTAAGGGCAGAGCCCGCGGGTGGGCCGTGATTGAGGTTGACAGCCATGACTATACGCCACTTGATTGGTTTCACTTTCACAGGGTGAGACATGCTCTTCGGGAAGTACTGGGTGAGAATATGTTGCAGCCGCCTGAGCTGGTGTCTTTTTCCTTCCTCCTGCACTCCTCCTCCCCCTGAAAGATAGTTTCCAATATTTATGGCATGACAAGACTATAGAAGAAAGCACTTCACCAAGGTTAGATTGGAATGGCAGAATGATTTGGGGGTAGCTCTTAACGACGCTACTCAGCGGTACTGTTGTGAGGTTCTTCAACATGTCTCCCTGAACAGTGGGTATCGTCTTATCCACTTTAAATTTCTTAACAGAGTTTACTATACACCGGAGAGGTTGCATCGCTATGGCCTGCGGGACACTGCGGACGGTGAGCGTTGCAGAGCTGGTTCGGCTGGGTTCTTGCTTATTGCCTGGACATGTCCAGCAATTGCGCAATACTGGGAGCAGATATTTCAAACAGAAAGTGAAATCACGGGCCTTTCGCTACAATTAGACCCACGGCTGGTCTTACTGGGGGGGTAAACCGGGCAATGGCAGAAAGAGATGCGCCGATCAATAGTCATGGGTCTGTTGCTTTTGATGAGTAGGATTGCGAGGTGCTGGGCTCTTAGACCGGCGCCTTCAGTTGCAGACTGGTCCAAAGATATGGAGTATTGTAATACACAATCTGAACTGTATAGTGACCTATGACCTCCCCAGAGCCGTCCTAAGAGCTGCTGGGGGCTCTACCAGCAGTGTCTGGTTGGGAAGGGAACGGGAGAGGCTGAAGGTAATGGCCCTGCTTAACCTGGTTAATCTGGCTGATGGTTTGCACGGCATGTTGGGTGGTCTCCTGCCTGGTGGTTTGCTGTGTGCTTTAGAACTATAAAGTCTGATGTCATGTTGGTGGGGGATCATATATGGCCGCTGGTCATCCCAGCTCTTATGCCCCTTAAAGTGTGGCTGTGTTCTCGCGTCACAAGAGGGGTGGATGCTCTGTGACAGCTCATGGTATTGTACACTATGTGATGTTAATGTACCACTGGAATTGTTTTTCTTTTTTTTCAATAAAATTCTTATTAAAAAATAAAAAATACAAAATTGATGAATAGGACATATAGTTGTGCAAATGTATAATTTGATTAAAAAACTTCCACTCACAGATTTTTCCTAATTTTTCCTGCTATAAATCGGAGCTCATTGCACAACAAACCAGAGGATTATTTAGTTGTTGCACAAATAGCAACGCAGGTCTGCACTGTTCGAGGGTGGAGGCGCCACCATCAATGGCAGCCGATTAGCCCTAAATCAGGTCGGAATAAACCAATGCCGTGCATCCTGTACTAGGGTCAAATACATTTGTAAACCTTCCAGAGGGGACATGTTACTATAGACTAAAACTGATGACTTTAGTGTTTCCACCTCCCATCTTTTGCTCGGGGCTTCATTTTGTGCATGAAGTTTCAATTTGCCCTTGACAAGCATTCTACAAGAGTCAGGTTTATTAAAAAGATCCGCTGACGCAATCTCCTCGCGGTAGGACTGTACATATCTGCGCCTCGCGATCTCCAGTGCGTGATCGAACTCAAGCTGTCCATGGGGATCAGTTTCTTCAAACATGTTTCCTCACGTGACCCTATGGAATGCCTCAAGAGAATCGGGCCACCTTAATTCTATCTGCTATATATGGGGCTCCAATTTCCGAATGAGAGATAACATTCGCACAACTTTTAGGGAACTATGGGGCATATCAACAAGGGCTTTATCTCTGCTTTTTTGACTTTAAAAGCCAAAAAAGCAGAGATAAAACTAGCGCCCTATCAACAACAGGGTACTAACACGCAAATTTGCATGTTAGCACCCTTTTACTCTGCGCTTCCCCTTGCATCTCTAATGAGATGCAAAGGGGGCGTTCCAGAGTAAAATAATAGGAGAAATGTCGCTAAGCGACATTTCTCCTATTATCAAGAATATCGCTAACCCAGTTAGAGACAAAAAAAGCAGCGCTAACCGCGGTTAACGCTGCTTTTTTACGTCTGGTAATTTTCAGACTTAGCCATGATATCCTATGGAAGGAGGATATCATGGCTAAGTTTGCCTGTCCCTATCAACAAGGTAACGTGTGATTATCGCTGGGTTTCCAGCGATAATCTCACGTTAGCCTGTTAGCGTGTAGATTTTTATCGCTATTGAGATAAGCGTTGCTAATAGCCCGCTATCTCAGGGATAAAAATTCACGCTAGCCGGCGATAATTATCCTCACGCTAAGAGCGCTGAGCGATAATTATCGCCGGTTGTTGTTGATATGCCCCTATGGGGCATATTAACAACGAGGCGATAAAAAATTATCGCCGCTTTTGCGGCCGTTTTCGGCCGAAAAGCGGCGATAATTTTATCGCAATATCATCAAGGACACGCTAGCGCGTGTTTCCTTGATGTAGAGCCCGTTTTTTCACAGCCTCGCCTCGCATCGCTAATGAGATGCAAAAGAGGTGTGGCTGTGAAAACAACACATGTTAATATCGTGAAGGCAGCTTCGCGATATTAACAAGGAGGTGCAGCGATAAAAAAAATCGCGCTACCTCAGCCTTAACTCAGGAATTTAACACCTGTTAAATTCCTGACTAAGGCATACTTTTAATAGGATATGGATTATGCTGATAGGACCACAGGGTCCTATCAGCAATGTTATCGCTGTTTTCAATGGAACATCGCTGGAAAACTAGCGATGTTCCATTGAAAACACCGCTATCACTGAAATATTATCACCATAGCGCTATGCGTTGTAAATATAGCATTATCATAGCGATAATATGCAGCGATAGCTGGCGATAATTTTTCTGTCGCTATGAACGGCCAGCGATAATTATCGCTGGCCGCTGATAATATGCCCCTATAAAAGATGCTTAAAAAATACTTTTTCCACCCTTCGCATACTCTGTGTATTGGCCCCTCCCCAGACCCAGCGCCATATGACGTCATTGCTACACTTCGACTCGGATATCTGAGCAGGAGTTTCCTGATCGCCTCAGTGCCCAATTTTTCTTCTAAAAGAAGTCACTCCATTGATGGATGTTTCCATTAGGGCACACCTGCTCGGGATCCATGAATGATTACTATCGAACATGATCCCCAGGTAGGAAAAGATGGGGGGTTCACGGAATGTGAGCCCCTCAGCATAAAAAAACTGTTGTTTCCTTGGTTTAGCGCCGCAAGTCCTGGTGTACGCCTCAGTGCCATTTACTCTCAGATCCAAGTTGGCCATAAAATGATGAAATCATCAGTTCGGCTTTGCAGCCCCCCCCTGATCTGGTAATCAATACCGCATCCTCTGCATAAAGTATAATGGGGGGTGGGGGGTATGAGCCAGTGTCAGCGGCGTAACAAAACTTGAGGGGGGCCCCCTGCAAAGCACATGGAGGGGGCCCCCCTCTCCCAGCGGCACGGCCCTCCATCTACCACTTTGCCCTACCACCCATAAATCTAGCATATTTTGATTTGAAGCCTCCAACATTTAAATGAAATGCCTCTATAGTGTCTTTCTCTAAGTTCTAATGAGAAAGTGGGAAACACTCTTAACATACAAGCTACGCCATTTGTAACAAAACTGTCAAAAGCAGATTATTTCACTGAGGCAGCAATCATGGATAGTGGTGGACAGGCCTCCAAGGTTAATCCACACTTGGCACCGATAGGGTCCACCTGCTGGTGCTAAGACACCAGGGCTTCTAAGGTCTTGCGGCGGCTTCTAAGGTGTAGCACAGAAATGTGCTCCCTCAGGAGAGTGGTCTGGGAACCTGGTCATTAAGGAGGAACCTGGTTCACCATTTCCACTTCAGCAACTCTGACCATAGCGCCACATCCTCTATCCCACTGAACACTATACTGCCCCACTGAGAGAAACTTGCAATGCACTGACCCGCTATAAACACCTGGATGTGACTCAATTCTAATTTCGCACTAGACAAGAGCAATATGCTGCCTAAAATAATTAACAACATCCTAGAAAAAGCAAACACTCATAGGGAATGCAAGATTAAGTAAAGCATGTGAAATGTAAGCAGGAATAACATGGTTACCTTTTTCCTTTTACACGCATTATTCTGAAATTAATGAGTGCTTTTGCGTGAAAAGGTAAGGCCATGACTACAGGGCCCGGAAGGGACCCGTTTCAGTGCCCATTGCTTATATTCTTTCAAAACATAGGCAGTGTGGTTTAAAAAGACCACATTTGTAAACACACAGTCGCTGTACACATTTTGTTTTCCAATTCACACACCAAGCAGGTATTTCAGTACCTTCAGGCAAGGTGCACTTTCCCACACAGGGAAAACTATGGGGCATATCAACAAGGGCTTTATCTCTGCTTTTTTGGCTTTAAAAGCCAAAAAAGCAGAGATAAAACTAGCGCCCTATCAACAACAGGGTGCTAACATGCAAATTCGCATGTTAGCACCCTTTTATTCTAAGCTTCCCCTTGCATCTCTAATGAGATGCAAAGGGGGTGTTCCAGAGTAAATAATAGGAGAAATGTCTCTAAGCGACATTTCTCCTATTATCAAGAATATCGCTAACCCTGTTAGAGACAAAAAAAGCAGCGCTAACCGCGGTTATCGCTGCTTTTTTACATCTGGTATTTTTCTGACTTAGCCATGATATCCTATGGAAGGAGGATATCATGGCTAAGTTTGCCTGTCCCTATCAACAAGGTAACGTGAGATTATCGCTGGGTTTCTAGCGATAATCTCACGTTAGCCTGTTAGCGTGAGGATTCTTATTGCTATTGAGATAAGCGTTGCTAATAGCACGCTATCTCAGCGATAAAAATCAACGCTAGCCGGCGATAATTATCCTAGCGCTAAGTGCGCTTAGCGATAATTATCGCCGGTTGTTGTTGATATGCCCCTATGTTGTTCAAAGAGAGGAGAAAACAAAAGTAGCGCTTCACTGGCAAACACTGTAAAGTGGCGCTAATGTGTTTAGGTGTGAATAAATCACTCTGGCCACCTTGCAACCACTCTGTCTTGCTTTAATTAGTTATTTATTTTTAACATTTGGAATGTTTTATTTCTCTCCACCCCGAGGCTGCACTGGTGTTAGAAAAAGACAACGTTTCCAGCAAAAATGTTATTCTTTTTTGGATCCATTTCGCAGGGAAGCAAATAAAGGAAAGGAGGAAAGAGAGGGTAAGACCCGTTTCTTGAAGTCTCGGTTTTCACTAACTGAGGAGCGAGACAGAAAGAGAGGGAAGACTCGGAGGCTTTGAGGCCGTCACCCTGCCGTGCGCGCACCGTTTAATTTATGGGGACTTGGGGCGGCTGAAGAGGCTTGCTTGCAGGCGCAGACGTCTCCCTCTGCTTAGAGTGAGGGGCCCCTGGAGCATGGGGGGCCCCCGCACCGCGGGGGCTGCGGGGGCCTGTGTTACACCCCTGCCCTGCCAAAACGCATCGTTACGCACTCGAGCATCAGCGTACTGGTGCCGAATACAACCCCAAGATCCTCCATCATTTTCCAGTTTTGAGCCGCCCCCCCTCCCCCCCCCCAGCTGCCTCTCCCCCTCTCACATTCACAGTGGGTTTGTTTAACGTGGATTCGTGTCACTGACCCGCCCTAATGGTTTTTCCGTCTTAATGCCCGCCTGAGGGCTGGGAACTTGGAGGGGCCCATTTGCGGGTCCTTTTGTTTAGATTTCTGTTTTTTTGGGGGAACTGTGGGGAATCCTGGGGAGGGTGCATCAATATGAACAGGAGGAGAGACATCCCGAGGGAACTTTGCAGACCTTGGGGCATATCAACAACAACCGGCGATAATTATCTCTAAGCGCACTTAGCGCTAGGATAATTATCGCCGGCTAGCGTGAATTTTTATCGCTGAGATAGCGTGCTATTAGCAACGCTTATCTCAATAGCGATAAAAATCCTCACGCTAACAGGCTAACGTGAGATTGTCGCTGGAAACCCAGCGATAATCTCACGTTACCTTGTTGATAGGGACAGACAAACTTAGCCATGATATCCTCCTTCCATAGGATATCATGGCTAAGTCTGAAAAATACCAGACGTAAAAAAGCAGTGTTAACCGCGGTTAGCGCTGCTTTTTTTGTCTCTAACAGGGTTAGCGACATTCTTGATAATAGGAGAAATGTCGCTTAGCGACATTTCTCCTATTATTTTACTCTGGAACGCCCCCTTTGCATCTCATTAGAGATGCAAGGGGAAGCGTAGAGTAAAAGGGTGCTAACATGCAAATTTGCATGTTAGCACCCTGTTGTTGATAGGGCGCTAGTTTTATCTCTCCTTTTTTGGCTTTTAAAGCCAAAAAAGCAGAGATAAAGCCCTTGTTGATATGCCCCCTTGAGTCAGTAACACCAAAGGGATATACCTGTATGGCCGTAGACGCTCCTGCTAGTGCCCCTGGGGCACTGGACTCTTAGCTTGTGTTGCCTCAGTATGCATTATCTCATTGTTCAAAGCTCCCATTGCCCCTGTTAGAAATACTTCAAGGGGGCCAGTGATGGCGCCAGCCGTCGTGGTGTGTTTCCTTTTACCCATGCTCACTGTGGCCAGAGGCCGTGTTCTCTTTCACAGGAAGGAATAAATGCCCCCCCCCCCCCCCACCTTAAAGCAGGCTTTTTTTTTCAGAATAGATGTTGGTCATACTGTCCCAAAGGGAAACAAAGATTGCATCTGATAGAGCCCAGCCAGAAACTGGTGGAGAGTGATTTTACCAAAGATTGTTGACCTGTGAGAGGTGAGGTTCAGAACCCAGACATGTCTTAGAAATAATACAAACTCTCACAGATGTTTCCCAAGTTCCTTCGCTACTCTGGCAGCAGATGCAAACCTCAGAAACTTCTTCCTAACCAAACCACCTTCCCTCTCATTCAACAGATGTGGGGATAAAAACAGCTGCGGCCCCCCCGAACTTTCAGCGGTGGTCCTACTAGCCATGGGATTGTGTGCCGCAGATCACATGCCAAAGTGTCAGAAATGATCTCCCTATTCGAGTCAGTGTGTGTATCCCCCAAACTGTGATGCAGAGGAGAAGGGGTGCAAGCTTGAATGATCTTCCACACAACTCAGGCCCAAAGAGGCCTACCTGGTCCGACCCGGAGCCATCGCCTACAACAGCGACTCTTCGGAGCAGTCCCGATAACCCCATAGAGATGCCCCAAGTCCCGATAACCCCATAGAGATGCCCCAAGTCCCGATAACCCCATAGAGATGCCCCAAGGGTGATAATCGGTAACACCTAAGTTCATACACCTCCATTATAATAGAATCATTTTTGATTACACACAATTATTTCAGTTATATTTACAATTATCTAATTTATAATTATGTTTTTCTCTAAATAAAATATAAAAAAGATATCATATGCAATTAAAAAATAATGCAACTCAACATTATTTTTAATTTTTAAACCTAAATTAATTTTTTGATTAAAAGCATTTTATTGGCATTGTCAAGTGATACTTGTACAATCCCATATTTTAGCACCACAGGTAAGAGTAGTCAAACAGTATGGATGGTGCACCTTCTAAATTAAGCCAGTCACAAGAAGCACATGTACCCATCTATATTGGGCATCCATCGTATCTCTCAATGCGTTTTCCACATGTTCACCCACCCCTTTCCTAGCCCCTCCCCACATTCTGCTGGCCCCAACTGCAGAAGGTTCATAAATCCAGATGTATCCACATAGAATGGCAAACTGACAATGAATTTGTCCTAATTCCCAAGCGTCACAGCACAGCTGTCTCACAGCAGCTGCAATGTAAGATGGGATATGGGAGTCTGTCCCCTCCTCATCAGTGAATGAGATCTAGGGTCCCCTCACCCAGATGCCCTACCAGTGACTTCCATTTGAGTTCAAATGTGAGATGGGATCCCTGGATGTTGCTTGTCAAGACTTCTAGAGCTAGAACAGCCCACAGTCTCTGACACCACTGCGTGGATGGCAGGCGTTCTGTGTCTGCCTCTGACACCTCTGCATGGATGGCAGGCGTTCTGTGTCTGCCTCTGACACCTCTGCATGGATGGCAGGCGTTCTGTGTCTGCCTCTGACACCACTGTATGGATAGCAGGCGTTCTGTGTCTGGCTCTGACACCACTGTATGGATAGCAGGCGTTCTGTGTCTGGCTCTGACACCACTGTATGGATAGCAGGCGTTCAGTGTCTGGCTCTGACACCACTGTATGGATAGCAGGCGTTCAGTGTCTGCCTCTGACACCTCGCCACTGCATGTATGGCAGGCGTTCAGTGTCTGCCTCTGACACCACTGCATGGATAGCAGGCGTTCTGTGTCTGCCTCTGACACCACTGTATGGATAGCAGGCGTTCTGTGTCTGCCTCTGACACCTCTGCATGGATGGCAGGAGTTCTGTGTCTGCCTCTGACACCACTGCATGGATGGCAGGCGCTCAATATCTGCCTCTGACACCACTGCATGGATGGCAGGCGTTCAATGTCTGCCTCTGACACCACTGCATGGATGGCAGGCGTTCTGTGTCTGCCTCTGACACCTCTGCATGAATGGCAGGCATTCTGAGTCTGCCTCTGACACCAATGTATGGATGGCAGATGTTCTGTGTCTGTCCCTGACACCATTGTATGGATAGCAGGCGTTCTGTGTCTGTGTGAGAAGTTGGCCTGGTATATGCTGTTCACTAGTTCTAGTGACCACCTTGTACCATGCCAAGCAACCCTTATGGTGTGGTTGTAAGTCAACCTTTTTGGACTAGCTGCCCTAGTGGTAGCGTAGGCTAAGCAGTCTTTGAGGCTAAACTCGTGAAGCGTGTTAAGCCAGCTGTTTTACCAAATGCAACCCCCTTTTATACCAATGAAAGGACACCACACAGATATATATTCAAAATATATATGTATTTATTTCTCAAAGTAACCCCTAGTCTCTTTATGAGCACAGGAGCACAAATCGTCAAACAAGATTATCACAGAATACACAGAAGTTGCACTTTATATGGATAGGCCCTGGTGGCCACTCAAACCATATACTAAAATAGTGGTATAAGTACCACGAACAGAAAAGGGAAAAGGCCTAGGGCCTCTAGAATCGCTGGGCCTACAAGGAGCTAACGTCAGTTAGTGACCAGGAGGTCCACGGGTGGCGTGTGCAGAGCAAATAGTCACACGCGTGCTCCCATAGGTTTCAATGGGTGCGTAAAAAGTACAAAGTTACTGCAAAAGGAATCTTCCGGATGACCTAGGAACTTAAGATTTGGAACACAGGCACTAGAGATGTATTACTACACATGGGCACCGGAGTACCAGCTTTACCTCACCCACAGGAAGCGGGTGCATAGGCCTCAAAGTGCGTCGGGTTTCTTCTATCTGTTCCGTTGAGCCTGGGACAAAGATGCTGCAGGCGGTCGGTCGGGAAGAGATGCAGTGGATCCAAGAGTGGATCGGAGATGTTAAAGACCTGTAAGCAGAGGGGACAGTGTTCACAGTCACTAGCCAGTGACCAGCGTGGCACCAGGTGGGTACCAGGCAATGTCGGGTGCAAACAGGAAGGAAGGTGTAGCTTGACTCTGCAGCCACGTGGTCCCTGAAGGTCGACGACGTCCAGGAGTCGAGTCACGAGCTGTCCCACGCAGGCTCTCGCTGTCGGCGGTGTCGGCGACTTGATCGAAGCAAACAAGCCTTGGCAAAAGCAATTGTTGTAGGCAAGGAGTTTAAGCTGATGGTTCTGGCCAGCAAGGTCAGAGGAACTGCTCCTTTGGAGGGGAGCAAGGGCCAGTCTGGAGCAACCAGACCAGCGGTGTTTGTCGTAGATTTCGTCGCCAAGATGGCCACTAGCCAGCGGGCCAGCAACCGGTTAGGCGCGTCGAGTGGCAAAATGCAGAAGGGCCCCACGCAGATCGTGGAGATGCTGGAGGGCTCACCTTTGGTGCAGCTGCTGCTCGAGGGTTGGGCTTCTCAGGACCCAAAGCACAACTTGGAGGGAGCCTCGGTTGTTGCACTGGTCAGCTTGTCGTAGTCGTTTCAAGATGGCTGGCTCCACGTGTCTCGGTGCCTCCACGGGTCTCCTCTTTGCAGGGACTGTGGATCGGGCGGTGAGAGGTCTGGAGGTCCAGGTCTTGTCAGTCTCTGGGCTCGGGCTCCGGCGGGAGGCGGCGGCAAAGCAGACGGTGATTCGCTGGATGGTGCTTGCGTTAGCAAGGTGGTCACTCCCTGACCACAGGGGAGATTTTCTTCAGTCTTCTGTGCAGCAGAATGTCGAAGTTCCCGTCTTCTTCTTAGTTTCAAGTTGATTCCAGGATGTCTGAAGTCTTAGGACACAGCTCCTACCTTTAAGCGGATTCTAGGGGCCGGACTACCTGCTAGGTCCCTCCCTATGGGTGGGACCAGGAAGGGGGGTGGTTACACCCCCAATCCTTTGTCCAGCTCGCCCCAGGCCCGGGACTGGTGTGCCCCAGGACCGGTTTGAACTGGCATATGCCCCGAGGCTCCTTGTGAGCCACAGGCATGTCTGGTTTCTTTCAAGCCCTACCTGACCAATACACAAAATCCTGTCTGGGGTGGTGCACGCACCTCCCCTGGCAGGAAACCCTTTGTCCACACCTCCCAAGCTGGAAGGACTCCCAGCAGCAGGAGGGCAGACTTGTGTCTGTGGTGGCAGCATCCATTTTGTGGAGCTGAGGCTATGTCTGATTTTACCCGGGTTTCAGGTACTGTACATGTCGTGTCCCTCTAGAAGGGTGGAATGCTAACCCCGTCGCCAGAATTGGCGAGGGGTTAGTATTCCAATTCGTATGACACCTTACTCGACATGTTTTGATAAAGCCAAACCAAAGATAGCATTTAACCGCGAGGTTCATAATGCACTTAAGAGTATATGGTATGACGATATCTGGAAACAGTAGAAGGAAGTTGTTCCGACCACTGCAGACAGGCTCAGCTCATGCCAGAGCACCATCTCACATGGAACCAAGCACTCTGCCTTCAGGATTGTTAAGGCCTGCCATAGGAGTGACTTATAGGTTACCAGGTGTCCCATTTAAGGTTAGGTATAGGTATACTACACCTAAGTAAGAGGTGATTACACCAACTTACCCCAGCTGAGTGATCAGCCAGTTGTGTCAAATTGTTAGGCCAAGCCTGGGGTGGCATAATACATGCTTCAGCCCTTGGCAGGCCTTGGGTACACCAATGCCCTGGGTACCTAGTGTACACTGGTACAGGGGCTGACAGGGTGATCCAACCAATTGGGTATGTACCTAGGGTACATGGAGTCCATTTTAAAGAGAGAGCAGATGGGCTGAGGTCCTGAATGGCAGGATCTCAGGCCAACTAAGTCGAAAAACCAGCTAGACACTAGGCAAAAATTTGGGGGTAACCATAGTCAGATATCCACCTTCCTACACAACCCCCCCCCAAACGAAGGGAGATAAGGCTGACCTTGACCAGGTAAGCCTATATTGCCCAAGTGGCCATATAAGGAGGAACCAGCACTGGCATGGTTACCCCCTGTCTCATGGTCCACTAAGCGATCCCTCACCCTAAGGGTATCAGAGGGTCTCCACCATAGGGAATCTCTACCTTTGGTGTGTCTTGGCAAAGTAAAAGGCTGGTGTCGAGATGGAGTACTGAAGTGAGTGTCCTCAAAGTGAGACCTCAGCTTCCTCCAATCATCCTTCACCATGGATGCCTTTCTTTCCTTAACTGAGTTGCACTGTGCTCTCAGGGTCAGCCTCTGGCTACCTAAAGCTGGAGGCTGGGTCCCTTTTGTGGGCTTACTGGAGGGACAGGTCAGGTTTGGGGCCCTAAGGTCCCAGGTTTGCCTGTGCCCAACAGAATCCCTCTGGGGGAGGTCCCTAACTACCTGTAAAGGAGATCCCTCAGGAATGTTTTTACCCATCACCTGACTAGGGCTACTAGCCAGGCAATCCTCATTCTTTTGATGGGGGGGTTCTTGTGGACAGGGGCCCTCTGGGGGTCCACTGGCCTCCCTGACCTCTGCAGCCCTGGGCTGACTGAGGCAGGGTAGAGAGAGGCAGGCTACCTGCACCAGACTGGGTCCCACCTTGGAAGGGGCCACTGACATCAGAGGCTCTGCCAGGCCAGGCCTGGCTACCTCTGGGGCAGTTCCTTCACAAGGGGTGAGGTCAGATCCCTGAGGAGGCTGACCTTTTCCTAATGTCTGGGGAGAGGGAGACTTTTCTTCCTCCCCACTACTCTCAGTTTGTGTGGAGTGATCCATTGTTTCAGGCTTCACTACACCTATGTCAGTCTGAGTATAGGCTGAGACCATTACAGCCTTGCCAACCTTTTCAGGGTGGCACTCAGTTTGTGTTTGAGCTGTGACTGTCACAGCTCTGCCAGTCTCTACAGGGAAGTCTGTCTGTGCCTGGGCTGTGGCTACCACTGCCCTTCCAACCTTTTCAGGGAGGAAATCTATTTGGACAGGGGTTGTGAATGGCACAACCCCCCTACCCTTTTGTGACAGGCCTACCATTTTAGAATGGGTGTCTTGTTCAACTCCAGCCCAAGCTGAGAGTTCTAAGTCATTCCCCAGTAAGCAGTCTACAGGCAAGGTTGGGGACACTGCCACCCTTTTAGGGCCAGTGACACCTCCCCAGCTGAGACATACCTCTGCCATGGGATGACTGTTCTGTTTGCCATCAATGTTGGTCACCTGGTAGGAGAAACCAGGCAAAAGCTGCTCAGAGGGAACTAGCCAATGGGCCACCATTGTGATGCTAGCTCCAGTGTCTCTGTAGGCCTCAGCTTTTGTACCATTGATGTAGGGCTCCTGTCTGTACCTACCCAAAGTGTTGGGACAGGCAGTGAAGTTGGCAAACCCCATGCCACCATCACAGACAAGAGTATCTGCTGCAGGGGAATTGGCTAAGCCAGGGTCCCCCTGTGTTCCCCAAGTAAACCCACCCAGATTTCTGGGGGCACTCCCACCACCTGGGGGATTACTGCTGACAGTAATAGGTGGTGTGACAGGAGTAATTGGAGGAACAGTTTTGTTTTTAGCCCTTGGGCAACCGCTGTCAGTTTTCCAATGCCCAGGAGTTTTACACTCATGGCAGTAGGGCTTTTTGGCTGTGGTAGAGGAGGGAGCTTGGGACCCACCACCCTGTGTGGAGTTTTGGGGCCCTGAGGAAGGTTTCTCTTTTTCTTTATCCCCACCCTTCTCTTGAGGCTTGGTGGTATCTTTCTTTTGGTCACCACCCTGGTTTTTAGGCCTGATCCTGGTCCTGACCCATTTATCTGCCCTCTTTCCCAATTCTTGGGGAGAGGTCAAATCTGAGTCTACCAGGTGTTGATGGAGAAGCTGGTTTTGACAATTACTTAAAATCTGCTCTCTCATCATCAAATTGTACAATCCTGTATAATCAGACACCTTACTTCCCAGCAACCAACCCTCCAAAGCCTTAGTGGCACATTCCACATATTCAGACCAGTCCTGAGTCTGTGTCTTCTGGGTGTCTCTGAACATTAACCTGTACTGTTCAGTGGTTAAGCCTAACCCATCAACTAGGACACTCTTCAGGACTCTGTAATTTCTGACATCCTCTTCTCTAACAGTGAGGAGTCTATCTCTGCCTCTCCCCTCAAAGGAGAGCCATAAGATTGCTGCCCACTGGTCTTCAGGAACCTGCTGCACTTTGCAGGCTCTCTCAAGAGCAGTCATCCATTTGTGGATGTCATCCCCACTTTTGTAGGGGGGCACAATCTTGGACAGGTTCCTATTGTCAAAGACCCTATCTTTGTCCCTAGGGACATTGCTGCCACCAGTGGGTATAGACCCACTCTCTCTATGCTGCCTAGCCTTGCTCAGTTTTTCTTCCATCAGGGCTACTTCTAGCTCCTGCTTCCTGATCCTCAGCTGGGCTTCCTGCATTCTGGCCTCATGTTCCCTCCTCTGAGGGGTGGTCAGTCTCCTTCTGGAGTGACCTTGAGAGCCTCTAGAGCCATGGGAAGCATTGGAGTCACCTGAGCGATTCCTTTGCCTTCCAAGCCCTGTGTTAAGTCCACTGGGGAGATCCAATGGGGTGAACCCACTGTCAGTCCCCAATAGCCTTAGTTTAGCTGGGCCAAGTATAACACTTGGCACTGGGCTAGTTCTCCCTTCATCCCCACTCACATCTGTATCCCCATCACTTTCTTCCTCTGTGGTAGGCATCCCATCTAAGGGGTGACTATTGGGAAGGGGTACTTCAGTGGCATCTTCAGAAGGGGGGCCTCCTGTTCCTGTCCCTAAGGGGGCTAACTGGGAAGCTTTCTTGAGTGCTCTCTGATTCTCATCATTCTGTAAGAGCTCTCTGAGCTCAGCAGAGTTTGGGTTCTTGGGCTGTTTAAGGCCTCTAAGAGTTGCCAAATGCCTGAGCTCATTCTGATTAAGGGTAGCAAAGCTGGATGGTGCCCTCTGGGGGTCACTCTCAACAGAGATGGGTACAGTGGACCCCTCTGCCCCGGCCATTGCTCTTAAGTGTGGGTGGATGTGTTGCAATCTACCTACACTTGGGTTTACCTACTAAACCTATCTAGTAGTTGTAGTCAGGGTGTGCTACTCCCTTTGCTCTACAACAACTAAGTTCAGTAGAACTTAAGTATATCTAATCTTGTTTTATATGTACCTACAGGTACCTATGTGATCTTTCAATTGGTAACCAAGAGATTACAATGGTAAAACACAGCAAGCTCAAATCCAACCGCTGCTCACCAATGTGAGAAGTTGGCCTGGTATATGCTGTTCACTAGTTCTAGTGACCACCTTGTACCATGCCAAGCAACCCTTATGGTGTGGTTGTAAGTCAACCTTTTTGGACTAGCTGCCCTAGTGGTAGCGTAGGCTAAGCAGTCTTTGAGGCTAAACTCGTGAAGCGTGTTAAGCCAGCTGTTTTACCAAATGCAACCCCCTTTTATACCAATGAAAGGACACCACACAGATATATATTCAAAATATATATGTATTTATTTCTCAAAGTAACCCCTAGTCTCTTTATGAGCACAGGAGCACAAATCGTCAAACAAGATTATCACAGAATACACAGAAGTTGCACTTTATATGGATAGGCCCTGGTGGCCACTCAAACCATATACTAAAATAGTGGTATAAGTACCACGAACAGAAAAGGGAAAAGGCCTAGGGCCTCTAGAATCGCTGGGCCTACAAGGAGCTAACGTCAGTTAGTGACCAGGAGGTCCACGGGTGGCGTGTGCAGAGCAAATAGTCACACGCGTGCTCCCATAGGTTTCAATGGGTGCGTAAAAAGTACAAAGTTACTGCAAAAGGAATCTTCCGGATGACCTAGGAACTTAAGATTTGGAACACAGGCACTAGAGATGTATTACTACACATGGGCACCGGAGTACCAGCTTTACCTCACCCACAGGAAGCGGGTGCATAGGCCTCAAAGTGCGTCGGGTTTCTTCTATCTGTTCCGTTGAGCCTGGGACAAAGATGCTGCAGGCGGTCGGTCGGGAAGAGATGCAGTGGATCCAAGAGTGGATCGGAGATGTTAAAGACCTGTAAGCAGAGGGGACAGTGTTCACAGTCACTAGCCAGTGACCAGCGTGGCACCAGGTGGGTACCAGGCAATGTCGGGTGCAAACAGGAAGGAAGGTGTAGCTTGACTCTGCAGCCACGTGGTCCCTGAAGGTCGACGACGTCCAGGAGTCGAGTCACGAGCTGTCCCACGCAGGCTCTCGCTGTCGGCGGTGTCGGCGACTTGATCGAAGCAAACAAGCCTTGGCAAAAGCAATTGTTGTAGGCAAGGAGTTTAAGCTGATGGTTCTGGCCAGCAAGGTCAGAGGAACTGCTCCTTTGGAGGGGAGCAAGGGCCAGTCTGGAGCAACCAGACCAGCGGTGTTTGTCGTAGATTTCGTCGCCAAGATGGCCACTAGCCAGCGGGCCAGCAACCGGTTAGGCGCGTCGAGTGGCAAAATGCAGAAGGGCCCCACGCAGATCGTGGAGATGCTGGAGGGCTCACCTTTGGTGCAGCTGCTGCTCGAGGGTTGGGCTTCTCAGGACCCAAAGCACAACTTGGAGGGAGCCTCGGTTGTTGCACTGGTCAGCTTGTCGTAGTCGTTTCAAGATGGCTGGCTCCACGTGTCTCGGTGCCTCCACGGGTCTCCTCTTTGCAGGGACTGTGGATCGGGCGGTGAGAGGTCTGGAGGTCCAGGTCTTGTCAGTCTCTGGGCTCGGGCTCCGGCGGGAGGCGGCGGCAAAGCAGACGGTGATTCGCTGGATGGTGCTTGCGTTAGCAAGGTGGTCACTCCCTGACCACAGGGGAGATTTTCTTCAGTCTTCTGTGCAGCAGAATGTCGAAGTTCCCGTCTTCTTCTTAGTTTCAAGTTGATTCCAGGATGTCTGAAGTCTTAGGACACAGCTCCTACCTTTAAGCGGATTCTAGGGGCCGGACTACCTGCTAGGTCCCTCCCTATGGGTGGGACCAGGAAGGGGGGTGGTTACACCCCCAATCCTTTGTCCAGCTCGCCCCAGGCCCGGGACTGGTGTGCCCCAGGACCGGTTTGAACTGGCATATGCCCCGAGGCTCCTTGTGAGCCACAGGCATGTCTGGTTTCTTTCAAGCCCTACCTGACCAATACACAAAATCCTGTCTGGGGTGGTGCACGCACCTCCCCTGGCAGGAAACCCTTTGTCCACACCTCCCAAGCTGGAAGGACTCCCAGCAGCAGGAGGGCAGACTTGTGTCTGTGGTGGCAGCATCCATTTTGTGGAGCTGAGGCTATGTCTGATTTTACCCGGGTTTCAGGTACTGTACATGTCGTGTCCCTCTAGAAGGGTGGAATGCTAACCCCGTCGCCAGAATTGGCGAGGGGTTAGTATTCCAATTCGTATGACACCTTACTCGACATGTTTTGATAAAGCCAAACCAAAGATAGCATTTAACCGCGAGGTTCATAATGCACTTAAGAGTATATGGTATGACGATATCTGGAAACAGTAGAAGGAAGTTGTTCCGACCACTGCAGACAGGCTCAGCTCATGCCAGAGCACCATCTCACATGGAACCAAGCACTCTGCCTTCAGGATTGTTAAGGCCTGCCATAGGAGTGACTTATAGGTTACCAGGTGTCCCATTTAAGGTTAGGTATAGGTATACTACACCTAAGTAAGAGGTGATTACACCAACTTACCCCAGCTGAGTGATCAGCCAGTTGTGTCAAATTGTTAGGCCAAGCCTGGGGTGGCATAATACATGCTTCAGCCCTTGGCAGGCCTTGGGTACACCAATGCCCTGGGTACCTAGTGTACACTGGTACAGGGGCTGACAGGGTGATCCAACCAATTGGGTATGTACCTAGGGTACATGGAGTCCATTTTAAAGAGAGAGCAGATGGGCTGAGGTCCTGAATGGCAGGATCTCAGGCCAACTAAGTCGAAAAACCAGCTAGACACTAGGCAAAAATTTGGGGGTAACCATAGTCAGATATCCACCTTCCTACAGTCTGCCTCTGACACCACTGTATGGATAGCAGATGTTCTGTGTCTGTCTCTGACACCACTGTATGGATAGCAGGTGTTCTGTGTCTGCCTCTGACACCACTGTATGGATAGCAGGCGTTCTGTGTCTGCCTCTGACACCACTGTATGGATAGCAGGCGTTCTGTGTCTGTCTCTGACACCACTGTATGGATATCAGGCGTTCTGTGTCTGCCTCTGACACCACTGTATGGATAGCAGGCATTCTGTGTCTGCCTCTGACACCACTGTATGGATAGCAGGCGTTCTGTGTCTGGCTCTGACACCACTGTATGGATAGCAGGCCTACTGTGTCTGCCTCTGACACAACTGTATGGATAGCAGGCGTTCTGTGTCTGCCTCTGACACCACTGTATGGATAGCAGGCGTGCTGTGTCTGGCTCTGACACCACTGTATGGATAGCAGGCGTTCAGTGTCTGCCTCTGACACCTCGCCACTGCATGTATGGCAGGCGTTCTGTGTCTGCCTCTGACACCACTGCATGGATGGCAGGCGTTCTATGTCTAGCTCTGACACCACTGTATGGATGGCAGGCACTTTGTGTCTGGCTCTGACACCACTGTATGGATGGCAGGCGTTCTGTGTCTGCCTCTGACAACTCTGCATGGATGGCAGGTGTTCAGTGTCTGCCTCTGACACCACTGCATGGATAGCAGGCATTCTGTGTCTGCCTTTGACACCACTGTATGGATAGCAGGCGTTCTGTGTCTGCCTTTGACACCACTGTATGGAAAGCAGGCGTTCTGTGTCTGCCTCTGACACCACTGTATGGATAGCAAGCGTTCTGTGTCTGGCTCTGACACCACTGCATGGATGGCAGGCGTTCAGTGTCTGCCTCTGACACCACTGCATGGATAGCAGGCGCTCTGTGTCTGCCTCTGACACCTCGCCACTGCATGTATGGCAGGCGTTCTGTGTCTGCCTCTGACACCACTGCATGGATGGCAGGCGTTCTGTGTCTAGCTCTGACACCACTGTATGGATGGCAGGCGCTTTGTGTTTGGCTCTGACACCACTGTATGGATGGCAGGCGTTCTGTGTCTGCCTCTGACACCTCTGCATGGATGGCAGGCATTCAGTGTCTGCCTCTGACACCACTGCATGGATAGCAGGCATTCTGTGTCTGCCTTTGACACCACTGTATGGATAGCAGGCGTTCTGTGTCTGCCTTTGGCACCACTGTATGGAAAGCAGGCGTTCTGTGTCTGCCTATGACACCACTGTATGGATAGCAAGCGCTTTGTGTCTGGCTCTGACACCACTGTATGGATGGCAGGCGTTCTGTGTCTGCCTCTGACACCTCTGCATGGATGGCAGGCGTTCAGTGTCTGCCTCTGACACCACTGTATGGATGGCAGGCGCTTTGTGTCTGGCTCTGACACCACTGTATGGATGGCAGGCGTTCTGTGTCTGCCTCTGACACCTCTGCATGGATGGCAGGCGTTCAGTGTCTGCCTCTGACACCACTGCATGGATAGCAGGCATTCTGTGTCTGCCTTTGACACCACTGTATGGATAGCAGGCGTTCTGTGTCTGCCTTTGACACCACTGTATGGAAAGCAGGCGTTCTGTGTCTGCCTCTGACACCACTGTATGGATAGCAAGCGTTCTGTGTCTGGCTCTGACACCACTGCATGGATGGCAGGCGTTCAGTGTCTGCCTCTGACACCACTGCATGGATAGCAGGCGCTCTGTGTCTGCCTCTGACACCTCGCCACTGCATGTATGGCAGGCGTTCTGTGTCTGCCTCTGACACCACTGCATGGATGGCAGGCGTTCTGTGTCTAGCTCTGACACCACTGTATGGATGGCAGGCGCTTTGTGTTTGGCTCTGACACCACTGTATGGATGGCAGGCGTTCTGTGTCTGCCTCTGACACCTCTGCATGGATGGCAGGCTTTCAGTGTCTGCCTTTGACACCACTGTATGGAAAGCAGGCGTTCTGTGTCTGCCTCTGACACCACTGTATGGATAGCAAGCGTTCTGTGTCTGGCTCTGACACCACTGAATGGATGGCAGGCGTTCAGTGTCTGCCTCTGACACCACTGCATGGATAGCAGGCGCTCTGTGTCTGCCTCTGACACCACTGCATGGATAGCAGGCGTTCAGTGTCTGCCTCTGACACCACTGCATGGATGGCAGGCGTTCTGTGCCTGCCTCTGACACCACTGCATGGATGGCAGGCGTTCTGTGTCTGCCTCTGACACCACTGCATGGATGGCAGGCCTGCTGTGTCTGCCTGACACCACTGCATGGATAGCAGGCGTTCTGTGTCTGCCTCTGACACCACTGCATGGATGGCAGGCGTTCTGTATCTGCCTCTGACACCACTGCATGGATGGCAGGCCTGCTGTGTCTGCCTGACACCACTGCATGGATGGCAGGCGGTCTGTGTCTGCCTCTGACACCACTGCATGGATGGCAGGCCTGCTGTGTCTGCCTGACACCACTGCATGGATAGTAGGCGTTCTGTGTCTGCCTCTGACACCACTGTATGGATGGCAGATGTTCTGTGTCTGTCTCTGACACCATTGTATGGATAGCAGGCATTCTGTGTCTGCCTCTGACACCACTGTATGGATAGCAGGCATTCTGTGTCTGCCTCTGACACCACTGTATGGATAGCAGATGTTCTGTGTCTGTCTCTGACACCACTGTATGGATAGCAGGCGTTCTGTGTCTGCCTCTGACACCACTGTATGGATAGCAGATGTTCTGTGTCTGTCTCTGACACCACTGTATGGATAGCAGGCGTTCTGTGTCTGCCTCTGACACCACTGTATGGATAGCAGGCGTTCTGTGTCAGGCTCTGACACCACTGTATGGATAGCAGGCGTACTGTGTCGGCCTCTGACACCACTGTATGGATAGCAGGCGTTCTGTGTCTGCCTCTGACACCACTGTATGGATAGCAGGCGTTCTGTGTCTGGCTCTGACACCACTGTATGGATAGCAGGCCTACTGTGTCGGCCTCTGACACCACTGTATGGATAGCAGGCGTTCTGTGTCTGCCTCTGACACCACTGTATGGATAGCAGGCGTTCTGTGTCTGGCTCTGACACCACTGTATGGATAGCAGGCGTTCAGTGTCTGCCTCTGACACCTCGCCACTGCATGTATGGCAGGTGTTCTGTGTCTGCCTCTGACACCACTGTATGGATTGCAGGTGTTCTGTGTCTGCCTCTGACACCACTGCATGGATGGCAGGCGTTCTGTGTCTAGCTCTGACACCACTGTATGGATGGCAGGCGCTCTGTGTCTGGCTCTGACACCACTGTATGGATAGCAGGCGTTCTGTGTCTGCCTCTGACACCACTGTATGGATAGCAGGCGTTCTGTGTCTGCCTCTGACACCACTGTATGGATAGCAAGCGTTCTGTGTCTGGCTCTGACACCACTGTATGGATCAAAAGCACAATGGTTCTGTCGGGTAAAACCATATCCTACTAAACACACAGCAAAAGTCTGAGTGAGTCAAAAGGTGACACAAGGAACATAAACCAAATTTTCTAATGTTTTAGTTTTTATATAAATTCATTCATTTATACGTTTATCTCCAAAGATTATTTGCAAAGGCCATCACAATACAGAATCGTAACAAATAGTGACAAAGTGAATATTGGTGCTCAGTGAACAGAGTGGAAGACAAATACAGTGTAGTTTAAAAGGTCTCAGTTATTATTGGCCAGCGAACAAAGATTTATAGTAGTCTTGCGAACTAAAACAATTCAGTGTTTAAGCAGACTCTAATTACTGGTCCAGGGAATAATGTCGACGTTTCAACCCTGTTAAATGCACTACTAGCAAGTCGGTGCGGGTCTTCATCAGGACAAAAGCAACGTGATGATGGCCTGTGAAGAGTAAATTAACCCCTTCGGTGCTCATGACGGAACGGTTCCGTCATGAGCCACGGTTGAGCTGTGCTCATGACGGAACCGTTCCGTCATGACCACGCCCGCGCAAGATTCCGTCAGCACAGCGGCGGAATTTGCGCAGCATGGAAGGGGTTAACTAGAATCAGATGTGTCACGGGAAGACTAACACTCACAGTTAATTAAGGTGGTGTCACACTCACCTATTATATAGGCGGGGTTTTCAATCCTTCCGCAGTTAATGGTTCATTATTTGGATCACAAGATTGAATGTATCTATGAACGAGTAGAACAGAATCATGACTAGTACTCGTTGTATTCACGAAAGATTAAACTATTTACATTTAAATGGCTCTAGTGGCAATTACAGCTCACCTCGGTATTGGCCGTCGTGATTATTACTAAGTCACGAGGATGTCACTACGTCTGCTATTTCTCAGGAAAAAGAATGGTCCAGGGCGATTCAATCTGTGAACTATTGAATTAAAATTGAGGATATAAATGGTGTAATTAGTCGTATTTATATCCAAATATTCTTTATTTATATGTGCCAAATTAAAATAGTGTCCGTGAATGAAGTGGCCAAAATGCTCACCTCTTTAGGCTCGGTTGAGGCGATATAACGTCACTCAAACTGCTGTTATACTCGATCTGTTAAATATAGAAAATTCCAAATAAATACAAGCTATTTCAGCGTATTACGGGTAACACAGAGCAGGGTTCCACATCATACAATTACCTTGCTCCGAATATCACGAAGAACGGCAGGCGAAAGTCCCAGCTCGTCAGCGTCTATGGAGAGACGTGTTCGAAATGAACTAGCATATATATCCAGTGCGCATGTGTCTATGCGTCAATTACGCGTTGCCAAGCAACGACGTCCAAACACGTCTTATATGGTAATCATTGCCTGTCGACGTGAAATGCCATATGGTCCGCCGAGCGCGGAAGGCAGAACGTAACTATAATAATTTCAATCCCTCAACTATATGCCTGAGTTGTGCGCATTCCGAAGATAATAAGAGACATGTGCCTTAGCATACAATGTCAATGTATGATATCAAGACTCGTTATATAGTAGAACGAGAGAATCTCATTAAAAGCTTCCGTTCATCTAATGTGAGTTACTGTGTACTTAGATATAATCTACCAAACTTGATGATTGCGTCACTCTTAATTTAGACTTTATATCGTGTCGTTCTTACAATAGAATATATTAACACATACATTTAAGAGAATCTCATCAGATCCAAACGTTGAATCATAATTCAGTAATGATAGATCCACAGTTAAATTACATTCAATGTTTCCAATACTTTTGAACAACCATGACATAGTATACAATCCCAAACTTTTTGGCCTCGTCTAGATCTGTGGCATTTGATATCTTAATGCACCCAGCATGTATTTTCTCTTCAGTTTCGATAAACTCGACTCAAGCAAGGCATTTAGTGCATCATTCTGTAAAGCCAGATTCGTACATTGCTGTAGTCAAAGACCACTTCACATTGTTAGACATGTAATGTACCTGTTAACAAAGATTTACACTACAACACACTTCGTAACTTCCAGCTCATACATTTTGGAAAGCATCATTCTATCTATCGGATAGGATCCAATAGATAACATAAAAATGAGAATTCATACAGTTCTAAGCAAGTCACTTATCCTCACATTGTCTGAAGACAACCAAAACAGATGGGTACATTTACAACTGTCCCAACTGTCTTGTTGTCTCCTCCATCTCATTTAACCCATGGTGTATCGAGTCAAGCAGATGTATCCATCTGCATTCTTTATAGTTCATACTCCTTGTAACTGAACCTCCTCTTGCGCTAGGAATGATCCTCTCTAGCACCCACCATGTAAGGTTATTTGGGGCATGCTGGTGTGTTGTATAGTGTTCAACTAAAGGTGCCCCTTGTACCTTACATCTTATCCTGCACATGTGCTGCAGGATCCTCACTTTGGCTTTCTGGGTGGTTTGGCCAACGTATATAAAACCCCAGGGACATCGGATGGCATATATAATGTTGGTACTATTGCAATTGGTAAAGTGTGGAAGTGTGTATGTTTTATTGGCATGTTCAAATGAAGTGCCCACATGACATAGGTCACAGGCCTTGCACTGTCCACATTTCTGATGTCCAGTTATTGGAGGAAGACCAAAATGACTTCTAAGGTCAACTGATTTAGGCTCTTCAAAGTATGCACTGACAACTGTATCTTTGATGTTTTTACCCCTCTTAAAGGCGAAGTTAGGGTTCTGTGTAGTCTGTAATTCACTGGCAACCAGATTCCAATATTTCTTCACAATTCCTTTTATTTCATTACTCCTGGTGTTAAATGTAGTAACACAAACCATTTTGTCTGTTTCTTTGGGTCTCTGATTGGTCTCCAGGAGTTGCTCGCGCGGGCAATACCATGCACGTTTCTTGGCGCGTTTTAACAAGCCGGTGGGGTAACCTCTCTCCTTGAGGCGGATGGTA
Organism: Triturus cristatus; assembly: GCF_964204655.1. Lineage (NCBI taxonomy): Eukaryota > Metazoa > Chordata > Amphibia > Caudata > Salamandridae > Triturus > Triturus cristatus. The sequence goes on along the minus strand of NC_140594.1, from coordinate 8,034,856 downwards.
AGTATCTCAGACTCCCTGAAATAGTCAGTTCTCCTCGAACAAAGCCTTCTTAGTCTGAGATATTGCCCATAGGGGAGGTTATCTCTCAGGCTGCGTGGATGGTGCGACTGATACTTCAATAGTGAATTTCAGTGTCTGCCTCTGACACCACTGCATGTATGGCAGGCGTTCTGTGTCTGCCTCTGACACTACTGTATGGATAGCAGGCGTTCAGTGTCTGCCTCTGACACCACTGCATGGATGGCAGGCGTTCTGTGTCTGCCTCTGACACCACTGTATGGATAGCAGGTGTTCAGTGTCTGGCTTTGACACCACTGTATGGATAGCAGGCATTCAGTGTCTGCCTCTGACACCACTGCATGTATGGCAGGTGTTCTGTGTCTGCCTCTGACACCACTGCATTGATGGCAGGCTTTCTGTGTCTGGCTCTGACACCACTGTATGGATGGCAGGCGCTCTGTGTCTGCCTCTGACACCACTGTATGGATAGCAAGCATTCTGTGTCTGCCTCTGACACCACTGTATGGATACTAGGGGTGGGCGGAATTTGCGTAATCGCGTTACGCAAATCTCCGCGAAACGGCAAAAAATCTCCGCGAACACGCAGAAATTCCGCGAACACGCGGAATTGCTTGTTCGCGATACTTTTTTCCTGTTCGCGATCGCTGTTTGCGTGCTCGGGGTGAAATATCTCGCGAACACGCATATTGAGAACGCGAACAAGCAAAAAATTTCGCGAAGTCGCGGAACGCAGATTTTTGGGCAATTTCGCGTTCTCCGCGGAACGCGAAATTACCCAAATTCCGCAAATTCCGCGAGCGGAACGGAATTTGCTGCCCAGGCCTAATGGATACCAGGCGTTCTGTGTCTGCCTCTGACACCACTGCATGGATGGCAGGCGTTCTGTGTCTGCCTCTGACACCACTGCATGGATGGAAGGCGTTCTGTGTCTGCCTCTGACACCACTGCATGGATGGCAGGTGTTCAGTGTCTGCCTCTGATACCACTGCATGGATAGCAAGCATTCTGTGTCTGCCTCTGACACCACTGCATGTATGGCAGGCGTTCTGTGTCTGCCTGGTGACTCTGCAGAGTCAGAAGGGTTCGAGAGGAATCCATCGTTTGTGACTCCACCGACTGGGCAGGCACATCTGGAGAAACGCATCCATAGGAGCGTTGGACCTATGCCCATTATCAGGAGGGTGATATGTCGGAGGATCCAGTCCGCCCGTTCGAAGGCTTTCTCTGGATTGAACAACAGCAGCACAGCTGGTATATTTTCAAGGCAGGCCTTCTCAGTCAGGTGGATGGCTGTTCGCGCATTATTGTCGGCCTCTCATGAAGCCGCTCTGGTCTGGATGCATCAGTGTGGGAAGCTATCCATTGAGGCGGTCGCAAGGATCTGGGTATATTGCTGAGCATCGGTGTTCCTAGGTCAAGGGAAGCACAGTGACTGGCATCTTCATTGTGAACACTGCCTTCCCCATTCATCTAGGCTACTGTGTCCTTGGCAGCACTGTGGCTGGACACCACAGTAAGCTTTGTCATCAGCTGGGATGCAAGCATTGGATACAACTGGGCCCTAAAGCCATACAGCTCTTGGTTTTAGTTCAGCTTCAGTGTTTTAACAGCTGGCTTACCCTCTTCTGGGAGAACCAGGCTCTCCAGAGAGTCTCTTTGGTCTTCTGTGAGTTTCTAGAGGTGCAAATACTTTAGAAAAGCCTCCCCTTCACTCGGTGGGTGGTATGTTCTCTTTAGAAGTTTTGAATTCATCCAATTTCCTTGCATCGTCCACTGTGGGGGTCCCAGAAGAAGAAATGGTTTCTCTGAGACATTCTCTCTCTTTTGTCCAATACAATTCTGGCAAGAGGAGTGCCAACTTTATCACCCGTGGTGTATGAATGATTTTGCGGTAGAGTATAGTGAGTTCTGCCTTATTAGTGAAGTGCAGTCGTAATTGGCCTCTGGCTGTTGCGAGTTCTTGATCACGAGCACAACGCGTTACGGACGTCTGCCGGATTATAGCGGCCACAGTTTGGCATCAATTCCAGCTGTGGTTACAAGATTAAGATTTCAAGTGGATTGGCACCACTAAATTAAGCCATTAATCATACCCACTCAGTGGTTCTTCACAAGTGGACTCTAGCAATACGATGCCCATCACAATTGTACCTTAAACCAAGGGATATCGCTTCACGCATGACCACGGGCACTCGACAAGGCCCAGCACCTATCTAGGTTGCCCCCAGTCCTGATGAAGATCCGCACGGCCAAGGTTCAAACTCCCTCATTAGGCCACTAAGACGGATCGAAACGTCGACGCCCTATATACATGAGCCTGGGATACGCTGATTTTCCCACGTGCTATATTAGAATTGGTTACTAATTGACCTTGCAATTGTTTAACTCATCTTTCGCATAACTTGATAACGTGACCAGGCTTCCATTTGGACGGTGATTGACAACCAGTCCAGTGTCTAATTCGTTTAAGTATTTTATGTCACAATCTCCTGAATACTTTCTTTTTCCTTTCACTCTTTCATACTCAAGCACCCTTACTATTTGCACGTTCCCCTTGGAGCAACCTTGATTAAAAGAATTCTCTAAGGAAAACTATAAAAAAGAATAAAATGCCATAGGAATTCTTGATGTTGGTTTGTTGCATGTTTGATTCTATGATGAACATTGTATTGGATACTAAGAGCTACCCAAATTGATCCTTTTTAGCTCAGAATATTTGAATGATATCACTAAGTAAGGACTTATAGCCCACCCCTGAAAAATTTAGGTCCAGGACCATTGTTTTTTGTACTGCGAGTTCTTGAGCAATACGTGCTGTGAGCCGCCAAAGACTCTTGTCTCCAACATCTGTACTAATTGCATGCAGAGGCCTTTGCATTTCACAGCTAGTGCTATAAATCAGCCTCAAATGACTGCTTTAATGGCATCCCACACCCCAGGTGATGGGCCCCTCGCTCCCTCACTGAGCTCAAAGTACTCATCTATCTGTTGTCCTGTTTCATTTTTAGAGACTGGGTCTCTAAGTAGGGATGGGTGAAGCTTCCAGTTTCCAAGGGAAACCCCATGTCTAGCCAGACCATAACCGGTGCATGGGAATAGATCAATATCAGCCTATCTGCGGATCGGGTCAATCCTGTGAGTGAGTTTATGAGTAGTATATGATGGATATTTGAGCGTGTGCAATGCACGGGGCAGTAGAAGGTGAAGGCAGTTGGGGCCGGATTGAGTTCCTGCCGGCATCTCGCAGACCAAAGACCCAACTAAAATGAGGTGTCTATCCTCTGTTTCTACATGGGTATGCAGCACTATCATAGGTAAGCTACGTTTCAGATATGTTGCCGCTCCTCTTTGTTTGGGCGTAGCTGAGGAGTGATATTGAGCGAGCTATGCCCTGTGTTTCAATTTTCCCTGCTCTTTGCATAAAAGATGAGTTTCTTGGAGGTGTAGAATATCTGATGTGGAATCTTTTAGTGCACACCAAACAGAGCCACACATTGTGTAGAAAAAAAGATATCATATGCAATTAAACAATAGAATATTGGAACTCCGCATTATTTTAAATTTTTAAACCTAAATGAATTATTTTTTGTTTAAAAGCATTATATTGGCATTTTCAAGTGATACTTGTACAATCCCATTTTTTATCACCACAGATAAGAGAAGTCAAACAGTATGGATGGTGCAACTTCTAAATTAAGCTAGTCACAAGTAGCACATTTATCCATCTATGCTGGGCATCCATCGTATCTCTCTATGTGTTGTCCACCACACCAAGACAGGGAGGGAGGGCTTGATTCTTACGCAGGAGCGTCTCCAAAAGACAGTGCGGGATCCTGGGAGAACTGGGCCTGTGAGATGCCTGCCGGGAACTCAATCCGGCCCCAACTGCCTTCACCTTCTACTGCCCCGTGCATTGGACACACTCATAAAAGATGAGTTTTGCATAAAAGATGAGTTTCTTGGAGGCACATGATAAATGATGTGGAATCTTTAGGTGCATGCAAGACAGAGCCACACTTATTTGGAGAGGTCCGCTACAGTGTGCTCAGAGCTTATTGGCAAACGTGGGCTTTGGGTGGGGTGGACCTAGTGGTGCTCTCTAACCCCCAAATCCATAGCTCTCAACTTCCCAGAAAGCAATTCCCAACTAGAAAAGTAAAAAACTGACCTAAACAGATATAAACAGATGCCAAGAGCTACACACAGCTGGAGGAGCTTTCTATGCACCTTTCAATCAGTGGGGGAGGGCCTGTGACACCCTCTGCATGCCGTGTATGAGGGAAGGAAGCTCATTTCTACAAATGAATCGGGTCCCCTCAATAAGAGAAGTTTGGCCAGTCGGAGTCAATCCACCGGCGAACATTCAATAGGTCTTCCTCCCACCACTGCTGGCCATATCAATGATGTGATCACATAGTCTCCGTGCACGCTTTGTGAATTAGGCCACCTAAGGGGTTGGGGACCACCACATCCCTATTCTGAGGGCAGCCCCCCACCCCAACTCCCAGCCACTGACTCAGCGTTAGCCTCACGTCGTCCCCATGTGCCCCTCCATTGAGCCACCTCCATCTACAGGCCTTCCCTCTGTAACCTTTCCCCACTTCAGGGTTGTAGACCTGGACACTCCGCATAATGTACCTAGAGGATCCAAGCTGCTCGTCTGTGTTATCCCAGCGTTCTGGTTTAACGCCAGCTGAAGCCGTTCTTGATGGCCCAGGTTGCCCACAAGTGTCTATCTGTTGGCCCTCTGTTAGATGGCTCCGGCAACAGTCGAACTCACAAGATTGTTTCTGGCACATTTTCCTTGTCTGTGCTGGGCTGGTGCAATCTAGAATAAGATCAGGTCTGGTGATAACCCTCTTGTCTTGCACGGCAGCTCCCGTCGCCAAACCAGTTGGGCATGGACTATTCATGGATGTATCGCTGGCGATGCCCAGTGTTACAGCCGCTCGCTGGACTTCTGTGCAGAGTGTGGCATTTGGCACCTAGTTCAAAGCAGAGTACAAAGGGTTATGTCCATCTGTGAAGAATGCCATCTCTTCAAAGTTTTTGCATTATGGGTCACAATTTCTTCTCCTCTCGAAAATGGGTTGGGATAAGTCCTGAAAGACCTTACATGAGTAGCTCTGAAAGTTCAGGAGTGGGATAAGTCCTCAAAGACCTACAGGGGTAGCTCTGAAATTTCAGGATTGGGATAAATCCTGAAAGACCTTACAGGATTAGTTCTGAAAGTTCTGGATTGCGATAATTCCTGAAAGACCTTACAGGAGTAGTTCTGAAAGTTCAGGATTGGGATGAGTCCTCAAAGACCTGACAGGAGTAGTTCTGAATGTTCAGGATTGGGATGAGTCCTGAAAGACCTTACAGGAGTAGTCCTGAAAGTTCAGGATTGGAGTAAGTCCTCAAAGACCTACAGGAGTAATTCTGAAAGATCAGGATTGGGATGAGTCCTCAAAGACCTTACATGAGTAGCTCTGAAAGTTCAGGATTGGGATAAGTCCTGAAAGACCTGACAGGAGTATCTCTGAAAGTTCAGGATTGGGATGAGTCCTCAAAGACCTTACAGGAGTAGCTCTGAAAGTTCAGGATTGGGATTAGTCCTCAAAGACCTGACAGGAGTATCTCTGAAAGTTCAGGATTGGGATGAGTCCTCAAAGACCTTACAGGAGTAGCTCTGAAAGTTCAGGATTGGGATGAGTCCTCAAAGATCTTACAGGAGTAGCTCTGAAAGTTCAGGATTGGGATGAGTCCTCAGAGACCTTACAGGAGTAGCTCTGAAAGTTCAGGATTGGGATGAGTCCTCAAAGACCTTACAGGAGTAGCTCTGAAAGTTCAGGATTGGGATGAGTCCTCAAAGACCTTACAGGAGTAGCTCTGAAAGTTCAGGATTGGGATAAGTCCTTGTTGGACCCGGCCTCGTGGCATGGTCCTTACCCCCGTGGATTGTGCCCGTTCCCCGCCCCGGCCTTCACGGGCCACCCTTCTGAACTGCACCGAGGCCCTTCCTCCTGAGCGGCACGAGGTCGCATACCCCTCGTGGCTCCGCCATCTTGTTGGCACCCACATGACTCTGTGCACCAGCCAGCGCGACCCCGCTCAACCCGGCCTCAACCCCAGCGAAGCCCCGACATCGAGGCACCACGAACTGGCCAGGGGGTGCCGCAGGAACCATTCATCGCCCCCGGCGGAGGACAGTATCGATGGGACCCCCAACTGTCCTCCCCTCTCGAGGTGTGATCGCCCTGCAACTCCCTTGGGCCTGGCGCCTCTCCTGCTGGGCGTCTGGCCACCTCCACCCGGCCTCTCCGCCCCCACCGGGCGCCTGGTTCCGGACATCAAAGGGCTCCAGACCTATATCTGGGGCGACCCCGCCACAGATCGGCAGTTGTATCCCGGAGTCGAGAGCCCTGCTGATTGAATCGCGGCTGACCCTACGGAGAAGAACTCTTGTCGGAACCATCACGAGCCCTGCTGACTGCGTCGCGGCTCCTTCTTGTGAACACTTTGAAGCCACCTGGAACATCGGAGCCCTGCTGACGCTGTCGCGGCCCAACCTCGCTGAAACCTCCCTCGGAGCTCTGCTGACGACGTCGCGGCTCGAGCTGAGCAGAAACCATCTTGAGAGCCCTGCTGATTGGATCGCGGCTCTCCACGAACTGTCCGCCAGAGCCCTGCTGACGCCGTCGCGGCTCGACCACTCCGAGATCCGGAGGTCCTCCAGCTTGAGGATAAGAACTGGGCCCCAGGTACCCTCGTACCGCACTCCTGCCGAGGACTGTCCCGCTACCCCTACCCTTCCAAAGAGACACTGAGACTTTTGGTGGATCCCTCGATCCCTTCGTGTAAATATTGACCTCGTAACCTTTTTATTGCTGATAAAGAATTGCTTGTCTTGAGACAACCTCCTTGAGTCCTGTGTGGTGGTGTTACTGTGCTAGCACGTGATAGGAGAAGGATCTCTCAGGAGACTTCTCGGCAGCGCTCGGCTACTTCATACAGTGTGAGGGCCCCCTTTGGTGGTCTCGCCGACTCCTCGGGGTCCGCCTTCCAACATTTGGTGGCCAGCGACGGGATCCGAGCCGAACGCAGTACGTACCAGCCAGTACCCACTAGCTACCCATCCAAACGTACAGTAATCATGAACAGCCAGGAAAACAACGCGACAATGGAGTTCCAGCCCGAACGGCTGGAAGAATATACGCACAAAGAGTTAAAACAGTTCTGCAAAGACAAAGGCATTGCAACCACCGGCCTAAGTACCAAAGAGGACATGCAGAAAGCTCTGAGGACATGGCTGGAGGCCGGGGCAGGCCCCTCCCAGGAAGAAGGTCCCTTACCCCTGACTGAGACCTCATCAACCGCCCGGACTCCGGCAACCGGAGGAAGAAAGAGCCTAGAAACCGGCCTCTCCGAAGAAGAAATACGAGAGCGGGAGAAGGTCCGGAACCACGAGCTAGAGCTCGCACGACTGCGGCTGGACGGCGAACTCCAGCTGGCGGAAAAGAAACTGGCCCTAGAACAGCTACGGCTTCAAGAGGAGATAGAGGAGAATAGGCGACACCGGGAGTTGGAGGAAAAGAAACTGACCCTTGAGCACGAGCGCAGTCTCAAGGAGCTCGAAATCAAGGCCAAGAACGGAGGGACCAACGCCCCCAGTACTAGAGACACTCTACCACCTGCCGAGACCAAGGTACATATCCCGAAAGAGGTCGTCAAGGAGTACTACAAGAATGACGACATCCAACAATGGTTCAAGGCCTACGAGGTGGCCATGACCTCTCATCGGATGCCCCGAAAAGACAGGGGCGCGGGCCTGTGGGGGCGGTTCCTGAGTGAGGGTCGAGACACACTGCTCCAGCTGCCGGAGGAGGTGATGACCTCCTACGATCACATGAATGAGGCTCTGCTCACCCGCTACGGGCTAACCGCAGAAATGTACCGCCAGCGGTTCAGAGACTGCAAGAAAATCCCGGGCACCACCTGGGTGGAATATGTGGACTTTTTCAGTCGGGCCCTAGAAGGGTGGATCAGAGGTAGCAAAGTAACCACCTACGGGCAGCTGGTCGACCTCATCGTGTGGGAACATCTCTCCAACAATTGCTTCGTGGAACTGAGACAGCACCTCCTCGACAGCAAAATGACCGACCCGCGAAAACTCGCCGTCGAGGCCGATCGATGGGTCAACTCCCGGGTCCCCCGGAACTCAATGGGGGAGTACCAGAGGAACCCCACCGGACCCACCCGCCAACGCGGTGGAGGGGGAGGGCCGAACAGGAACCGAGACCCTCCCGCCGGGGCCCCCAGGAGTCCCCCTCGAGGGCCACAGCAGCAACACCTCTCCCCGAGCCTAGCCCGAAGGGGGGCGCCCCCGGTCAGATCCGGACCACGGCCACCAGTAACGTGCTACGGCTGCCAACAAACCGGACACTATGCCAGCGATCCGGTCTGCCCCCTGAACCGAAGAAACGGGGCCGGCCGTCCCCCGCCCCGACAGCTGGCGGCTGCCGCCCTGGGAGAAGGAGAAGAGGAAGAGGAGACCCTCGACCGAGGGACCACTGAATGGGAGCCGGCAGCCATGTCCCTGGTCTGCCTGGGTAGCCGAGAAATGGTACCCTGCACCCCCATCCCAAGCAACACCCAGAAGTACCGGCAGCAGGTCACGGTCAATGGACAACGGGCCGAAGCCCTTCGTGACACCGGCGCCAGTGTCACCGCTGTCCGCTGCCACCTGGTGACCCCCGAACAGATCCTACCGAATGTGCTGTGTCCCGTCCGGACGGCCGACAACAGCGAAAGCCTGTGCCAGATGGCCCTGGTCCCCTTCGAGTGGGGAGGGGTGACGGGCCTGCTGAAGGTGACGGTACGCGACGACGCCCCCGTCGACTGCCTCCTGGGGAACGACTTGGAGAGTTCCCCCTGGGCTCAAGTAGAGCGACGAGAGCACCTCCGAATGCTGGGACTATCTGACTGGGCCTGTGCCATCACCCGGTCCATGACCGCCCGGGCCCCCCGCTCCTCCTCGGCCTCCGGGGCCGCCCAGCCCGAGGGGCTCGCACCACCTCCCGCCAGCAGCGAGGGGGAGGCGGACACCGACCCTGGACCTAGTGAATCCTCCCCCGAAGAGATGGCTTCCCCGTGCGCCCTACCAGAGCTGACACAATGGCGACACGAAGGGGGCCCCACCCGGGAGCAGTTCCAACAAGAGCAGCAGTCCTGCCCCACTCTCGAAGGGGTCCGCCAACAAGCGTCCGCCCAAACCAACGGGGCCCAGACCGGCACCCACTGGGTCTACTGGGCCGAGGGCCTGCTATACAGTGAGCAGAAAGTGGCAGAACTCGGGGCCAGCCGAGTGTTGGTGGTCCCCCTCCGCTTCCGGGAGTTCCTGCTCAACCTGGCACATGATGTGCCCCTCGCCGGACACTTGGGGCAAGACAAAACGTACAGCCGTTTGGTGACCCACTTCTACTGGCCTCGGATGCGGAGGGACGTGGACAACCACTGCCGGTCCTGCCAGACCTGCCAAGCCAGCGGGAAGACGGGGGGTCGGGTCAAGGCCCCCCTCCAACCCTTTCCAGCCGTCAGCACCCCGTTCGAACGGGTCGGAATCGATATCGTGGGGCCCCTGGACCCCCAGACCGCCCTGGGCCACCGCTTCATCCTGGTCCTCGTGGACCACACCACCAGGTACCCGGAGGCGGTCCCACTAAGAACTGTAACGGCCCCCGTGGTAGGCCGGGCCCTAATGGGGATCTTCTCCCAAGTGGGATTTCCCCGCGAAGTGGTGAGCGACAGAGGCACAAACTTTATTTCCAGATACATGTGGTCCCTGTGGCAGCAGTGCGGGGTCACATACAAGTTCACGACCCCCTATAACCCTCAGGGGAACGGACTGGTTGAGCGGTTCAACAGAACATTAAAGGGAATGATCCAGGGCCTAGAAGAGCCCCTCAGGCGGAGATGGGATGTCCTGCTGCCGTGCCTCCTGTTTGCCTATCGGGAGGTCCCGCAGAAGTCCCTGGGGTTCAGCCCGTTTGAACTATTGTACGGACACCCGGTCCGCGGACCGCTCAGCCTGGTCAAAGAGAGCTGACAGACGAAGCCCCAAGGCACCCCTCCTGACGTCTACCGATACCTCCTGACCCTCCGAAACCAGACCCGCAAGTTCCGAGCCCTGGCCGGAGCCAACCTCGAGGCCAGCCAGGAGGACATGAAGAGGTGGTACTATCGGAACTCCTCTAGCATAGAATTCGAGCCAGGTCAGAAGGTATGGGTCATGGCCCCGGTTGAACCCGGCGCCCTCCAGGACAAGTGGACCGGGCCCTTCAAGGTAGTGGAGAAGAAAAGTCCCGTCACCTACCTGGTCGACCTGGAGTCCCCCCGGAACCCCCTCTGGGTCCTACATGCTAACAGGCTAAAACCCCACTTTGCCCGGACCGAACTGAGCCTGCTACTGGCGACCGACGAGGGGGGCGAGGACGACTCCGAGCCCCTGCCCGACCTCTTGCAGTCCAACGTCCATGATGGAACAATCGAGGGTGTCCAACTCGCCTCTTCCCTGACTCCGGAACAGCGCAACGACTGCCAGCAACTGCTGCAGGACTACGCAGCCCTCTTCTCCCTCACCCCGGGGGTGACCCACTGGTGCGTCCACGACGTCGACACCGGGGAGAGGACCCACGTGCGGCACAGAGCCTACCGGGTACCCGACCGAGTGCGGGCATGCATCCAGGCCGAAGTAACGAAGATGCTGGCCCTGGGGGTCATCGAACCCTCCGACAGCCCGTGGGCCAGTCCTGTCGTCCTGCTGCCAAAGGCCGCAGCTCCCGGCCACCCCCCGGAGTTGCGATTCTGCGTGGACTACCGAGCCCTGAATGCAGTGACCAAGACAGACGCCCACCCTATACCCAGGGCCGACGAACTCATTGACCGCTTAGGGGCCGCTCGCTACTTGAGCACGCTGGACCTCACCGCCGGGTACTGGCAGATCCAGCTCACAGCCGGCGCCCAAGAAAGATCCGCCTTTTCGACCCCGGATGGGCATTCGATGCCCTTCGGAATGAAGAACGCCCCGGCCACTTTTCAAAGACTGGTGAACAAGGTTTTGGCCGGGCTTGAGGCCTTCAGCGCGGCCTACCTAGATGACATTGCCGTGTACAGCAACCACTGGGCAGATCACCTCCTTCACATTAAAGCCGTCCTGGCTGCCCTCCAGCGGGCCGGGCTCACAATCAAGGCCAGCAAATGCCAGATCGCCCACGGATCCGTGACCTATCTGGGCCATCAAGTGGGGAGCGGGCAGGTGGCCCCTCTCCAACCGAAAATAGATGCCATCCAGGCCTGGGAACCCCCCACTACCCAGACCGCTGTCCGGGCCTTCCTGGGTCTCACCGGATACTACCGGCGGTTTATCCGGGACTATGGGAGCATTGTTGGCCCCCTCACAGAGCTAACGTCCAAAAAGCAGCCCAAGAAGGTGCACTGGACACCCCGCTGCCAAGCAGCCTTCGACACCCTAAAGACCGCAATGTGTACTGCCCCGGTGCTACAGGCCCCTGACTACAATAAGGAGTTCGTGGTGCAGACGGACGCCTCCGAGTATGGGATCGGGGCCGTCCTGTCCCAGGCCGATGAAAAGGGGCTCGACCGACCAGTGGCCTTCATCAGCCGACGGCTACTGCCCCGGGAGCAACGATGGAGCACCATCGAGCGCGAGGCCTTCGCTGTGGTGTGGGCCCTTAAGAAACTCCGGCCCTACCTCTTCGGTACCCACTTCCGGGTCCAGACCGACCACCAGCCCCTGCGGTGGTTAATGCAAATGCGGAGCGAGAACCCCAAGCTGCTGCGGTGGTCCATCTCGCTACAAGGGATGGACTTTGACGTTGAACACCGGCCCGGCAATGACCACGCCAACGCCGACGGCCTGTCCCGCTTCTTCTGCCTTGACGAGGAGAATCCCCAAGGAGATGGGTGACTCTCCATGCCTTCGGCTGGGGGGGGACGCCTGTTGGACCCGGCCGCGTGGCATGGTCCTTACCCCCGTGGATTGTGCCCGTTCCCCGCCCCGGCCTTCACGGGCCACCCTTCTGAACTGCACCGAGGCCCTTCCTCCTGAGCGGCACGAGGTCGCATACCCCTCATGGCTCCGCCATCTTGTTGGCACCCACGTGACTCTGTGCACCAGCCAGCGCGACCCCGCTCAACCCGGCCTCGACCCCAGCAAAGCCCCGACATCGAGGCACCACGAACTGGCCAGGGGGTGCCGCAGGAACCATTCATCGCCCCCGGCGGAGGACAGTATCGATGGGACCCCCAACTGTCCTCCCCTCTCGAGGTGTGATCGCCCTGCAACTCCCTTGGGCCTGGCGCCTCTCCTGCTGGGCGTCTGGCCACCTCCACCCGGCCTCTCCGCCCCCACCGGGCGCCTGGGTCCGGACATCAAAGGGCTCCAGACCTATATCTGGGGCGACCCCGCCACAGATCGGCAGTTGTATCCCGGAGTCGAGAGCCCTGCTGATTGAATCGCGGCTGACCCTACGGAGAAGAACTCTTGTCGGAACCATCACGAGCCCTGCTGACTGCGTCGCGGCTCCTTCTTTTGAACACTTTGAAGCCACCTGGAACATCGGAGCCCTGCTGACGCTGTCGCGGCCCAACCTCGCTGAAACCTCCCTCGGAGCTCTGCTGACGACGTCGCGGCTCGAGCTGAGCAGAAACCATCTTGAGAGCCCTGCTGATTGGATCGCGGCTCTCCACGAACTGTCCGCCAGAGCCCTGCTGACGCCGTCGCGGCTCGACCCCTCTGAGATCCGGAGGTCCTCCAGCTTGAGGATAAGAACTGGGCCCCAGGTACCCTCATACCGCACTCCTGCCGAGGACTGTCCCGCTACCCCTACCCTTCCAAAGAGACACTGAGACTTTTGGTGGATCCCTCGATCCCTTCGTGTAAATATTGACCTCGTAACCTTTTTATTGCTGATAAAGAATTGTTTGTCTTGAGACAACCTCCTTGAGTCCTGTGTGGTGGTGTTACTGTGCTAGTACGTGATAGGAGAAGGATCTCTCAGGAGACTTCTCGGCAGCGCTCGGCTACTTCATACAGTGTGAGGGCCCCCCTTGGTGGTCTCGCCGACTCCTCGGGGTCCGCCTTCCAACAGTCCTGAAAGACCTGACAGGAGTAGCTCTGAAAGTTCAGGATTGAGATGAGTCCTCAAAGACCTTACAGGAGTAGCTCTGAAAGTTCAGGATTAGGATGAGTCCTCAAAGACCTTACAGGAGTTGCTCTGAAAGTTCAGGATTGGGATGAGTCCTCAAAGACCTTACGGGAGTAGCTCTGAAAGTTCAGGATTGGGATGAGTCCTCAAAGACCTTGCAGGAGTAATTCTGAAAGTTCAGGATTGGGATGAGTCCTCAAAGACCTTAGAGGAGTAGCTCTTAAAGTTCAGGATTGGGATGAGTTCTGAAAGACCTTACAGGAGTAGTTCTGAAAGTTCAGGATTGGGATGAGTCCTCAAAGACCTTACAGGAGTAGTTCTGAAAGTTCAGGATTGGGATAAGTTCTGAAAGACCTGACAGGAGTAGTTCTGAAAGTTCAGGATTGGGATGAGTCCTCAAAGACCTGACAGGAGTAGTACTGAAAGTTCACCCCACCGGCTTTGCTTGTGTGAAGTAGAACCTTCTCTTTCGCCGAAAAGTAGCGGATCTTAATGAGCACATCTTGGGGTCGCAGCTCTTGGGGCTGCCTCTTGGGGCCAGCTCGGTGTATCCGGCCCATCGATATTTCGGGGAGGGTGTCTCCCAGCAGGGAGGAGAGCATCCCTACCACAAAGATTCCAAGATTGATGTCCGGAATCTCTTTGCTTAGGCTTCTGAGAGGGAGGTTTTCTCATCTTGAGCGGTTTTCCAAGACCCCATGACTTTCCTCTGTTGGTTCTCCATAGCAGAGTGAGCAGTCACAACCATTTCCAAGAGTGACTCTACAGTGAGTTGTCCCACTGAGTTCGCATCTGCTCCAGGGATAGCTGTTTGAGTGCCTAAGTAAGTGCGCAGATCTGCAAGGAGCTTTGTGAAATCTTGTCTAATTGTGTCCCAGGGCTCAATCTTGAACACGCATAGGCTGTTGAATGAATCCAACTTGGTTACAGGGAGTTACCTACACTGTTTCCTGTAGCTATTTGCACAGGGGGCAGCAGAGCAGAGCTCCAGCAGTAATGCCCAGAGGCAGAGGGAGTTACAGATACCATGTCCTGGATATACACAAACAAGCGGCGGCAGGGTAATGTTCCTGCAGTAATGCCCAGAGGGAGTTAAAGATAACGTATCCTATAGACATACGCACAGGCGGCGGCAGGGCAATGCTCCTGCAGTAATGCCCAAAAGGAGTTACAGATAACGTATCCTATAGACAGACGCACAGGCGGCGGCAGGGCAGTGCTCCCGCAGTAATGCCCAGAGGATTTTAAATGTTGCGTGCCATGCAGGAAGGAGTATGTTTGAGACCCAGCAGTGAAGCCCCGGGAGATTTATAGAGAACATGTCCTGCAGTGATCCACACAGGAGTGGCAGGGGTTTCCTCCTGCAGTAATGCCCTGGAGGGAGCTGTATGTGATCTGTCCTGTAGACATCCTGCAGTAATGCCCCGGAGGGAGCTACAGGTGATGTGTCCTGTAGACATAGGTACTCGAGTGGCAGGGGTTACCTCCTACAGTAATGCCCCGGAGGAAGATACAAGTGATCTGTCCTGTAGACATAGGTACAGGAGTGGCAGGAGTTACCTCTCGCAGTAATGTTCCGGAGGGAGCTACAGGTGATCTGTCCTGTAGACATAGGCACAGGTGTGGCAGGGGTTACCTCTCGCAGTAATGTTCGGGAGGGAGCTACAGGTGATCTGTCCTGTAGACATAGGCACAGGTGTGGCAGGGGTTACCTCTCGCAGTAATGTTCCGGAGGGAGCTGCAGGTGATATGTCCTGCAGACATAGGCACAGGTGTGGCAGGGGTTACCTCTCGCAGTAATATTCCGGAGGGAGCTGCAGGTGATCTGTCCTGTAGACATAGGCACAGGCGTGGCAGGGGTTACCTCTCGCAGTAATGTTCCAGTGGGAGCTACAGGTGATCTGTCCTGTAGACATAGGCACAGGTGTGACAGGGGTTACCTCTCGCAGTAATGTTCCGGAGGGAGCTGCAGGTGATCTGTCCTGTAGACATAGGCACAGGTGTAGCAGGGGTTACCTCTTGCAGTAATGTTCCGGAGGGAGCTGCAGGTGATATGTGCTGAATACATAGGCACAGGTGTGGCAGGGGTTACCTCTCGCATTAATGTTCCAGAGGGAGCTGCCGGTGATCTGTCCTGTAGATATAGGCACAGGTGTGGCAGGGGTTACCTCTTGCAGTAATGTTCTGGAGGGAGCTGCAGGTGGTCTGACCTGTAGACATAGGCACAGGTGGTGGCAGACCGGAAGTCCTGTAGTGATGCTTAGTGCAGGTGCCATGCCGCTCTTCTGGGTGCACTCATTGCTGGTCACGTCACACATCACTAACCCGCCTATCCTGGAAGGCGCCTGCAATGAAAAATGCTCATAAATCCGTGTAACCTTTAAATGTTCTGTTTATAATAAATGGAAATCTGATCAGTTTCTTCTGGGAAAGTCTCCAGCAATTAACATTAAAAGTTCCTTGCAAGAGAGCTTTAGTGGATTACCTTCAGCAGATGTGGGGTGCGATGGTTTTTAGTGACCCCATGAACCAGCAGATGTGGGGTGCGATGGTTTTTAGTGACCCCATGAACCAGCAGATGTGGGGTGCGATGGTTTTTAGTGACCCATGAACCAGCAGATGTGGGGTGCACTGGTTTTTAGTGATCCCATGAACCAGCAGATGTGGGGTGCAATGGTTTTTAGTGACCCCATGAACCAGCAGATGTGGGGTGCACTGGTTTTTAGTGACCCCATAAACCAGCAGATGTGGGGTGCGATGGTTTTTAGTGATCCCATGAACCAGCAGATGTGGGGTGCGATGGTTTTTAGTGACCCCATGAACCAGCAGATGTGTGGTGCACTGGTTTTTATTGACCCCATGAACCAGCAGATGTGGGGTGCGATGGTTTTTAGTAACCCCATGAACCAGCAGATGTGGGGTGCGATGGTTTTTAGTGACCCCATGAACCAGCAGATGTGTGGTGCACAGGTTTTTAGTAACCCCATGAACCAGCAGATGTGGGGTGCAATGGTTTTTAGTGACCCCATGAACCAGCAGATGTGGGGTGCGATGGTTTGTAGTGACCCCATGAACAAGCAGATGTGTGGTGCACTGGTTTTTAGTCACCCCGTGAACCAGCAGATGTGGGGTGCGATGGTTTTTAGTGACCCCATGTTCCAGCAGATGTGGGGTGCACTGGTTTTTAGTGACCCCATAAACCAGCAGATGTGGGGTGCGATGGTTTTTAGTGACCCCATGAACCAGCAGATGTTGGGTGCAATGGTTTTTAGTGACCCCATGAACCAGAAGATGTGGGGTGCGATGGTGTTGGACTTGGCCCTTCTGGCAGGTTCACCCCTAAACTTTTTGCGATTATCCTAGCTTTTTCCCTATGTCGTGTAAGTGGTTTTAGGCCTCTAGGCGCTTTTATACTGTGTCCCAGTGGAGAGTGCGTGTGCACTGTGTATGTCTTTAGTGAGACTGACCTGCCCTCCCATAGGAATGCATGGGGAATGTGTGAGTCCATGGTAGTTCCTGGTGCGTGGGGAGTGCAGGGTCAAGTTTGGTATGTGCGAACTCGTGATGTTGAATGCTGCACGATGATGTGTGCGGCGTTACTGTGTCTAGTGTGGAAGTGCCACTTCTAGAAGCGGGCATGTCAGTGTAGTAAATGTGAAGGGACTGTCTGGCTCGTGATTGGCTGGTGTGCCTGGCTCCAGGAGTCAGGATGGGTCTGCCCCAGTGGTGAGTGGAGAGATCTGCATGTTGATGAGTGGGAGAAGTACACCTGGGACCTGAATAGGGCTGGGCTTTCCCCACACAATGCTGGCTCCGCCCCCTGTGGTGCGACTGATGACCCTGGCCTGTTCTGTGAATAGAGAGAGGAGCTGAGCAAAACAAAGTGTTCAGGAACCAGTTGCATCTGGTTCGCCCCTTCCCTGCACCTTGAGACAAAGGAAACCTGTGTATAAAAAGGGGCTGTGACCCCATGTAAAATGTTCGGCTGATCCTACCTGGAGGGGGGGGGGCCTGCTGCTGCTGCTGGGCGCCAGGAGGACCGCCACTGGGGACTGCCTCCCTGCCCACCCCACGTTATTGCCGCCTTCGGTGCTTTCTTGCGGGTGCCCACCCCGCATACTGGCACCTGTCGCGGGTGCCCACCCTGCTTGTCTCTTTATTTGGATTGCGGGTGCCCACCCCGCAACCATCTGCATCCTCCAAGCGGGTGTCCACCCCGCATTTGTTCTATCTTCAAACGGGAGCCCACCCCGTGAAGAAATCACCGCCGCAACCCGGGCCAACCCGGAAGTCAGGCACCCTCTGGGGGCGGGCCGTGAGACGGAGGCTGTGCCCGGAAGCAGGGAGCAGGCGGGAGCCTACTCCACGCTCCTGCGTGTGCCCCGGGAGACGCCGTGACCAGGGAAGCGGTGGAAGCCTGAGTGGGGCTCTCGTGAGTCAGGAGAGAGCCCCGCAGCCCCAGAAGAGTCGGAGTATTGCCGCCCCGAAGTCAGAGCCAGTGAGTGGGGCTCAGCTGCTGGGTGGTTGGGGGTGTGTCGGGGCACGTTTTTCGGTGCCCGCCTCCGTAACGAAGTCGGGCACTGCATGCGCAGTGCTCATTCCTCCTTCCCGCTGCCCCGCCTGACAGTGGGCAGCGGCAGCGCTTTGGGGGCAGGTGTCGTTAAAAGCCCCAGTCCGCTCCAACCCCGGGGGCATGTTTCATTAAAAGCACCTCCTGTGCTCCAGTGGGGACATTATTTGTTTAGAGTCCAGAGGACTCCACCAAAGGGGGCATTCTCAGTCTAGAGCCCAGAGAGGCTCCAACGTTTGGAGGGCCTAGTTTGCTTCCAGAGCCTAGGTGGCTCCAGTGGAGCGCAGTAATTGCTTCAGAGCCCCGTGTGGCTCCAACACTGGGCATATTTGTTGAAAGGGCCATTGAGAGCCCAGGACTCCCTTTTGACATGCCAGCCTGCACAGCTGCCCAGCAAGTAGTGGGCAGCTGCAACGTTTAGGCCTGATCTTTGTGCCTTCTGCCTTGACTGCGTGCGCAGTCCAGCCCTGACACTTTGGACAAAGGGCGTTTGAGCCCCTCAAAGGCCAAGTTGGCCTGGGGACAGTTTTCCTGTGTTGTGCCCTCATCTAGGGTACATAGTTATTTTTACATGTGTACTTGTGCGCCATGTGTATTGCCTTTATGCGTATTTCTATTTTTAATTGTGTCTATGCGTGGGAGACTGTTTTCCTAGTATAGGTTATGCTAGTGTGGTCATGGTTCCCTGCGTGATACATGCCAAAGGTGGTTAGGATTGCGTAGGGTATACTTACCTTTTACCAGTGGTTACTGGTTGTGCGCTACATTTATTATTTGCTCTACATTTACAATTTGGTGATTTGTGCTAATTCCGACAGTGGTCCATGTGGCCCTGTCCTGTGTAAATAGTCCCCTGTAAATTCCGCCCAGTGCCAGTTGGCACAGTGTAAATTGTGTGAATATTATCTAATGTGTTTATTATAATACAAAGGCTATTTTTAAATATACCCTTGTGTGGAGTTTCTTTTGTGGTGGGCCTAGGGTGTTGTTGCTGTGTGCGTGCGCAAACGCTTTACACATTGCCTTCGGGATAAGCCTGACTGCTCGGGCCAAGCTACCAAGGGGGTGAGCAGGGGTTATCTTTGGCGTGTAACTCCCCAGCCCTGACTTAGAGTGGTGGTTTCTGCCTGGCTTTGGCACAAGCCCTAGCCAACCAGAAATCCCATTTCTAACAGATGGTTTTTAGTGACCCCATGAACCAGCAGATGGTGGGTGCGATGGTTTTTAGTGACCGCATGAACCGAGCATTGAATGGCCCTATTCTGCGAGTAATTGTGTGTACCTGACCCACTTGTAAATTACTTGTGAATGCCTTGGTGTAAGATGTGCTTACTCAGCGACCTGGTTCACAAAGATATTTTAAGTAAACATGTCTTACTCCTGTAAATTCATGAACATTCTACACCAAAATCTGGAGTAATTATAACATGCTAAGATTTTCTTTTTAATCAGAGCTGAAGTTCGAGGCGTGATTCATTCACAAGACAGAAGTAAAACACAACGGGCCGATTCACAGAACTAACTTAAGACAAAATCCTAAACTTACTACCATTTTCGTATTCACAGAAGGCACTTACTCACTTTGGTATTCACAGAAGTTAGGAGTTCTAACTTTAGGACTCCTAAATGCCTTCTGTGAATACCGAAAGTCTTAAAGTTAGGATTTTTCTCAGTTTAGGAGTCCTAAAGTTAGGACTCCTAACTTTACTACTACTAAACTGGGAAAAATCCTAATTTTAAGGCTTTCGGTATACACAGAAGGCATTTAGAAGTCCTAAAGTTAGGAGTCCTAACTTTACTACTACTGAATTGAGAAAAATCCTAATTTTAAGACTTTCGGTATTCACAGAACGCATTTAGGAGTCCTAAAGTTAGGAGTCCTAACTATACTACTACTAAACTGAGAAAAATCCTAGGGGCATATCAACAACAACCGGCGATAATTATCTCTAAGCGCACTTAGCGCTAGGATAATTATCGCCGGCTAGCGTGAATTTTTATCGTTGAGATAGCGTGCTATTAGCAACGCTTATCTCAATAGCGATAAAAATCCTCACGCTAACAGGCTAACGTGAGATTATCGCTGGCAACCCAGCGATAATCTCACGTTAGATTGTTGATAGGGACAGAAAAACTTAGCCATGATATCCTCCTCCCATAGGATATCATGGCTAAGTCAGGAAAATACCAGACGTAAAAAAGCAGCGTTAGCGATATTCTTGATAATAGGAGAAATGTCGGAGACATTTCTCCTCTTATTTTACTCTGGAACGCCCCCTTTGCATCTCATTAGAGATGCAAGGGGAAGCGTAGAGTAAAAGGGTGCTAACATGCGAATTTGCATGTTAGCACCCTGTTGTTGATAGGGCGTTAGTTTTATCTCTGCTTTTTTGGCTTTTAAAGCCAAAAAAGCAGAGATAAAGCCCTTGTTGATATGCCCCTACATTTTAAGACTTTTGGTATTCACAGAAGGCATTTAAGAGTCCTAAAGTTAGGACTCCTAACTTCTGTGAATACCGAAATGAGTAAGTGCCATCTGTGAATACCAAAATGGTAGTAAGTTTAGGATTTTGTCTTAAGTTAGTTCTGTGAATCAGGCCCAACCACTCTCAAAAGAAAAAGATTGTGAGTTGGGCCCAACAATGACAGTTCGCAAGAACATTTGGATCGCACCGGCGGTTTTGTGAACAAGATTTGTTGACATCATCCACTGGAGCAACCTGTGACCGTGACAATGTCAGAGGGAAGTGTCCATCGCTTCCGCTGCCCCTGACAGCCTAAGGGAGAACGTGTCCATCCCCCCTGGTGCCGCTGACAACCAGAGAGAACCCCCCCTGGTGCCCCTGACAACCAGAGAGAACGTGCCCATCCCCCCTGGTGCCCCTGACAACCACAGAGAACGTGTCCATCCCCCCTGGTGCCCCTGACAACCACAGCGAACGTGTCAACCCCCCCTGGTGCCCCTGACAACCACAGCGAACGTGTCCACCCCCCCTGGTGCCCCTGACAACCAGAGAGAACGTGCCCATCCCCCCTGGTGCACCCGACAGCCTAAGAGAGAACTTGTCCATCCCCTCAGGTGACCCAGACAACTCCAGGGAAATGTCCACCTGTTGCAATGAAAATAAGTTATCAATGTGGTAGATCCAAGTAGTTGTTTATTGGTTGATTATAAGATGGTAGTTACACAGTAGATGAGTTAGATCAGGTTGTTATATGGTTGATGTACAGTCCATATATGGTCCCACCAGGAACTGTATCTCTGCTGCTCAGCCCACTCTCTCCAACTGTCATACCTCCCAGTCAGCCAGGCACACCAACATTCCAATAGTCATCAGGCATTCCATCATTCCACTCACATACCCAAGCAGACTGGCTAAGCAGCAATACACGTAGATACAACACATCCCCTTTCTTTACAAATCAAAACACGACTAGAAACAAGCCTAAATGAGATAATCACAAATATGCAGAAGACTTGTAAAAACATTGCATTCAGAAAATATATCTCAAGTGAAGCAATGATGTATCATGACAAAAGATAATGAGAATGTGAAATGAAAGAAGATAAAATAGAAAAGAATTAATGCAGAGGCAAGAGATAGTAAGAATGCGAAACGAATGAAGATAAATTGAAAATAAATAAGTGCAAAAGAGAATATAAGAATTCTACGCAGAATATAAGAATTCTACACAGCACCCATCCCCTTTCCTTGGAACACAATCTCAAGAAAAAACAAAAAACAAAATTATCCTCCAAATCACCATATTAAATTAAACTAAATTATGACCTTTCAATTATAAATTTAGCAATGTACACTGAGCAATCATATTATTTCAAAATTTCGACAATTAATTGCTCATTGTACATTGAACAAATCTATATTTCGACAATTTCAACTCCACACATTGTGCATTCAATATTTCAATATTTAGACAAATTCAACTCCGCACATTGTGCATTCAACATTTCAATACTTAGACAAATTCAACTCCGCACATTGTGCATTCAACATTTCAATACTTCGACAATTACAATATTTAGACGACTTCAACTTCTCCCTAATATTGGGATCACTGCCCATTAACCATTTCAATATAAAGTATGGGTGCACTGCCCATTACATATAATTAAATATAATGTGGGTACACTGCCCATTGGGCATTAATCACTGATAGATAACTACAAACCTGTGGAATTAGAACACTGAGGACAACCCTCAACTTTACTCTCATTAATCAAGCTTGGCACACATGTAGCCTCTGCCCTAAATTAACACTAAAAGGGCATCCCTAGACTAAAGGTACTGTAACTAAGCAATGAGCGTAAACTGAACCACATCCCTGAAACTAAAGATAAACCTGTGATTACCTGGAACACAAATACTGTATAATATGGTGTTTAGCCAAAATATCGAGTTTTAAATTTCGACCTACAATAATATCGTGTTTTAAATATCGTAGGTACAGAATATCGAAGTCAAGAATATCGATGGACAGAATATCGATCCCAAGGTAAGTAATATTGAAGTTAATAATATCGAAGTACTTAATATCGATGTAAGTAATATCTCAAGTAAAAATTTCGATGTCAATAATATCGATATTTATTTAGTGTAATGTCATTTAATATGTATTTTATTTGTATGTTAAAGATTATTGTAATGTATTTTAATACATTTAAAAATAAATGTTTAGAGATTTATAATTATTTTACATTTAATTTAGCGTTTTAGTATCAGAGCGGGTTGTGGGTTTATAGGGGAATAGGGTGGGAAGTAATTTAATTATAATTAATGAATTAATATGTATTGTTTAATTGGTATTTATGATTAATTAATTGGTAATTAATTAATAATTGGTAATTAATTGATTAATTAATTGTTAATTAATTATTAATTGTAAAATTATTTTATTAATTGGTTAATTATATACATTATAATTACTTTATTATTAATATTTATTTATTGTTATTGTTAATTAATTAATTGTTAATTAGTAATTAATTGGTGATTTAAGTTTATTAAGTGATTAATTGATAATTAAATTAATTATGTGAATTTTTATGTGTAGTGGGTTGTGGGTTTATATAGGGAATAGGGTGGGAAGTAATGTAATTATAATTAATGAATTAATATGTATTGTTTAATTGGTGTTTATGATTAATTAATTGGTAATAAATTAATAATTGGTAATTAATTTGATTAATAGATTAAATAATTTTTAATTAATTATTAATTTTAAAAATAATTTATTATTTGGTTAATTATATAAATTATAATTAGTTTATTAATAATATTTATTTATTGTTATAGTTAATTAATTAATTGTTAATTAGTAATTAATTGGTGATTTAATTTTATTAAGTGATTAATTGATAATTAAAATTAATTATGTGAATTTTTATGTGTAGTGGGTTGTGGGTTTATAGGGGAATAGGGTTGGATGTAATTAAAATAAAATAAATGATATATTTTATTTATTTGTAATTATTATTAATTAATTGTTATTAGTTAGTTAAATATAGTAAATATAAATAATTGATTATTGTATTTTATTTGTTGTTATTGCTAATTAATGTATTGTTAATTATTAATTAATAGGTGAATATTTGTAATTTCGTAGTTAATATGTATTAAATAGTGAATTAATAACTATATTAATCATAAAGAATGTATTATTAATTGTAAATAAGAGATACATTTATATTGTGTATTTTGTATGTGTAGTGTGTTGTGTGTTAAAGGGGGAATAGTGTGGGATGTAATTTAAATTTATTTATTTAAATATTTATTTTACATAATTGGTATTTAATAATAATTATTTTTTTTAAACATTGTTAACATGCAATTTTTTTATAACAAATTATTTAATTGGTTATAATGTTCATAGAATCACTATGCTATCTACTGCTTTCCCAACTGTTTTACTATCTGGAGTGGGAATAGTAATTTTTACCCCTACGCTATCCAGCGCTTTCCCTACTGTTGCACTCTCTGGAGTTGGAATAGTAATTTTTACCCCTACGCTATCCAGCGCTTTCCCTACTGTTGCACTCTTTGGAGTTGGAATAGTAATTTGTACCCCTACGCTATCCAGCGCTTTCCCTACTGTTGCACTCTCTGGAGTTGGAATAGTAATTTTTACCCCTACGCTATCCAACACTTTCCCTACTATTGCACTCTCTGGAGTTGGAATAGTAATTTTTACCCTTACGCTATCCAACACTTTCCCTACTATTGCATTCTCTGGAGTGGGAATAGTAAATTTTACCCTTACGCTATCCAACACTTTCCCTACTATTGCACTCTCTGGAGTTGGAATAGTAATTTTTACCCCTACGCTATCCAACGTTTTCCCTACTGTTGCACTCTTTGGAGTTGGAATAGTTATTTTTACCACTACGCTATCCAACGTTTTCTATACTGTTGCACTCTCTGGAGTGGGAATAGTAAATTTTACCCTTACGCTTTCCAACACTTTCCCTACTATTGCACTCTCTGGAGTGGGAATAGTAGATTTTACCCTTACGCTATCCAACACTTTCCCTACTATTGCACTCTCTGGAGTTGGAATAGTAATTTTTACCCCTACGCTATCCAACGTTTTCCCTACTGTTGCACTCTTTGGAGTTGGAATAGTTATTTGGACCCCTACGCTATCCAATGTTTTCCCTACTGTTGCTCTGTCTGGAGTGGGAATAGTAATTTTTACCCTTACGCTATCCAACACTTTCCCTACTATTGCACTCTCTGGAGTGGGAATAGTAATTTTTACCATTACGCTATCCAACACTTTCCCTACTATTGCACTCTCTGCAGTTGGAATAGTAATTTTTACCCCTACGCTATCCAACGCTTTCCCTACTGTTGCACTCTTTGGAGTTGGAATAGTAATTTTTACCCCTACGCTATCCAATGTTTTCCCTACTGTTGCACTCTCGGGAGTTGGAATAGTTATTTTTACCCCTACGCTATCCAACATTTTCTTTACTGTTGTTTTTGTTGAAGTTGGACTAGTAGTTTTATTGTGTCTGATATTAAATATGTTTTGTAATATTTTAGCTATTGTAATATATAATTAATAATAAAAATTATTCAAATTAAAATTATTGATTATTATTTGCTATATGTAATTATTTAATATTTATTAATGTTATTGTTTTATGTGTATAGATGTATTGGTAATTTAAATAAATATTTAATAATTTATATGTAACAGAAATTATTATTAAAAGTAATTATTAAGTAAGTGTATATATTATATATTATATATATATGTTTCATTAAAGTTTCATTTAATTATTTATATTTATTATACATTTTACATATTATACAATATATTTAATTATGTTTCTTTGATTTATAAGTATTATTTGGTTTATTTTACATATTTTTTTTAACTAAAAAAAAACCGATATTTTTGAATTACGATATTTTTGACATCGATATTAAATTATCGATATTTTTGTACTTACCATGTTGTAGATAGGATGTCGATATTCTTGACCACGATATTTTTGTTGCGATATTTTTGTAGGTCGAATTTGTGTCTTTCGAAATTATGTCACACAATCGTATAATATCACATTCCAAATAACATCACATAAATTTTGCCAATACTTAAAATGCAAAACATTTCAAAACTGTATGCCACACCGGTGAACGATCTCTCACCCGAACACATTTACGCCATTAATGTTGTAATGTCTCCAACTCTCCAAACAGTAATATTCAGTCCCAATGTCTCAAAACAGAAACAAACTCTTTAAATTTTAGTTTTCCCAAGTTCTCGTGAAACGGGAACATGACTCTGCATCCAGATACTTTATCCAAACTTCCACTCACCGCCGATGTGTAAACGACAATCTCTGTCCACTGAAAAGTAATCCAAACGGCTCGCTCACACCGTTGCAACGACCAACTTGCTGATCTTCCTGCTTCATTAAACTTTATTGAAAATAAAGCGCTCATGAGGAAAACAAAACTTGGTTGGCAAAATTACCGTTTGCAAAATAACGTGGTTGGCAGAACAATGGCTCGTGTCACCAATGACAATTACGTGGTTGGCACATACTACAAGTTCATCTCTCAAAATGGCGGCACGTTTTTTTTCCGCAGCGTCGAGTGGCTCACGGCGAGGACGTGCTCCTCTGCCTCCCGTGAGCAGAGTAAAGTGCAAGTCAGAGCGTGATCCATTATGTTTCCTCGCGACCCCTCGATATACAGGTAAGTGGCGCATGGAAGTCTCGTGATGAATTTAAACTTGCAGGCGCGCTCTAAGACGTTGAACATCAAAAATGTTTTAAATGTTTGGCGTTGCGCGCGAATTACTGCAAATTAATTAAAGTCAAAGTTATTCCTTAAAAACATTCCCACACAAATATCGCCGCAAAACTCACAGATGATGAAACTCGTGGTTGGCTGCACCCTTCAGCAAAATCACGAAAAATATCTTCCAAATAAGCACTACTGACGCTCCTAGAGAACGAGTGTAAGCTTACTCTTTTAGCTTATGCTGCGTAGTAAAAACTTTCAAATGCTTAGCAAATCCATATTCCACACGAGTAAATTCCTTGGAAGTCATAAATATCTATTATATAAAATTAACGATGGTTTACACACCACAGGATGCTTGTAGTTTACTTGTTGTTAATGGTGTGTCCCTCCAGCATAAATCAAATAACAATTTCTTAACTGCTTACGTGAATTTTATTCAGGAGTGTGAAGCACCCAAAGTAGGTTGTCCGGTTGATGGAGGACACTGGTGGGACAAAATTGGGTGTTCTTCTCCTCGTTTCAAGTTTAAGTTCCTTCAAAATTTCTGTACAATTATCCTTTGCTTGTAAATTCAAAATCTTCACTGCAGGTAGGCAGGAAACAGTACACGCAGGGTTTTTTCCAGATCGTCGCCAATGTTGCAATGAAAAGAAGTTATCAATGTGGTAGATCCAAGTAGTTGTTTATTGGTTGATTATAAGATGGTAGTTACACAGTAGATGAGTTAGATCAGGTTGTTATATGGTTGATGTACAGTCCATATATGGTCCCACCAGGAACTGCATCTCTGCTGCTCAGCCCACTCTCTCCAACTGTCATACCTCCCAGTCAGCCAGGCACACCAACATTCCAATAGTCATCAGGCATTCCATCATTCCACTCACATACCCAAGCAGACTGGCTAAGCAGCAATACACGTAGATACAACACCACCCTCTCTGGTGACCCTGAAAACTGCCGAGGGAACTGTCCATCCCCTCTGGTGACGCTGATGGCCGAGAGAGAACTGTCCAAAGGGAGCGGTCTATCCCCTTTCGTGACACGGTCATGCTCAGATGAAACTGTCTGTTCCGGTGACCTATCGCCTGATGACACTGACGTCCCTAGAGAGAACTGCCATGCCCTCTGGCGACCCTGATGTGAACCCCAGGGGGAACTGTCCACTTCCTCTGGTGACCCCGACAACCTCAGAAGGAACTGTCCATCGCTTCCGGTGCCCCCGACAACCTGAGAGAACGTGCCCATCCCCTCTGGTGACCCTGACAACCCCAGGGGAGACAGTTTATTACATCTGGTGACCTAGAAGGAACTGTCCACCCCCTCAGGTAACCCGGATAACCCCAGTGTGCACTGTCCATCGCTTGAGGCGCTCCTGACAACCCCATAGAGACCTGTCCATACCCTCTGGTGACTCGGACAACCGGGTGGGGGGGGGAGGGGGGGCAATCTATTACCTCTGGAGACCTTGAGGAAACTGCCCATCCCTTCCCGTGACCCTCCCAACCTGGGAGAGAACTGACCATCTCCTCTGGTGACCCTGACAACCTCAGGAGGTAGTCTATTGACTCTAATGACCTAGGGGGGATTGTCCATCCCCTCTGGTGACTTCTGCCTGTGGTCCAGCCCTCGTGGGGACACAGCTGGCATCAGTCGCACCATTGTCAGGGCCTTGGGACCGCGTGGCCCTCCTAAAAGCGATGCAGCTGGCCCCAGCTTCTTCTGAAAGCGACTCAACAAAGACCCTACAGCTTATCTCGCATAGGACGAGTCAAGTCGCATCTCTGGTGGAAATCCCAGTTGGCCATTTCCAGAGGTGTCCTTACTTGATCCAGTTGTTGTTTATGGGTATTTGAAGTTGTGCCACGTGCACCCCGGAGGAAAAGTACGACAGGAGCTCTACTGCTTGTAGGAGCTAACACTGAATCCGATATACACCGTAGGGTGCAGCTGGGATGCAGTGGAGTTGTTACTGGTGTTCGTGGTTCACTCTGGGGCGGATTCTCAAGGGTTTGAGCACACACATGTGCGCGAGAAATGTACACATGACTCTGAATTGTACATGTTCATTTACAGAATCCGGATAAGCAGAGTTGTAAAGTGCTAACAGCAAGGCAGATATGCCTAGCATGAGAAGTGGGGGATTTTAGGGAGGGGGACCCTCAGACATCCCTCTAATCATTGGAGTTAGGCCAGCCCCAGCACCTGTGTGACGTCAGAGAAGGTCTATTCAGCGAGACTGGGCGGGGCCATGTGGATCACACCAGTGGAAGTCTGAACCCGGAAGGACAGGCCCAGGTGACTGCTCAAGACAAGGAAGTGCCCCCCAGTTTCATCAAGCAAAGTCCAAGCACCTGAAAAACATACTCTGTGACCAAGAGCGTAAAATGAGCGCTACTTCCGCCCGGCCAGATCTGGAGGCAGGCCCCCCTCTGTCCTGGCTCACAGCCTCTGGAATACTCTCCCACCCTCCCTTCGTGCCATCTGCAGCCAAAGTCTCTTCAAGGCACAGTGGTGAGCTGTAACTCTCGATCCTACTTCATTCATTCATTCAATCAGTTCGCACCGGCCAGATGAGTGTAATGGAAAGACGTCAGAGTCAAGCTCAGAAGAGGCAGGCCAGGTTTCAGAGGTGGGTATTCCAGAAGCAGAGCGGAAGTGTCCGGTATGTCCCTGGGGTCAGGGTATGTGAGATGGGAGTCAAGGGAAACACAAGGAGATGATGGACGGAGCACTGAAGGTTTTCAGACACTCACCCCAGTCACAGATCTGGGTTAAATCCATCATCGGTCTTTAGCCCACTCTGCCACCCCAGTTCAGACATGGCCATATGCAAATCAGTCTGACCCTGTGCCTCATGGGAACAGTCCAGCCCGAACTGCCAAGCCAGGTCCTCCTTGGACTGGAAACAAGCATCCTAGGACCGGTTTTGGGGTAACAACCCTCATCAGCCAGGCTAGCTTGAATCCAGTGGCAAAGTGAGCAAGGGACCCACCACTGGGCATAGCCTGCCAACTTAGGTCGAACAAGGGCATGATAGAAGAACTTTATTTGATTAAAAGCATAATCATAAAAGCAGAACATACATACCATACGTATACGAAACTGAGAGATTAAAATGACCAAAATATAATAAAACCGCGTATTTTAAAAGCACATGGCAGCAGAATATCATTAAAAACAATTATTAATATAAAAAGAAAATGAGTGTTGCCGCTAAAAACTACAAGTAAAGCTCTGAGTAGCAGAGAGACCCAAAGGATAAGAAGAGTTCAGTGAAGCAGCTATCAGTTGTCTATAGTCAGTATCGAGTCGTCGGGATCACATTCCATAGTATTGCAGGGGCAGAGAACACGGGTTTTATACAGAGTCACCTGTGCACTTCCTCGAGACTGTTACCGGGCCTGCAATTTGCTAGTTACATTTATGATATGCACGGTGAATAAAGATTGTGACGCTTATATTGAAAGCAGTGTTCTCTGAATTCAATGCCGCAAAGATTGCCTGCCCACAGGACCGGACTGCCAATCTGTTCCACTCTGACCTCAATTTTAATCTGCGCTGGGCCAGAAATGCAGGGCAAGGGCATACAACATGCTCCAAGGATTCCACCAAGTTCCCGCAGCCACTGCGCTGTAGCTCATCTGATGTGCGACGCCAAAAAGTTAAATGTGTCAGAAAATGCCACTCCCCCAATCTAAGTGCCATAAACAGCAATTTTAAGTACAGGGGGTAAGTGCAGGGCAGGTATGATGGAAGAGAAGTCAGCTGGTAAGAGTTGATCACTGCTCATGCGTGCTTGCGTTTGACAAAAAGAGCTTTGTCGGTATTATGAGACCACATACGGATGCACTTCTTGATACTTGTTTTAAAGACTATGGGGGCATATCAACAAGGGATTTATCTCTGCTTTTTTGTCTTTAAAAGCCAAAAAAGCAGAGATAAAACTAGCACCCTATCAACAACAGGGTGCTAACACGCAAATTTGCATGTTAGCACCCTTTTACTCTACGCTTCCCCTTGCATCTCTAGTGAGATGCAAAGGGGGCGTTCCAGAGTAAAATAATAGGAGAAATGTTGCTAAGCGACATTTCTCCTATTATCAAGAATATCGCTAACCCTGTTAGAGACAAAAAAAGCAGCGCTAACCACGGTTAACGCTGCTTTTTTACGTCTGGTATTTTTCAGACTTAGCCATGATATCCTATGGAAGGAGGATATCATGGCTAAGTTTGCCTGTCCCTATCAACAAGGTAACGTGAGATTATCGCTGGGTTTCCAGCGATAATCTCACGTTAGCCTGTTAGCGTCAGGATTTTTATCGCTATTGAGATAAGCGTTGCTAATAGCACGCTATCTCAGCGATAAAAATTCACGCTAGCCGGCGATAATTATCCGAGCGCTAAGTGCGCTTAGCGATAATTATCGCCGGTTGTTGTTGATATGCCCCTATGTTGCTAGGGTTACGATTCCGGAGCTCACTTGCAGATAATTGCTGTACGCATTCATGGAAGAACTGACTATAGGACCCACATGGGTTATTAAGGGTAATATCTGACCACAACAGTGACTCGAGGGACTCGGCTCCAGCCTGCCTTAACTTATGGCACAATTTTAGATAAGCACCTGCGCTTATAATTTCATAATTTAAAAGGCCCAGTTCCAATCGTATCTGTGCAGCCGAGGCAGATTTTGGCATATGAAAAACTCTTTTATAGATCTTAGTCACGTATTGATTTAATATTGCGCTCAGTTTGCCCCGAGAAATCTCAATGCCATAGGACAACGTGGGGTCAGTTTTGGCTTTCATTACTTCCAACATTGGCAATAGGCTCGGGCCTGAGAGTTTTGAAAGGTTCACAAAGAGAGCCATAGCTTTCATTGAGATGTCACTGCGGTATTTGGCAAGGGTACCCCTGGAGTTGAAGTTAACTCCCAGGTATTTGTAAGATTTTCCTACCACAAGTCCAGAGTGTTATACGTCCAACCACCGCCTCCGTACTGTTTTCTGCCAAATATGACTACTTGGGTTTTCTTTAAGTTAACCTCTAAGTTGTTTGTAACAGTATAACTATGTAGTTTATTTATCAGCTGTTGCTGCCCTACTTGAGTGAGACTGAAAAGGTTGAGGTCGTCGGCGTACAGAAGGTTGCTTAACTGCACACCACCAATCTGAGGGGGATGGCTGTTTATCGCACCTAGTTCTGCTGAAACGTCGGCGATGAACAAGTTAAAGAGCAATGGAGCTAGCACACATCCCTGTTTGACTCATCTTGTCGTCGTGAATGTTCGTGACAGGTGTGAGCCGGTGCATGCGCATTCGTGAGGAAGAAGCTAGTCAGGAAGCAGGAAGATGGAGCCCCGGGACGCGGCAGCTCAGGTAAGTACTTTTCTTTATATGTAAGGTTTTAAGTAATTGTAAAATGAGGGTGGGAGGGAGGCGGGCGGCGCGTAGTGGGGCTACGCGAAGTGTGCGGGTCGGCGTAGATTTGCCCCCACTACGTAATGCTTCACGTAGCCTCACTACGCCCAGGGCTGGCTTTAAGCAAGAATGAGGAGAAGGTTGAGTTTGACTAGTCCTTTCTGTTGGCAGGTTTCTTTTCACTACTTGTAATTGACCAGTTACTTTGTCTGTGCCAATTAAAGACTCTATTGGTTTTTCAGCAGCTGCGACTTCGTGAAGATTTAATGAGGGATCTCTTGAACAAGAGGGAGAAGCGCCTTGAACCTGATGGTGTGCTGGAATGGGCTGCTGCGCATTTGATGTTGGAAGAGCAGTAATGATTTGTTTATCCTGTTTTAGTGGAATAAAACTTGAAACTTGTTTATTGTCCAAAGTTTTAAACAGTGGGAACAATTAAAGGGGTTCAACTGTAGATTTTACTGTTAACTTGTTTCTCTGTTTACGTTGGTGTTTTCTCTTTCTCTTACTAAGAGGGTGGAGTGATTGGGGGTTTGTCTTTAAATGTTATGTTATGTTATTTATATTTTTATAGCGCACAGCTGCCCCAGCAAAGGGGCGTCCTGGCGCTGTGACAGATGCTACAACATAACACACAATAAAAGAAAAGGAAATTAACCAGACACGGGAAACAGTAAAGTTTTAATCGCCTGCCTGAAGGCGAGCAGGTCTTCAAGAGCTCGGATGTGTACCGGGAGCGAGTTCCACAAACCTGCCGCGAGCACCCTAAAGGAGCGGCCACCCATTCTACTCAATTTAAAGCGCGGACAGACCGCCAGGTGAAGCCTCTCCGATCTCAAGGATCTCAAAGGAACATAGGGCGTGAGTAGGTTAGCAAGTGCCGGGGGCGAAGAAGATTTCAAAATTTTAAAGGTCAGGCATAGCGCTTTGAACTGAATTCGCTGTCTGACCGGGAGCCAATGTAAGGCCGCGATGGTACCAGACACTGAGAGGGAGTGGGGCAGGGTCCAACTCTGCATGAAGAGAGTCAACTAAAGATGTTAAGCCACTCACAATTTGAGGGCTCAACGTCAGGGGTGGAATGGGCTTGGCTGGTGGTATCAACCCTTGATTCTTAAGATGCAAATTTGGGGCTGCAGAAGATTTTGCCTCGATACTCTCTGACATCCCGTGAACCAATGATGTAGGAGTGTTGTCGTTTGTTTTGACGAGACTTGAATCTGTACACTTTAAGTAGTCCTGGTTCTGGCACTTGCTGACACTACCTCCTGACAGTTGTTTGACTTCATCTAGGACACAGTTTAAGAAAGCTGGAAGCACTGAAAGACTGTCAGTAATGGGTGAACAAAAGCAAACTGACTGGACCAAGTTTGAAGATGATTGAGGCATTATTATTAGGTTATTTACGTTCTCTAACTGGTTGTCGATACCTGCTGTGAACAGGGCTAAGGTGTTCAAAAGGTCACCTTGCATGTCCAGTTTGTCTGAATGGTAGTTTAATGCTGTGACTGTAGTTTCAAAGGTTTGCAGCAGTTGTGGCCATACTTTTGACATAAATGTTGGGGGGGGGGCGTGATTCAGGTTCCGATTTCATATTA
Organism: Triturus cristatus; assembly: GCF_964204655.1. NCBI lineage: Eukaryota > Metazoa > Chordata > Amphibia > Caudata > Salamandridae > Triturus > Triturus cristatus. The sequence continues at coordinate 8,001,758 of NC_140594.1, read as the reverse complement.
GATAGTTTGTCAGAATCTTTAAGAAAGAAAGATAAATCCAATAGTGATTGTTCACTTGGGTCGGTTCCTTGTTGATGCCTTATAAGGGCTGTAGCTGTTACTGTAGCTGTGTTTGAAAGGGTTTGAGGCAGAAGCGGTTTAATATTCCCCTTTGGTGGTTTATCCCATTGAGCTGCAAAGGGGCTAAATACGTCAAAGATTGGTGTTTGATTTTTTTGTGTAAGAAAAAGGCTTGGAGACGAGTGTTGTGGTAGCGTGGTAATAGGAATGTCTGTTTGTTGTGACGAAACATTAAGTTTTGGCTTGATGGTTTCGATCCAGGAGTGATTATTTAAGGTGTGTGATACATGACTTTCCTGGGGGAGAGATGGGTAATGAAGTGGAGAATGCTCGAAGGCCGAGAGAGCCCCAAAGGGTGCACCGGAGGCGTTTTCTGATCGTCCACAGATGCTCTTACGCTGGGGACGACCAACGGTGATGTGGTTTTGTTAGTTGGCGGCATGTGGACAGTTACCTCTGGTATTTGTTGGAAGTTGCTAGCCCTGGGCGCCGCCAAAACTTGGGAAGGAGGGGAAGGCTTAACCCCTCCAGGTACTCTTTTGAAGTAGTCCGAGATAGAAGAAGATTGCATATTCTTAAGGCTGGACAGAGGAAGGCGATCCCTGTTACTGTCAGGGTCCTGGTCTGATCCATGGAGAAAAGGACTCAGTGAGTGCGGCGAGGACGTGGGTGCCGAGTGTTTGGTGATGTTCGCTGCACTCCTTCTACCACTGCTGCCAGCCGTTTTAGATTGTTTTGCTTCGGTAATGAGAACACCTTCCTTGTTCTCCCAGATCTCATCCCTCTGCTTTGTTAGGCTGTGTTGCCGATAGGGAGCTGCTGAGTCCTGGGTTCACACTGGGATCACACTCAACAGCTGGTGACTACAAGTGCTGCGGGTTGGACACCCCCCGTTCTTCCCCCTCCTCTTCCCTGCCCACAATGACCTGCCTTATGACCCTTGTGACCCTGCCACCACAACCAGGACCAGAACTAAAATGGAACTGGTGCAGCGTATGATTTACTCCGTGCGGTTTATGCAAGGCCTCAGCAAGAGGTCAGTATGGTCAGTATAAAAGTGTGGACAGGGATACGGAGAGGAAGTGGTGCTGGGGGAGCGAAACTGGGCAGGACAGGGCAGGTCAACGCTGGAGCAGAGCAGGGCAGAACTAGGATGGGTAGAGCTAGAGGCAACCAGGCAGACCCGCAAGTACAGCAGCTGCAGTCTGCAGTTCGATACGAACGAATGCAGCAAAGACTGTGCTCGGTCCGTTGGTGTGAGCAGCACAGTCAAAAGGAAGCAGGCGCAACAGGCACTATTAGCAAAACCAGGTGAGGGTGAGGGAGGTGGTGCTGGGGAGTTAAACGCCATAGTTCAGAGAGGGACTATACCTGCAGAAGAGGAAGTTACTATCTCGTGTGGCTGAAGGGGACCGGGGGTCAGGACTCACCTCGACAGGCTTTATTGACCACCGTCCCCCTCCATGGAAGTCCACAGGAATCACGGGAGTCCCTGCAATGTCCCCCGCAACGTCCCCGCAATGTCTCAACTCCAACTCCTTGCCTCCATACCTCCTCACGCCTTGCCACGGCCGCCACAGACTGTGAACGCCACCGGCAGCAGCAACGGCCGCTGCTGCTGCTAGGAGCAACGCCCCACACTCTGCGCTCTACGCACCACCACTACGCCGCTCACTCTGCTCCGCTCTTAGCGCCATGCTCTCTGCTCTCTCGGATCGCGTGTCGGATGCAGACCTGTGATTAATTTCCAGATTAGGGCGAACAAAGCAAACACAAGGAGATGATGGACGGAGCGCTGAAACTTTTCAGACACTCACTGCCAGTCATAGATCTGGGTTGAATCCATCATCGGTCTTTAACTCACTTCACCACCCCAGTTCAGACCCAGCCATATGCAAATCATTCCTGACCCTGCGCCCAATGGGAACAATCCAGCACAAACTGCCAAGGAAACAAGCATCCTAGGACCTGTTTTGGGGTAACACCCCTCATCAGCCAGGCTAGCTTGAATCCAGTGGCACAGTGAGCAAGGGACCCATGTCTGGGCATACCCTGCCAACTTAGGGAGAACAAAGCAAACACAAGGAGATGACGGACGGAGAGCTGAAACTTTTTTAGACACTCATCCCCAGTCACAGATCTGGGTTGAATCCATCATCGGTCTTTAACTCTCTTCACCACCCCAGTTCAGACCCAGCTATATGCAAATCAGTCTTGACCCTGCACCCATTGGGAACAGTCCAACCCGAACTGCCAAGCCATGCCTGCCCTGGACCAGAAACAAGCATCCTAGGATCGGTTTTGGGGTAACATCCCTCATCAGCCAGGCTGGCTTGAATCCAGTGGCACAGTGAGCAAGGGACCCATGTCTGGGAATACCCTGCCAACTTAGGGTGAACAAAGCAAACACAAGGAGATGATGGTCCCTTTATGTGCATGACACTGTTTTCCTGGGGTGAACACACAAGGGCCTTAATACCCTTTTGTCATGTGTTTGTCATCTTCATGGATTCTTTGGGGTTCACCACAAACCTTTCTAAAACCTTCACTAGGCTCCAAATCCATGGACATGAAGAGTGTATTTCTGCAGGGCCGTCCTGTTGCTACTACACAGGAGTTTTCTTAACTGGGAGGGGTTTTTGATGCTAGTGGTAGTTGGGGCCTCTGTAAATATAAAACCTCCAAAAGGTTTTCCAGTGCTGTGGGCTATATTTGTAAGTTAGCCTCATGCATTGGTGAAAAACCTTGTGGCTCCTCTTTTGGAAGTTTTTAGGAGCAAGTGTTTACCGATCTTTACTTACGGGGCTGGTATTTTGGGGCTTTGCAAACAGCCTTGCTCTGCAGACAGAGGAAAACAGGGTTTTGTGAAGTATCTGAGGTGTACCCCCTGCTTGCGCTACATATATTGTTCATCAGGAGTTGGGCGTTGAGTATGTTGAAGATCATGTTAAACTGGCCCCCTTGGTGTTATGCTGTAACATATGGGCTAATTCCCACACAGGTTTTAATGGGAAGGTAATCTCTGATAGTCCAGCCTGCAAAAGAGGTCTGGCTATACCTTGGTTATTCTATGTTAAGCAAGAATTGATCATCTTGGGGAGACCAGAACTCTTTTCTTCCGCCTCCACAATTACCAAGTTTGATACTACCTGGGTAAAGAAAGCCCTTCTTGCTGGGAAAATGAGGCTTAGAGAGGCTGAGTAATTAGCCAACACCCTAGTTAGGGAGTATGGGCCTCGACAGACTACCCCCAAGATGGATCCATACCTGTCTTGGGTGGATTGCACGGGTACAGATTTCTTTTAACTAGATTCAGACTTGGAATTATAAGGTGGCATTTGAGTTTTCCTTTGGGTCAGTTTGACTCTAATAAGGTGTTAATTTGTCCCCGTGACGAGTCCTTGCCCCAGAGTTTGCTTCATCTCATTTTTCTTTGTAAATACTATTTGGTACTCTCTAAGATATTTGTAATACCCCTAACCCGAGCCTGTGGGATCAGAAGATGTGCTGAAGCTTTGCTTTATCTGCAAGGGGTAAATTGCCCTGCACTGTTTGCCAATATTTGTTCCTTCTTAAAGGGTGCCATTACGAGGAGAAACAAGATGTTGTTTTAGGAGTTTGATCCAGCTTGTTTCTTCAATGACAGTCTCCTTCGGCAGGTTGTCCTTTGAACCTATTTGGGGGGTACGGGGGGTTGATTGTGTTTTATTGGTTATTTCTATTTTATCTGTTATTATGAGATTTGTTTTATTAAGGTGATCATGAAATGTGTTTTTCAACAATGCATGTTATCTTTGTAATGTTCTCTTGTGGCTGTTTCACTGAAGAAATAAAGTTCATCTAAGCTAAGCAGCCAGCAGGCCCCAGTGAGGGACAGCAGCCAGCAGAGGCTAGGACTATGTGAAGGGAAGCAGGCAACAGGGCTCTGTAATGGAGAAGGTCATAAACTACTTCTTGTCTCTTCCCTACTGCTCAGCTGGAATGTGTGTTGGCCTCATAGAATGCTTGGGTGCCTGTGTGTGTGTGTGTGTGTGTGTGTGGAGCATCAGTTGGTAAATGCAGGCTGAGCAGCAGGGATGCTTCTCCTGGTGGGGCTACGCTTTATCTTTTTATCTTCTCCTACTCATCTATCCTGGAACCAAGCTTCGATAAAGATATCCTGTTTATACACCTGGCCTGTGTATCTTCCATTTGTTATGTTATGTTATGTTAACTTGAATTTGTAGAGCGCTTAATACCGACAGGTCTCTAAGCGCTGTGAACAGAACAACGAAAGTGCCAGGAGATGAAAGTATTGTAGCATGGGCACTAGGCCCAAGCCTCCGTGAATAAGAGGGTTTTCAGTTTCCTCCTGAAAGGGAGGAGGCTGCTTTCAGAGCGCAAGTCGCTTGGTAGTTTGTTCCAAATTTGGGGCATAAGAATGGAAAAAGCTCGCCCCCCTGTTTTGGAGTAGTGGAAACGTGGGCATTTTAGTAGACCCTCCGTGGAGGACCTGAGAGTGCGACCGGGGGTATATATTGTCAGACGGTCTTTGATATATTTGGGGGCTTGCCCAAACAAGGCCTTATGTGTGATGCAGAGGCCTTTAAATTTGGCCCTCTGCTTGATGGGCAGCCAATGAAGTTGTTGTAGTAAGGGGGAAGCGTGAGTGTGTCTGGGTAGTTTAAAGATCAATCTGGCTGCATCGTTCATAACCACCTGCAATCTGTGCAGTAGTGTGGAGGGAAGGCCGATATATAGTGCATTACCATAGTCGATCCGGGCCAAGATCAGGGCGGAAACTACGGTTCTCATTGTTGAGAAAGAGAGGATGGGGGAGAGTTTTCTTAGTCGCCTGAGAAGGCCCACACAAGTCCCGAAGACGGAGGTGATCTGATTTGACAAGGAGAGATTCGCATCGATTTTTATTCCCAGACTTTTCACCATTGTGGCTGGTGCTGGGATTGTCCCCAGTTCGTCGGGCCAGAACTGGGAGTTCCAAGGGTTGCTGTTGTTTGTGATTGCTAACACCTCAGTTTTGTCGGGGTTGATCTTAAGTGAGTTAGAGGTCATCCACCTGACCACAAATCTCAAGATATCTTGTACCCTATCGTGTGCCTGCGTACTGTTATCTATTTGGATGATGATTTGTGTGTCATCCGCATAGTTGAAGACTTGGCAGTCCAGTTTGGCAAGCTTCCTGATCAGAGGACCCAGGTAGATGTTAAACAGAAGGGGAGATAGAGCTGACCCTTGGGGAACACCGCAAGGAATGGAACCCCTCTCTGACGTCAGATCCCCCATCTGTATTTTCAGGGTACGATCTGACAAGAATGATTCGATCCAGCGAAGGATCGACCCTCCAATGCCAGAGTCTCTGATTCTATCTAAGAGTAGAGCATGATTGACCGTGTCGAACGCTGCCGACAGGTCAAGAAGGATTAGGACGCAAGGTTTTTTGTTGTCTGCTTTGGTCCTAATTTCATCTAGAACAGACAGCATCACCAGTTCTGTACTATGATGAGCCCTAAAGCCGGCTTGCCTGTCCTCAAATAGATTGTAGGATTCCATGAATTTGGAGAGAGTTCGGAGGACATATTGCTCCAATATTTTGGCTAGGAAGGGCAGCTGAGATATGGGTCTGAAGTTTTTTAAGTTGGAAACATCAGCCCCAGGTTTTTTAAGAAGGGGAATAACTCTGGCTTCTTTGAATTGGGGTGGGACACTTCCTGAATCCAGCGAGGAGTTCATCAGGGCTAGGATTTCCTCCGCGATAGCTGGAAAGGCCAGCTTGAAAATCTTGGGAGGGCAAGGGTCTAATGGTGAGCCGGATTTTACTTTGGTCACAATACTTCGCAGTGTCTCCAAGTCCAGGGGCTGGAAACAGGATATTAGCTCAGTACCTTTCTCTTTTGGCTCCACCCTCATATTAAGGGGGAGTTTAAAAGGGGAGTTGTTAATGTCCGTCAGAATATCTTGGACTTTATCTGAGAAGAAGGATAGAAATTTGTTACATAATTCCTTGCTGGAAGGGGCGACTGGCACCTGTTTTTGACTTAGCTCTTTGAGGATATTAAATGTTTCTTTTTGTTTATTGGTGGCCAGCTGAATCTTGTTCTCGTAATGTTTGGCCTTTGCGACATTTTGGTGACTATCTTGAAGAACCTACGCGTTGAGTAAGGAAGGCCCTGTACAAAGGAACTAAGAAACCAAGACATTGAAACTTTGAAGAAACGCCCTGGTCAGCCTCACCAGTGTCCTTTACCATCTGGACAGCCAACAGCCTGGGCGTTTGTCATTCTACTACACTGGGAGCCTGCTGCCATCCTGCTGTCCTGGAAGATTTGTACCTTTCAAAAGTCTTTGAAGAGTTTATCCAGCAACAGATTTAGCACACCCTGCTGAGTTTTCATGTTTGTTTTGGGCCCAACAGCATCTCCTGTCTACTTCTTATGTGCTTTCTACTGTGTGGGCAGCCTGGTGTGTTGAGTAGAGAATTCTGAGGATCCTGAATTTTCGCAGTCCACACTAATGTGAAGGAGCGACTAGCTTTGAGAAAAACCTGCACCGCGTGTGAGCCTAAGCACTTCCTTGGAGAAACTTCCCCAGAGGAACAGGTGCAACGACTTGGGGTTGGACTGGCATATTTTGTGGCTGTGTGTTATCCGGTGAGTGAGGACACTTTATTTTGCTGTTTTGGATGCACTAAGTGGTTACCGCTGCACCATGGCAGTTGAACTGCTGCCATTCAAACATCTCACGAGCCCAACCGCGCGCACAGCCTTAACGAACCTGCGATGCTTATATGCTGTCTTCCATGATGTGTGCTTCCTCTCAAGACTCATTGGCTGTTCTGGATGTTTTGGAGCACTGTGAAGCCGGGAGCCACCCGCCGCTGCGTCACCGGTGCGTGCCGCCATTTTGGGATTGGAGCACCACTGCGGTTCGCATTATTCCTGTTTTCCTACGGTTTCCTCTATGTGATCTACACGCTCAGCCAACCTTGTGGTTTCCTCAATAAAGTTTTGGGAACGTTGCTAAGTTATGTTCAGCTCCAGTTCATGTCCTCGTGACGTATAGAAGAATCATGTCCAGGGAGGTCGCATCGTACAGATCGTCTGCATCCCTTAGCTTGTTTACCACAGGTATAGTTACAGGTTCTCTTTTGTTATAGACCCTGGGGCAGATCTATATTGGAGATGCGCCACTTTTACGCCGCCGTTGCGTCACTTTTGTGACGCAGCGGCGGTGTAAACCCTGCGCCACGTTGCGCCATATTTACATCGTGACGCATCTATGGAGATGCGTCACGATGTAAAGCCCTGCACCACGTAAAACCTGCGTCAGGTTTCACGTGGGCGTGTCGACAGGGGGGGGGCGTTCCGTCGCAGGAACGCCCCTGAAAAGTGACTCAGTCGAATCTATAAGATTTGACTGAGTCACTTTCCCAACGCTGATGCGCCAAAACCCTGCGCCTGCTTGAAGCAGGCGTAAGGCTTGACGCACCATGTTAGGGATAGGGTAGGTTGGAACAGTGCTGGAGTTGCGTCGCGCTTGCGACGCAACTGAAGCACTGCGCCAACCTTACGCCATTGGATGCGTCACGCATCTGTTTATTCCTGCGCCATGATGCGCCGCATTGTAAATGCGGCGCATCATGTGTGGCGCAAGGGTAAACTTGCGTGACGCATCATTCCTGGCGCATCCTTGCTGATTTGCAGGGATGCGCCAGGAAACATAAATCTGCCCCCTTGTCCATAACAACTTTCGTCGCAATCGTGGGACATACATCCCATTTCTCACGCTATGCAAGACACTAGCTAGGATGAAGTTACTGAGCAACAAAATATCGGAAGGCGACATCTACATGCAGCGTTTGGACAAGGGTTTCTCTGTGGGTCTAAATGTCGGGTGAGAGATCGCTCACCGTAGCTTGAGACTTTCCTTTTATTATAATGTTTGTTATTGTAATCCACGTCCTGTTTCAGTGTGTGTGTGCTTACGGTCATGTTTTGTTTCTAGGGTCCATAACTGTTGTAGGGCACCCCCTATCCAGTTTTCTAGTGCATTGTGTACCCATATTTGGGGAGGCTATGGGGGTGGTGTACCCCTTCATGAGCAGGTTTAGTGGGAGGTCGGTGCCCCAATTCAGTTTATTGTACTGTGTGTACACATTTATGCGGCGGTTATGGTTGCGGTGTACCCTGCCATGGGGAGGTTGAGGTGTGTACCCATTTACTGAGAGGTCTTGGGGACGGTGGGTGCCCCAATTTAGTTTAGGGGGACGAATACCCTATGTTGTGCCCTGGTATGGGGAGGTTGTGTGGGTTGTTAGTGCCCAGTCTTCTAGGGTGATGTATACCCTACGGTGTACCCTGCCATGGGGAGGTCAGTTGTTGTGTTGGCATTTAGTGGCCTTATACAGTTTACTCTGCGGTGTACCCTGGTTTGGGGAGGTTGTACCCTGCCATGGGGAGGTCAGTTTTCTAGGATGACCTATATCCTTTGGTACCCTGGTATGGGGAGGTTGAGTATAGTGTTCCCTGTCATGTACAGGGTCTCACAATTCCAGTTACAGTTTAATTTTCAAGCAAAGGGTGTACCCATTTTTGGGGAGGATGTGGGTGCGGTTTGTGCTCTGATTCCGTGCTAAATGTAGGCTGTGGGGGCGGTTAGCGCCCCACTCATATTCTCAAACAGAGTGTACCCTTTTACGGGGAGGTTGTGGGGATGGTGTGTGTCCCAAAATAATGCCCTTGCAATTTTGTTATTCCCCAAGGGAGGGGGATGGGGTGTGGTGTACATGCTCCTCAAGTATTCCACTTACACCTATTGCTATATGCATTTTGAAGTGTTTCTTCTCATGCTAATGTTATTCCTGATCTATTTTACATAATGATTCCCGTACATCTCATGCATGTTTATTTAGTGTGTTTCTTCTCATGCATGTACATTTTGTAATGTTTCTGTTTCCCTTTTCTGATGTAACGTTTATAATGATATTTACTCTCTTGCACTCCTTTGCTGTTTTAGTTCTCTAGGGATAGAGGATGTGTCATAAACGACTTCTTGTCTCTTCCCTACTGTTCAGCTGGAATGTGTGATGACCGCATAGAATGCTTGAGTGCCTGTGTGTGTGTGTGTGTGTGTGTGTGGGGGGGGGGGGGTGTGTGGAGCGTCAGTTGGTGAATGCGGGCTGAGCAGCAGGGAGGCTGCTCCTTGTGGGGCTCGGCTTTATCTTCTTATCTTCTCCTACTCATCAATCCTGGAGCGAAGCCTCAATAAAGATATCCTGTTTGTACACCTGGCCTGTGTATCTTCCATTTGCAACAGAGAACAGTCAGCAGGTCTTTGGGAGCAGGTGTCCAAGAGTGACAGCAGGCAGCAGGGCTTTGTGAAGGAAAAACAGTGAGCAGAGGCTAGGGCTTTGTGAAGCAGAGCAGGCAACAGGGCTCTGTGATGGAAAACAGTCAGCAGGTCTTTGTGAAGAAGAACAGTGAGATGGACTTTGAGAAGGACAGTGGGTCTCTGTGGGGGACAGCAGTCATCAGAGGCAGGGTCCTGTGATGGGGAGCAGTCAGCAGGTCTTAGTGAAGAAGAGCAGTCAGTAGGGATCTGTGAAGGAGAGCAGTCAGTAGGGCTCTGTGAAGGAGAGCAGTCAGTAGGGCTCTGTGAAGGAGAGCAGTCAGTAGGGCTCTGTGAAGGAGAGCAGTCAGTAGGGCTCTGTGAAGGAGAGCAGTCAGTAGGGCTCAGTGAAGGAGAGCAGTCAGTAGGGCTCAGTGAAGGAGAGCAGTCAGTAGGGCTCTGTGAAGGAGAGCAGTTAGTAGGGCTCTGTGAAGGGGAGCAGTCAGTAGGGCTCTGTGAAGGAGAGCAGTCAGTAGGGATCTGTGAAGGAGAGCAGTCAGTAGGGATCTGTGAAGGAGAGCAGTCAGTAGGGCTCTGTGAAGGAGAGCAGTCAGTAGGGCTCTGTGAAGGAGAGCAGTCAGTAGGGCTCTGTGATGGAGAGCAGTCAGCAGGTCTTTGTGAAGGAGAGCAGTCAGTAGGGCTCTGTGAAGGAGAGCAGTCAGTAGGGATCTGTGAAGGAGAGCAGTCAGTAGGGCTCTATGAAGGAGAGCAGTCAGTAGGGCTCTGTGAAGGAGAGCAGTCAGCAGGTCTTAGTGAAGGAGAGCAGTCAGTAGGGCTCTGAAGGAGAGCAGTCAGTAGGGCTCTATGAAGGAGAGCAGTTAGTTGGGCTCTATGAAGGAGAGCAGTCAGCAGGTCTTAGTGAAGGAGAGCAGTCAGTAGGGCTCTGTGAAGGAGAGCAGTCAGCAGGTCTTAGTGAAGGAGAGCAGTCAGTAGGGCTCTGTGAAGGAGAGCAGTCAGCAGGTCTTAGTGAAGGAGAGCAGTCAGTAGGGATCTGTGGAGAGCAGTCAGTAGGGATCTGTGAAGGAGAGCAGTCAGTAGGGCTCTGTGAAGGAGAGCAGTCAGCAGGGCTCTGTGAAGGAGAGCAGTCATCAGGATACAATCTATTAAGGAGAAGTAGACAGCAGGGTATGCGAAGGAGAGTAGTCAAGAGGGGCTTGGGCCCGAAGAAGAACATTAGGTAGAAAGCAGTCTGTAGGTTGTTGTGAAGAGGAGCAGTCAGCAAGTGCAGGTCTCTGAGATGGCAATCAGTCAGCAAGGGCAGTCAGTAGGTGCAGGACTATGAGATGGCAATCAGTCAGCAAGGGTAGTCAGTAGGTGCAGGTCTCCGAGATGGCAATCAGTCAGCAAGGGCAGTCAGTAGGTGCATGTCTATGAGATGGCAATCAGTCAGCAAGGGCAGTCAGTAGGTGCAGGACTATGAGATGGCAATCAGTCAGCAAGGGTAGTCAGCGGGTGCAGGTCTATGAGATGGCAATCAGTCAGCAAGGGCAGTCAGTAGGTGCATATTATTATTTATTATTATTATTTGGGATCTTGTAAAGCGCGAACTGTCGCCAATTACAGGCATCCTGGCGCTGACAGAGTCTGAGGAAGAAAGAAGACCACAGAAGACGAACGGCTAGCCAGGGAACAGCCACGTTTTTACCTTTTTTCTAAAAGGCAAAAGTTCATCAATGTGTCTGATCTCATTGGGAAGGGTGTTCCAGAGTCTAGCAGCGGTGACCTCAAAAGATCTGCCTCCGGATCTGACCTTCTTGAAACTGGGAATGACCACCAGTTTGGCATCCGAAGATCGGAGAAGTCTAGTAGGGACGTACCACGTAAATTTAGATTGAAGAGGGACAGGGCCAGAGCCATGGAGGGCCCTAAACACAATACAGAGGGCCTTAAATTGCACTCTCTGTCTAAGAGGGAGCCAGTGCAGTTGTGCCAAGGCGGATAGTCCATGGGATCTCCTCGGAAGCCCCAGGGCTAGTTTTGCAGCCGCAGATTGGACTCTTTGGAGCCTGTCTAATAGGTACTCCGGGGCCCCTAACAGGAGGGCATTGCAGTAGTCCAACCTGCTCAAGATGGTACATCTAACTATTTGGGCGCGCGCCTGGGTGGGCAAGAGGGGCAGAACTTTCCTTAGCGAGCGCAGGATGGCAAAGCAGCAGGCAGAGGTTTTCTGGACATGTGTCTCCATGCTGAGCTTGTGATCAAGCATGACCCCCAAGTTACGGACCGAGTCTACAGGTTGTACATTAGAGGCTGTTTCCGGGGGCCAGAAGTTGCTAGGAAACGAACAGGGAATCCTCGAGCCACTATTAAAAAGCACCTCAGTTTTCCCTGCATTAAACTGGAGAGAATTGTTCTTCAACCATCTTGAGGTCTCCCGCAGGCAGTTGTGAAAGGTCTCTATGGAGATGGAGTCTTCTCCTTCCAGAGAGAGAATCATCTGCGTGTCATCTGCGTAGTTGATGGTTTTAATGCCGAAGCTTTTGATCAAAAGAATTAGTGGCCTAAGGTAGACATTAAAAAGTATTGGGCTGATAGCAGAGCCCTGTGGGACACCGTGCGCCACCGGAGAGAAAGCAGATTGAAAAGGAGGTAGAGATACTGCTTGTTGCCTGTCCTGCAGAAAAGAGTGGAACCACTGCACAGCCGTATCCCTCACTCCTGCCTCCCATAAGCGTCTCAGTAAAATCCCATGATTCACCGTGTCAAAGGCGGCAGACATATCGAGCAGTATCAGAAATGATGCCTGACTTCTGTCTGCTCGCCTTTGTAGTTCGTTCATGGCGATAACCAGGGCTGTTTCGGTTCCGTGCGCAGGCCGGAATCCAAATTGGTCTCTGTCTAGTAATAGATGATGCTCCAGATGGTGGGAGAGGGTGTTACTGACCACCCGTTCCACTATCTTAGCAGGGAACGGCAGTAGTGAGATGGGCCTGTAATTTTTCGAACAGTCAGGGTCAAGGGAGGGTTTTTTCAGCAACGGGGAGACTAAAGCTTGTTTCCAGAGGGCAGGGACACTGCCAGTCAGCAGAGATTGCTGACAGATTAAATGGAGCGGGGGGAAAAGTTCTGCTTCACACTCTTTCCAGATTTTAGGGGGTATTGGGTCCAATGGGGACCCAGACACAATCCCTCTAGCTGTCTTGGTAAAGATTTCAAAAGTTAGCGGTGGAAACCTGCAAAGGAGTTCTTCTGGGGACCGATGCATGATTAGTGCTTGATTCTCCAGAGTACCGGTGTTCATAGAAAAGGGATTACCTGCAATAGGAGAAATATCCAGTTCGTTAAGGATAAGTTCAATTTTCTCCTTGAAGAAGAAGGCCAAATTGTCACAGAGGTTCTGGGAAGGGACGATCAGGTTTTTACAAGACTCCGGGTTGGTGACGCTATTTAAGATGCTGAAGATACTCCTGGAATTTTTAGTAGTATTACAGATCAAGGAGGAGTAGTAGTCGGCTTTCGACTTTTTAATGAGAGTTTTGTACGCGTGGACCTTGGTTTTCCACGTGTCTTTACAAGTTATATTATACTCACGTCTCCAACTTCTCTCAGCTTGTTTACATTCAAGCTTTAATTGTTTTAGGTCAGAGTTAAACCAGGGAGCAGAGTCTTTGCCCCTACAGGTCCGGGTTTTGAGGGGGGCGTGGGTGTCGACCACCCTAGAAATATGAGAGGCAAGGGAATTGTAGTTGTCGGTTGTGCTTTTATTTGCATCAAAGATTTGTTGTAAATGGAACATTTCGCCCAAAGAGATATCACGTGAGAGAGCCCTCCAATCTCTGCATTTGATTACCTTAATCGGTGCCGGTACTTTGTAAGGGTCAGTCGTCTTATGAAGACAAAATTTAACCAGTGAGTGGTCAGTCCAATCCATAGGAAGAATATCTCCCATTACCACTAAGTCAGGTGCCGCAAAGATCAAATCAAGCAGATGACCGGATTTATGGGTAGCCTTGAAGGTCAGCTGCGAGAGGCCAAAGCTGTCGCAGGTAGAAAGTACATTCTTAAAAGCTACGTCAAGGGTACCGTTCTGCCATAGATTGAAATCGCCAAGTATAAACAGTTTCTGATGAGATAAGGCGATATTGGTTAAGGTGTTAATTAAGGCTTGTTGCTGCTGAAGGCTGAAAGCTCCCGGTGGACGATAGCACAGAATCCCTGTAATGCTGTTTCCAGCGGGGGTCTGAATTGAAAGTCCTAATAACTCAGTGCCCAAAATAGGGTCAAGAGTAAGGATTTTAATGCTACAAGAGGCTCTGAAAATGACTCCCACACCTCCGCCTCTGCCAGTAGACCTAGGGAGGTGGAGACATTTAAACCCTGGAGGGCATGCAAATCCCGGATCAACCAAGCAGTCAGGACGTGTCCATGTTTCTGTCATGAAAAGGATGTCAAGTTCATGAGAATCAATCAGGAGTTGGATCTCTGTGTAGTGTTTGGGCAGAGACCTGACGTTTAGTAGCCCACAGTGAAAAACATTGTCACTTAGTACATCAGCTCGGGTAAGGGAGGAGGGTAGGAGGGACAGTGTTCCTTTGTTGACACCCTGAATACCTATTTGAATGAGCTCCTCTCTGGAATAGGGAGGCCTATTTGGGAGCGGAGCCTGGTATAAAGGGTCAAAACCGGCAGCATGAGGGGCCCAAGGCCCTTCCTTGGCGCGGACGGACTGATTGCGCATCTATGAGATGGCAATCAGTCAGCAAGGGTAGTCAGTAGGTGCAGGTCTCTCAGATGGCAATCAGTCAGCAAGGGTAGTCAGTAGGTGCAGGTCTCTCAGATGGCAATCAGTCAGCAAGGGTAGTCAGTAGGTGCAGGTCTCCGAGATGGCAATCAGTCAGCAAGGGTAGTCAGTAGGTGCAGGTCTCCGAGATGGCAATCAGTCAGCAAGGGTAGTCAGTAGGTGCAGGTCTCTGAGATGGCAATCAGTCAGCAAGGGTAGTCAGTAGGTGCAGGTCTCCGAGATGGCAATCAGTCAGCAAGGGTAGTCAGTAGGTGCAGGTCTCCGAGGTGGCAATCAGTCAGCAAGGGTAGTCAGTAGGTGCAGGGCTCTCAGATGGCAATCAGTCAGCAAGGGTAGTCAGTAGGTACAGGTCTCCGAGATGGCAATCAGTCAGCAAGGGTAGTCAGTAGGTGCAGGTCTCCGAGATGGCAATCAGTCAGCAAGGGTAGTCAGTAGGTGCAGGTCTCTGAGATGGCAATCAGTCAGCAAGGGTAGTCAGTAGGTGCAGGTCTCCGAGATGGCAATCAGTCAGCAAGGGTAGTCAGTAGGTGCAGGTCTCCGAGGTGGCAATCAGTCAGCAAGGGTAGTCAGTAGGTGCAGGGCTCTCAGATGGCAATCAGTCAGCAAGGGTAGTCAGTAGGTACAGGTCTCCGAGATGGCAATCAGTCAGCAAGGGTAGTCAGTAGGTGCAGGTGTCCGAGATGGCAATCAGTCAGCAAGCATAGTCAGTAGGTGCAGGTCTCCGAGATGGCAATCAGTCAGCAAGGGTAGTCAGTAGGTGCAGGGCTCTGAAGAGGAGTGTAGTCAGGAGGTTAAGTCAGTAGCAGATTCTGGGAAATGTAGTGTGCATCCCCTTACTAATGCCCTTTGTAAGCATGCTGGAAATTGCAGTGTGTACTTCCTTCCTTCTGCCCTGTAAATGCATACTGGGAATTGTAGTGTGTGTCCTGTTGCTTCCGACCTGTGAGGGTTTGCTGGGTATTGTAATGTGCATGCTGTGCCGCCTCCTGCACCCGTATAAGGGAAGCTCCAGCCACCGGGATGTAAATCTGTCTCATATAGCGTCTTTAATATTAAAAGAGGAATCATTCCTAGCTGAGAAAAACACCAACCAGAAAGGACTGAGTAGAAATGAATAGAGAAAAAATTTCATCAGCGAAGCACAAATGTAACAGGTGCATATGATGAATTGTTGATGTGAAGTGTATGAAAGGAAGGCTGTGTGGGGGCAACAGCATTGCATCTCCAAGCCCTGATATTACAAAGAATGGAGGCAGCGTGGAGGTGGGCCAGATCCGAGACGGCAATCAGTCAGCAAGGGTAGTCAGTAGGTGCAGTGAAAGTGGTTTGGTTCATTTTTTAAATATGTATTATATATATATATATATATATATATATATAGCAATTTGCATTGAAGAATGAGTGGATATATAAATATAAATATCTGGATGGAGGC
This sequence comes from Triturus cristatus, assembly GCF_964204655.1. Lineage (NCBI taxonomy): Eukaryota > Metazoa > Chordata > Amphibia > Caudata > Salamandridae > Triturus > Triturus cristatus. The sequence goes on along the minus strand of NC_140594.1, from coordinate 7,986,138 downwards.
TTTAGTAGCAGTGTGATTGACTGTTTACTTGACTATTTTATAGTGTCTCACTAAATATATTGGCTAGTGACTAAACTGTGTGAATATCTGTATCACTTTGTCAGTTGTTGTGTAAACTGCTGCACCAGTTGGGCTATGTGAAAGTCTATATTAGTCACTAATTAATTAACTGAGTATTTGTATGGGAGAGTGAATGTGTGTGTGGTTCGGTGTGGGGTTTGTGACAGCCCAATGATGTGTGAATAGTTGATTCAGTAGGTATCAGAAGTTAAAACTACATGTTATAACAGTTGTTTGGGTGAGTGAATATCTTTATGGGTGTGGCGATGAGCAAATATATGTCTCAATGGTACATGTCCAGCAAACTAGAAAAATAAAAGCCAGTGTATGTGTCAGCTGTATATAAATAAGTATACATAAGACTCAGTGATTGTATGAGTGACTGTATGGATAACTGTACACTTGTAATACTGATTTTATAACACACTAAGTATGAGTTACTATCTATAAGTGTGTAGCAAAGTAAAAGTAAGTATGATCCATGGTTTGCATAAGTAAGTAGGATGACTACATAAGTGATTAGGTTGTGTGCTAGTGTGTAATGTCGATATAGGTGTATAAGTATATTTTATAGTGTTCTATTGATCATTGACAGCATGTATGAGTGAATCTATAGGTAAGTGATTAGATGTGTGTATAGATCTAGGAATCACTGAGTGGGTGTTTAGAAACTTGTATTGGTGTGTCAATGGTTTCAAATATGGCACTCTGTATTTTACAGTGAGTGATGAAAGGTTATACTAGTGTATGATGATTGTCACGTGGATGATGTCATCAGTGATGTCATTTGAGATATCAGTGATGTCACTGACCATGTCATGAATGATGTAATATGTGACATCATCAGCAGTGGATTGCGGCCGCGCGAGATGTAGTTAGTACAACTAACTATATCGGAGGAATTTCAATGGTTTTGTACGAGTAAAATGTCCAGCTAACTATAACACCCCTAAAACCTATGTTTTTTTCAGTGAATTTCTAAGGTTTTTTTAAATGCTAATTCCTAACTATATCAGGCCTGAAACCTATGTTTTTTTGAGTGAATTTCAAAGGTTTTTTAAATGCTAATTCCTAACTATAACATGTCTCAAACCTATGTTTTATTCAGTGAATTTCAAAGGTTTTGTAAATGACAATTTTTAATGTATTAATTGTTATACTGATTTTTTTGATACTGATTTACTACATTTTTTTAACTATTTATTTTTAGATATTTTATTTTTTTAATTACATTATAATTACATTATAAATTACAATACAAAATATACTTTCTCAGAATGAATACTTTGCAAATAGGCAATAGACTTTTAAGTACAGTAGTTACAGTTTTTGCAATGTGCAACACAATTTCAAACACAATGCAACATTGAGCTCAATGGGAATTTCTAGTCAAATGCAATTAGTTACTTTATGGATTACTTTTCTAACCACAGGACTGGACCCTAGATTCGGTCCTTGGACATCTCCTGTAAACAGTTGAGTCAAAGTGTTTTGGTTACAGTAGTGATTTTTAAGGAATATTATTGTATTTTAAAAGTTGGCACTTAGAATTTTTTTCACATAGAATCACCAACGTTATCCTATGGCAGAAAATTCACTTAGCAGGTAAGTAGTGTTATCGTTACTTTTTCTTACTCAGTGGTGGATCCTGGATCCAGCACTGGTGCATCTCCTGTAATCAGTTTAAAGAATGTGTTTAAGTCATACAGACGACTTTTTAGGAATATCTTTAGTTTGTGAAAATAGACACTTCGAAACTTTTCTGCTGAAAACCACACAATGGATTCCTATGGAAGGAAATACAAGTTACTGGTAAGTACGGTTAGAATTACTTTTCAGTGTCAGTGCTGGACTAAAAGATGCAGCACTGAGGTCTCTCCTGATAACAGGTGAGTAAATCGGAATTCGTAGTTCGGCTGATTTTAGAGGAATATTTGTAGGTTTCAAAAATCGACACTTAGAAACTTTTCTGGTGAAAACCACACAATGGATTCCTAAGGAAGGAAATAAAAGTTAATGGTAAGTACGGTTAGAATTACTTTTCAGGATCAGTACTGGGCTCAAAGAAGCAGCACTGAGGTCTCCCCTGATAACAGGTGAGTAAATCGGAATTCGTAGTTCGGCTGATTTTAGAGGAATATTTGTAAGTTCCAAAACTCCACACTTAGAAGAATTTCCAAGTGAAACAAACCAATGTGCGCCTATGGAAGGAAATTCAAGTTACTGGTCAGTACAGTTAAAATTACTTTTCAGGATCAGTACTGGGCTCAAAGATGCAGCACTGAGGTCTCTCCTGATAACAGGTGAGTAAATCGGAATTCCTAGTTCGGCTGATTTTAGAGGAATATTTGTACAATGGTGAAGGAACGGGGCGGGGCCTGAGGTGACATGTGTGCAAACTCGCCCTGTGGCGCGTTTTAAGATGGGAAATTAATTCCTCTTCAGTCCTGAGGTCCCCTGGGGGCCAACTAGCCCACCAGGTACCTTCAGTATGCACCAGGGAACAGCGTTGCAGAGAGGTGTTCAGAGGCCATGCCCCTTTTTACAACACTCTGCAACGCAGCTCCGTGGCGCTAGTACCTGGTGGGCTAGTTGGCCCCTAGGGGACCTCTGGATTGAAGAGGAATGAATCCCCCAACTTAAAACGCACCACAGGGCATGTTTGCACACATATCACCTCAGGCCCCACCCCACCCCACCTTCACCACTGTGCAAAAGCACCCCGTGGCCCGTTGTAAGTTGGGGGATTAGGTCCCCTTGAATCCTGAGGACCCCTGGCGGCCAACTAGCCCACCAAGTACCTCCAGTAAGCGCCAAGGAGCTGCGTTGCAGAGAGGTGTAAAAAGGGGCGTGGCCTCATTACACCTCTCTGCAACGCAGCCCCCTGGCGCATACTGGAGGTTCCTGGTGGGCTAGTTGGCCCCCAGGGAACCTCAGTATTCAAGGGGAATTAGTTCCCCCTCTGCAAACGCACCAGGGGGCGCGTTTGCCGAGTGGTGCAAGGAGGGGGTATGGCCTCCGTCCCGATCCCGGTTTTTTTTTTAGAAGGGGAGCTCTGTAGCTCCCCTTCTTTTTCTAATTTATTGGCCCTGGGGACCCCATCCCCCAGGACCTGCCCCCAATTTGTTTAAAAAAAAAAAGAAAAAAGCTTACATGCTGCTCCCCATGTGGAAAAGAAATCTGCTTTGCTTCATTGAAGCGAGATCAGGTTTCCCTGCTCTCGCTTCAATGAAGCAAAGCAGTTTGCAATGACAGGGCGGGAGCCGCGAGGCTCCCGCCCTGTCATTGCAAACTACAGTGTCCCGGGGGTGGGCACCCCAGGACACTGCAGGAGCCGATCCTGGGGGGTGGCGATCCCCAGGGCCTATACAAGGCTCCAGGAGGGGGGCCGCGCGCCCTCCTCCCACATTTTGAAGAGTGCCCGCACGTTTGCCAACTTTGCATCATCGTGATTCATCCTGTGGGCCGCTGCAGCTAAGGGAGAGCTGCCGCCACTGTTTGCCCGCATTTTGTTCATCATTGTCGAGGATTTTCGCCATCGTCTCGTGGGCCGCCGCAGCTAAGAGAGAGCTGCTGCCGCTGTGAGCCCACCACGGAGCTGCAAGACGAGAGTCATCGCCACCACTAGCCCGGGCTGCTGCAGCCGCGTGCTGCTGCCGCTGAGATCCCGCCTGTCCCAGAGAGCCCGAATCATTGTGGGTGCATGCTACGGACCACTGCAGCCAAGACTTGTGGTCGCTGAGAGTCCGCCTGTCACCGTCTCGGTTTCTTCGAGAAGCTGCGTGCTGTGTCCCCTTTCAATGGCAGGTATCTGGTGCGCAACGGGTCGCGTAGGCCCCGGCCTTGAACTCAGTCAGTGTCACGTTCTGGTGAATACATTATGGCCTTTTTGGGTCTCTACTGGTTTGCGGGCATTGTAGCTTGTTAAAACGCTTTGAGAGTCTTGAGTTAAACATTAGATAAAGATATTATTTTTCTATACCTACTTGAGTTGTGTCCTTTTGTGGTGTCGTTACTGCCTTATTGTGCATGGTCATAAATGCTTCACAGACCACCTCTGAGATAGGCCTAACTGCTCGTGCTACGTTACCACAGGGTTGAGGAGGGGTTGTCAAAGGGGGTAGCCCACTTGCCCTGACTTAGGAAGAAGGTTCCCTATTTGGACATTGGCGCCAGCCATTGCCAACTAGAGACCCCCATTTCTCACAGGTCTCTTAACACCCCCAGTTGGGAATAATGAATTTGAGATCTGTTTCACATAAAGGATGAAAGACATGAAGGAGGATATGGAAACAGTAAAATAATTTGGAGATGAGGAATTAGCATTATTTGTAATTGTTTAATACACCTGCTATTGGTCAAATGCTATGCAGCATGTATTTAGTTTCTATTTTATTTTCTTGTTTTTACTAAGCTTCATTTTTTCATGGTGGCTGGCAAATGTTTTCCTGTTGTGAGAATGGACCTTATATGCATTTATCACTGACAGACATTGTCACCTTCTAGTCTGCACATTTAGTTCCAGGCTCGCACAACTACAGAAAATTAGGCATTGTTTTATTTTCTGTGCTCGTAAAAACACAACTCTTCTGCTTTAGTCTAATAAAAATGCTGTCCTGCACCTTTGGCACAGTGTGATAAGCTTGCCATTTTGTTATTTGAAGCACGTCCAAGCTGAAGTTGGTGAGAAGTTCTCTTCCTACCAGAGTCATCACAGAACGGTGCTGTAAGATACAGTTCTGCTGTCCCCAAGAAGGAAGATAGCTGTACACTCTGCCCACCCTGGTACCTGGGAGAAGGTGGGAGCAGACAGGAAGCAGCACCCAACTCCCACCCTGGTACCTGGGAGAAGGTGAGAGCAGACAGGAAACAGCACCCGCCCTGGTGCATGGGAGCCGTTAGGAGCAGACAGGGAGGAAGGAAAAGCACTGGTTCAGCAGTGTTTCTTAGGAGCAGGTGGTTTGATGGGGCACAAATCGAGAGATTGATAAGCAGGAGAAAGGTGGGGACAGAGAAAGTAGAGAAGAGAGAGAAAGTGCTAGAAATCAATGAGGTGGGCCTGGTCCAATGGGGGGGCCAGACAGCACAATCAAGTAAAATGGAGGTTTCACAGAAAAGACAATAGTCACAGATCTTAAGCCTTAACATTGGGTTTGACATTGTTCAGTAGAAATTGTGGTGGCAAAATGTGGGGTGGTAACTGTTCATGTTTGGGGAAGGGTTAGTAATAAATGTTAGAATGGTATTTAGGGGGTGTGGTCTCGGTGCTAACCAGGATAAAAGGCAGGCACTTAAAAAAATGTCCTTCTACATCAGCATGTTGCCTCAATAGGATGGCTTCTGTTTTTTTATTTTTACCTAGTTTTTGGATCACATTTTCTGAATAACAAGTTTAATATTTTTGATTCCCCTGCTTTGGGGGAGACAAATGGAGTACTGATTCTTTGCCATAAAAAGTTAAATGTTACTGTTGTTAACTAGGAGTCTGATTCTGAGGGTCTCTAGATCATTGTTTAAATTATTATTGTTAACATACCTTTAACCATTTTTAATGGTATGTGATAATACTTTTTGGATCATAATTTCTGATTAAGTTCTTTTGTTTAATGATGAATATATTATATTTGGTGGTGACTGTAATCAGTGTCATGATCTTATATTGGATAGAAATTCAACAGTCACATTTATTCACACAAAAATACACTCAATTCAAATCTACCTTTCAGCATAAATCTTTAGTTGATATTTGGAGGTTTTGCCGCTTGGATCTCCGGGAATCTACTTTTCATCCTGCCCCTCACCACACACAGTCACAAACAGATGATCTTTTTCTTAGTAAATCCTTGTGCTAAAGTGTCCTTCAGTCTGATATGGGATCAATTTTAATATCAGGCCACACAACAATATACAAGGACCTCAACCTTAAACCCTTTTTACCACGTGCAGGTAGATGGCGTTTAACAGTTTGCTACTTTTGGACACTAAAGTCAGCTCTTATTTTGAAGATTTTGCTTTTGAATTTTTTGTTATTAACACTACTTCTTGGAATGATTTTGTATTCCTTTAAAGCAGCAGCAAGAGGTTTTATAATACATTTTGGCTCGCAAATTAAAAAACTATAGAAGCCCAGTCGAACCAATTACTTGATCAAATAAAAAAATTAAAGTCTACTTACCATCATTCTAAAGACGACACCCTACAAAATCCTATTGATGCCAAATTCACTTTTAATAGATTCACTACAACACCGCTTCTTCCCATCTACTGGAGAACAGCGCATGTTATTATGGGCTCAAAATAGATTGGGGAAACAACTAGCAAACTACTTACAAGGTTAGAAGAGAGAGAAACAGAATAGAATCCTTGTGAAACAGTGCAGGTACCACTCATTAAGGATAAGAATATCTTAAATGAATTTGTTAACTTTTATACGGATATGTGATGTTACCTCGCATGCATTTACCCTGCATGCTTTTACCCCGCGGTTGTTACTCCGCAAAATCTTTTACAACGCAGAGCTTTACAACGCAATTCATTACAACCCATACCCCATTCCAACGCAATTACTATTCTAACTCCAGGGGGGCGTTACTTTGGGGAATGCATTGTAACAGTTTTGTGGTGTAAAGCCCTGTGTGCAAAAGTTATTGCGGAGTAAAAAATGTGGGGTAAAGCCATGCTGAGTAAAAAATGTGGGGTAAACGACGTTTCCCAATTTGTTAACTTTTATACACATTTATATTCCTCAGAATCACAACTGTTGTACTCAGATCTGATCAATTATTTCCAAACTATTGATTCCCTTCTCTTGCATCATATTGATTTTGATCTAATTGGGGTAGATATTTCACTTTTAGAAAGCACCCATTTAGTTTCTATGCTATGTAGAGGCAAAGCACCTGGATGTGATGGCTTCATTATTGAATTTTATAGCCATTTAAAAAATATTCAACTTCCCAATCTTTTACTTTTTTTAAAATTCATTTGTCATTAAGGGTGCTTCTCAGGGCTCGTCTCAGGGTGCTATGATTTGCTTAATTCCAAAAGATAATAACGATCTCTCACAGTGCAAGAATTATAGACCCATCTCTTTGGTCAATATTGGTCACAACATTTTTGCAAAGATTCTGGCACTATGTATTGACCCTACTCTACCTGATCTTATAGGCCCTGAGGAGTCTGGTTCCATGAAGGGTCAACTGGCCTCTGACAATGCTCGAGTCTGTATATATAGTTTTAAAGCACATGCAACTTAATAAACATTTGATTACAATAAGAAAGTCAAAACACATGAATCTCTTTTCTCTGTTTGATGATTTATTGTTCAGCCAATTGGCCTCTTCTCTGTGACCTTCTTTATGCCTTAGCCAACACGTGTTTCGTCATCTTAGGGAGTATCCCCAGGACTTCATCAGGGCTAACAGAAAAACTACCATTGCAGCACCACATATGATACATCCATCAGGTCGCTTCACCCCAAACATAGTGACAAATGTGTATTGACCTTAGAACAATGTGGCATAAAGGTGGAAACCCGTGAGCAAAAATATATATATGTGTGTTAATCCCAATGATACAGTTTTGGTCAAGTATTATCACATGTATAAATACTTGTATTGTACTCATCCTGTAAATTCCTATTTAAGACAAATATTGTATCCTAAGCATTACATGTTGTCATGCGCAATTTAGTTATCCATCAGTATGGTGGGGACTATAGTATATATCACATCACCCCAAGTTCTTCTATCCAAACATGGCAAAAATAGTAAATGCGTAGAACTGACTGATAAATTCGCCTCTCCTGTGTAATCACCTCCAAATATCTACAGAAAGGGGGCATCTATGTAACTCAGAATTGCTTTGTAACCATTCCTAAAACAGAAAAATCAGGGGGCATATTTACTAGGGAATAACAACACTGGAAGGTCACTTTTGGTGACGTTCTGGTGGCGCAATGCCCTGCACCCTATTTACAAAGTTGCATAAACCACTTTTTGTGGCTTAACACCGCTTTGTAAATAAGGTACCCTTTCACGCAGGTATCTTCATGAAAAGAGCAAGCAATGGGTGTTACTGAGGGCGTTCCACCACAATACCCATTGCTTTTTGAAACTGCCCCAGATTTAGAAGAAGGTGTAAATCTGAGACAGTGTCACAAATAACGCCATGCAAGAACAGGCGTTAAAAAGGCACTTGACTTGAATTGCTTTTATTTCTTCTGGTGTTTGCTTTATGTGTGCTGCATTCTTCAGCATACAAGGAAAGAGCAAAATGCCTTTAATGATTACTTAAGTGCAGGAAGGTGTCTCCTCCTGCACAAACAATCATAAAATAATGGTGATTTGCTGCAGAATGCAGTTATCATAGAAGTAACAAATCTCCATTATTGATTGTTCATGTGCAGGAAGTGCACCTATGGTGTAAGGGTGCCTTTGCTGGCGTTAGGCAGCTAGTTTTAGTACTGGCGCTAGGGAAAACTCAGAGGTGGGCCGTATTGTTGTAAATATGGCGCATCCCTGTGTTTTGGAAATGTCAGAGCAGGGCGTTGCCAATTTTGGCACAGCTCCGCACTCCAACATTTTCTTGTACATATGCCCACAAGTATCTCAACCAACTGTGCTAGAACTCACATATTGTGTGATGCAGTCACAAGTCACTGTCGCAGTCATAAAAGACGGATGCCTACCTCGACTCCCGGTTGTAATTCCGCCCCAGAAAACCTGTAGCGTGATTCACCCTTTAATCTATATGTATAAAAACACAAACCACAAAGTTCAGTTATTCTGCATTGCCCTTTAGTAGTCAAACATTAACACAATCTCAGTATGTATAGCCACTTACCGGTATCGTGTATAGGTTCCAAAAGTAAATGGCCAAACAACCACTGTCTGTTAAAAACCCTTCACGGCCCTATGGAAATCCATAAGAGAATGGGAGAGTAAACACTCAAAGTAAACAAAAAGGGGTGACTTCTCATGAAATACACCAACCGTGACACTAGATCTATGAATAAGGCCCACCCTGTGCGAGTGTGCACTCACCCTACTAGTATCCAAAATGTGTAGAAGCGAGTATGCTCCACACCTGCGTCCATCCCAGGCAACATTGCCAGCCATAAGTAAACAAGCTAAAAAAGTAATGACAGACTTATCGAAAGCAGCCCACTGTGTCAGCTATGCCGACACGTTCTCATGGCCACCATCTTGAAATGAGGTACTGATGGTTGTGAAAGTGGTTCCAATAGCAACAAGCTTCGGTCCTGCTCTTATGCATCCAATTAAGTATTGTGGGCCTCATTTATGAAAACGGTCATTTTCTTTTTATATACTGCTCTAAAGGTGCAGTTTTTGTCAATGGTATGCGCTCAAACTATTTTCCTCTGGTCAGAGGCATGCGCCAAGGGTGTCCAGTATCACCTCTTGTTTATTATTGCACTTGAACCCTTTCCAACCAAAATCCAGCAAGAAACACACATTTCAGGTTTTCAAATTGGACCGCATCACATTAAGATGTCTTATCTATTGCACCAATCCTACAGCTTCCTTTCATCTTTTTCTTCAACAAGTTACCACTTTTTCACACTTATCAGGTTACAGCTTAACACTGATAAATCTGGGGTACGACCTTTAAAGGTTTTATGTAATAAACAACTTTTTGAGTGCTCAGGTTTTGCTTGCCAACCCTCCAAAATAAAGTATCAAGAATGTTGGTTCTCACAGACAACCAAAGAAACTTTAAAACTAACTTTTTATTATGTCACCAAAACACTAAATAATATTGCCCGTTGGCACACACTCTTTCCTTCCTGGTGGAGTAGGATTGACTATTAAAATGATGCCTACTCCCTTGATATCATATGTTATTGCTATGATTCCTTTTCATATTCCTGGTTAATATTTTAAGGAACTAGATTCTATCTTATCAAAATATCTTTGGAAAAATACGGTAAACAGTCATAATATCGAAAAAAAAATATCGAGTAGACAGAATATCGAGTTTTAAATATAGAATGGACAGAATATCGAATTACCAAAATATAGTGGTGAAGAATATCGAAAATCAGGTAAGAAATATCAATTTGCAAAATATCGAAGTAAGTAATATCGACAGTCTTAATATAGTTGTAAAAAATATCGATTTTTTTATAGTGTTTTAAGTGTTAGTATATGTGTTAAAAGTATGTATTAATTTTGGAATATATGTTTGAATATTTTTAAAGTAATGAATTTTATGTTATTTAATTTTTGTGTAATTTAATTCCGTAGCGGGTTGTGGGTTTATAGGGGATTAGGGTGGGAAGTAATTTAATTATAGTACATTAAATAATAATATTTTGGAATGATTAATTATTTTTAATTTAATTTAGCGTTTTAGTTCTGTAGCGGGTTGTGGGTTTATAGGTGAATAGGGTGGGAAGTAATTTAACTGTTATGAAGTAATTATTAATTGGTGTTGATAATTAATGTATTGTAATTAATTATTAATTGGTAATTAAATTTTAATAATTGGTAATTAATTGTTATTAATTTGTATTAATTGGTTAATTAATAATTATATTAATTGTATTAATGTATTATTCGGAGCGGGTTGTGGGTTTATAGGGTAATATGCTGGGAAGTAATTTAATTATAATTAAGTCATTATTGAAAATATTTTTGTGTATTGATAATTAATTTACTGTTAATTATTAATTGGTATTTTTTAATTATCTATTAATTTTTGTTATTGAAAAATAATTGGTTAATTAATTATTAATTGGTAATTAATTTGTATTAATTGGTATTTAATTTGTATTAATTTTTTAATTGATAATTATGTTAATTGTATTAATTTATTATTTGTAGCGGGTTGTGGGTTTATAGCGGAATATGGTGGGAAGTAATTGAATTGTAAATAATTAATTATTGAAAATATTTTTGTATATTGCTAATTAATTTATTACTAATTAATTATTAATTGGTATTATTTGTATTTATTAATTTTTGGTATTGAAAATTAATTGGTTGTTAATTAATTATTAATAGGTAGTTAATTAAAAAAAATGGTATTTATAATTAATGTATTATTAAATATTTTGTGATTGGTAATTAAATGTAATACATGTTTTATATGCATTAATAATTATTTTATTTTTAATAAAATATTAAATTATTATTTTCCCTACTATTGCACTCACTGGAGTGGGAATAGTAATTTTTACCCCTATGCTATCCAACAGTTTCCCTACTATTGCACTCACTGGAGTGGGAATAGTCATTTTTACCCTCCCGCTATCCAACGCTTTCCCTACTGTTGCACTCTCTGGAGTGGGAATAGTAATTTTTACCCCTATGCAATCCAATGCTTTACCTGTTGTTGCACTCAGTGGAGTAGGAATAGTAAATTTTACCCTCTCGCTATCCAACGCTTTCCCTACTGTTGGACTCACTGGAATGGGAATAGTAAATTTTACCCTCCCGCTATCCAACGCTTTCCCTGCTGTTGCACTCTCTAGAGTGGGAATAGTAATTTTTACCCCTACGCCATCTAACGTTTTCCCTACTGTTGCACTCACTGGAGTGGGAATAGTAATTTTTACCCCTACGTCATCTGACGTTTTCCCTACTGTTGCACTCACTGGAGTGGGAATAGTACATTTTACCCTCACGCTATTCAATGTTTTCCCTATTGTTGCACTCTCTGGAGTGGGAATAGTAATTTTTACCCCTACGCTCTTCAACGCTTTCCCTACTGTTGCACTCTTTGGAGTGGGAATAGTAATTTTTACCCCTATGCTATCCAACGCTTTCCCTACTATTGCACTCACTGGAGTGAGAATAGTAAATTTTACCCTCCCGCTATCCAACGCTTTCCCTACTGTTGCAGTCTCTGGAGTGGGAATAGCAATTTTTACCCCTACGCAATCCAATGCTTTCCCTACTGTTGCACTCAGTGGAGTGGGAATAGTAAATTTTACCCTCTCGCTATCCAACGCTTTCCCTACTGTTGCACTTACTAGAGTGGTAATAGTAAATTTTACCCGCCCGCTATCCTGAGCTAAAAATATTGAATATTTTTAATTAATATTACGTTAATATATATATGTATTAAAACATTATTTTTTACTTACATTAATTATTTATTAATTTTAAAGTTATTTAAGTATTTTTAAGTATGTTTTAGTTAATTATATTTATTATGTCATTAATTTTACATTACTTTTAAGACATTTAAAAAATTCGATATTTTGACCAACTATATTTTTTACAACGATATTTTGGAATCGATATTTTTGTACTTACCTGTTTATAGATAGGGAGTCGATATTTTGGTATTCTATATTTTTTTCTCGATATTTTTGTAGGTCGATATTCTTCTCCTCGATATTCTGTCAGTGATCCGAAAAATACATCTCTTCGTTTAGCTTTATCCTCAATAGGAAAGTATAAATCTAATGGAGGCCTTAGGTTACCGAATTGTTAAAACTATCATTGCAATTTGTATTTAAAACAAGCTACCCGATGGCACTCCTTCGAACTTCCACCCTTCTTGCAGGCACATGCCTCAAAGCAAAAACCGGTCACAAACGGGCAGATTCTCAGAATCTGCCCCTTTGCGACCGGTATTTTTGCATTTGGGATGCATCATCCCAAATGCAAAATCGCAATTTAAGTAATCTCTAAATTGCGATTACTTAAATTGCGATAGCATTTAAGGAATCTCAAATTGAGATTCCTTAAATGCAATGTATTAAAGTAAAAATATTAGCGATTTCGCTAATAGGGGGAGAAAATTACCATGAAGTTGAACTTCATGGTAATTTGCAAAAACGTTGAAAAATGCACTAAAGTGCATTTTTCAAAGTTCCATTTTACACACACACATGCCCTTGGGGCATGTTGTACTCATATGCAGATTTTAGGGGTGCAACAGGGTGTCCTTTTGACACCCTGGCACCCTTGAAATTGCATGAGCAATTTGCGATTCTCTAATTGAGAATCGCAAATTGAGAAAGTCTTTCCAATCATTCCTATGGGCCTCTAGGCCCATAGGAATAAATGGGGAGGTATTCCTTAATTGCGACTCGCAATTTGCGAGTTGCAATTAAGGAATGTTTAGAAATTGCTATTTTGTAAGCGATTTCTACATGCATAGCCTTTTGCTATTCCTTATTAGCGAATCCTTATTTTTTGCTAATAAGGAATCGCAAATGGCATTGTTGATGCATGTGCCAATTTGTTGTTACAGTTAGAGAAATCTTGTATCACTCCTTTAGATTTTAAGGAAATTTTTTCATTCACGCTCTCAAATTATTTCCCATTCCTCTGCGCTCCCGACACCTCTTCTACCAGCAACATATACCTCGGTTGCCGCCCTTCAACATCAACCCATTTGTTATAGTAAGTCATTACGCATCAAGAATCGTTCTCTACATTGGAAGACTTGGCATGCCAAGAGTCTGGTTGGGTGTCGCAGCTTCTTACTGGCGGCCAACGTATCTCCTTCTCTGAACTCCATGCAACCTTCTCTTTGGCTTCTACATCCAAATCACAGTATGAACAGCTATACACCTCCCTTGATCACTGTATTTCCATATTGCCGTTTACATCCTGCCCTCCCTCCAGATAAGCGACACTTTTCTTTCCATTATTAAATAAAAATTCATCGGCATCTGCTATATATAAATCATTACAAATGATTTCAGATAGAAACTGTTCACTTGGGAAAAGGATTTAATGGAATGTTGGCCTATTTTCTTATGGGATAAGTTTTGGCTTAAGCTTCTCAAAACTACGCATGTGGCAAATAGTACTCAGACACTTTACTTTGTCTAACATGGTTTGTTATTTACCCCTGTGACCATGAAGTCCTTTACTCTAACTGCTACCTCTTCATCTTGGTCCTGTTCATGTTCAACTGCTGATGTAAAGCATATCTTGCTTGAATGTCCTCACATTCATCAGTTTTGGAAACAGGTTTTGACTCAAAATAATAAGATTTTTTAAGTTGCCATTTCTTTTTCTTTGATTAATATCTTTTTAGGTAGTTTGATGCCTCAGTGGCCTCAAACAACCCTGAGTTACCAATTGATAGATTTATTGTTGGCTATTGCTTTTCACTTAATAATATCAAATTGGAAACAAACTTGGAATGTTACTTTCAGATGCTGCTAGAACGCCATTTGTTTCCATCACAGACAATATACCAACTGTGGGGCTTATTACGTGCTTGCGGCAAAAATCTACCCACATGACCCTCGGCATCTCCGACGGTCAAATTACAATAAAATGCATGGAAAATCCTACCACGATGAACGGAACTCACAAATGACCGTCCGCCATGCTCGGAAAAGTTGAAAATCCGACCGTGGAGCACAGGGAAAGCAGTTCAAGGGACTGAAAAGGCCACTCCTCCTGCTGCGGAATGACCGCATGGCCAATTACGATGAAACAGCGGAGTTAGAGGACGGAGCATTGCGTTCCGATTTCCTTGCTCGCACATAGATCAAATGAATGGCGGTAGTAACAAACTGAACAGCGATGCACAAAGTGTGCCTGCACTCAATGCTGCCCTCAATCACATCACATACGCCACAATGATACACCCCAAATGTCCATTGGCAATGTAACCCATGCCCAGCATGGAAGAAACACCTGGAGGACATCACTCATGTGGACACACCCACATACCACAGCATAACACCAACCCCTTCCTGGACAGGCATTCTTTGCACACCAGAAGCTGACAGAGAGACAGGACACCATTTACGCACACAGCACAACATCACATACACCCATCTCCACACAACACCACTTCAAACCCACACACCTGACACACTTCACATAACTCCACCTCCCCCTGCACCCTGCGAGACAAAATCAAACTCATTTAGAATGCAGGGTGTTGTTGGGACCTGACAGCAAGACCACTACTCCCACAAGGCCCTCTGTCTTCCCTCCCAAACAGCAGGGTGCTATCTGACCACCACATGCCGCACTTGTGAGCCAACTGTCAAGCTGCATAAGTTGCAGCCAGTGCACACACAGAAAATACCATTGAGAGTTCACATGAATCACAGTGTCATTGATGAAGTCACATGCAACTGCAAAGCAAAACCCAAGAATGAAGAGGTCAAAACCCAATGTGTAAGTACCATTATCCCAAAGCATAAAGGCTCACAACAACACAACACATGCATGTAGACTCAGTCAAACATTATAAACCACACGAGGACAGTAAAAAAAGAACAACAGAAATCAGGAAGTTGCGGCATAATAGACAAACAGTCATGGCAATGTCACAAATATCCTAGCATGAGCAGAAGTGGATGAGCCAACAAGTTGGTACCAGAGGACATGTACTTGGAAATACAATATCTGTACATATGAAATTGTTGTTACAGCCATGTCACATGGCTGACTAGCAATGTATTTACCTCCACATCATGTCCCACTACTGACAAACTGTCATGAATGACAAGTAATGTTAAGATGAAGTCATGTTGTCACAATTGAAATGTGCCAAATATGAACATCAAAGTTGTGCCGTGTACTGAACATGCTGACAATCCAACCTCTGTTCAACAAGTGACTCGCCAGCAATAGCAGGCGCCCGTGCCATGGACGAGCCCACCCAGTCTCCCACCCAAGAAGCTTAACCCTCGGATGCAGACTCCCTGGTTTTTATGGATGAGGAGGACCGACCTGGCCACTCCGACGTGCCCAGGCAAGCTCAGTTTCCAGCCCTCACTGTCCCCACCACCACAGCTGCAACAACAACGCTGACCCCTGCAGCACCAGCCTGTGTGGCAGCCACCTCCACCATCACCACCGTTGCCGCCAACACTGTCCCTGTGGCATTTATAGCCAATACCACCAGGCAGCCTCGGAATGCTAGGGACAGTGTGCAGCGGCAGCGTCAGGTACCGCCACAGGTCCGTGGCAGCAGAGTAGGTGGGAGTCCAACTGGGGGACAGCCACAGGAGGACAATGAGACTGAGGCCCAGGCCACTGTGCAAACTGTTCTAGGGGCATACCAAAAGAACCAGGGACAAATGGGCCAGGTTCTTGATGAACTGCATAACTCCGCCTGCTGCAGAGGTCCATGGACAGACGCGTGGGACAAATTGCAGAGTACATGGGCCAGCTTGTGGGTGTTCAGAGGGACATGCCTGTAGCACAAATAGCTGACCACCCCCCCCCCCCCGTGGCCAGCGAGATGATAGTCACATCACAACACCTCAGCAGCTGCCACAGGGAGGGGTGAGCCACATCACAGTGATTCCTCAGACACCTCTGAGCATGCAGCAGGTTCCCACCCCCCCCCCCCCCGGCCAACTGGCAGAAGGGGCATCCAAAAAAAAGTCCCAGGGAGGATCACGTGGCAAAGCACCGTGCCGTACTAGTTCTCGGAGCCAACGTTGATGTCACCAGTGTCACCGAGTATTGACTTTGTTTTAAATCCGATCCCACATTGCCACAAGGATGGGAGTGTACTGTGGAATCCCACCATTGTGGATTCTACCCGCGCTATCCATGTACCATCACTTTCAACTTCAACCCTCACCTGTCACTCATTTACAAATGAACACAAATCACACCTGTATGCCTTTGTGTCAAGATGAATGTTTTATCATAGTAAGTAGCATGTTAACTCACATTGCAATGTATCATGAGACGTGAATGCGACAATCCATTGAGAGAGTAGAGGAACCTGGAACGACACAAGAAAAATACAGTGATTTGACATATAATGGCAATACAGAAAAAGTTAATCTCGGTGTGTTTCCAGTCATCAGGGAACGAGGCGTTCATCAGGGAGCGGTTGATGGTGTGGCAGAGCATGGGTGCGATGTTGTCGGTGGCTCTGTTGAAGAAGTGGTGGGGGCAGTGGTCCGTAGGGGCCCCGGAGTGGATTGACTTCATTGTCTTCAGTGTGTTTTCAGTGGTGAGGGCTGTCCAGTTGTCAATCGTTGGCTTCAGGGTGTCGGGGGTGGCTGGTGAGGATTCAGTGTGTTGGTTGTCTTCGAAGTTATCGTAGACGTTCTTGATTTTGAGATCGAAGAAGGTGCTGAGTTTGTCGCAGAGATCTTTTGAGGGAGGGAATAGACTCGCTGGTGTGTTGGGCGAACTCCTTGATGAGGCTGAAAAGTTCTTTGCTGTTGTGCATGTGTGTGGAGATTCTGTCTTCAATTACTTGTTTTCTCTTTTTTCTGATGAGTTGGTGGTGGGTGTTGGTGCCGGCTCTGAAGTCGTTGGGGGCCTCTGTGGATTAGGAGTTCCTCCAGGCCTTTTCGAGGTGGCGGCATGTGCGTCTGGACTCTCAAAGTTCGGTGGTAAACCATCTGGCTTTCTTGGCGTGAGTGTTGTTGTTTTTCTTGAGGTGCGCTATGGTGTAGGCGCTGTCGGAGATCCATCTGTGAAGAGTTCGGGCTGCAGTGTTGGGGGTCATCATCTTCTGCGATGGTTGGGGTGGAGTTGCTGAGTGAGGAGGTGAGCTGGTTGTCAGTGAATTTGGTCCAGTTTCTTCGTGGGAGCAGGTGCTGGTGTATGTGGATGGTGGGTGTTCTGAAGGTGAAATGGACGCATCGGTGGTCTGTCCATGGGAGTTTGGTGGTGTGGCTGAAGGTGATGGAGTTTCCTGTTGTGAAGAGGGGGTCACGGGTGTGTTCTGCTGAGTACGTGGGTTCGGTCACAATCTGGCGGAGTCCAATGTTGTGGAGGTTGTCCAGGAGGGACGTGGTTTTAGGGTCCAGTCGGTTGTCGAAGTGGAAGTTGAGGTCTCCCAGCAGGGTGTAGTTGGTGGATGCGTTGGCATGCGGGGAGATGATGGTCCGTGGGTTCTCCGAAGGGTGGTGGTAGGGCTGGCCAGTATCTTGAAGTGAAGGAGTTCCGTCAGGTCTGTGTGCTCATTGGGGAGTGTGCTCAGGCGGAGGGTGGATTTGTGGAAGAATTAGATTCCTCCTCCCGGGAGGGTGGGGCGGTCCTTCCTGGAGATCTTGTATCCCTGGGGAATGGCGATGGCAATGACGGGTCCCGAGGTGGTGTTGGTTCAGGTTTCGGAGAAGAATGCTATGTCCGGGGTGGTGCTGTCGAGGATGTCCCAGATTTCAGTGGCGTGTTTGTGGTGATCGGACATTGAGGAGGATGCATTGCAGGGTCTTCGGTTCGGGTGTGTTCTTGTGGGCGGGTTGTGCTGTGTCAGTGTTCCTGGTGCTGCTGCATGTGTCCCAGCAGTGGTGACAGCTGAAGGGTCCGTGGGTGTCGGCTGGTGATGCTAGCTTGCAGTTGTTGCAGCCTGGGTTGAGTGTGTGGAGTGCCGCTGGGTCGCAGCATAAGTGGTGTGGAGGTCCAGGGTTCCTGGCGCTGTTCATGGTCGGGTGCAGACAGGCTTGCCTTTGGCGCACCAGTGGCGTACCTGCTACGCGCACGCTGCACGGCCATGCAGCAGCGGCCATTACGTAGGGGTCATAGAGGGCTGGGCATCTGGGAGGCGGGAACGGGGAGGGGAACTAGATTGCACCGCTCACGCTGGTCATGCTGGGGGAGAGGGCCTGCGGGGGCTGCAGCAGCAGGGAAAATGGGCGGAAAGGGAAAAGAGGGATAAAAGGACTAAAAAAGTGGAAGCAGAATAAAGCAGAAAAGAGGAATAAAAAGTACTAAAAAGTGGCAGCAGAGTAAAGCAAAAAAGCATAAAAGTGCAAGAAAGGTGGAGGAGAGAGATAAGAGGGAAAGATTGAAATGAGGGATAAATGAGTGAAACGGAGAGGGAAAGCGGAGCGAGAGAAAGGAGAGAGGTCCACTGGACCACCTGGGATGAGGCGCAGGTATAACCTGTGGGTGGAGGAGTGCCTCGAACACCAGCACTCGAGAATGCAGGGGTTCGGGGAAGGCCTCACTTAATGGTGGAGCTGCGAGGGTGGGAGAGCAATTTCACTGACAGAGTCAGTGGTCTTGCTGACCGAGTTTACCCCTGGGCATCCTGGTAATTGCACTGCAGTTGAAATGCTTACTAGTTTTTCCGTGGAAGTGAGTCACCACAGCTGGATGCAGGTTGGTGATGTCAATCCCTAGACACATGTGTTACACGATATTATACCACATCAGTGATACATTGAGATCGGTGTCTGCTGAGTAATTTGCCACAATACACTATTTTCTCGGTACCTCTCACGGGCCAACTCAGGTGAAACACTAAAAGCTACATTTCAAGGAAGCATTTTGACAGAACTGCATTTACCAGAATGCCAAGGGCCGAATTGTGCTGGGAGGTGAAGTAGGGTGCTCCCATCCCCCTACTAACATCAATATGGATTTGACGTAAGTTGTCACAAAACACACAGCGCTGATCAATGAATCCCACAAGAGCCAGCATCAAAACACATCCTGTCATGTGGCCAAAGGTGACATTGTTGCATACACAAACTCAAGTACAGTTACACTGGGCTTTTCATGGGTCATGTCCAGTATTTTTACATTTGTACTCACATGAACAACGGTCCCCGATGACATACCACGCCAAATCGCCTTCTCAACGGAAGTTATCTTATCCTGAATGACCACAACTGCTGCGGTTTACGGGCAGGCGTCCCGTAAATAGGAACACTTGCGCTGCGTGTTCCTTGCTGTAGTAATGTTCTCTTTACTCCCCCATATGTGCTTGTGGATAGTTAGTTGTAGCCTCACATTCCCACAGGGAAAGCAGACTTCAATTAGTGATGCAGGCTCAATGGGCTTTTGTTTCAAAAAGTAGTCGCTCTCACATCAGACCATGAGACCTTCGAATCCCAGGTGTCTTGACCGTCCCGCGCGAATCAGTGTCTGCGAGACGCGACTCTCCCACTTGTTTTTGGGCTACTGACACACCAAATAACAATAGTGTCTGATACTGAAGACCTTGCACATTTTTTCTACTTGTAGGCTCTGGCCTTGTCACTTTGTTGCACACTATTATTGGAGCCCTACCGGGTTTCACTCCTCATATTTACAGACTGCATTTGGCGGTTTCACATCAACCCTTTGCCAGTACTGCAGATTGCTGGTTTTCATACTACTCTCATGCAATGGTAGCCAGTCCTGGGGTCCTGGCCAACCCCGGTCTGTTGCAACTGTACCGTGAATGGATGCAGCTCGTCTTTGGATGTATACCAGTGGCTGTGTTCTGCATCAGTTAAAGGCTGATCTTCCGCTATGCCTATTTCACCTGTGTGCAACCTGTGTTCTACTGTCGCCGATGCCCCTTTCAATGTTATGTTATGTTATGTTAGAACTATATTTCTTGAGCGCACGGCTACCCAGAACGGGTGTCCCAGCGCTTTGGCAGAGAGTCCTGAACACAACCAAGAAAAACCCAGCGGCAGAAACACTGTAGGCCCACTGGTTAGGCGGAGAAGAGGAGCGTCTTGAGCTCCTTTCTAAAGGCCAGAAGATTGTTAGCCTTGCGGAGTGACAGAGGGAGCTCATTCCACAAACTGGCCGCCATAAACTGGAAAGACCGGCCTCCCATCCGCACGCGTTTGATCACTGGTACCTCCACTTTAGCCAGGTCAGCAGATCTCAAACTCCTCCGGGGAACGTAGAGAGCAATCCGCTTCCTGAGGTAAGCTGGGCCAATGCAGTGGAGGGCTTTAAACGCCAACGTGAGGACCTTGAAACTAATTCTGCTAGGGATAGACAGCCAATGCAGCCTACCGCGCAGTAGAGAGGCACTGGCTCTCCGTGGAAGGCCAAAGATGGCTCTGGCCGCCGAGTTTTGGACAACTTGCAATCTGGATACCAGATATTTAGGCAGACCAGAGAAAAGTGCGTTAGCGTAGTCTAAACGCGAGCCCACAAGTGCTTGCACGATGTTCTTGCGATATTGAAGGGAAAGCAGTGGGAGAAATTTCCTCACCATCTTCAAGATACCGAAACATTTCCCCGCCAGGCCCGTGATGTGGGGACGAAAAGAAAGACTGTCGTCAAATACCACACCCAGATTTTTTACTTGGGCAGATGGTTTCTCAGGGGGGAACATGTCGGAAGGCCACCACGATTTCCAGCCAGGGTCCTCAGCGCAGCCAAAAAAGAGCAACTCGGACTTATCCGAGTTACATTTCAGGTTCTGGTGCTGAAACCATGCAAAAACAGCACTCAGGCAGTCTCTGATTCTGTCGCCATTAAAAACCTCTCCCTTCCTGCAGGTAAACAGGAGCTGGGTATCATCAGCGTATGAGATGACCCGGGCACCAAATGCCTCAGCGACCTTCGCCAAAGGGGCCACATAAATGTTAAATATGGTGGGGCTCAGGATGGATCCTTGAGGCACCCCCACCTCTAGCGAAGGCATTTCCGCGGAGAACGGAGGAGCCCAGATCACCTGCCGACGGTCGGTTAAGAAGGATTGAAACCAGTCCAACACCGTCCCCCGCAGACCTACCTCCCTGAGTCTTAGGAGGAGGCCGGCGTGTGGGACGGTGTCGAATGCCGCCGACAGGTCCAGCAAGACCAACATAGCCTTTCCCCCAAGATCAAGCGTTTCCCTGATGGCGTCGGTCACCTCCACAAGAGCTGTCTCCGTACTGTAATTGGCACGGAAACCAGATTGGGAGTCATGCAGCAGTTTGTTATTCTCTATAAAGGTGGTAAGAGTATGCTGAACATGTTTCTCCGCCACCTTCGCCAGAGCAGGGAGGAGGGAGATTGGTCTATAGTTGGCCCACTGTAAAGGTTCGAGCAGAGGTTTCTTAATGAGCGGGAGAATAAGAGCATGCTTCCATTCTTTAGGGACCACTCCAGAACTCAGAGACATGTTGAGCAAGGGGTTCAGCAAGTTGTTAATAGCTGGTGCCACCGAGCTCAGGCATTTAGCCGGACACGCATCCAAGGGGGATCCAGATTTCAGCCGGGAAAGCAGTTCCAGAGAGGACTCGCAGGATAGCGGGGGGAACGTCGAAAGAGTGGGCGCCTGCTCGGCTGCAGCGGATGGAAGGACCTTCAGATCGCTTTCCACAGCTGCAGCCACTTCCAGGGACCCCACCCGATCGAAAGAGTCCTGAATCCTACGGATCTTGTCCACAATGGGCCTTGGATGTCTGCCTTTCAAACACATCCCTTGCTGATCTGGATTAGGACCTGTGGGCGAGTCCTTTGTTGGCCCACAACCAGGCCTGTTTCGGGAATAGCCGTTTTTGGGATGCCTTTCAATGTGTCAGACCAGATGCCAGCTGTACTTGTGCGTTTTCGCAAAGGCTCCTGTGCCATGCCTACATCGAGCTACTTCCAGCTTGCCATGAAATGCTACTTTCATGCTCGTGGTGCGTTGAGAACATCTGTTTCTTCATGCTACTGGATTGGATGGCGGTCCTTTTTGCTGAAGGTGATTTGGATCGTCTTTTGGAACGGTTTGCCTTCGAAGCTGCATGTGCCTTCTTGGATCTGTAACTATTTACCAGCATCCGGAACTATTGGCAACTATTTCAGTATTGTCTCAACATTTCTTGCCTCCTTCTGACAAAGATTGTCAGTCCTCTCTGACTTTGGCCCTGTTTGCATTAGCTTTGACTTTGCTGACCTCTGCGGTCTGTTTCGCTTGGTACCACAGAACTGAGGAAGGGGAGGCTGTGATATGTCCATCGGGGTAATTGATGCATAGTATGAACCCGGATTCCATCATGCAGCTGACGCACACGTAAATCCCTGACTTTGAAGTCTTGCAAGTAGCTTAGTTTATGTCTGTCACTTGGGAACTGTCCGCAGAGCTTGATCTCTCCGTGCTCCTGGAGTACTGGCTGCACATTCTGTCCGTGGTCGGAGAATAATGTCCCTTGTCATTCTGTTCTGGTCAGGCCCTATCACCACAACTCAACAGAGTTTCACAGCTGCGAGTGACCACGGGTGCATCTTTGATGTTATGTTGCAGCAGGCTCGGTGCACCACACTTGGGGAGAGGTCTATCCAGAGAAAAGAGCGACATGGCACATGTGACGTACATTTCACCATCTATGGGCTGAGGAGTGGGTTATGCTGACAAAGCCCATAGTTTAGGGACATTTGATACAGGTTCTTCCAGCAGGGGGAGGGAGATGGGTTCGTAGGTCTTCATCCAGAGGGCTGATTGACATGCCATCTTACTTAATGATATGTGGACATGTTACTCTGCTAAATGTTTTTGTGCAAAATGCATTTCTCAAATACTTTTGTGCCCGTATACTGCATGTTCTTACACAGTAGTTAAAATAAAACTTCTGAACCATTTCTTGTCTTCAAATGAACCCATTGTCGACAAGTATAAGAGTCAGGGTGACAGGGTGTGTCTTGTTAACGCTATTCCTGAGAGATCTGAGAGTGTTGTGTTCTGGTGTGTCTGTGCACTTGTATCACTGACAGTGAGTGTTGGAGCTAGTGAGGCACTATGGCTATTAGACCCAGTGCTTCAGGATGCTCAGGTAGTAGGATGACTTGGTCCCGGCCTGCCCAAGTCCTCTAATGCTGCGCATAGTTCTGTGTGTGGACAGAATTCCTGCAACAATCCTCAAAGTTTGGTAGACAACAGTATAGCAAACAGACACAGCCATAGTGGCTCATTGTTAACTTACACTCAATGGAAGTAGTTGGTGATGAGCTGTTGACGCACGTCAAGGCCTTCTTCCTCACCACTGTCATCATCACTGGGCATGTGTGGGTGTGGAGCAGGGGGCTGCTGCTGCTCATCATCATCCAGAATCAGGGGGATCTTCTTGCGCAAGGCCAGGTTTTGTA
Source organism: Triturus cristatus (assembly GCF_964204655.1). Taxonomy (NCBI): domain Eukaryota; kingdom Metazoa; phylum Chordata; class Amphibia; order Caudata; family Salamandridae; genus Triturus; species Triturus cristatus. Next base: position 7,962,358 of record NC_140594.1, on the reverse strand, counting down.
GCACGCAGCAGGCGACTACAATTTGGCACACCTTCTGTGGGGAGTAGAGTAGTGCACCACCACTCGTCTAGACACCTAAATCTAGACTTGAGCAGTCCAAAACGTGCGTTCCACCACATGATGTGTCCTCCCGTGGGCATCATTGTAGTGGACTTCTGCGGGTGTGGTTGGATTCCTCAGTGGGGTCATCAACCACGAAAGATTGGGATACCCGGAGTCACCTGGCTGTGAGGAACACAGACAAACATTGCAATCAGAATATGTGAGGAGAGCAGCATGTCACACATAGATCACAGTCATTGAAACAGCCCACTCACCAACAAGCCAGGTTCGCTCGGGGTGCAGATTAGCCATCAATTGTGTTGATTCCGCGAGATGCAGGAGTCATGTACAGAACCAGGAAACTTTGCACAGATGTGTGAGATTATATTATCCACCTGGCATACCACTTCCACATTAATGGAGTGGTGGTGTTTTTGGTTGAGACGAATGTGTTCATGTGCCTGTGGTGGAACGAGGCCATTGTGGGTTCTGTCAATAACTCCCACCACAATTGGGAAGCCTCCCAGATCAAAGAAATCCCCCTTCACATATGGCAACTCATCCCGCCTCGGAAAGTGGATATAGCTGTCCTTGTACAGCATCAATGCTGACAGGACGTCACGCAACACCATGCTGAACATGGGATGTGACATCCCACTGGCGCTGGACACAGTGTTCTGGAAAGACCCAGTGGCGAAGAAATGCAGTGCAGCCATCACCTTCACTGTAGCAGACAATGCAGCAGGATATGTTCGCTTTGGCTTCAAATGGGGCTCCAAATGAGCACATAGCTCTTGCAGTGTGAGGCGATCCAAACGAAATCTCCTGATTATGTCGATGTCCTCCATCGTCGCCAGCTGTGGGTCCGTCGAAAGATAGGTGGTCTCCTATGAGATGAGTCAAAGATGAGAGATGTGGTACTCAGCTTAAGCGTAGACTCACACAACATTGCCTTGACTCTTGGACACGTGACATGCACAAGTGACACGCATTCAGACGTTGCTTTTCTTCACTCACTCGACATACTCACTACTTCAACATCCATAGTAGCTCGATATGTATGGCATATAGTATACTGCTACATCAAGGTTGAGCTGCCCTGTGGTTAGATGTTTCGCAGCATCTATGCAGATTTGCCTGTAGCTGCTGTTACTGTTCCTCAGACTTCTGTCCCACAATACACGACTGCACTCGAGTGTTTGAATTTTTGACGAGAGGCCTTGCTGAACATGGTTGAAAGTCACCTGACCACAGCCTCGGCCTGAATAAAAAGTTTCCGTGAGGACAGCAGCTCTGGGCATGATTCCAACTGTCCTTGGAGAAGGATAAAGCCACAATGAACAATGATTAGTCTGCGGTGGCTCTGCTATGGTACCAAGGAAGAGCATTTATGAAAGTAACATTTGCAAACTCGAGTTTCCTTCTTCCGTGTTTTTTATTTTTGTGATTTTTCCTGAGCGGAGGTTTTTCTAAATGTTGTAACATCCTTTCCTGCTCGCTCTGCTCAACGGACAACGGACGTTAAAAAGATTATTTGTAACTTTAGTATGCTAATTTTCAGTATAAATATTTCTAGACTAGAGAGGGTCTTGGCTTAGCATTTTCCGATTTTGGCCACTTCTTCCTGAACCTATGTTCGTGAGGACGGTGATCTGAGAGACTTTACTGAGAGACCTGTCCTGACCCATTTAGCTGGAATAGGTAACTATGGGAATAATGATCTTGCTATTGATTGACTTTCATTTGAACTAATTTAGATAAACAACCATTTGTTTGAATTCTGGTGTCGGGTGGTTATTTCTTTGTCATTTATTGAGTTACAGATGTATTTCCTATGTTTAAAATCATGACTCAGGACAATGTCATTATGGTCCCATTGTAGGGGTGGGCGACAATTTCCGTTCCGCTCCCGGAAATTGCGACAATTCGACATTTCCGCGTTCCGACCGAAACGCGGAAATGCCGAATTGTCGCAATTTCCGGGAGGGAACGGAAATTGTTGCCTGGCCAACCACAACAGGAAGCACTTACAGATATAAATAAAGCAGGGGCCCGAGTGGAAGCTCAAATTCAGTAACGCTTTATCAGCACAAAACATTAGGGAGCTAGGTCGAGGCTGGGCAGGTGTGCTTTTCCCCCAGGTCGTCGTCACTTACCCGATCCGTGATTCCGACTCGAGCGCAATCCCCGCGTAGTCTCCAGGAGGTTCAGTCTCCTCATCTGCTGCTCTGCTCGGTCTCTGGCCCATAAACAGAAGGCATGTGAACTGCATGGAAGCCCCGCCCCACACACCAGCGGTGGGCAACGTCTTCCGCCCTTTCCCCCACTGATGGACCTGGACAGCTGAGCTGACTCGAGGGACCCCAGGAACATCGGCGCCGCAACGTTACAGACACACATGGTCACTGTAACGGCAGCGGCAGGCCGGAAGCACCAATTCCCGCGATCACGGAAATATCGCGTGATCGCGGAAATCGCGGGCATTCTCGCGAGAATTGGCGGAAGTGCATTCCGCCAATTCCGCCCACCCCTATCCCATTGACCTCATTGTAAATGCAGATTGGTTTAGGTTTCCTCTCTTATACACAGTGTGGATAGAGTGATAGTGTGAATTTCAGTGTGTTGGGCCCTAGCGTATGATGTGTGTATGTGCGTGTGACTGTAGGTTTACTCTGTCCGTGGAAGCAGGGAGATTTTATATGCGTCGATCTGCAGCAGTTTCCTGGTAGCAGTATGATGGTTTGATTATTGTCTTGATCTGATTAGATTGCTTGTACATAGGCTTTTGATTCATTGATTTATTGATTTATGTTGGTATATGTACTAATACAAAATGTTGAAGTCGTTGTGTTGAGTTTTATGTAGTGCTTCTGGAACTTGGGAGCTGATGACGGTTCCGTAGTAGGGCAGAGGGAAGTGTGTGCTGCTCTCGGCAAAGACGGAATTGTTGGAATTACCTGTACGTATGCAGGAAAAACGTGTGACAATTGAAGTTGCGCGTCACATTGTCTGGGTTCGGAATCAGTGACATCGTCGTGTGTTACTATTAGGGACATATTTTCGGTTTAAAAGGAGTGCATATGGTAGCGAAGGTTATCTGTGAAACTCTGGTCTTAAGTCCCAGGGATCCGTAAGGTTTGCCGTTAAAGCTTATCGCTGGAGAAGTAATAGGTATTCTCTGAGCTTGTCTGAAGGACTGGGCAGAGGTAAGCGCTGCTTGGTTAATGTGTGTTATAATTCTGTAGTGGGACAGACTGTTCGCTGTTCTCGGGAAAGGCAGGATTCTGTGTGGTTGTGCTACATTTTCTGGTATGAAAGTGCGTGAATGAATGAGCATTTAATTGATTGTAAGACTTTTAGGAGTAGTCCTAGAGGAAACAGTTAATAGATGCATGTTAGAAGGGCAGAGTAGAGGGATGTGCTACTGTGTCAACAAGAGTAATAATTCCGTGGTAGAGCAGAGGTAAGCGCTGTTCTAGAGAGAAGCGGGATTCTTGTGAGAAAGAATTTTCTTTACTATTCTGTGGTTAGCGAAGCAGACAATGGAGATGTTTAAATGTTGTAACCAATAGATTTTGTGGATCTGAAACGAAGTCTACTGGGAAGACTTTTGTAAAGGAGGGGTAGACGAGTGTCATACAGACCGCACTGTGATTGAGCAGTAGATCAGAACAGTGCTCGCGCTAGGATTGGTGCGTTGGTGTGAGCCGCGCAGGGATTGGAAGGAGTCACCCTATACTCCTGTGACGTAGACGCTCCAGGATTGGTGCGTTGGTGTGAGTCGCGCTGTTATTGGACAAAAGATCGTACAGTTGCGGAAGGGACTAGAGAATATTGGTAAACGTTAAAATGTGTTACCAACCGGAGGAAAAGAAGAAAAAATCCTTGTTCGGTAAAATTAAAAGATGGTTTGACAAGGATAAAAACATAATAACTAGAGAAGATGAATTGCTACCTCCGACTAGAACTCCTGCATCCTTCATGGTTGCAAAATATGGGTATCATACCTGTATATGGTTAGATAATTGTGCTAAGTATACTAAGGAGGATGGTGTCTTAGCGTTCCCGGAACATGGTTCATTTAATTTGGCCGTGTTGAGAAATTTACGGGAAAAGATGATGTGTCTAGAGCCTAGAACAAGGCCGACACAGTTCGAGGTGTTGGTGGAATGGGAAGATGAGGTGCATGAGCGAGAAAAGCAGAGGAGTGGAGGCAATTATAGGTACCTTTTTGGGAGGAAATTTGATCGGGAGACTCATCATGATCGAATGAGGAGATGGCGAGATGCTAGTATGTCAGAGGGATTATATCCTATGAGGACAGTTGAAGAAACGGAAGGGAGGAAGGGTACAGAAAAGGTGTCTGATACAGAAGTGAGAAGGTATGGAGCTAATGATTACGAGGATGAGGTCTTGGATGACATGATTTACAAGAGACCACCTCCGTATAGACCAGAACCAGAAGAGAGCACGCCAGTTGCTACTCCGATAAGAGATACTTTGCGGATTGTTAAAACTGAGTTTGTGACACCTGATCTGAAAGGTGGTAGCTCTTTCACGGAAAGGGAGAGAGAGAGAGAGCGAGAGAGAGAGAATCGAGTTAGTGACAAGAAAAAAAAAGAATTAGCCAGAACGACATCTGAGCTGACTGAGAAAATTAGGGAGCTGACGAAAAATCTTGAAGCAGTTACGGTGCCTGTAACTATAGGTCCGGTTGTGCCTATTTTTGATAAACAAAGAATGGGTGAAAATGGTTTGACGGTTCCTTATGTTGGAAATGGTTTGGTTGGTTCTTGCACTTTGGAGGAATCAGGAATGAGGATTGGTGGAAATAATTTGAGACAATCAAGACCTGACATATGTAGTGGAGGATTAGATGTGCAGCCTAATTCAGGATTAAATACTGGTTGTTTGGGAGGAACGATTTTGGAACCACAGAGGATGACAGAACAAGTGGGTGCAGTAAAAAAGTCTACAGAAATAACAGCTGAGGATTTGAATGATTGGTTGAAAGTTCTTCAAAAGAAGGATAAAGATTCACAGGCAATTGATGTGGCCAGGTTGCGCATAGAATTGGAGGAGCTTATTGCAGGAACAATTCCTACAGATATACTAAAAAACCATCATGATGGAGAGCTGTTATTTATGTGTAAAAGTATCACCTGGAGGGCTAAAAGTACACATGACAGGTTAAGGGCAATAGCGAGAGAACAAGGAGTTGACATGGATAAGGTGAAAGCTTTGCAGAAGCCTTACAGGGTGGATTTCTCCGACAAAGACATTGAAAATCTAAATGGTGCTGGCAGAACAGGACAGATTAAGGAAATGATTGCCTTATTGCGAAAATGGGGTGATGTAGAAAAATGGAAGGATAGGTGGTACATGAAAAGGGAAGATTCAGTGGACAGGACTTATTCAGCTTTCCCTGTGAGAGAAAAAGAGAAAACAGTGGATGCTTATCCTATGAGAGAAATTCCTGGAGGAGGATATGTACATGTCCCATGGACTAGACAGGATATTTTATCATTTACGAATGATTTCCCTCGATTGAGAGAAAAGCCCGTCGAGTGGTATAGGCAGGTAGACAGGTTTGTGAAATTGTCAAAGGTGTTGTGGATTGACCTGAATAGTCTGTTTGATATAATTGTTCCAGCAGACTTGTGGGCAGAGTGTAAAATAGTTGTAGATTGGCCTGCTAAGGAGTATCCAAGAGATCCGAAAACGGGAGCTCCAGACCCAGAGGTCATGAAGAAATATGATCAGGTTATTGTGTTTCTGAAAAATAAAGTTCCCCCGAAAGAGACAGACTGGGTTAAAATAGATCGAACACATCAGGAAGCAAAAGAATCAGTTCATGCTTTTTACGAAAGGCTGATACTAGCGTTTAAACAGTTCAGTGGAGATGAACACCTGGGTGACAAGGATTTGAGTCATTTTGTATACAGATTTGTATATGGCCTGAGACCTGAAATCAGTGAAAGAATACGTGAGCACACAGTTGATTGGCAGAGTAAAAAGATTGATGAAATCTTGAGACATGCAAAGTACTTCAGTGATGAGATTGAAGCAAAACAGAGAAAACTGAAAGAAAAAGCAATGTGGGCACAGGTGAAAGTTGCTGAAAGACAAGAAGCACAGTTGATGGAACAGGCAAATAATTCAGGAAATAGACCCAAATATGCGGGAAAAGGAAAGGGAAATTTAGAGGAGGCAAAGAAAAAGTTCCCTTGTCACAACTGTGGACAATTGGGGCATTGGAAATCCGAGTGTACCAATCCATCATTAGTGAATAATGAAAATAAACCCTTGAATCAACAGGTGCAGAACGAGGGGTGTAATCATCAGCAGCAACAGCAGAAGGTTGTCAGACAGCAGAGCCAAGAGCCAAAACCGCCCTTGCCGCAGAATAGAGGGTCCCAAAAGTATAACCAGGACTCAGGATTCTACAATGATGAGCAGGTAAACAAACCGAGACGTTCAAACCTGGTACAGCAGTACTGGTTAAAGAATGAGGGGAGTGAGTCTGAAGGGGACTATTGACGGTGCCGAAGAGAGGAGGAAGAGTGCATACTTGGTGCAACTCTAGAAATTGACCAGGCAGGACCATTTGTAGATGGGAAAATAAATGGGGAGAGTGTTACTTTTTTGGTAGACACAGGAGCGACGGGATCAACTGTCAGGTCAGCAGATATTAGAAATCTTCCTCTCTCGGACGAAGCAATCCAAGTGGTTGGTGTAGCCAATACACAGATTAAAACTCGTCTTACCGAACCAGTAAGGGTAAGAATAGGGAAATTTTCAGATATGCACAGATTTGTGGTCTGTGACTCTAGTCCAGTGAACTTGTTAGGTAGGGACCTATTGTGCAAGATGAATTGTACAATTTTCTGTACTCCAGATGGTATAGCTTTTGAGACACCAGATGAGGATGTGTTGTACCGGATGACTCTAGATAATAGAGAGAGTGAGATTGTTGGTACATATGCAGTGTTTAATCCAGATGATTTGCCTCAGGAGTTGAGACACACAGTAAAAACAGCGGTTTGGGATTTTACTGGAGAAGATGTGGGGTTGATGAATAATGTTGATCCAGTGAAGATTTCAGTGAAAGAGGGGATTGTTTATCCTAATATTCCTCAGTATAGATTGACACCAGAGATAATTGTGGGAATAACTCCTATAATCGACAAAATGATTCAACAGGGTGTTTTGAGAGAGATACTGAGTAGCCCGTGTAATTCACCGATAATGGGGCTAAAGAAACCTAATGGAAAGGTCAGGATTGTGCAAGATTTGAGAAAAGTTAACAAAATTGTGGTGGCATGTTGTCCCATTGTGCCAAATCCGTCAGTGATTTTGTATCAGATTCCTCATGATGCTGAGTGGTACACAGGGATTGATTTGTGTCATGCTTTCTTTTCAATTCCATTGCATCATGACAGTCAGCCGATTTTTGCATTTCGGTTTGGCCAGCGTATTTTAGCATGGTGTCGTATCCCACAGGGGTATACAGAGAGTCCATCGATATTCAATCAGTTATTGAAGAAATTATTGGAGAGTTTGATCATGCCTGAAAGCTCAGTACTAGTGCAGTACATCGATGACTTATTTGTGGCATCGAAGACACGTGAAGCTTGTGAAGTAGATACTATAGCTTTACTGAATCATCTGGCAGATGGAGGGTTGAAAGTATCTCCAGCCAAATTGCAGTTTTGCAAGAAAGAGGTGCATTATCTTGGACACAATATTGAAAAGGGTCTGAGAAAGGTGACCGATGACAGGATCAAAATTATCAGAGGAATGAGAGCCCCAATGACCTAGAGAGAAGTGAGGATGTTTCTGGGAATGGTGGGTTATTGTCGTCAGTGGATAAGTAATTTCTCCCTGATAGCAAAACCACTGATTAAGTTGACTAAAAGTGAGGTGAGAGACCCATTGGAACTGGACGGAGAACAAATGGCAGCATTTGAGGAGTTGAAGAGCAGAATGTGTGAAGCCCCTGCTTTGGGAATGCCAGACTATGAGAAAGAGTTTGAGTTGTACTGCAGTGAGAGAAGGGTTGTGCACTTTCAGTGTTGATTCAGAAACATGGACAACTGAGAAGGCCGATTGCGTACTTTTCATCGACACTTGACCCCGTAGCTGTGGGTTTGCCAGGTTGTCTGAAAGCGGTAGCTGCTACGGGCAGAAGCTTGGAACAGAGTGAGGGTATAATAATGGGATATCCTGTACGGGTATTCGTACCTCATGATGTGGCTATTCTTTTGACAAGAAGCAGGACTCAGTACATGTCACATAGTCGGCTGACTAAATATGAGAAAATCATTCTGGGAGCATCAAATGTGACTCTTGAGAGATGTGTGAATGTGAATCCAGCGACACTTTTACCAGATGCTGAAAATGTGAATGTGGGAGATGATGTTGATCATGATTGTTTGGATGTGCTTGATTACTGCACAAAACCCAGACCGGACATAAGAGATTTACCGTTACCTGAGAGTGATCATGTGCTGTTTGTGGATGGATCATGTTTGAGAACTGATGATGGTGTGCTAAGTGCAGCATATGCGGTGTGCAAGGTTTCAGAAGTTATGGAAGCTTCGCCTTTGAAAGGAGTGAGATCTGCTCAAGTGGCTGAATTGGTGGCATTGACAAAAGCTTGCAAAATTGGGAAGAATCTGAGAGTGACTGTGATGACTGATAGTCAGTATGGATTTGGAGTCGTTCATGATTTTGGCCAGCTTTGGCTACAGAGAAGTTTCTTGACGTCGAGTGGGACTCCAATGAAGAATGCTGAAGTGATTGGGAAGTTGCTTGAGGTGATACAGCTGCCTATGGTTAGCAGTTGTAAAATGTGCTGCTCATGGACAAGGAGATGATTTTGTTACTCTTGGTAATCGTTTTGCCAATGACATAGCGCAGTATTGTGCAAAGAACAATCATTCGATTAATAGGGCACGAGAAAGGGAAATGTCTTTTTGTTCTGTGATGTTTACTAATGTCCTAGAAACGTGGGATGAAGTGAAACAGTTGCAGGATGAGGCAGGAGATGAAGAAATGAGAGATTGGATCAAGGCAGGTTGTGCCCCAAGAGAGACAGATCATGTTTGGATCTATAGAGACGGTAGACCAGTCATGCCTAATTCCATGCTGTCGACAATGGCAAGAATGTATCATGGCCAGGGACATCTGGGAAGGGATGCAATGATTAGGTCTTTTAAACAAACCTGGTACAATGCAAAGTTCAGGTTCTGTCAGAGATGTTTGATTTGTCAGCAGTTCAATACTGGAAAGAAAACTGTGGTGAGTCTAGGAACAATAGGCAGAGAAGGAGGTCCTTTTACCAGAATGCAAATAGATTTCATTGAAATGCCCCAAGTGAACAGATTGAGGTATGTTCTAGTGGTAGTCTGTTTGTTCTCAAGATGGGTGGAGGCCTATCCGACTAGGAGGAATGATGGAATAACAGTTGCAAAGTTACTGTTAAGAGAGTTGATTCCTAGGTACGGGTTCCCAGTGACAATTGAGTCTGATAGAGGTGGACACTTCTATAATGAGCTCATGGGTTTAATTTGTGAAGCATTGAGCATACAGCAGAAGCTACATTTTGCATACAGACCAGAGGCTTCTGGAGTTGTTGAACAGATGAACGGCACAATTAAAAACCAAATTGGTAAGATGTGTTTAGCTACTGGAATGAAATGGCCTGATGTCTTGCCTCTAGTGCTTATGACTATTAGGTCTACTCCAGATAGAACCACAGGGTTGAGTCCGCACGAAATCTTAATGGGACGTGCAATGAGACATGCTTTCGTGCCTGTCAACAAGTTGATGACAATAACTGATGACATGATTTTGGATTACTGTAAAGGCCTGGCTGACGCAGTTCATTCTGTGTTTCACCAGGTTGGAGAAGACGCTACCACACTTGAGAAGAAGCAAGCCCATGATCTATGTCCAGGGGACTGGGTGAGGATTAAGGTGCACAGAAGAAGAAATTGCTTGGTTCCAAGGTGGGGAAGGCCAAGAAGAGTTATTCTGACTACGACGACTGCAGTAAAGTGTGCTGGTGTGAAAAACTGGGTTCATGCGAGCCATACTCTGAGAGTTCCAAACCCAAAGGATGGGACTGGTAAAGAGTATTTTGAAGAGTCAGATTCCAGTGATGATCCAGACACTGAACCAATGAGAAGAGGAAAGAATCCTGTAAGGGGTGAAGAAGAAAGAGAGTCAGGTGATTCTTTCTTTCCAAGAGAGGTTTCAAGAGAAACATTGAGAGTCTCAGAAGAGAGATCGGATTCTGTAAGAGTACCTGAAGTTCCAACGAGCAGTGGAGAAGAAAGAAGAGAAAAGAGCAATTCCACAGAGACTACTCCTGAATCAGATGAGGAGGTTGAAAATCCACTTGAGATTACGCCTGAAGAAGCAGGGTCAGTAGAAGATAGAGAGGGACAGATTGCGGAAGACCCCCGAGGAGGTGTAGGGAACACTTCTGATAAGCTAGGTGAAGGGACAAGTAGACAGCAAGAAGATTGCGTGTCGGAGACCCGAGGAGGGACAGAAATAGGGAAGTCTCAATCAGTGGTGGAAAAGACTGTGGAGCGAAAGAAAACTGATGAAGAGCAAGAGGCAAATGAGACAGAATCGGATGAGAGTGAGAATGAGAAATCAGAGGGTCGAGTTCTGAGAAAGAGAACTTGGATCGGAGAGAGAAGTAATAAAGAAGTGAGACCAAAAATAAGTGTAAGAGGAGACCTTTGGCCTAACAGGATAAAGAGGCTGAGGTATCGACTGACACGAGTGAATTCATCAAAATCTGAACAAGTGAACGAGGTGTCGAGTCAAAATCAAGCGAAGGAAGAGGAGCAAAGGAAATCAAAAGAACCAGAGGAGATCAAAGGAATTAGAAAACCCAACCAAAAGTACAGGTCACCGGAATAGACTTATGTGGCATTGCCTGAAGGAGGAGAAGAAGAGGCAGAGAGTCAAGTCAATCCGGAGGGGATCTTGAGAAAAGTGGTTGAGGAGAAATCTGTTGGAATCCTGAAAGTTATCATAACTGACATTGGAGAAGAGTCGGATGCACAGGATGTTGTTGAAGATTTGATACAATTTGATGTTGCTGAAGAAGAAATCCAAACTGAGTGAACTAAAGGAGTCACTTGGAGAAGTGAAAGAGAAAAATCTGAAATTAACTGCGTGAGATAATCTAGGGTTCCAAAACTCAGTAGTGGAGTAGAAGAGGCTAAGTCAAAAGACACTGCCAAAGTAGTAAAATGGCTAACACAGAGAATAATCAAAGTAGATGTGCCTTCTTGAAGAGGTGGTGTAGAATGTGCTGCTGCTGTACTGGATTATTAATGCTATTATGGGGTGTATTAGCTTTACTAGTTACTTTTAGAGTTACAATAGGTACTTTTGGAATACATCCTGAAAATGTGACTAATGTAGAGAAGAGTTCACAAAAAGTAGTTCCAACTAGAATTAGTAATATTTACGTACATAAAGATAGGTCAATTAATGATTTTTCTAGCAATGTTTTTTCAAAGTTGTTGTACGAATACGTGGAGACAATGGAAGTTAGGGACTGCTACGTCTGTATGCAGTTACCTGCATCCGTTTCAGAAGGTGTTACTTATCACCATTTACCAGCTACGTATGGGATTTCATGTAGTGTGTTAAGTAGTGTTTTTTATTTGTTAGGGAAAATAGATTATGAGATGTCTAACAGAGATAACATTTTTGGGCAATTGCCTATGAATAAAAAGTTGAATCCAGCTAAAGAAGCTAACGTTTTTGGTGAGATTTTTATTGAGAAAGAAGAATTAACATTAGATTACATTTTTAGAAATAATTTAACTTGCAGTTTGAAAGAAGAGGAGAAGGCTTTCCTAAACATGGTGGAGGAAAGGAGAATGAGCATGCATGAAAAGGCAGGGAAATATAAAGTGAGTGAGACAATTTGGGATATTGAGATGGGAAAGGAGTTGAAAAATGGGACTAGTCCAACTTTAGCTTTAGATGCACCACAGAAGGGTAAACTATGCATTACCAGAAGGAAATCCCAATATGATACTTATTTTGTTGGGACTAGTGCGTGTTATGATACATACTTCATTGCAACAGGATGGGGTTTTAAAGGTGGAGAAGATCCAGTTTTCCCGGGAGTGTATTACATTTGTGGGAACAAGGCTTATTACAAGTTGCCTGACCATTGGTATGGCACGTGTTATGTGGGCCTGGTTTTTCCCAAGATTTTTCATATAGATAGGATAGAAGATGTAGAACACATTAATCTACTAACACGCTTTAAGAGAGAAACTTGGTCAGAAATAGTAGGTGATATCTTTGGAGCTTTAATTCCAGCAGTGGGAATTTCTTTAAATGCATATGGGATTCGGAAACTGTCAACAGTGGTGGATCGCTTATCGACAAGTACCGCTGGAGGTTTTTTTTTTGGTAAATACGGAGTTGATTGCCGTACGTGCCATGTCTATGCAAAATCGACTTGCCCTTGATATTCTATTGGCCAAGGAGGGTGGAGTTTGTGGAATGCTGAAAGTTCAACATTGTTGCACTTACATTCCTGACGAAAGCAAAGACCTAAAGGTCTATATCAAAAATATTACTGATTTGCATGAAGAATTAGTACCACTGGAAGCTGAAAGTATCTGGACTAAAATAGCTAATAAAATAGTTGCTGTTAAGAGTTTTATTGCTAAGATAGGTAGTACCTTTATTGGTAAAATATTATTTCCTTTGACATGTGTAATTGTTGCTTTATTGTTGCTAAGATTGGGGTGTTTGTGTTATAAAAACAGGGGAGGGAAAAAGAGGAAAATTGGGCAAAATATTACAAAGAAACAAAAGAGGTCAAAAAGAGACCCACAAGAAATAGAATTAGAAGAAATGAGGGAGAGTGTTTATTTGGAGACGAAGAGAGATGATGAGAGAGAGTCTGGTGTTTAATGTTGTGTTATAAAAGACATTTTCAATTTCTCCTAAATTGGGACTAAAATTTAGACTAAATTTTTTTTTTTGGGTTGGTTTTTGTGGTGATAAGATATCACCAAAGGGGGATTGCGGGAGCAGAGTTTTCTGTTGAAAATGTATCGAGTTATAAGCTCCAGTTTTGTCTATATGTTATGATTAAAATTACTAATTTAAAAACATTAATTAATAGTTTGTTTTGTTAAAAGTCCAAATTAATCAATATTACTAATGAGAGAAACTACACGTGGGATGCATATATGTTGCTTAATAATAATGTGCGGTTTTACTAAATGAGTGTCGCAAAGGTGCTATTTGTTTTGTGTTTATGCTTTAAAAATAACGGGTGCTAATGCTTCTTTGTGTTGCAGACGGCTAGGTAATTACATACACATAAGGGCATTAGTGGGGAAAAACACTGTATAATCATTATGATGTGGTAACGTTGTTTTGTGTTTCTTTTAATTAAGATGGTCCGTTTTGGCCTAAAACAAGATGGCTGCTATTTACAGCCTGCACTCGAGTGTTTGAATTTTTGACGAGAGGCCTTGCTGAACATGGTTGAAAGTCACCTGACCACAGCCTCTGCCTGAATAAAAAGTTTCCGTGAGGACAGCAGCTCTGGGCATGATTCCAACTGTCCTTGGAGAAGGATAAAGCCACAATGAACAATGATTAGTCTGCGGTGGCTCTGCTATGGTACCAAGGAAGAGCATTTATGAAAGTAACATTTGCAAACTCGAGTTTCCTTCTTCCGTGTTTTTTATTTTTGTGATTTTTCCTGAGCGGAGGTTTTTCTAAATGTTGTAACATCCTTTCCTGCTCGCTCTGCTCAACGGACAACGGACGTTAAAAAGATTATTTGTAACTTTAGTATGCTAATTTTCAGTATAAATATTTCTAGACTAGAGAGGGTCTTGGCTTAGCATTTTCCGATTTTGGCCACTTCTTCCTGAACCTATGTTCGTGAGGACCGATGCTGTTCGTGAGGACGGTGATCTGAGAGACTTTACCGAGAGACCTGTCCTGACCCATTTAGCTGGAATAGGTAACTATGGGAATAATGATCTTGCTATTGATTGACTTTCATTTGAACTAATTTAGATAAACAACCATTTGTTTGAATTCTGGTGTCGGGTGGTTATTTCTTTGTCATTTATTGAGTTACAGATGTATTTCCTATGTTTAAAATCATGACTCAGGACAATGTCATTATGGTCCCATTGACCTCATTGTAAATGCAGATTGGTTTAGGTTTCCTCTCTTATACACAGTGTGGATAGAGTAATAGTGTGAATTTCAGTGTGATGGGCCCTAGCGTATGATGTGTGTATGTGTGTGTGACTGTAGGTTTACTCTGTCCGTGGAAGCAGGGAGATTTTACATGCGCCGATCTGCAGCACCATAGCTTCTTTTTTTAACGATTTTCAACTGATAGTACCCAGTGTTTCGGGTTTCTCAAAGTACTCGGGTGAGCCATGTCATTAAAAATTCTTTCAACATACACTAGCCATGGAATGCATGAATAAAATGTTGATTTTAAACAGTCGCCAATTACTGCTTTGTTGAGTTCTGTGTGATCAGAAGTCCAGATTTTGTGCCACAAGAGTATTGGTTCTAACGTGATCATGTCTTCGACAAAGGGGGCGCCAAGTTCAGTATGGCACACATCATGACGTACTTTGGGGGATCATTAGGAGGTATCTAAAGAAATCATTTTCTATGACCTTCAAATTCGGAATTTCTTATATCCTCATATACCTGCCCCATATAATGCGATGCTAAGGCACTTTGCCCTATAAATATTCAACATCATCTCAGAGGGGTTTGAGCCCAGCCGTGTCGCAAAGCGTCTGAGAGCCCAGAATGCCTTAATGAATAGATTCTGTCTGTTTTCAAATGCGTAGTTTCATGAATTAGTTTGATATGAAAAGGAGTGAGTGAACCAAATCTTTTTTCCGGTTATTGACATATCCCTACATTTTGTGTTTTTTCCCCACACTTCATGATGTAGGTTTTTGATTGAATCTCGTAGAGGCCCAGTTCCTTCAAATAATCAGCAAAGCCGGTCAGCAATGACTAAGGCCAGTGGGGTGCGGGCCATTAGGACTCCGTCGTCGGCATAGAGGAGGGCCGGGACAGGGTGTGTACCTGTCTATGGGAGGTCTTTTGCGACTGCCACAACGCATCCCCACACTGTTAATATAGAGTGAGAACAGGAAGGGGGCTAGGACACATCCCTGCCTGATGCCTCTCTGCACGCCCAGGGCTTCTGTGCATTGTCCTTTGGCACCAATCCTAAACTCAGCTCTGCACACTGTGTAGAAGTCTCACAAAAAACTAATAATCAGGATATCTACCCCCATATCTTTCAATTTTGACCAAAGTTTTTCATGTATCACACAATTGAAAGCTGATGAGAGGTCCACAAATGCAAAAAAAGCCTTCCCTTTCTCATCTTAACATACTTCCCAATAAATTTGTTTAGATTAAGGCTTTGTTCTATTGTGCCTATCCCACTACGGAAATCACATTGAAGATCTGATAGTTTCTGATGTGATTCTGCAGCCTCTCTAAAATGATGCGTCCTGCTATTTTGGCTAGAGAGTCGATCAGGGAGATTGGCCAACAATCTTCAGGATTTAGGCGGCCTCCCTTTTTATAAATGGGCACAATGATTGACTCTTTCCATGCTGACAGGAAGCCTACAGTGCATATGGCCCTCAAGGCTATAGTCAATAATGGTCCCCAGAGGGCGATGTTACTTTTGTACAAATCTACAGGGATATCATCGGGACCTGGCGCTTTGCTGCTTTTACTTGATTGTATCGGATTGATGACTTCGTCCAACGAGAACGGAGAAATAGACGCAGTTTGACGGAAGTTTGATGTGTCGTTATTAAGATGTCCTTGGACCTGTGAGTTTGTCAGGGAGGGTAGAGTATAGATATTCGAAAAATTATTAATCCATTCTTCTAGGATAGCAAGTTCAATTTTAGGGGCCTCATCTGTGCTCCACTGGGATGAATTAATAGTCTTCCAGACGGTTTTTTTATCATTACTGTTGCTTGCCTGCTGTAAAGTGCTCCACAGTGCTGGGCCTCATTGGTACTTCTGGGTGTTCTGTGCATTGCCTCCCTCAAGCATTGATGAGCTTTTGTACATAGTGCATCAAACAATCCTGTTTCCCTCTTTTTTTTAGTTCTACCGTTATTAATAAAAAGGCTCTCCCTTATGCCCTGAGATATATTCAGGAAAGCCGCAATGACTTTGTTGGGGAAAGTAGTGCCCTTTAAACATAAGTCAAAGGCCCATCTATTGTCACCTATTAGTTGTTTAAGAAGTTCTTCCGGAATGACCCGAGTCCAACGTAAGGTATAACCATTACATTGTGCTAGTTCTATTCTTTCTGACTGGTGAGAGGTCCTATCATGCCCTTCTAAAAAAACAAACAGGCAGTAACTGTACGCTCAGAGGGAAATGATCACTGAGCGAAATGGAGTAGGTAGAAAAATTAAAGACGAGACCAGCGAATCGTTTTGGCAATAGGATGTGATCAATGATCCTATTAGTGGAGACCCCATTAAAAAAAAAATCCTGGTGGCATAAGGGGTTGAGATCTCATTAGCGAATGTCAGATCAAATTTAACCAGCAGTTCGTTAATCTTATTACCATATATACTATGGATAAAATTGGACTGCTCATCATCCTCTAAATATGACATACCACACTGTTTATTTGAGAGTGCCGCACACTTGTGTGTGTTGAAGTCACCTCTCCACAATATCAGATCTTTTTTCTTGGCACAGACAATACCCTCCAGATCATTATTTAATTCCTGTATAACATTTAAACTTTGCATTATAGTGGCGTTGTTATAATAATGAATTGTTGCTAAACTAGCATCACCTTTTGAATCACAAACCATTATTTGATAGAAAGGATCATTTACAGTGAACGTGATGTTTATAAATTGCAACGTGTTAGCAATGTAGGTACACAGACCCCCTTTTGCCCGGCCATGGGTTGATGGAACGGCTGAGGTGAACGAAGGTCTATGCCCGTTTATATGTACAGCCCCTGTGAGCCATGTCTCTTGTACACATACAATCAGGTAATCCGCTATGAAGTCTAGCCACTCTATAATAAGTATTTTGTTCCGCAGGTCTGCTATGTTCCAAAATAAACAGCCCAAAACTTGTGTTGATGTACAATTTGCCTTGAGTTTTGGAATTTCTGTAGTGTCAAGTTGTAAAGTCCCTCCTATCAAATGAAGGTCCGTAACCTGTGGCCACTGTATTTCCTGTGATGTTACCAGTAAGTTATTATCTATATGAATGGCTGGGAGGCTGCCCTCAGCCTGAAGGGAATCTGTGCCCTGCAGTGGCCATGTGTCCTGGGGAGTTACTGTGGAGACATTTCCATCAGTAGTTATACCAGGAATTCCCCGTCTACATTTCTCTCCAGCTGGATAAGCCACCCTTTTGAGTCAATCTAAACCGTCCAATGTAGATAGACATTGAAATCTATTCGATGTTTGAATGCTATGGTTTGGAAACCTCAGTCTCTGTTCTATGCTTAAAGGAGCTCCTGAGTTTTTCATTGGATATACCGGGCAATAAAATATCCCAGAGGTCGGACAGAGATCCTATTACCATCGGTATTAATGTGCCCCGTTCTATGGAAAGCCACCTCAACCATCTCCGGTGAACCGAAGGACAATACCACACAGTCACCAGTCTGATCTTTTTTGCCCTTCCCTACCCATTTCACTCTCCTTTCCATCCTAAAATTGTAGAATAAGTGGTCAGTTAATCCCGATCTCATGCCCAACCAGTTTAAAGATTTATTTCTTAAAGAGATCCATTTCTCCTTACTGTTTGTGAATCAATCAATCAATCAATCAGTGGTTTATAGAGCACGCTACTCACCCGTGAGGGTCTCAAGTCACTGGGAAACGGAGCAGGACCGGGTCAGTCGAATAGCCAGGTCTTGAGGTCCTTCCTGAATGTGTGAAACGTTTGGGAGAGTCTGCTGTTGACCGGGAGCTCGTTCCAGGTCTTGGCTGCAATGTAGGAGAAAGTGTCCCGCCGGTTCTGTTTCTACGGATGCGGGGGACCTCTGCCAGGGCGAGGTCGGCATAGAGGAGGTTCCTCTTGGGTACGTGGAAACATACTCGTCGTTGAGGTATTTGGTCCGATGTTGAGGGATTTGTAGGCGTGGGTGAGGAGCTTGAAAGTGACCCTCTTCACGACGGGGAGTCAGTGGAGGCTTCGAAGGTGTTGGCTCATGTGCGCGTTGTGTCCCTAGGATGAGCCTGGCTGCGGCGTTCTGGATGGTTTGGAGTTTGGGTAGAAAAGTTTTGTTGATTCCGGCGTAGAGGACGTTGCCGTAGTCTATTCTGCAGGTTATTTGTGCGTGTGTGACGGTCCTTCTGCAGTCGGGCGGGATCCATTTGAAGGCCTTACGGAGGATGGTGGAAGCCTGTGCTGTCTGACGATGTTGGCGATGTAGATGTTGAAGAGCATCGGGCTCAGAGATGATCCTTGGGGTACTCTTGGGATGATGTCAGTGGGGTCAGAGAGGAGGGGGGGGGGGGGGGAGTCTGATCCTCTGGGTTCTGCCGGATAGGAAGGATTGGATCCAGTCGAGGGCGGATCCCTGTGTTTCTGAGTTGTCGTCTCTGGTGGCTAGTGTGCCATGTGAGATGATGTCGAAGGCTGTGGAGAGGTCTAGGAGGATGAGGGCTGCGGTGTGTCCCTGGTCTAGCAGCATGCGGATGTCGTCGGTGGCGGCGAGGAGGGGGGTCTCGGTGCCCTGGAAGCCAGACTGGGATGCGTCTAGGATGGATTTCTCTTCGATGACCGCCGCTTTTCAGGCCATAACGGCCGCAAAAGCGGCGATAATTCTATTGCCTCGCCGATATGCCCCGTATTACTGTGTCAGGTGAAGAAGGGAAGCCACCTCGAATCGCACCCTATTCTTTTTTTATGCTATTAGAGGATGTGTACTATTTTATAAACTCATAAACTCATATGTATCTATATTTATTTTTTCTTCTCTTCATATTGTCTACAGTTCTATGTCTTTATAATTTACTAATTTATAAAACGCAGTTATATATATTGTATCTCTTTCCTCGTCCCCTTGCCCATATTCCTTTTCTATTTATACAGGTTCGTACAGCGCAGTATTTACATTTTCCAATTCTTATATATATCTTTAGTAATATTCTCTTGTTATATTGCATGTATGCTCACTACTCTTGTTTCTAATTCTCGTTAACTTGATCTATTTATTGTATCGCTGTATTTTTTGCTGTTCCTTATAAAGCTAAACTTTTTTTTTTAAAATACCCTTCTCTAGGGCTTGTTTGCATGTGCAGCTCAGTCGAAGGAGGTGAGGTTGCCCCGCTCCTTCCCATGAAGCAGCCTTGTGCACACCCCACATCATGGAGTTCAGTGCAGCTCAGCCGAAGGAGGTAAGGTTGCCCCGCTCCTCCCCATGAAGCAGCCTTGTGCACACCCCACATCATGGAGTTCAGTGCAGCTCAGCCGAAGGAGGTAAGGTTGCCCCGCTCCTCCCCATGAAGCAGCCTTGTGCACACCCCACATCATGGAGTTGTGTTGTGATTCCCTCACAAGGAGGGTTTGCCGCAGACTTTACCCTGATAATAGGGCACGGTGTGAACTGGAGCAGCGCCCGTGTCCCTGGAGAGCAGGAGAGTCGGACATGACAGGGCAGCGTTGAACAACTCAACCATCTGATAAACCCTTGTGTACAAATGCCTGGCACATGGGGCGGTGGCGAGAGCTGCGTGGAGTGAATGTGGGTTCACCGCTTGGCACCCCATGCACTCACGGGGCCATCGCAGGGTGGGTGTCTGAGGAGGCGGTTAAGGGTCCGAGTTATCAACACTGATGTGACCGAAGGAGAAGGAAAGAGGAGACATGCAGGGTATTCAGGAGAGAGGAAACTGCCGATATCCAAGGGAAATTAAAACAAGGAGAGACGCCTGAAAGCAGCGCTTTGGGTACCTGGTGACCAGGTGTGTGTGTGTGAAGTGACTCAAGAAGGGCGAGAGGGACAGACTGGGGATGTGGGTGTGGTAAAAACATGGTGGAACCGGAGACGGGTGAGGCTTGGACATGTCTCCACTGAGTGATACGCTGGGGCAGGCGGTGGGCAGAGCAGTGCATGCCGGGAGCTCCCACCAGGGGCTTCTGTGCGGCACTGCAGCCTCTGCCGCTGCCCGCGTCCCACGCAGGGGGACATTCAGCAGGGCAGCTCTCTAGTGGCCACCCGTCGGAGCCTCCCCCCCCCCACCACCTGGTCCATCTCTCGAGAGAGGCCGCGCCTTGTGGAGGGGAGGCCCCAATGGGCATTGCTGGGGGAGGCGGGCCACTGGGCTGGGCGGGGCCAGGCCCTATTTAAGCCACCCGCCCTCATAGATCGCCCTCTGCTTCCTGCGTACACTCCTGGCCACGCGAGATCCCACCCTTTCCGCTTACCCTGCGCGGCGTAGGCAGCGCGCAACTGGAATGTTATAATGTTTTTTCTTGTGTTGCAGGCGGAGTTACAGGGCGATCTGGAGGCAGAAGGGTACAGTAAGGGTACCTCTGCGACAGTCGGTACAGTAAGGGTACCCCTGTCTGGCACAGTAAGGGTGCCCGAGCCAAGGTCCGGGAGCCGAAGGAGGTTCTGGGAAGACCGCGACGGCGCCACGTTAGTCCTTCGGGCGGTTGGGGGGCCTGACCAACCGGGGGTGTGCCATAACACGCTCCGCCCCTGTTAAAAGGGGCGGGAGTATTAGACAGATCATGTGATCCAAAGGAGGATCTAAAAAAATGTGCCGCACTGCCGGGCATCGATCCACCGTGTGTGCCGGCTCGCAAGGCGGGCGGAGCAGCGAGGGGCTGCTTGCCCTGGATCGCCCGTAAGATAACCCACTCTATCGTCATACTTATGTTGTATGAAATAAACCTGCAGCAGTTCTTCACCCATAACGAATGTGTCAGTGTAATCTTTGGGTGACGTCTGTGCATACGTGTTGAGTGGAGCGGATGAGGGTGTGGTCACTATGTGGGAAGGGGTCTCCATGCTGCAAGTCGAGGCCGAACTAGTGGAAATAATTCACTTTCAAATGTTCTGAACATAGACTTATTCTTGTATTTCTCTCTGTAAATTGCGCCCTCCTGTCTTTCTCTGTTTTATTTTCATGTGCTAATGGGGCGGTGTTGTGTTGTACTCCAGGTATGTGGACGTCATCAGACTGTGCCAGTTCACCTAGAGGGGTGTATGTTCTTGTTTTGGGTGCTTGGCTCTGTGGCAGGCAGACATGGCTGCCCCAGGGGAGGGCATCAGGCGGTGCTGAGCGCCCCCCTGTAGCGGTCTCCATGTCTTACACATGTCCTCGGGAGGTGTCAACCGCCCACACACACCCCCATCGCCCCCTCTCCCCCCCCCCCATCACCTATGATGGTGCTACGAACTTGGCCAAGCCAAGAATGTAATCTTGTATTCTCCTGGCTATGCGCACACACCGGTTAGGGGCGTCAGACGCGCCGCCCCCCTTTAATGTAGTTGCTCTGCTGTAAGTTATGTGTTCCCAGCACAGTAGTGTGTGTTCAGCAGGAGCAGAGACCTGCCCACCTGTAAACCCTCCTTTCCTTGGAAGTCCCTGCTCCTCGCGCTCTCATCCAATTTGCATCTCATTACAGAGTTTTGCAGGAACCACTTTGAATTACACTAAAGAGTGCGCAGCACATTAAACTACAGAACACAAACCATCATTCAAGGTGTTGCAAATATATTGTCTTATTAAAAACAAACATTTGCGCCCACAATTCAATGTTTTTCCACAAAATTCCAAGCAAACTTTTGATATTAAGTGCATACATCACCTCTCCGTATGGAGGACACGTTGCGTGGGCTGAAGAATGGCTCGCGCACATGTCCCTCCGTGTCTTGTTTTTCTTGTCGTTTGCTTGTTTTTTTGTGGGCGTTCGGTTGCTCATTTTTGTTGCGCGGTGCATAATAAATAGGAATCTGTTTTTCACATTTGTATTTTTATATGCGCTCATTTGCATAGACACCATACGTTGCCTAGAGTAGTTGTTACAAACTCTATGCATTTATTCAGTGTGGCTTCACATCTTTGTCTCTTCCCGTTGAGTCCTTCACACATTAAGTAACAAGGCACCTGTGAGCTGTGACGGGTTCCGCCCTTCACCGTCTGGCATCAGTTACCTCAGATGTCTGGATCCTGCGGTCTGTCACAGACTCCGATACAGACTTCTGCGTCAAGGCCAGGAGGTAAGAGACAGGCCAAGTGGTACGGGACAGACCAGGAGGTATGAGACAGGCCAGGAGGTAAGATACAAACCAGGAGGTAAGGGACAGGCCAAGAGGTACGGGACAGGCCAAGAGGTACGGGACAGGCCAGGAGGTACGGGACAGGCCAGGAGGTACGGGACAGGCCAGGAGGTACGGGACAGGCCAGGAGGTACGGGACAGGCCAGGAGGTAAGGGACAGACCAGGAGGTAAGGGACAGACCAGGAGGTAAGGGACAGACCAGGAGGTAAGGGACAGACCAGGAGGTAAGGGACAGACCAGGAGGTAAGAGACAGACCAGGAGGTAAGGGACAGGCCAAGAGGTACGGGACAGGCCAGGAGGTACGGGACAGGCCAGGAGGTACGGGACAGGCCAGGAGGTACGGGACAGGCCAGGAGGTAAGGGACAGACCAGGAGGTAAGGGACAGACCAGGAGGTAAGGGACAGACCAGGAGGTAAGGGACAGACCAGGAGGTAAGGGACAGACCAGGAGGTAAGGGACAGACCAGGAGGTAAGGGACAGACCAGGAGGTAAGAGACAGACCAGGAGGTAAGAGACAGACCAGGAGGTAAGAGACAGACCAGGAGGTAAGAGACAGACCAGGAGGTACGGGACAGGCCAGGAGGTACGGGACAGGCCAGGAGGTACGGGACAGGCCAGGAGGTACGGGACAGGCCAGGAGGTAAGAAACAGACCAGGAGGTAAGGGACAGACCAGGAGGTAAGGGACAGACCAGGAGGTAAGAGACAGACCAGGAGGTAAGAGACAGACCAGGAGGTAAGAGACAGACCAGGAGGTAAGGGACACACCAGGAGGTAAGGGACAGGCCAGGAGGTACGGGACAGGCCAGGAGGTACGGGACAGGCCAGGAAGTACGGGACAGGCCAGGAGGTACGGGACAGGCCAGGAGGTACGGGACAGGCCAAGAGGTACGGGACAGGCCAGGAGGTACGGGACAGGCCAGGAGGTACGGGACAGGCCAGGCGGTTTGGGACAGGCTAGGCGGTAAGGGACAGGCTAGGCGGTAAGGGACAGGCCAAGACGTAAGGGACAGGCCAAGACGTAAGGGACAGGCCAAGACGTAAGGGACAGGCCAGAAAAACCTGCTCTAATAGTCTTCATGGGAGGACAGCGACCCGGTGGACAAGGAGGTAAGGGACAGGCCAGAAGAACAAGTTCTAGGGGTCATCCTGCAAGGACAGTGACCGGGTGGACCAGGAGGTAAAGTACAGGCCTGAATAACCAGTCCTAGTGGTCTTCCTGCAAGGAGTGTGACCGGGTGGACCAGGAGGTAAGGTACTGGCGCCTTCATCTGCTCACTCTTTTCTTGGGTGGAAAAAGCAAGAGGGGTTGAACCTGTGCTGACCACCCTGCCCTACTCCACTGATAAACTCACACGCCCCCACTTTGCCATTAAGACCCCAAGGGGAGAGGTGTGGCGCAGAGGCCAGGACAGCTGACTCCGGAGCACGGGACTCAGGGTTCAATCCCTGGCTCCGGTGCCAGCTCAGCCCAGCACCATGTGACTCTGGGCAATAGCTCGCTTAATCTTCCCAACGGCCCCCAGTGCCTCGAGACCCTTAGGGGTGATTCGTTCGCATTTTACAAATACCGGGTTAACTAAAGAGGGGGAGCACCAATGCACCCCCTCAATGTCCTTGTGTCCATAGTCCTCTTGAACATGCTGATTGAAGCACTCACAAAGTCTGTTGGACCTTCCACACAACCTCTGGGTTCATTGGTGAAGCAACATCTCACTGTCCGACCTGTGCAGCTGTGAAGTCTCTTCAGAATAATACCGGACAGACTATTACACCATCTCAAGGACTTCGCAAACTCAATCCTGGATCATTTGGACCCGGGATCTGAATATCTTCTGGGGTCATCCGGAGCTGGAGAAAGACCTCTGTCTTAGCAGAACTGATCATTTCTGACATTCACCAGCTGGCACCAGATGTGGCGTTTGCCTTCAAGCCCAATAACTAACCTTGTATTTGTAAAGCCCAAACTAATCACCGGTGAGGGTCTGAAGGCGCTGGGGCCCGTCGGGGAGATTCAGTGAGCTATTGCCCAGAGTCACATGATACTGAGCTGATCTACCTCTGGCGCTAGGGATTGAACCATGAGCCCTGTGCTCTGGAGTCAGACGCCCTGGCCGCTGCGCCACACCTCAATAGGTTGAGCCTCTTAAGTTACTACTTCGCCTTTAGTGATCCTTCTCAGCGTTCTGCTGCAGGCACATTGATTACATGTAGGAATTATGATGAAAACCCAAGCATGGCCCTCCCAGGCCCCGCCCACGTCCTGCTGGAGCTCCCCATGGATTCCCCTCACCTCCTGCCAAGGGGCCGCCTCATTGTCAGGGGTCTGGAGGGCCTTCTCCATGACCAGTGTTTGATGGAACAGCTTGACCCGAAAGCTTCACCTAGCTCTCGATATCCAGCCAGCAGACACATTTTTCACAACACATCCGGAGGTTGGATGGAAAAACCATTGGTCGCTTGTGAATGAAATTTTGTGGCAGATTCAACTAGCCTACCAGGAAGAAGTAAAAAAGTAAACAAATGGAAACATTTTGAGCAGGAGGAAACATATTCACTGGAAATCAAAAGTAGACCAAAGTAAGAGATCTGTTTGAGGGATTGAAGATCTAACAAGGGAATTTAGAACTGATTACAGTGACCAGATGGAAGCTGGGCTTAGTCAACACGTTCACCAGATGTCCAAAGAAGGTCTCCACCCGGGCAAGCAGCAGGTGGAAGTGTGGTTAGCAAGTCTGGACCTACAAAACAATGGATTGGGATGCGACCCGATTAAATACCAAGCAGTGGGTCAAGGCGTGATTAGTAAGCCTGAGCCTACCAAAGTATGGATTGGGATGCGGCCCGAGTAATTACCAAGAGGCGGGTAAACATGTGGTTAGCAAGCCTGAACCTACCCAACGATGGATTGGGATGTGGCCCGAGTAATTACCAGGAGGCGGGTCAACGTGTGGTTAGCAAGCCTGAACCTACCCAACGATGGATTAGCATGTGGCCCGAGTAATTACCAGGAGGCGAGTTAACGTGTGGTTATCAAGCCTGAACCTACCCAACGATGGATTGGGATGCGGCCCGATTAAATACCAAGCAGTGGGCCAAGGCGTGATTAGTAAGCCTGAGCCTACCAAAGTATGGATTGGGATGCGGCCCGAGCAATTACCAAGAGGCGAGTCAACGTGTGGTTAGCAAGCCTGAACCTACCCAACGATGGATTGGGATGCGGCCCAAGTACTTACCAAGAGGCGAGTCAACGTGTGGTTAGCCAGCCTGAACCTACCCAACGATGGATTGGGATGCAGCCTGAGTAATTACCAAGAGGCGAGTCAACGTGTGGTTAGCCAGCCTGAACCTACCAAACGATGGATTGGGATGTGGCCCGAGTAATTACCAGAAGGCGGGTCAACGTGTGGTTAGCAAGCCTGAACCTACCAAACGATGGATTGGGATGTGGCCCGAGTAATTACCAGGAGGCGGGTCAACGTGTGGTTAGCAAGCCTGAACCTACCCAACGATGGATTAGGATGTGGCCCGAGTAATTACCAGGAGGCGAGTTAATGTGTGGTTATCAACCCTGAACCTACCCAATGATGGATTGGGATGCGGCCCGAGTAATTACCAAGAGGCAGGTAAACATGTGGTTAGCAAGCCTGAACTTACCCAATTATGGATTAGGATGTGGCCCGAGTAATTACCAGGAGGCGGGTCAACGTGTGGTTTGCCAGCCTGAACCTACCCAACGATGGATTGGGATGCGGCCCGAGTAATTACCAAGAGGCAGGTAAACGTGTGGTTAGCAAGCCTGAACCTACCCAACGATGGATTGGGATGCAGCCAGAGTAATTACTAGGTGGGTCAATGAGCGGGTAACAAGCCTGAACCTACCCAACGATGGGTTGGAATGCGGCCTGAGTAATTACCAAGTGGCAGGTCAACGCGTGGTTAGCAAGTCTGAACCTACCAGACGATGGATTGGCATGCGGCTTGAGTTTTACCAAGCGGGGGTAAACATGTGGTTGGCAAGTCTGAACCTATCAAATTTACCTAGTGCTCAGCAGAAGGCTCTGGATGAACCTACAACTAAGGAGGGGTCAGGGAAATTATTAAGAAAGTGACGAGGTGCAAGGCTCAGTGGGATGTGGTAGATACCATTGTTTCCAACACACCTTTTACAGAAACCGGTGAATTCCAGCAAGAGAGGAGGACGTCTACTAAATGTGGGTGAATTGACAGAAATGCTTTGTGTCCTGCCTGCTGTGAAAGGTTATGTCATTTACCACTAGGTGCAGCTGGTTGAATCACTTCCCGTCCAAAATTCTACGGCACACTGTCATATTAATAGGATGATGTCATCAGTCATGTCAACGGTTATGTCATTGATCATGATATTTGAGTTGTCATCAGTGATGTCATCATTGATTTCATTCAACAGGTCTTGAATTTTGTGATATGTGAGGTCATGAGCTGTGCACGATGGCCGCAGGTTATAATCTGCTCTTCCAACCGTAGCCGGGGAATTTCTGTGCTTTTTTTTTAGTTAAAACATTAATATTGTCGCTGACTGTAAGACCTGGGGTCTCCAGGCCCTAAGGGGGTAACGTGACATGAGCGGCTGGGCACCCAAAGGCTTGTGTGTAAAGCGACCATACAACACACGCATCCTCTGAAGCAAGGAATACACACAATAAGGGACGCCACACTGTAGAGATTTATGCAAATAACTCAAGTTTATCCAAGCAGTTCAAGATAAATGCAGTTCATGGGATAACAAGGCAATTCATAAGATATAATTGCACTTCATGAGATATACATGCAATTAATGAGATGACAATGGCAATTCACTTTAGTCAGCGTTTGATCCGCCAGCACCATATTCACCAGTATGATATTCACCAGTAGGTTATTCACCAGTATGTTTCCTGCAGGCTCTAGGCCACCCTTGTATATCTTGCTCCCCGTGGTAGGGTTTGGGGATTGTAGCGCCACTCCTGGGGGCGTGCAGGGACCCAGGGCAGACCTCGCGGGCCTACCGCTACCTTGGTTACCTGTAGCGCCTCAGTGGCGATCACCGCGCTCTACGCGCTAAGCGGGCCTTGTACACCTCGGAACAAATCTGACGAACACCTTCAGAGCAGAGCATTAGAACATAGCGCCACTCGTAACCAGCACGCAGTGCATACTTCAGAGCAGAGCATTAGAACATAACGCTACTCGTAATCAGTAAGCAGTGAATACTTTAGCACTGAGCATTAGTACATAACGCTACTCGTAATCAGTAAGCAGTGAACACTTCAGCACTGAGCATTAGAACATAACGCTACTCGTAATCAATAGCAATGAATACTTCAGAACGTAGCATTTAGAACATAGCGCTTCTCGTAATCAATAGCAATGAATACTTCAGAACGGAGCATTTAGAACATAGCGCTTCTCGTAATCAATAGCAATGAATACTTCAGAACGGAGCATTTAGAACGTAGCGCTTCTCGTAATCAATAGCAATGAATACTTCAGAACGGAGCATTTAGAACATAGCGCTTCTCGTAATCAATGGCAATGAATACTTCAGAACGGAGCAGTTCACGGAGCACAACGATTCTTACGGAGCGAGCCTCTCGCACTCCGGTGCAGTTCGTGGGGCACAGCGCTCCTTGACAGTCTGCAGAACACGGGGGCAATCCCTCGGAGGGGTCACAGTCCTGGGTTAACGGGGGACTCCCACGGAGGGGGAACCAGGGTCTCAGGGTGCGGTGCTGCTCCCGGTCGATAGGGGGCGCACCGGGGTCCTTCCCGTCGCACCTCTCTCAGCAGCTGCGACGGCAGCAACGGGGCCCCGGGCTTCTCCTCGGGCCTCGCGACGATGAGGGGCACTCTTCCGGCCTCCGGGCCGCAGCAGTGAGCGCGCTTCAGCCTCCACGCCACAGGGGGGGCTCAAATTAAGCTGGGGAGCTCCGCGTTCAATGGAGCATGCTGCCGGGGATCCCAGGCCAGGTCAGGGAGCGCAGGGGTCACAGCGCTAAGACCTGGTTGATCCTCAGCGATACCACAATCGGTTAGGCATGTAGTTTCAATGTTCAGTCTTGACACAAAGTCACAGCATTCAGTTTCAGTATTCAGTTGTTCTATAAAGTCTTAATGGCGCAGATGTCTCTGGCGCCCTTGGGGGTTCTGTTCCTGGGGGGTAGGGAATGAGTTGGCGATTAGGTCCTTCCTAGTCAGGCTGGGCAGAGGTTCCCTGGGTCCTCCTACTGCTGGGCAAGATCAGTGGGTTTCACAGGATCCCTTAATCACTTAAGAGGCAGCACCTAAATCCTGTCACTCTCAGAGGCATAAGTCCCTGGCTAGGCCCTACCGCCTACACTCCTGCGTGGATTTTCCAGCTCTGCTTTACCCAAACTGGCCAACTAACTAGAAAAAGTTCCCTCCCTCACTTAAGTAGCCCTAGGTCAGGTGACCTCTAGCCAAGGCGGCAAAAGTAAAACCACACCTCCCTTCTAGAAGGTTCCAGCACATTCCAGGAGCTTCCCCATTCTACCTATGGGACAAATAAGGCGGGCTGGTGTTGCAACATTGTTGTGGGGTTCCAGCCAGCTCCTGGCAGCTAGGGTGCTACTAATAAAGACCACTCTGCAGTAGCAGGGGTCTGTGGCAGCCATCTTGGGAGAAGGGAGCACCTGCACCTTAACACTGGTTGGCAATAAAAAGGCGCCCGGAGACCTAAGTCCAACATCAAAATGAGGGTGGAAAAAATGAGGCACGATCAAAAATAGATGGGGAGACCACCCTAGTGCTGACAGGTCCAACACTGACATATTCACCTGACTTTAACGTTACTTTAAACTTCGGTTGTTTTCTGGAAATTTCTAGGGTTTTTTAACGACTGACAATATTTTATTGCTATAGGTAAAGCCAACCCCCCACCGTGCACGGCCAAAGGCCACAGGGACTTATGTTTTGAAAGGGGAAGGGAAGCCATGTGACCACCCTCCCCGAGCATTATTAGGCCCTGGGGGCCCCACCCCCTAGGGCCTTTTTATAATTGAAGGGGAATGTCCTGCACTCAACTATAACTAGCGAAATTGCATAGAATTTAGGGCCCTATTTAGGTAAAACCGAAATATCGAGTCCTTAATAGCGAATTTTACCGAATCGCTATTAAGAACTCGCTATTTCCGATGTAGGAATAAATTTGGTAAACATCACCGAATCGGTAAAAATTACAAATACCCAATCCACATTATCGAATCTGTATTACCGAATTGGTAATACCAATTCGGTAATTAGCGATTCCGGGAGTATGAAAAATCGCAAATACAAGATTCAGCCAATCCTGTGCCTCCTGATGACATCACAACCAGGAAGTAGCCACACCCATGCAGCGGCACTGATCCTGAAGCGGTTGGAGAGGCAGGGAGCAGGAGCAAGAGCACAGGAGCTGCACAGCCACCACCCAGCAAACACAGGGGAACTGCACCGGAGCAAGAGCACAGGAGCTGCACAGCCACCACCCAGATACCACAGAGGGACCTGCATCGGAGCAAGAGCAGAGGAGCTGCACAGCCACCACCCAGCAAACACAGAGGAACTGCACCGGAGCAAGAGCAGAGGAGCTGCACAGCCACCACCCAGCTAACACAGGGGAACTGCGCCGGAGCAAGAGCAGAGGAGCTGCACAGCCACCACCCAGATACCACAGAGGGACTGCATCGGAGCAAGAGCAGAGGAGCTGCACAGCCACCACCCAGATACCACAGAGGAACTGCACCGGAGCAAGAGCAGAGGAGCTGCACAGCCACCACCCAGCAAAGACAGAGGAACTGCACCGGAGCAAGAGCACAGGAGCTGCACAGCCACCACCCTGCTAACACAGAGGAACTGCACCGGAGCAAGAGCAGAGGAGCTGCACAGCCACCACCCAGATACCACAGAGGGACTGCACCGGAGCAAGAGCAGAGGAGCTGCACAGCCACCACCCAGATACCACAGAGGAACTGCACCGGAGCAAGAGCAGAGGAGCTGCACAGCCACCACCCAGCAAACACAGAGGAACTGCACCGGAGCAAGAGCACAGGAGCTGCACAGCCACCACCCTGCTAACACAGAGGAACTGCACCGGAGCAAGAGCAGAGGAGCTGCACAGCCACCACCCAGATACCACAGAGGGACTGCACCGGAGCAAGAGCAGAGGAGCTGCACAGCCACCACCCAGATACCACAGAGGGACTGCATCGGAGCAAGAGCAGAGGAGCTGCACAGCCACCACCCAGCAAACACAGAGGAACTGCACCGGAGCAAGAGCAGAGGAGCTGCACAGCCACCACCCAGCTAACACAGGGGAACTGCGCCGGAGCAAGAGCAGAGGAGCTGCACAGCCACCACCCAGATACCACAGAGGGACTGCATCGGAGCAAGAGCAGAGGAGCTGCACAGCCACCACCCAGATACCACAGAGGAACTGCACCAGAGCAAGAGCAGAGGAGCTGCACAGCCACCACCCAGCAAACACAGAGGAACTGCACCGGAGCAAGAGCACAGGAGCTGCACAGCCACCACCCTGCTAACACAGAGGAACTGCACCGGAGCAAGAGCAGAGGAGCTGCACAGCCACCACCCAGATACCACAGAGGAACTGCACCGGAGCAAGAGCAGAGGAGCTGCACAGCCACCACCCAGCAAACACAGAGGAACTGCACCGGAGCAAGAGCACAGGAGCTGCACAGCCACCACCCTGCTAACACAGAGGAACTGCACCGGAGCAAGAGCAGAGGAGCTGCACAGCCACCACCCAGATACCACAGAGGGACTGCACCGGAGCAAGAGCAGAGGAGCTGCACAGCCACCACCCAGATACCACAGAGGGACTGCACGGGAGCAAGAGCAGAGGAGCTGCACAGCCACCACCCAGATACCACAGAGGAACTGCACCGGAGCAAGAGCAGAGGAGCTGCACAGCCACCACCCTGCTAACACAGAGGGACTGCACCGGAGCAAGAGCAGAGGAGCTGCACAGCCACCACCCAGCAAACACAGGGGAACTGCACCGGAGCAAGAGCAGAGGAGCTGCACAGCCACCACCCAGCAAACACAGGGGAACTGCACCGGAGCAAGAGCAGAGGAGCTGCACAGCCACCACCCAGATACCACAGAGGAACTGCACCGGAGCAAGAGCAGAGGAGCTGCACAGCCACCACCCTGCTAACACAGAGGGACTGCACCGGAGCAAGAGCAGAGGAGCTGCACAGCCACCACCCAGCAAACACAGGCGAACGGCACCGGAGCAAGAGCAGAGGAGCTGCACAGCCACCACCCAGCAAACACAGAGGAACTGCACCGGAGCAAGAGCACAGGAGCTGCACAGCCACCACCCAGCAAACACAGGGGAACTGCACCAGAGCAAGAGCAGAGGAGCTGCACAGCCACCACCCAGATACCACAGAAGAACTGCACCGGAGCAAGAGCAGAGGAGCTGCACAGCTACCACCCAGCAAACACAGGGGAACTGCACCGGAGCAAGAGCAGAGGAGCTGCACCGGAGCAAGAGCAGAGGAGCTGCACAGCCACCACCCAGCAAACACAGAGTGACTGCACCGGAGCAAGAGCAGAGGAGCTGCACAGCCACCACCCAGCAAACACAGAGGAACTGCACCGGAGCAAGAGCACAGGAGCTGCACAGCCACCACCCAGCTAACACAGAGGAACTGCACCGGAGCAAGAGCAGAGGAGCTGCACAGCCACCACCCAGCAAACACAGGGGAACTGCACCGGAGCAAGAGCAGAGGAGCTGCACAGCTACCACCCAGCAAACACAGGGGAACTGCACCGGAGCAAGAGCAGAGGAGCTGCACAGCCACCACCCAGCAAACACAGGGGAACTGCACCGGAGCAAGAGCAGAGGAGCTGTACAGCCACCACCCAGCAAACACAGGGGAACTGCACCGGAGCAAGAGCAGAGGAGCTGCACAGCCACCACCCAGATACCACAGAGGAACTGCACCGGAGCAAGAGCAGAGGAGCTGCACAGCCACCACCCAGCAAACACAGGGGAACTGCACCGGAGCAAGAGCAGAGGAGCTGCACAGCCACCACCCAGATACCACAGAGGAACTGCACCGGAGCAAGAGCAGAGGAGCTGCACAGCCACCACCCAGATACCACAGAGCAACCGCACCGGAGCAAGAGCAGAGGAGCTGCACAGCCACCACCCAGCAAACACAGGGGAACTGCACCATGGCCTCACAGGAGAAGGGGACGGATGCTGGCGAAAGAAAGCGCAAGCACAAGTTTAGTGAGAGGGAGTTGGAGATCCTCATACAGGAGGTTGTCAAAGATCATGACCAGCTCTTTGGCAAGAAATCTCCACGTCCGAGGCACAAAAAAGGAGGATTTGGCTGGGGATCCAGCAGAAGATCAGTGCGATTGGCGTCACACATCGCTCAACAGATGAGCTAAGGAAGCGATGGTATGATCTGAGGAAACGTGCAAAGGAGAGGGTAGCTGACCGGCTGAAACAAGCCAGGAAGACAGGCGGGGGAACCTCAGCTGTGCCTCCTCCAACTGCCCTAGAGCAAATGGTTGAGTCCACCCTCCTGCCGGAGAGAGTCAGTGGCATCGGGGACGTGGACAGCTCAGCAACAGCATCCAACAGACAAGGTAAGATGCATGCACAGCCCTAACCCCTATACCCCTGCACGAATCCCACCCCAGAACATGTTTTGTCTAAAATCAGCATTGCATCATGGGAGATGTAGTCCCTATCAACTGTTAGCAAATCAGTCAGTCCAGAGAAGCATAGGCATGTCCCACACATCAATAGATGAGCTAGGGGAGGACAGCCAGCTAGATTGTCAGTTATGAAATTTATTTGCACAAATATGCTGCCAGACAAGTGAGTAATAGTACATTCTGTATCCACAGGCGGAACATCGCCCCAAGGCTGCAGAGGGGGGAGATTTGCGAGGCTTCCAGGGAGGAAAACACAATTGAGGTGGAAGTCATACCACCTGCTGACACCACACCACCATCCCCACCACCACCACCACCACCACGATCAAGGAGGTATACAGTGGCTAGCCTCCAGGAGATAGGTGGTACAGAGGATGCCAGCCAGGGAGCACAACAGACCACACCGGACGATAAAACACAAGCATCTTTGACACAGTCCCGCGCGGAGGATGGCAACACAGGTGCCCGTAGACGGCGACAAAGGACACAGAGTCCTGACGCTAATGAGTCCAGTGTCTTCTCTGGTCTGGAGGGGCAGATGCTCAAAGTGCAGCACCTGCAGGGAAAGACAATGAGGGCCATTCAACGTCAGATGGTGGCAAACAACAGGAAGATTGACAACATTAAGAAGGCCATATACTGCCTCAACAATACTGTGGCAGAGGGCATGAAGGAGATGTCGGATGCAGTGAGGCTGTTACGCAGCAGAATTGATAGTGACTGTGTGCAAGGCACAGAGACAGGCAGAAACTTGAAGGGTATACCAAGTCTGTCAACAGGCTGTGCAATGCAACCCATGTGCTCAGTCGTCGCTCAGTGGCCATGCAACTGGAAATGGCAAAGTGCAGCTGTGAAGTCACTCAGGGCCTAGTAACAGTCACCAGTGCTTTAGAGTTGCTTCAGACAAACCAAATTGCTGCCACCGGTACAGGGGATGGGGCTGAGAGTCGCAGCAGCATAACACCCCCCTCGACAGAGAACAGGAGGCGCAGTGTCAGACATGGTTCTGCCGCAGGACACAGCACTGGTGAGGACAGTGTTCCTGCTGAACGCAGCAGTGGTGCACATGTGCTCAGGAGATAAGCACTGCCATCACATTCCATTGTGTGGTGGGTGGCGTAACCCATTGGACACAATGATGGGACTAGTGATATTGCATGGGGGAGTGACTATGCCATGTTGTGTTTTATCAGGCACTGTGAGGCCATCGTTGGTGTTATGGTGTGCTGTACAATTGCCTGATGTAAGGTCAATTAAACACTGTTAGAAATGAGGGGGCTCTGGTTGACGCAGGTGTGAACCCACAACAAGCAGGGACCCTTTACTTCTTGTCAGGGCGAAGGATGACTCCCCAGAATAACCCCTGCTCACCCTCTAGGTGCGTGGCGCGAGCAGTCTAGGCTAAGTCTCAGGCGTACACGGTTAAGCAAATGCAATTACACATACAGTAAACCCCTTGCATGCACCACAAACGGACACCAATCAGGAAGTATATAAAAATAAGCTTTTATGTAGATTCATCAGATTCAAATACAAGGCCCAGTAACGTTGAACTGATGGGGCCACAATTCTCAGGAATACGGTAAAGTTCTCTTTGTTACGGAAAGTTCTTTAGGCGGGCACAAGGTAACGGTAGGCCTCAGCGCACTTCGTGCTGAGGCGGCGCCCGGGAAGCACACGGCAGATGACAGGGAAATCAGAACGTTGCGGACCCTGGATCCGATGCGAGCTCGCGGTCGAGTTCGTAAGTACAGTACCTTGTTTATTGACGCGAAGGCGGGTGCGGGATTTCAGCGGCTCTTCGACAGAAGGGCGAGGCGGCGTCCGGGGCTTCCACACTTCACGATGGGGGTCTGATCTTCAGGCTCACGACAAGAGCGGGGTGTTGCAGGTGGCGGGTGAACAAAGCGGGGCAGCCGGGCACGCAGGTTACGTCCGGGCCGTCCGAGGCTTGGAGATGCTCACAATGCCGATTCCGGCGGGAGGGTGAAGGTGCGCAGCGAGCCTCCGGCGAGCGAGGTGACAGGGGCAGCCCAGCACAGCGTAGGGGGAGCGGCTCCGATCGAGCGAGGCTCTTCCCAAGGCGGGGGCGGCTAAGCAGTCCTGGTCACGGCTCAGGGAGGGACTGGGGCACGAGGGTCACAGCTCCGGCGAGGGAAAGGACACCACAGTCCAGCGGCAGGCGAGTGAAGATCAGGTAGAGCCCAATGGTCCTGGGGCTCAGTTCAGGGGGCAAGCTCAGTTCCAAGCCCTTGGAGATCGTTTTTTGGAAAGCACAAGTCTTGAAAGTAAAAATAAAGCAAAGTCTTCAGCAACAGTTTCTCTTCTCTCCTTTGGCAGCAAGGTCACCACTGCAGGCCAATCCCCCAGGATAGGGACAGTCTTCCTCCTACAGCTTTCCCGGTGCCTCCTCCTCAGGCAGAGATTCTTCTTGGTCAAAAGCGGATCTAGTTTCTTAGGAGCAGGGCTCCTCCATTTATACAGCAAATCTTTTGTTCTCCCAGGCCAGGGGGTCCTTTGCCTAGTCCAGTCCGGTTTCTGAGCACTTTGTTTACGCGATGCAGGCTTCTCCTTTCAGAGTGCAGGGCAGAGTCCTCAGACGCTCCCCAGGGGGCGGAGCCGGCATTGAGGTGGCAGAGCACTGTCCTATTCAGAGCCTAGGAGCACTCCTCCCACCCATCTACCTGTCGATCGTCCTATTCACCACCAGGCTACCTAGCCCTGCCCATCTGGGTTCCCCCAGCCCTGTCACTCATACCAGCCAGACATCAGATACACATCACGCAGAGGCGGCTGAAATGTTTAGGCAAGCAAAGGCCAACTTTCTAAAAGCGGCATTTGCAAACGCGGAATATTAAAATAAACCTTACGAAAAGATGTACCTTATTATTCCGAGTTCAGGCATACTAAACTCGATCTTCTACCATGTTCCCTGGGTCGGTTAGGATCATAGGGTGTAACAATCCAGGCCGCCCATACTGGCCTATGAGAACAGGGTAGCCTTACAGTAGTGAACAACAAGATGGCGGTCATTCACTACTAGGACATGCCACGCATCCAGGCTTGTTCTACCTTATGCTTGCAACGCACCCTGCCCGTGGGCCTACCAGAGGGGTGACTAACATGAAGTTAAGGGAAGGTTTTAGGGACCGACAAGTGTTGGCACTTGCCAGTCAGCATGTCAGTACCAGACTGCACGCAGGTTCTGCGATGGCAGACCTTAGACGTATTTTACCGGCCGCTTCTGTGGGTGGCACAACCCGTGCTGCAAGCCCACCAGCGGTGTTTGCATTTACATGCCCTGGCGCTCCTGGCGCACTTTACTGGGGTCTGATAGTAAATCAAACAATCCAATCATGGAATCCAACCAACATATACAATTTACAAGAGAGCACTCGCACCGCGACACTGGTTGGCAGTGGCACAGCGCGCTGAGCGGCCAACACCATAAAAACACATGAGGCACAGCGACAAAAAGAGGAAGGGAGACTCTTGCCAAGGTGCCAGGTCTAACACGTGTCCCCTCCAGCTGAAAAGTGGGGAGAACTACCCTACCCCAGGGAGTTCCTCATCACTAAGGTGGAAAAATCTGGACAGACCGTCAGCATTGGCGTGATCTGTACCAGGGCGATGTTCCACCGTGAAATCCATACCCTGTAGGGAAATGGACCACCTCAACAGCTTTGGATTCTCACCCCTCATATGCATCAACCATCTGAGGGGCCTGTGGTCCGTCTGAACCCGGAAGTGAGACCCAAACAAGTAGGGTCTTAGCTTCTTCAGCGCCCAGACCACAGCAAATGCCTCCCGCTCCATAGCACTCCACCTCTGTTCCCGCGGAAGTAACCTCCTGCTAAGAAAGGCTACGGGTTGATCTAGGCCCTCTTCATTAATCTGTGAAAGAACAGCCCCCACACCATGCTCTGAAGCGTCTGTCTGAACGATAAACTCTTTGGAGAAGTTGGGAGCCAAGAGCACGGGCGCCGTGCACATATCAGTTTTCAAGGCCTCAAAAGCTTTCTGACAGGTGTCAGTCCAAATCACTTTCCTGGGCTGCTTCTTCGAAGTCAGCGCTGTCAAGGGGGCAACCATGTTGCCATACCCCTTGACAAACCTCCTGTAGTACCCAGTGAGACCTACGAAGGCTCTCACCTCTGTCTGGGTTTTGGGCGTCTCCCAATTCAGGATGGTTTCTATCTTGAGCTGAAGGGGTGCAACCTGGCCACTCCCAACTTGGTGTCCCAAGTACACCACGGAACCCTGCCCGATCTGGCACTTACTTGCCTTGATCGTGAGGCCTGCCTTGCGCAGCGCCATCAACACTTGCCAGAGGTGTCGCAGGTGTTTTCCCCAAGTGGAGCTGAACACCGCGATGTCATCCAGGTAGGCTGCACTGAACGAATCCAGCCCAGCCAACACCTGGTTGACCAATCTCTGGAAGGTGGCAGGGGCATTCTTCATCCCAAATGGCATAACCCGGAACTGGTAGTGCCCATCTGGGGTGGAAAATGCTGACCTCTCTTTGGCCCCCTCGGTCAAGGCGATCTGCCAATACCCAGACGTTAAATCAAACGTGCTGAGGTAGTTGGCAGCCCCTAGCCGATCGATGAGCTCATCAGCTCTGGGGATGGGGTGTGCGTCAGTCCAAGTGACTGAATTGAGTCCTCTGTAGTCCACACAGAACCGGAGTTCGGGTGTGGCTCCCGGCACTGCAGCCTTTGGGACCAAGACCACGGGGCTGGCCCAAGGACTGCTAGAAGACTCAATTACCCCGAGTGCAAACATCTTGGAGACCTCCTCCTTGATGCATGTCCTCACCCTGTCAGTCACCCTGTAGGCCTTGTGCCGCACAGGTGTACTATCCCCAGTGTCCACATCATGGACGCACCAATCAGTGACACCAGGGACCAGGGAAAACAGATCAGAAAATTGTCCCAGCAACTGGCGACAATCATTCTGTTGCTCAGGGGTCAGGGTGGAAGAGAGGATGACACCATCCACTGACCCATCTTACTCCTTGGCTGACAGGAGGTCAGGAAGAGGTTCTGTCTCCTCTTCCATCCCAGCATCTGTTGCCAAGAGCATGCCCACCTGGGACCTCTCCAAGTGGGGCTTGAGGCGGTTGACATGTAGGACCCTTAAGGGGTTCCTAGGAGACTTCAGGTCCACCACGTAGGTAACAGGACTCTTGCGCTCCACCACCTCAAAGGGACCGGTCCACTTATCCTGGAGCGCACATGGCTCCCCGGGGGCCTAGACCCATACCTTCTGTCCAGGCTGAAGCTCTACCAGAGTGGCATTCTGGTCGTACCACCGCTTCATCTCCTCCTGGCTGGCTTCCAGATTTGCCTCAGCAAGTTGCCTGAATCGCCTAGTCTGATTCCTGAAGGCCAGCATGTAACTATATACATTCTGGGGAGGTTTCCTGGGAGATTGCTCCCAGCCTTCCTTGACCAGACTTAGAGGTCCTCTGACTGGGTGACCATACAGAAGCTCAAAGGGACTGAACCCCAGAGACTTCTGTGGCACCTCACGGTAAGCGAAGAGAAGGCATGGTAAGAGGACGTCCCACTTACGCTTCATGGGTCCTTCTAGGCCCATTATCATGCCTTTGAGGGTTCGGTTGAATCTCTCAACCAACCCATTTCCTTGGGGGTGGTAAGGTGTGGTGAACTTGTAGGTTACACCACACTCTTGCCACAGGGATTTCATGTACTTGGACATGAAATTGGTACCTCGTTCAGACACCACCTCTAGAGGGAATCCCACTCGGGAGAAAATTCCCATCAGTGCACGTCCCACCACGGGGGCCGTCACTGTCCTCAGAGGAATGGCTTCCGGGTACCGGGTGGCATGGTCCACCAGGACCAGGCTGAACCTATTGCCCATCGCTGTCCTGGGGTCCAGTGTCCCTACAATGTCAATCCCCACTCGCTGGAATGGGGTACCGACCACAGGGAATAGCTGGAGTGGAGCCTTCTGCTTCCTTCCACTCTTTCCACTTGCCTGGCAAGTCTGGCATGTCCTGCAGTGAGTATCTGAACTCCTGCGCATTTGAGGCCAATAAAAGTGGGTGACAAGCCTTTCAAAGGTCTTGTCCTGCCCCAAATGCCCTGCCAATGGCACATCGTGAGCCAGCCCCAGTAGGAAGGCTCTGAAGTCCTGGGGTACCACCGGCGCACGGGCTGACCCAGGCTCAGCAACCTTAGGCTCTGTATATAGGAGGTCATTCTCCCAGTAAACAAAATGTGATCCTGACTGATCACCTGCGGCTTGGTCTGCAGCCTGCTGCCGCATACACTCGAGAGAAGGGCACTCCTTCTGTGCCTTACAAAAGTCCTCCCTGGTGGGACCCCCTTCCTGCAGCCAATGGGTCAGCTCCGGCAGGTCTCCCAGTTCAGCTATCTGTTCCCCTGTAGGCTCCAGGGCACCCCCCTCAAGGTCTGCTTCCTCCTGAACCGTGGGAACTTCAGGGGCCGGCTTCCCGCGCCCCTTGCACCTTCTCTCTGAGGCCGGTTCCTGGGCCTCCCTCTCAGGCTCCAGGACCTCTTGAGTACCTCTACTGGCTGCCATGGACCGTGTGGTGACACACGCCCAATCCGGCATACCCAACATCTCCAGGTGAGCACTCCGCTCCACCTTAGCCCAAGGTGAGCTCTCCAAATCGTTCCCTAACAAACAGTCTACAGGCATGGCGGGCCTCACAGCTACCTGAAGAGTACCAGAGACCCCCCCCCCCCCCCACTCGAAGGGAACCTGAGCCACCTTGCAGTGCCTCTCTGTGTTGTCAGCGGCAACAACGGGATAGAATGCATTGGGGACCACCTGCTCCTGAGACACCAGGTGACACCTGACAGCTGTCACACTGGCTCCTGTATCTCTAAGAGCTTCCACTCTATGGCCATTTATGGTCACGCACTGCCTGTACTTCTTAGTGTTCTCAGGCAGCTGGGTTGGAGGGACCACTTCACGGTCTCCTAGCGAGACCAGGGACATCTCTGCGGGACCCCACCCACCTTGGACATCCCTCTCCTCCCCCAAGGCTACACTAGTCACCTGCCGGGGTGGGGCACCAGTGGGTGCTGGTTTACCAAACAACGGACACTTTACATCAGAGGCAAAATGCCCCAAATTGTTACACCTGTAACATCTTACGAGCCCCTTCTGAACAGGAGGACCTGTCGGGGCCCCGGTCGGCTTCTGGGGTGGGGGAGGCTGAGAACCCTTCCCTTGGTTCCCTTGGGGACTATTTTGGGGCCCTTTTTGGAACTGCTTCTGTTTACCCCTGTCCCCCCCACTCTTCTGCTGGAGACCCTGCCCACCTTTGGCGGAATCTCCCACGCTACCCTTGTGGACCCTGGTACTGACCCAGCGGTCCGCCTCCTCAGCAAGCTTCCTAGGGTTAGTCAGCCTACTATCTATCAGGTGCTGGCGTAGCTCAGGAAAACAATTACTGGACAAGTGCTCCCATGCCATTAAATCAAGAAGCCCTTGATAATCATTTACCTTACTACCCTTTACCCAACCATCCAGCGCTCTGCAAAAGAAAGTCACATACTCCACATACGTACTATTGGGAATCTTAGTGCAACCCCTGAACCTCTGTCTATATAACTCAGGGGTCAACCCATACCTAGTCATCAAGGCTTCCTTCATATGGGCGTAAGAATTATGAACATCAGCAGGTAAATCTAACAGTGTGTCCCGCCCTTCACTCAGGAACCGTCCCCACAACCCCGCTCCCCAATCTCTCTCAGGGACCCGGTGGGAAGACATGGCTACCTGGTAGGCTCTGAACCACTGCCCGATGTCGTCATTCTTGAAGAACTCCTTCACTACATCCTTGGGAATATAAACTCTTGGTTCCGCCGGTACTGGCGGTGTGCTGCCACCAGAGGGATTAAGCTCCAAACTTTTTGCTTTCAGCTCCAGCTCCCTCAGCTTCATGTCATGCTCTAATTGTAGTTTCTTTTCTTCCATGGCTAATCTTTGTTTTTCCATATCCATCTGCCCATGAAGTTTTGCCATCTCCACCTCGTGTGCCCGGGTTGCTGCCCTGTCTGCCAACTCTTCTGGCGACAGGCCTCTGCCAAACTCATGGACACTTTCTGGTGGAACCATTTCCACCTGATTCTCTGGTGCCTTTGACTCATACCAGGCCCTTAGCGCCTTCACGAGTTGGGCCTTGTTTTTTAATCCAGTTTGGGCAATTCTGAACTTGGAGCAAAAACCTTTCAATTCTTCATTGGAATGATTCTGAAGTGCGCCTTCTTCCCAATCTATGTCCTCAAATCCAGTGATTATAGAAGCTGCCCTTCCGGCGGGAAGTGAGCCAGGCATGGTTTAAACAACGGAGATTCTTGGCAAAACAAAAACAATTTTTGGTCTTGTGGCTGTGTTACTGGTCTGCTCTCACTACGTGGTGATCAGTGATTCGCTATACGCAAACCACAAATGCAAATCCGTAAATCCCACCCGCTGCCACCAATGTTAGAATTGAGGGGGCTCTGGTTGACGCAGGTGTGAACCCACAACAAGCAGGGACCCTTTACTTCTTGTCAGGGCGAAGGATGACTCCCCAGAATAACCCCTGCTCACCCTCTAGGTGCGTGGCGCGAGCAGTCTAGGCTAAGTCTCAGGCGTACACGGTTAAGCAAATGCAATTACACATACAGTAAACCCCTTGCATGCACCACAAACAGACACCAATCAGGAAGTATATAAAAATAAGCTTTTATGTAGATTCATCAGATTCAAATACAAGGCCCAGTAACGTTGAACTGATGGGGCCACAATTCTCAGGAATACGGTAAAGTTCTCTTTGTTACGGAAAGTTCTTTAGGCGGGCACAAGGTAACTGTAGGCCTCAGCGCACTTCGTGCTGAGGCGGCGCCCGGGAAGCACACGGCAGATGACAGGGAAATCAGAACGTTGCGGACCCTGGATCCGATGCGAGCTCGCGGTCGAGTTCGTAAGTACAGTACCTTGTTTCTTGACGCGAAGGCGGGTGCGGGATTTCAGCGGCTCTTCGACAGAAGGGCGAGGCGGCGTCCGGGGCTCCCACACTTCACGATGGGGGTCTGATCTTCAGGCTCACGACAAGAGCGGGGTGTTGCAGGTGGCGGGTGAACAAAGCGGGGCAGCCGGGCACGCAGGTTGCATCCGGGCCGTCCGAGGCTTGGAGATGCTCACAACGCCGATTCCGGCGGGAGGGTGAAGGTGCGCAGCGAGCCTCCGGCGAGCGAGGTGACAGGGGCAGCCCAGCACAGCGTAGGGGGAGCGGCTCCGATCGAGCGAGGCTCTTCCCAAGGCGGGGGCGGCTAAGCAGTCCTGGTCACGGCTCAGGGAGGGACTGGGGCACGAGGGTCACAGCTCCGGCGAGGGAAAGGACACCACAGTCCAGCGGCAGGCGAGTGAAGATCAGGTAGAGCCCAATGGTCCTGGGGCTCAGATCAGGGGGCAAGCTCAGTTCCAAGCCCTTGGAGATCGTTTTTTGGAAAGCACAAGTCTTGAAAGTAAAAATAAAGCAAAGTCTTCAGCAACAGTTTCTCTTCTGACCTTTGGCAGCAAGGTCACCACTGCAGACCAATCCCCCAGGATAGGGACAGTCTTCCTCCTACAGCTTTCCCGGTGCCTCCTCCTCAGGCAGAGATTCTTCTTGGTCGAAAGCGGATCTAGTTTCTTAGGAGCAGGGCTCCTCCATTTATACAGCAAATCTTTTGTTCTCCCAGGCCAGGGGGTCCTTTGCCTAGTCCAGTCCGGTTTCTGAGCACTTTGTTTACGCGATGCAGGCTTCTCCTTTTAGAGTGCAGGGCAGAGTCCTCAGACGCTCCCCAGGGGGCGGAGCCGGCATTGAGGTGGCAGAGCACTGTCCTATTCAGAGCCTAGGAGCACTCCTCCCACCCATCTACCTGTCGATCGTCCTATTCACCACCAGGCTACCTAGTCCTGCCCATCTGGGTTCCCCCAGCCCTGTCACTCATACCAGCCAGACTTCAGATACACATCACGCAGAGGCGGGCTGAAATGTTTAGGCAAGCAAAGGCCAGCTTTCTAAAAGCGGCATTTGCAAATGCGGAATATTAAAATAAACCTTACGAAAAGATGTACCTTATTATTCCGAGTTCAGGCATACTAAACTCGATCTTCTACCATGTTCCCTGGGTCGGTTAGGATCATAGGGTGTAACAATCCAGGCCGCCCATACTGGCCTATGAGAACAGGGTAGCCTTACAGTAGTGAACAACAAGATGGCGGTCATTCACTACTAGGACATGCCACGCATCCAGGCTTTTCCTACCTTATGCTTGCAACGCACCCTGCCCGTGGGCCTACCAGAGGGGTGACTAACATGAAGTTAAGGGAAGGTTTTAGGGACCGACAAGTGTGGGCACTTGCCAGTCAGCATGTCAGTACCAGACTGCACGCAGGTTCTGCGATGGCAGACCTTAGACGTATTTTAACGGCCGCTTCTGTGGGTGGCACAACCCGTGCTGCAAGCCCACCAGCGGTGTTTGCATTTACATGCCCTGGCGCTCCTGGCGCACTTTACTGGGGTCTGATAGTAAATCAAACAATCCAATCATGGAATCCAACCAACATATCCAATTTACAAGGGAGCACTCGCACCGCGACACTGGTTGGCAGTGGCACAGCGCGCTGAGCGGCCAACACCATAAAAACACATGAGGCACAGCGACAAAAAGAGGAAGGGAGACTCACGCCAAGGTGCCAGGTCTAACAAACACCCTGACGCAATTGCATTAATTGGCTTTGTCTCATTGCTTACTCTGAAATAATTATGTGTGATCTCTGACCGTCTCTGTCTCCCATCTGCTGCAGCTGCGCCACCTGCTGCGCTGTGCTGTGGCTGTGTACCTTCCTCATCCTCCTCCTCAGATTCACTGATTTCCACGGGTGTCCCCCTCTTAGTGGAAAGGTTATGCAGCATTGCATAAGCAGCAATCATTTTGCAGCAGACCAGGGGCCGGTACTGCCGTGTACCTCCACTTTTGTGGAGGCAGCGGAACCTGCTTTTGAGGAGTCCAAATGTTCGCTCAACCACATTGCGCGTAGATCTATGTGCAACATTATATTGCCTTTCACTTGGGGTGGATGGGTGCAGGAACAGAGTCAGGATAGAAGATCGCACGGGATAGGCACCGTCACCTAAGTGTGAGAAGAAAGTGAGTTATTCACAGTCAGCAATCGTAGTAACAGGTGTATACTTCAGGGCGTGTCACATGTATTTACCTAGCAGGTAGACTTCTCCAAATTCACCCTCAACGAGAAGGGTATAGATCCCACTGTTCCTGAATATGTATGAATCATGCGTGCTCCCTGGGAATTTTGCAACTATGTCGGTGATGATGGAAGAGGCATCACATATCACCTGTACATTTATAGAATGTGTGGATTTGCGATTGCGGTAGATGTACTCTGTCGCAGCAGGGGGGCAGATTGGTATATGTGTCCCGTCAATGCAACCTATGACGTGTGGGAACTGGGCCTTCTGGTAAAAGTCCATCTTGGTCTTCTACAGCTCTGCCTGTGTGC
The DNA here is from genome assembly GCF_964204655.1 of Triturus cristatus. Lineage (NCBI taxonomy): Eukaryota > Metazoa > Chordata > Amphibia > Caudata > Salamandridae > Triturus > Triturus cristatus. The sequence continues at coordinate 7,917,673 of NC_140594.1, read as the reverse complement.
TGGGGAATTGGATGTAGTGTGGCATCCTTTGCAACATGGCGTCCAGGAATGTATTGAGAATACGCGACAGGCAACTCTGTGAGACTCTACCTGCCGCAGCTATTACCCCTTGGTAACTGCCAGATGCCTGGAGGTGCAGGCAACAGAGTACCTGTACATGAGTAGGTATTGCATGCTCCCTTGATGTCTGGTGCTCCAGGAATGGGTGCAGGTCCCGTATCAGGTCCAGGATGGTGTTTGGGTGTAGCCTGTACCTCTCATGGACTTCAGCCTCTGTGAGTTGGAATAAGGTGATGCGCAATCTGTAGACGTGTTCCTGTCGCCTCCATATCCTTTGTGCTGCAGCTTGTATCCTTAACCACCTTTCAATGACGTAGAGGGCCGCCATTGTGTCCACGATGATGCATTCTGGGGCTGTTTATATGCTGTGCACCTGGTTACCACCTGATTTGAGTCCATGGTAATTTGTGACTCTTAATTAGCGATTTCTTAAGGATTCGGTAATAGCGATTTTATGTACATCGGTTTGCAAATTTTTTTACCGATTCCTTATTTTGCAAGTAGCTAAATAGTGAGTTGGTGTGGCATATTCGCTAAATAAGGAATCGGTAGTTGATTTCCGTTATTTTTACAGATTCCTTATTTAGCGATTCGGTGTTTCTGCTCCTACATTTCACATGCTTTTTTTAGCGATCGCTAACGCTGAAATTCTGCTAATCTCAGCGTTACCGATCGCTATTTGGCCACCTACATCTGGCCCTTAGTTGTTAAACGTTAGTTTGCATTTCTTTTCAACACCTAAGTATACCATCTCTTCAACCCTTGTGTTTCAGTGAAATTCAGTTTTTTTAAATACAAGATAAGATCTCATTTCCATCCTTTACTGTAATATATGGGATCCTGCAATTCCAGTATAAAAATCTTCAATGGTCGCTTTTGAGCCGATATCCCTGCTGGACAGAGGTTCTCAAGGGGAAACAGAACGGTCCAATTGCTTACAAATACACGTTATGTTATTTCATATTTATTCCATTATGGTTTTTTGAGCTGTGTGAAAAATGTCATGTGCTAAAGGTAGGAGGTGGTGACCACCGCCTGTAACTGAGATTACACTTGGAAATCAGGGCACGGGGACAGGTGCTTCCCTTGCAGATGAAGGTTTCTAAGCGCCTGGAAACGCAGATGGACGAGAACCCGTTGGCTTGTCTAGTACAGAGGAGATGCTCTGAGAACCTGGACTGGGGGATCTGCCCAAAGGATGCACAGAACTGGTGTGGACGGATAATAAATAAAGGGATTATTTGATTGGTTGTTGCTCTTCATAAAAAATGCCAAAATTGCTTGAAATTGATCTCTCAATCCAGTGGATCGACGGCTTGGATTAATGGCCAGTGCTAACATTCGAAAAGAAAGCTCAGCTCAGCCAAAGAAAGGGACAAATATGTAATGACAACTGGAGAAGTTGTAAGAGACAAGGGCAGAACATCCTGTTTTAATTAAGAGAAGCAAGACCCTGCGACATAAAGCATTGGGATGAAACGCTTAAGGCGCTCGCCTCAAAGGACATCATAACCTTTTGGGAACTTCTGCAGAAAGGGGCAAATGCAGATAGTAGGGTGCGAGCTTCCTGGTCCTGAACAAATGTAGGTGAGATACTGCAATAAAAAAAGAGATCCCATAGGAAGAGAGGTACACTCCTGATGAGTAGATGGATATCTGAAAGAAAATGCGATTCAACAGATAATATCCACCACCATCAATCTATCAAGGACGGTGGGGCCAGAAACCCTGACCGCAATCATTATAAAAACAAATATAGAAGCGTGGGAAAGGTTCTTCGATACACCATGGAAAGCATTAACTAACTCAGGATAGTTCCCTATAGGTTTGAGAGGTTCAACAATGAAGCCCATTCTGAAAAAGATTGACCCCCCGAGTCCCCCAAAACCATTGCCTGATTAGTTTAACATATCTATCGGCAAGGTATCGATCAATATGAATACTTTGGTGCCGGTTGCGTCAGGTGGCTTCAGGGAGGAACCTTCAGCAATCGGCCCCTGCTCCAGCCTTTGGGCTTTGGCCCAGGAACCATGGACACACCAGGGAAACTTTTTTTTGATTTTTGATTGGGTTTTTACCTGGGAAGAATGGAGAGGAATGAAGGTTCCTAGAAGCTGCTTAATGCATTGAAGGAACTACATCAAGGGAACTGGGCAGAGTTGGAGCTTGATAAAATGGGGCCCCAGCCCGCAAAATCCAAATCAAAAATGGCTTACTGCAGGTATGCATGTCTGCTCCAACCAGCTGATCTGCCTGCGATATTACAGAACACACGCTCAGTCCGAACTAAGATGGCGGAGCCACGCCCCCCCCCCTTATGAGAAGCAGATGACTTGGGGGCCGATTCAGAGTGTATAATCGAATTAAGGGTTTTAGTAAATAGGAAGTAGTGGCGCTCTGCGGGTAAACGTGTACAGAGTAATTCAGAAAAAAGAATAGATATGGTGCTTAAACAGGAAGGGGAGACCCTAAATAACCCCTTGAAAGTGTAGGCTAAAACAAACCTACACCACAATACAGCAAGATAGGTCCTGTGCACACATGAGAGTTTCATACAATGTATGTAATTCTGTATCTCGCGAAACACTCTGACAGAGACAGAGAGTAGAACTTGTGTAGTCTGTATTCCAACAAGGGACACGCAACCAGCCATAAGAGTGTGAAGGATGCGGTTACTCTGTCAGGGCGACAGACTAAATTACTCCAACGCCTGCCAAATTCAGAGATGTCCAGCAGACATCTCTAGCACTGGTAATAACCACATCATGGCGGTTCCGGTCAATGCATTTGAAGTTTGATGGACAGCTCTGTCTACATGATGGAGTGGCAAGGTAAACATAGAGGCTTTTTGTTCTTTCCAAAAACAAAAAGTGGGATTTTTTGGGGGAGGGGGGGGGGGGATAGCAATTCCCTTCCTCGTCATGGGAGTTTTCTTCTATGAAGGGGGACATTTTGCAGCTTTCACTGCCCCTTGCTGCCAGGTTTTACCTGTCAATGACAGGAAATGGAAACTGGCCATCTGTTCACCACTCTTAATCCGGAGCTCAGACATAGGACTATACCTCCGAGGGCCCTGACTCCGATGGGCCTTCAAAGGTTTATGTCAGTAGCAGAGAAGGAGCGGTCACCATCGCGGACGTAATGAAGGCCCGCCTGTCTCTAAATGAGGTGGGCGGGCTTTCAGTTTGTGGAAGGGGGCGCTCGTCACCGTTGCAATGGTGAACCCTCTGTTCCAAACTCTAAATCGGCCTCTTAGTAATTTTAGATGTGATGCAAGTGGAGCTCCAAGGAAAACTACGTACATTTAAAAATACTACAAGGTGAATAATTTAACGATTAATGTAGAGAAAAGGAACATAGTAGTAATCTGGGAAAATAATATGCATTCTCATTACGTGGTTGACAGCGGGAACGGTTGTAGAGGAAACCACCTCCTACAAATATGCTGGGAATTAACAAAAATTACATTGGAAAATGCATTTTGAAACCCTAAGGCTTGGGCTTTTAATGATTATGGTGGGTAAAGAATTTCAAAAGAGCCAGTGCTTACAGCGTACAAAGAAATGGTGCCTCCAGAAATCCTAAATGGGGCAGAGATTTTAGGCCTCAGTTGAACGTATGACTGGGAGAAAGTAGATGGTAAAAGCCTTAAAATGTTATTGGGCCTCCCTCCTTGTGCTGCGGTTCAAGTGGTAAAAATTGAAGCCAAGATGAATTCCTGGAATAGCAACAAATTTAAGTAAACAACTCAAAAACAAAAGTGCCAATGCCCAGTGTAAAGGAAGTATGCCAGGGTGAATTATGTTGAACGAGACGTATAAGGGAGAATCTTCAAAGGTTAGCTCACTATTTTTCATATAGATATTTTAAAAGTGATGTCCCTTTCCTTCTAACAGAAAAACAATTAAAGGAAAGAATTGCTTTGGAATCTAAGGCAAGACATGTTTTGCAAGGCTACTTTAGTGGGTGGCACAATCAGTACTGCTGACCACTAGTGGCATCCAATTTACAGGCCCTGGGTACATGTGGTACCATTTACTAGGGACTTACAAGTAAATTAAATCTGCCAATTAAGTGTAGGCCAATTCCACTGTGTTTTAAGGAGAGAGTACAAGCACTTTAGCACTGACTAGCAGGGTTGGAGTACAAAGAGTCACAAAAGCCAACACTATGAGTTCAGCAAAAATCAGGAATCAAAAGCAAAAAGTCTGGAGGATACCACTCCAAGGATGTCAGGTGTAACACTCACCTCCAGTACCAAGCCTGCTGCCTCCTAGAGGAATCCAAGCAGCAGACACATGGCTCATGTGTCTCTCTCTCTCTCATCCCCTCCCCTGTTTAATCTCATATGCTTGAAGTACATATACTTTACCTATAGTGAAGTGGAAAGACTGGTATTTCTCTAGCTCAATCTTGACAAATGTGTACTGTATGAGGAGCGACAACAAGGTGAAGGTAAGTATCCCTGAATTAATGTCAGCCATTAGCAATAACTCAGGCTACATTCCTGTCCATTGTTTTTCCATCATGTGACTTCATAGACCAGCCATATGCAAATCAGTCCAAGTTCTACTTGCTTCAATAAGAACAGTCCTGCCCTGTGCTCTATACCTGCTTTGTATCAAAGGAGGAACAAGGGCACCCAAAGGAAATAGACAGGGACCTTGGGTAGATACGTATTACAGGAAACAGTGGTCCCTGAAACCAAACGATAGAGCAAAAAATGAATATAGTCAAAATTGAAACTATATTTTAGCCAGTGTCCAGCCGGGCATGGCAACTTTAATAAGTAGAAATTCTTGACAGTGAACAGGGAAATGTAAGTAGAATTCGGTGGGACACAAGCCTGTATCCTCTGACTTACATACCGAGTAAACAGAAAATGACAAAACACATTCAGGCAATTACAGTGATGTTTCTGTGACAGATAATGAATAGCGAAACATCTGATATTCAGACTGCCACCTTCACACTATATTACATACAGCAATATTTATGGTGTAGGGTGGGCAACAGAGTCGACGGCGTTTCGATCCTTATGGGAAAGATACAGGATCATCATCAGGACTAAATTAGTTAAATTGCCCTTATTTGGAATGCCTGAGTAAACATTAGACATAAGGCAAACGTATAACCAACATAAATATGGAAAAAACAATAAAAATAATAAAGGGGAGGGAAGGGAAAAAATGGAAAATAATAATCAATCAGTTGGTGATTACAATAAAAACAATACATTTCGCATCAACCAGGTACTGCGTCAGATCAGGTGCTCATTCAGGTGTGCATTCTTATGTAAAAGTGACATCGCAAGTGGTTGTTTTATGGCGACTAATGTCTAAACAGAAATATGAAAGATAGACGATTTTAAAGGTTACGTTAGAAATTTATTAAATTAAAAAAGACATTTAGGACAGCCGTAGTTCGATAGTCACTAGATGCGCGGTACGATGTGGACCCGTGAGGCGTACGAGGACGTTAAGTGAAGAGGGGTGGTGGGGAACGAAGGTGAAGAGGGGATAAGTGAATAGGGAATTACCTCATGTTGCCATGGAGGCAACGAAAAAGATGGCGAATCACGAAAAGGTACCGTTGAGATAAGGGTACGAGTTTACGGTAGGACAATGCCTGTGAAATAATAGAAAAACATAAGAAGGACGAAGTGTGGAAGTGAATGCGTAGGGCGTGCTGTGAATGAAGGGCTTACCTACGGACAATTGTTCCGGGAGGAAGGACACGGATAGGTCTAATGAAGGAAAGTGAAAGCAATAAATATGGGTCCAAGTATGAGCAGCGGGACATCTGGATCGTGAGTGCGTGGTGGGAGGGCTTACCTCAGTCAACTTGCAGAAATGGGTTCCGTGGCCATGCAGTGTGAACGGACGATGCCGGATCAACTGTGGGGGCAGAAAGGTGAAACTGCCTAATGTAGGTGTTTCAGGTCATGTGAGAAGTCACATGGTGTGGCAGGTCATATGGGTGGTCACATGGTGTCATGTGACCAAGGAACAACGCCGTGCGAGTGAAGGCAATTGTTGGTAGAACCAAGGCGCCATGTTGGAAGGGTAATTAAATAGTGAAAAAAGTGGCCGGCGATAGCGGGACGAGTGGAAAGAAAAGGAATTTCAGTGAGAAAATGAATAATAAACGCAAAACGCAATATACAAGGAATTTACAGTCTGTACATACATATAGATGAAACATGAGATTTATGTGGAACAATGATCATCAGACAACCAGTGATGGGTAACGATTGACATTAGTCATGGAGCCTGGTGTAGAACCCACGGGGGTGTGAACAAGAGTGGGTATTAAATCATTGTTCAGAAAATGAATCCAAAAAAGTTCATAGTAATGAGGTCCAGTCCTCAAGGCGATTCAGCCCACTGTGTATGCTTCCTGTTTTGAGAATCCATTTCAATTCCTCTTTGTTTAACAGTTGGGCGAGATCGGCGCCCCTGGGTGGGATCTTCACTACAGAGATTACTGTCCAGCGTATTTCATTCTCAGAGTGGCCCTTGGCCTCAAAATGTTCAACCAATGGAGCGTTCGGAGTTTTGCATCTTAATCTGCTTCTATGTTGGCAGATTCGTACCCGAATTTTTTGTGTGGTCTGACCTATGTAGATCATATCGCAGGGACAAAAGATAGCATAAATCACATTACAGGTGTTACAATTACTGAATTGTGTGAGTGGTTTACGTATATTACCATATACAAATTCCTTGCAGTCATTGGTGAAACCACATACTGAACAATTGCCACATTTATTATGACCAGTCAAAGAGGGTAACGACCAATGGTCATGAAGGGTACCAGTGTTTGTGGTGCTGGGAAGAGCTGCTCTGACCAAGTGGTCCTTAATGTTTTTGTTTTTCTTAAAGGCAAAGAGAGGTTTCTCTAGGTTCAGTATTCCAGCATTGACTACGCTCCAATGTTTTAGAATGCTTTTCCGTAGTTTGTGTGAGGAGAGGGAAAAAGTTGTCACGCATACTATGCGATTCTCTGATTTCTTGTTTTTGGGTTCCAAGAGAGTGTCCCTGGGACAGTACCAGGCTCTTTTGAGGGAATTTCGGATCAGTCTTTTGGGGTAGCCTCTGGAGGTCAGTTTGTTGCTTAGTACTTTGGCTTCCCTGAAATAATCCTCCTTAAGAGTGCAATTGCGTCTGATGCGGAGATATTGAGAATAGGGAAGGGAGTCTCTAAGAGCTCTCGGATGGTTACTGTTGTATTTCAACAGAGTATTGCGCTCAGTTGGTTTTCTGAACAGGCTAGTCACCAGAATCCCGTCTCTGTGAATTATATTGAGGTCAAGAAAAGGAATGGAAATTTTGTTATGTGTGAGTGTAAATTTCAAACCACCACAGTTGTTGTTCAGCCAATGAAGGAAATTTTCGAGCATTACCTGGGTGTCATGCCAAATAAGGAAAATATCGTCTATGTATCTTTTCCAGTGTGACAGGGCAGAGAAAAAAGGATTGAGTGGGACCAGTATACAGTTCGTCTCCAGAGCATTCATGTAAAGGATCGCCAGATTCGGGGCAAAAACTGCCCCCATCGATGTTCCTTTAGTCTGCTGATAGAAATGCCCGTCAAACAAAAAGAAATTCCTGGTCAGGCAGATCTCAAGAAGTTGTAAAATAAAAATAGTTGGAACTGCGTGTGGTCTTATGCGTGTCTCTAAAGTTTCTTCAATGACGAGCAAAGCCTCTCGTTGGGGGATGTTAGTGTAAAGAGACTCCACATCGAGAGTGCAGAGTGTATCTGTAGAGGGATCAAAACCCTGGTTTTCGACCAATGTAATCATCTGCATGCTGTCTCTGACATAATATGGTGTAGATGGGACGAACTCCTTTATGAAAAAATCTACATACAAGCCTAATGGCTCTAGCACTCTCGATGTGGAGTCTCTTTACACTAACATCCCCCAACGAGAGGCTTTGCTCGTCATTGAAGAAACTTTAGAGACACGCATCAGACCACACGCAGTTCCAACTATTTTTATTTTACAACTTCTTGAGATCTGCCTGACCAGGAATTTCTTTTTGTTTGACGGGCATTTCTATCAGCAGACTAAAGGAACATCGATGGGGGCAGTTTTTGCCCCGAATCTGGCGATCCTTTACATGAATGCTCTGGAGACGAACTGTATACTGGTCCCACTCAATCCTTTTTTCTCTGCCCTGTCACACTGGAAAAGATACATAGACGATATTTTCCTTATTTGGCATGACACCCAGGTAATGCTCGAAAATTTCCTTCATTGGCTGAACAACAACTGTGGTGGTTTGAAATTTACACTCACACATAACAAAATTTCCATTCCTTTTCTTGACCTCAATATAATTCACAGAGACGGGATTCTGGTGACTAGCCTGTTCAGAAAACCAACTGAGCGCAATACTCTGTTGAAATACAACAGTAACCATCCGAGAGCTCTTAGAGACTCCCTTCCCTATTCTCAATATCTCCGCATCAGACGCAATTGCACTCTTAAGGAGGATTATTTCAGGGAAGCCAAAGTACTAAGCAACAAACTGACCTCCAGAGGCTACCCCAAAAGACTGATCCGAAATTCCCTCAAAAGAGCCTGGTACTGTCCCAGGGACACTCTCTTGGAACCCAAAAACAAGAAATCAGAGAATCGCATAGTATGCGTGACAACTTTTTCCCTCTCCTCACACAAACTACGGAAAAGCATTCTAAAACATTGGAGCGTAGTCAATGCTGGAATACTGAACCTAGAGAAACCTCTCTTTGCCTTTAAGAAAAACAAAAACATTAAGGACCACTTGGTCAGAGCAGCTCTTCCCAGCACCACAAACACTGGTACCCTTCATGACCATTGGTCGTTACCCTCTTTGACTGGTCATAATAAATGTGGCAATTGTTCAGTATGTGGTTTCACCAATGACTGCAAGGAATTTGTATATGGTAATATACGTAAACCACTCACACAATTCAGTAATTGTAACACCTGTAATGTGATTTATGCTATCTTTTGTCCCTGCGATATGATCTACATAGGTCAGACCACACAAAAAATTCGGGTACGAATCTGCCAACATAGAAGCAGATTAAGATGCAAAACTCCGAACGCTCCATTGGTTGAACATTTTGAGGCCAAGGGCCACTCTGAGAATGAAATACGCTGGACAGTAATCTCTGTAGTGAAGATCCCACCCAGGGGCGCCGATCTCGCCCAACTGTTAAACAAAGAGGAATTGAAATGGATTCTCAAAACAGGAAGCATACACAGTGGGCTGAATCGCCTTGAGGACTGGACCTCATTACTATGAACTTTTTTGGATTCATTTTCTGAACAATGATTTAATACCCACTCTTGTTCACACCCCCGTGGGTTCTACACCAGGCTCCATGACTAATGTCAATCGTTACCCATCACTGGTTGTCTGATGATCATTGTTCCACATAAATCTCATGTTTCATCTATATGTATGTACAGACTGTAAATTCCTTGTATATTGCGTTTTGCGTTTATTATTCATTTTCTCACTGAAATTCCTTTTCTTTCCACTCGTCCCGCTATCGCCGGCCACTTTTTTCACTATTTAATTACCCTTCCAACATGGCGCCTTGGTTCTACCAACAATTGCCTTCACTCGCACGGCGTTGTTCCTTGGTCACATGACACCATGTGACCACCCATATGACCTGCCACACCATGTGACTTCTCACATGACCTGAAACACCTACATTAGGCAGTTTCACCTTTCTGCCCCCACAGTTGATCCGGCATCGTCCGTTCACACTGCATGGCCACGGAACCCATTTCTGCAAGTTGACTGAGGTAAGCCCTCCCACCACGCACTCACGATCCAGATGTCCCGCTGCTCATACTTGGACCCATATTTATTGCTTTCACTTTCCTTCATTAGACCTATCCGTGTCCTTCCTCCCGGAACAATTGTCCGTAGGTAAGCCCTTCATTCACAGCACGCCCTACGCATTCACTTCCACACTTCGTCCTTCTTATGTTTTTCTATTATTTCACAGGCATTGTCCTACCGTAAACTCGTACCCTTATCTCAACGGTACCTTTTCGTGATTCGCCATCTTTTTCGTTGCCTCCATGGCAACATGAGGTAATTCCCTATTCACTTATCCCCTCTTCACCTTCGTTCCCCACCACCCCTCTTCACTTAACGTCCTCGTACGCCTCACGGGTCCACATCGTACCGCGCATCTAGTGACTATCGAACCACGGCTGTCCTAAATGTCTTTTTTAATTTAATAAATTTCTAACGTAACCTTTAAAATCGTCTATCTTTCATATTTCTGTTTAGACATTAGTCGCCATAAAACAACCACTTGCGATGTCACTTTTACATAAGAATGCACACCTGAATGAGCACCTGATCTGACGCAGTACCTGGTTGATGCGAAATGTATTGTTTTTATTGTAATCACCAACTGATTGATTATTATTTTCCATTTTTTCCCTTCCCTCCCCTTTATTATTTTTATTGTTTTTTCCATATTTATGTTGGTTATACGTTTGCCTTATGTCTAATGTTTACTCAGGCATTCCAAATAAGGGCAATTTAACTAATTTAGTCCTGATGATGATCCTGTATCTTTCCCATAAGGATCGAAACGCCGTCGACTCTGTTGCCCACCCTACACCATAAATATTGCTGTATGTAATATAGTGTGAAGGTGGCAGTCTGAATATCAGATGTTTCGCTATTCATTATCTGTCACAGAAACATCACTGTAATTGCCTGAATGTGTTTTGTCATTTTCTGTTTACTCGGTATGTAAGTCAGAGGATACAGGCTTGTGTCCCACCGAATTCTACTTACATTTCCCTGTTCACTGTCAAGAATTTCTACTTATTAAAGTTGCCATGCCCGGCTGGACACTGGCTAAAATATAGTTTCAATTTTGACTATATTCATTTTTTGCTCTATCGTTTGGTTTCAGGGACCACTGTTTCCTGTAATACTATACCTGCTTTGGGCATAACTGCAGTAAGTACTCTTCCTGGAGTGGACATGGCTACACCCTTCTCACTGAGCCTGAAGCAGACATAAAAATGCACCACAAGCTGTGTCTGGAGAAGGCTTAAGAATGCACCACAAGCTGTGTCTGTTGCAGACTAAAGAATTAACCATGAGCCGTGTCTGGAGCAGGCTTAAGAATGCATCGTGAGCTGTGTCTGGGGCAGGCTTAAGAATGCACCATGAGCTGTGTCTGGAGCAGGCTTAAAAGTGCACCATGAGCTGTGTCTGGAGCAGGCTTAAAAGTGCACCATGAGCTGTGTCTGGAGCAGGCTGAAAAATCCACCATGAGCTGTGTCTGGAGCAGGCTGAAAAATCCACCATGAGCTGTGTCTGGAGCAGGATGAAAAATCCACCACGAGCTGTGTCTGGAGCAGGCTTAAGAGTGCGCCAGGAGCTGTGCCTGGAATAAGCTTAAGAATGCACCATGAATTGTGTCAGGAGCAGGCTTAAGAATACACAATGAGCTGTGTGTGGAGCAGGCTTTAGAATGCACCATGAGCTGTGTCTGGAGCAGGCTTAAACATCCACCATATGCTGTGCCTGTAGCAGGCTTAAGAATGCCCCATGAGCGGTGTCTGGAGCAGGCTTAAGAATGCGCCATGAGCTGTGCCTGGAGCAGGCTTAAGAATGCACCATGAGCTGTGCCTGGAGCAGGCTTAGAATGCACCATGAGCTGTATCTGGAGCAGGCCTAAGAATGCACCATGAGCGGAGTCTGGAGCAGGCTTAAGAGTGCACCATGAGCTGTATCTGGAGCAGGCCTAACAATGCTCCATGAGTGGTGTCTGGAGAAGGCTTAAGAGTGCACCATGAGCTTTGCCTGGAGCAGTGTCAGGAACCTAGGTACAAAATCTAAGAAAGGACAATGCTTGGGGGCTATGACTGGTTTGAGATGAACAGCAGTCACCAAGGTCCCAAATTCCCATAGGAATCGTGCTTGCTAGTCCTGGACAGAATTAGTAAGGGCACGTTCCCTCAAGATGGCTGCCAGCGCTATGGTTAGTGCTGCAGCCTACCTGCAGTGAGCGCGTGATCCTAAGCACAGCTGAGGCTCGCGCTCACCCTCAGCTGTGCGCACTTCACTCAAGACCATTGCGAGTTAACAGTGCTTGAATTAACGTCCGTGTTCAAGTCAGTGTAGTTTAGGCATTTTCACGAATTCCGAGGGCAGAATTCAGTTCTGAATTACACGTCGGGTGTTTTGTTCCTGTTGGAAATTAAGACTTCAGTTCGGAGACTTCTTGACAGCCCCATTTTTTCCAGTCAAATTCCAGTCATTGTTTCTGCACAGCAGAACTCTGGCAGTCACGCAAGTACCGCTTTATTGTTAAGCTTGAAATATTTTCTCTTGTCAGTGCTTGTGTAACCCCTCAGTTTAATAAAAGAAATCCAACCTGACATTCCAGTAATGATTGATTCTGGAGTGACTGGAAATTTTTGCTATCTGAAGTTCGCTTCGAAGATCGGTTTACAGACCATTCAAAAAGACAGAAGTAAAGCCGGGAGAGCAGTGGATGGAACAAACCTTTCTTCTGGCCCCATTGTTAGCCATACAGAAAAGGTGGAACTCATCCTTCTAGATGGGCACCGGGAGTTCTTGCAGTTTAATCTAATAGATGCACCGCAATTCCAACTTATCCTAGGTCTTCCCTGGTTAACAGAGCATAATCCTCAAATTGATTGGGAGAAGCGATTACTGTAAAGAGGTATGTTTTCATGGAGAGAATCAAGTTAAGGAGTCCAGTCTGGCCGCCAGTCTATGTGAGAGTGGAGTTTCAGTGTGTGTCATCCATACAGAAGAGATTCCTGAAATGTATCAAGATTATAAGGATGTGTTTAGTGAGGCTGATGCTGAGAAGCTCCCTCCGCATCGATCCTATGACTGTAAAATTGAGCTGGAACCAGGGGCAAATCTTCCATGCAGCAGGATCTACGTCTTGACGGAGAAGGAAGATAAATTCTTGAAGGAGTATATTCAGACCTATTTGACGAACGGGTTTATCAGGCCTTCGCAGTCCCTGGTTTCCTCGCCGTTATTCTTTGTACCGAAGAAGGCGATCTAAGAACCTTCATTGATTACCGCGCCCTGTACCGGATCACAGATGAGAACGCACCCTTGATTTCAGTGCTTCTGGACCAGGTTAAAGGAGCCAAGATCTATACGAAATTAGATCTGCGAGTAGTGCATCATCTTGTCCGGATCAGAGAGGGTGACGAATGGAAGACCGCGTTTAGGACCAAGTTTGGTCTTTAGGAGTATCAGGTGATGCTCTATGGGCTCTCTAATGGGCCAGCAGCCTTTCAGTTCTTTAGCAACGATGAACTGAGTCAATATATTGACAAGTGCGCCATCGTCTATATTGACGGCATTTTAATCTACTGAGCATCAGAAGAACAACATCAAGCCAAGCTACTTCAAGCGAACTAAATTTAGAACTCTTCAGGCTGCTGTTAAAATTTGGACCACTTTTTAAAAAAAGACTGGTTTAGGGAGGCTGAATTATTACACACAAATGTATGGCAATCCAACGCTGCCAGACATTTTTTCAGATCAAACTATGGCGCTCTGGGCAGGATGCGGCCTCATGAAAGTCGGGGATTTACAAGGTACTGACGGAATCTATCAGTTTAAGGATATTCAAGATAAATTTGGTATTGGGACAGGGAACTTTTTTTAATATCTTCAGCTCAGAAGCTGCCTGAGTAAAAAGCTGGGGGGGACCCAATGGGTACACTAAGGTGAAAACTATAGAAGTTATAAGAAGTGGGGATGGCTGTACCATTAAAGGAATTTATAGCGAACTCACGGCACTTAAGCTAGACGATCTAGAGAAACATGCCGAAAAATGGGTAGGCAGGTTGGGCACTGATCCGGACAATTTCTTTCAGCCACTAGAGCTGGGGCAGACAGTATTGTGTTCTGCTGGGCTTCAGGCCCAACATTATAAAACAGTATTTTCCCTGTATTACACTCCGGCAAAGATTTTAGAATGGGGGGCAGCAGGGAACTACGTGTCCACGTTGTGATTCCTCACAGGCTGATCTAGACCATATGTTTTCAACCTGCTCACAATTAGACATGTGAAAAACCGCAATTTCAACATTTTTAGAGTCCACCCTGGGCCTTAGGGCTAAGCTAACCTCATCCTTAATTCTCTTTGGGGTTGATAACACCCCTATGTCTCTCCGCTTTCTCTTTCTCGCCATGGCAGTTCTAGAATTTGTGTAGCCTCAGCCTGGCTAGATCCAGTTGCTCCTACATTCAATTTATGGTGGGCCCGGCTCCTCTCAGCATTCAATCTTGAGAAGGGAATTTACGAAAGAAAAGGCAATAAAGGGAAATCCCTTGGTAGACGAATCTGGGCACCCATATATAGCTGGAGGGAATCTTAGGTTCAAAATAGGCCCATGGTCGTATTAAGGGAAGGGTGCTTACACGCCGCCTAGATACATCTTTTGTCCGCTATGTATTTATTTAATTTTTTGTAACAAAATATATATTTTCATATAAACTATAGTTTTTGGGCTTTATTTATTCAATCCTTTTCTTTCTTAAATGCCCTTAAATGAAATGCTGTTTGTAAAAAAATGGTATTATGTTTCCTCAGTTATAATTGTAATGAATTGTTAATTGCTGTGCATAATAAAAGCTTTATTAAAAAAAAAAAAAAAAGAAGATCAAGAGCATGTCAAGGGAATCTTAGAGAAGCTGCGTGAAAATAAACTATATTTCAAGCTTGGAAAATGTGCATTCCACGCACGATCTAGGGATTTCCTTGGGTTTGTGTTGTCTCCTGAAGGAATCACCATGGATACTCGCAAAGTAAAGGCAGTCCTGGTTTGGCCTTCTCCAACTACAGTAAAGGAGATATACAGATTTATTTGATTCGCAAATTTCTACAGGAGATTCTTTTAGGATTTCTCCCGTAAAGTGATTCAAATTATCCATCTACTATAAAAGGGTGTTCCTTTTTTTCTTGTCAACGGAGGCAGAAAACTCTTTTCAGTCCTTAAAAGAGAGTTTTACTACGGCACCCATACTCCTCCATGAGGATCCTACTGAGCCCTTTTATCTGGAGACGGATGCGTCTGATCAAGCTAGTGGAGGGGTACTGTCCCAGAGAGATAAAGAAACTGGCCAACTACATCCGGTTGCATATCATCCCGGAAGCTCCTACCTGCTGAAATTAATTATACAATCACTGAAAAAGAGTTATTAGCAATAAAAGACTCCTTTAAAGAATCAAGACACTATTTGATGGGGGCCAGACACACCGTAACTGCATATACTGACCACAAAAATCAGCAATTTCTAAAATCGGCAATAACTCTGACACCACGTCAGCTCAGATGGTCTTTGTGGATTACAATTTTGTGTTCACTTATTGGCCCAGAAAGAATAGCAAGGCGGACGCCTTGTCTAGGATGGAGACGGAAGGAGAAAAGGCAGTGATTGAAGACCAGAGTATCATCCCAGAATCAAGAATAATTGGAACTATTGTCCATAAAACACTGGAAGTAAAAGTAAAAGAGTCTCTTTCTTCAGAAGAGCTTCAGCAATGGGCCATGTCTGACCTGTCTCGAGAAATCCAAAATGATCTACCGTATCATGGAGGGGGCCTGTTCATACCAACGGTGGAATTGCGAGAACAAATTCTGCATGAATGTCATGATCCCCCTATGGCTGGTCATAAAGGAATTAGCAAGACTGAAGAGTTGATAGAGACAATTTTTGTGGCCCAATAGGACAATGGATGTTAATCAATACGTTTTGGGTTGCGGAATCTGTGCTCAGGGAAAACCAACTCGGCAGTTACCACAGGGGTTACTTCCACCTATGTCTGCCCCCCGTTATCCCTGGCACACAGTGACCATGGATCTAATTGTGGACTTGCCTTCCAGTCGGGGCTACACTACGATTCTGGTTGTTGTTGATGCTTTTACCAAGATGGCTCATTTTGTTCCTTTACAAAACATTCCTAGTGCTCAAGATTTAGCTACACAGCTTAGTTTACATGTAGTGAGTTTACACGGAATCCCCAAGGTCCTCATTTCTGAGTGTGGTACTCAATTTCGGTCTAATTTCTGGAAGGCCTTTACTGAAGGTAAGTAAGTAAGTAAGTAAGTAAGTAAGTAAGTAATTTTATTAGCATAGTTTCTTAAAACCATTGCTATACAAAATAGATTAAGAGCAAGTACAATAAAAGTACAATTCTAAATAGAATCAGAATAAAAACAATCGCATTTCCTTAAATCGACTGTACACACAGCAGCTTCTTGAATATAAAAGTTTATTTTTTTTAAAGTTTTTTTTAAAGATTGATCAACTTCATGTTAGTGAGATTATTTCTTCTTTCCCGGTTTCCTCATGAGCTCATAGGGTCAGTAATGTCAATCGACAAGCAATGTTAAGACGATAATACAGGGACCATTATAGATTAATTTTTGGCATCTTTTTTCCCACTACCTTCATAAATTTTACGAAGCTGCAGTTCAAGCGAGGATCATGGGGAGAAAAGCAAGCCAGAACTGCCTTCCTTCGTGTGCGGATCCCTTGCTGATTGAAGTGGTGTTTCAACAAGTGTTTCCGTTCATCACGTAGTTTCTCGCAAGAACATATCAAGTGCAGCATATCCTCTTGCCCCAAGCCACATAGCCGACAAAGAGGATCAGCTTTTATTTTAATCCAGTTTGGAAGGTTTTGAATGCAGGGGAGCAGGCCCAGCCTGTGCTTTAAGAAGCACATTTTGGCGGATTTAGAGTATCCCTCACCAAAATAGCTCTGTGGTGCCTTCGTTGTATACGAGTTTAGGATCATCCAGCCATGCGTTCTTTTAGAGAGGGCTGCCTTATCTTGAACCCATGATAGTTGTTTGATCGATTTCTTGACCAATTTTTTGAATGTTATGTGATTTACTGGGGTATCCCAGAGCTGCTCTAATCCCGTGTTCTTCAGGCTGTCCCGTAGGAACTTGGCTGCTGCTGAGGACGGGTGTTGGGCTAACTCCATCCACAGATGTTCATTTAATGTTCCTTGTTTCGATTTCCTCACTTTGTCCCAGGCTATCATATAGGCTCCCTGCTTTGCCAGGACCTGTTGATCAATGCCAAATTCAAGCCTGATTTGAGCTGGTGAAGTTTGCTTGGGCAGGCTGAAGATGATTCTGTAGGCAGCTGTTATTGTATTATCAAGGATCTTGGCGTCCCTTCCTCTAAGTGCCTCACTCCCGTAGGTAATCGTTGGGAGAAGTTTAGCGTGGATTACTTGCGTCAAGGGCAGAAGAGACGGGCCAGAAAGTTTGTTGTTTAGAGACTTCAGCGAAATTGCCAAAGATATCCCTTTCCCTCGAATGCTCATTCTTTGGGCGGAAAACTGCCCACCGTTGTCAATCTTCACTCCTAAATATTTATATATTGGAGTATCTCCAATTCTTATCTTTTCCCAGTACCATGATGTTAATTTGCTTCTTTTCTTGCTGATGGTCATTGACTGGGTTTTCTCCAGATTTATTGTAAGCTCATTTTTACTTGAGTAGCATTGTGTTGCATTCAGGAGGTGCTGAAGTCCTACCTTGGTATAGCTTATAAGGACGATATCGTCAGCATAAAGTAGACAAGGTAGTTGCAGTCCTTCTAATTTGGGAGCATGGGATTTGCAGCCATTTAAAATGGGGACAAGGTCGCTTAGGAACAGATTAAATAGGGTGGGGGCCAGGACGCAGCCTTGTTTCAGGCCCTTGTTGGTCGGTATGCGCCTGGACAGGACGGATCCATCCCCCACCTTTATCTGTACCCAAGTCTCTGTGTGAAGGTTAATTAGCAGGTCCAAAAGGGGTCTCGGTATCCCCCAATCATTCAGTTTAGACCATAAAAGGTTCCGATTTATGTGGTCAAAAGCGGCCTTGTAGTCAATAAAGCAGAAGTGAATGGGCATTTTGTTAGATTCTGCCTTGTCTATTAACATGCCCATGCTCAAAATGTTCGTCATTGCGCCTACTGCTTTGGCAAAGCCTGTCTGGTTAGCCGGGATTAAGGATCTCTCTGTTGCCCAGGCCATCAGCTCTTCTAGAAGGATGCCTGCAAAATATTTTGCCTCGTTGTCGATAAAAGCCACCAATCGATAGTTTTGAGGGGAAGCCTTGTCTCCTGCCTTAGGAATTGGGGAGATAATTGAGCCCTTCCAGGAGCTTGGCAGGATGTTGAAATGTCTTATCTCCAGAAAAAGCGGTTCCAGGGCTGCTGCCCAGCCTACCACATCTTGTTTATAGAGAATTGGCGGGATTCCGTTCGGCCCTGGTGCTCCCTCACTTCTTCCCTTCTTGATTAAACGCTGAATGAGGTTTTGTAAGTTCAGCAGATTCTCTCTATCGTCTTGAATCTGCCATTCTGTAAAGCTTATATTATTGCTCGTTAGAGATTTTTGAGTGTCAAACTCGTGGTCCTGGTTGTTTCCCGCAGCCTGGTGAAAATGGATGCCAAGATAGTTTGCCCATGTGTCCTCTGAGATGTTAGATGAGACCCCATGGTGCGTAGGCCTTATAAATGAGTTTATTGATTTCCAGAACCTTGCCCCGTCGTTCCGTTTGATGTCAGAGTGAAGTCTCGCCCATAGGTTATCCTCAGCAGATTTCTTTGCTTCCCATTTTGATTTTTTCAGTGTTAATTTTAATTTCCGTAGTTGATCACGCTTTGCTAAGTCCGTAGGTTTCTGTTGAAGTTCTCTCATTATGCGCATTCCAGTATTTATTTCTCCCAGAAGAAACCTCGGGAGTGTGCAGGGAAACTCGGAGGGGCATAGGGACCTTGCACCATTCTGCTCCAGTGAAGTATTTGGGAAAACATCAAGTAAGACTCTTCTGACAAGCAGACATAGAATACACCATGAGCTGTGCCTGAAGCAGGCCTAAGAATGCACTATAAGCTGTGCCTGGAGCAGGCTTCAGAGTGCACCATGAGCTCCGTCTGGAGCAGACATAAGAATGCACCATGAGCTCCGTCTGGAGCAGACATAAGAATGCACCACGAGCTCTGCCTGGAGCAGACATAAGAATGCACCATAAGCTCCGTCTAAAGCATACTTAAGAATGCATCATGAGCTCCGTCTGGAGCAGACATAAGAATGCATCATGAGCTCCGTCTGGAGCAGGCTTAAGAATGCACCATGAGCTGTGCCTGGAGCAGACATAAGAATGCACCATGAGCTGTGCCTGGAGCAGACATGAGAATGCACCATGAGCTCCGTCTGGAGCAGACATAAGAATGCACCACGAGCTCTGCCTGGAGCAGACATAAGAATGCACCATAAGCTCCGTCTAAAGCATACTTAAGAATGCATCATGAGCTCCGTCTGGAGCAGGCTTAAGAATGCACCATGAGCTCCGTCTGGAGCAGGCTTAAGAATGCACCATGAGCTGTGCCTGGAGCAGACATAAGAATGCACCATGAGCTCCGTCTGGAGCAGGCTTAAGAATGCACCATGAGCTGTGCCTGGAGCAGACATAAGAATGCACCATGAGCTCCGTCTGGAGCAGGCTTAAGAATGCACCATGAGCTGTGCCTGGAGCAGACATAAGAATGCACCATGAGCTCCGTCTGGAGCAGGCTTAAGAATGCACCATGAGCTGTGCCTGGAGCAGACATAAGAATGCACCATGAGCTCCGTCTGGAGCAGGCTTAAGAATGCACCATGAGCTGTCTCTGAAGCAGACATAAGAATACACCATGAGCTGTGCCTGTAGCAGGCCTAAGAATGCACTATAAGCTGTGCCTGGAGCAGGCTTCATAGTGCACCATGAGCTGTGCCTGGAGCAGACATAAGAATGCACCATGAGCTCCGTCTGGAGCAGACATAAGAATGCACCATGAGCTCCGTCTGGAGCAGGCTTAAGAATGCACCATGAGCGCCGTCTGGAGCAGGCTTAAGAATGCACCATGAGCTGTCTCTGAAGCAGACATAAGAATACACCATGAGCTGTGCCTGGAGCAGGCTTAAGAATGCACCATGAGCTGTGCCTGGAGCAGACATAAGAATGCACCATGAGCTCCGTCTGGAGCAGGCTTAAGAATGCACCATGAGCTCCGTCTGGAGCAGACATAAGAATGCACCATGAGCTCCGTCTGGAGCAGGCTTAAGAATGCACCATGAGCTGTGCCTGGAGCAGACATAAGAATGCACCATGAGCTCCGTCTGGAGCAGGCTTAAGAATGCACCATGAGCTCCATCTGGAGCAGGCTTAAGAATGCACCATGAGCTCCGTCTGGAGCAGGCTTAAGAATGCACCATGAGCTCCGTCTGGAGCAGGCTTAAGAATGCACCATGAGCTCCGTCTGGAGCAGACATAAGAATGCACCATGAGCTCCGTCTGGAGCAGGCTTAAGAATGCACCATGAGCTGTGCCTGGAGCAGACATAAGAATGCACCATGAGCTCCGTCTGGAGCAGGCTTAAGAATGCACCATGAGCTGTGCCTGGAGCAGACATAAGAATGCACCATGAGCTCCATCTGGAGCAGGCTTAAGAATGCACCATGAGCTCCGTCTGGAGCAGGCTTAAGAATGCACCATGAGCTGTCTCTGAAGCAGACATAAGAATACACCATGAGCTGTGCCTGTAGCAGGCCTAAGAATGCACTATAAGCTGTGCCTGGAGCAGGCTTCAGAGTGCACCATGAGCTGTGCCTGGAGCAGACATAAGAATGCACCATGAGCTCCGTCTGGAGCAGACATAAGAATGCACCATGAGCTGTGTCTGAAGCAGACATAAGAATGCTCCATGAGCTGTGTCTGGAGCAGGCTTAAAAATACCCCATGAGCTTTGTCTGCTGCAAACTTGTTATATTCCATATAGGTAAGATAATATTGGCCTCGGTAACTTCATTTACCCTTTACCTATATTCTTGCCTACATTACGCTTGTCACGGTTTACAGGGACTGACCTTTTACCTAGATACTACACTGCATTCAGAAAACAAGGTTTCCCTAGTTCGAAATCTCATACATTATGCATGAAGCACAGCAGTACTGCCATCTCCTGTATAAAATCTATGTAAAAAGTTCATGCCCAACGTCATCCTTAGGCCAACACAGTAACACAGCAAGGTAGGACCCCTGGGGAGACCTATGGGTATATATACATCACATCTTGCTAAGATACACAGAGACCGAGACTTCCCGGCTGACACTGACCAGAAACGCTGAGGTTCCTGCATGCAGACACTCCAGCTCTCAGTGGTCCAACACATCCCTCGTGGGGTGTCCAACTTGAGAACAGGACATGGTCCCACAGTCTCTCACTTCAGGTAATGGGGTTGACTTAATCTTAGAGAGATTCTTGGCCTAATACCTACACATGGGCGAGGTACACTTAGGTACATCTGGTTAGGGAAGCATCATAGGAGTACGCATCTTTTTATCATTTGTTTTATATAGTCAACTGTATTTATGAATATTGTAAGATGGTAGAACTATACCATCCATGAACCTTTATCGTACTGCTAATCATTTATATCTTATACTGCCTAACGGTTGTTGCAGCTCATTTATTTTACACCAGAATAACAAGTGTCCAATAAATGCTTATTGAAAGTGCCCAGCCTGGTTATTCTGTGCATTTCTCTGAGACTGACAAAGTAAGCACGAGTGACTGGGCGAAAGGTAGTATATTGTTTCCACGGTCCTGAGGGATCAGGGTTGTCATGTTCGATGGTTGCCAGGAACTATTCTCTCTTTGGTGTGAGGAGATTCTAGTGGCACTGTGAGCAGATCCTGTATACTTTTTATGGGAACTACAACACTTAAGAATGTACCATGAGCCGTGTCTGTGGCAGACATAAGAATGCACCATGAGCACTGTCTGTAGCAGGCTGACAAATGTTTCATGAGCTGTGTCTCTGGCAGAAATAAGAATGCACCATGAGCTGTGTCTGGAACAGGCATATGAATGCACCATGAGCCATATCTGGAGCAGGCGTAAAAATCCACCATGAGCTGTGTCTGGAGCAGGCTACACAATAATATGTATTGGGTCAGGAGTGAGTAAGACTGCACATCGTACTGCACCTACAACATGCAAACCTTCAATGTTTGCTATGGCTGGAGTAAGAGACTGCACTTTGTAGTGTTTCTGAAGTGTGCAAGACTGCAATATGCATTGTGCCTGGAGTAGACAAGTTTGCAATATTTACTGTTCTGGCAGAGGGCAAGACGGCACTATCCCCTGCACCTACAGCACGCAAGTCTGCACTATTGTGCCAGGAGGAGCAAGATGGCACTATGGTGTGTGCCTGCAGTGGGTAAGCCTGTACTTTGTAATGTGCCTGGAACTGGCAAGACTGAAACATGTACTGTGTCTGAAAG